>NC_086104.1:40509623-41112401 GCF_963921235.1 Mobula hypostoma
GGGATATTGATAGGATGCAAAATTGGGCCGAGAAGTGGCAGATGGAGTTCGACAGATAAGTGTGAGGTGGTTCATTTTGGTAGGTCAAATATGATGACAGAATATAGTATTAATGGTAAGACTCTTGGCAGAGTGGAGGATCAGAAGGATCTTGAAGTCCGAGTCCATAGGACACTCAAGGCTGCTGCGCAGGTTGACTCTGTGGTTAAGAAAGCATACTGTGCATTATCCTTCATTAATTGTGGGATTGAGTTTAGGAGCCAAGAGGTAATGTTGCAGCTATACAGGACCCTGGTCAGACCCCACTTGAAGTACTGTGCTCAGTTCTAGTTGCCTCACTACAGGAAGGATGTGGAAACCATAGAAAGGGTGCAGAGGAGATTTACAAGGATGTTGGCTGGACTGGGGAGCATGCTTTATGAGAATAGTTGAGTGAACTCGGCCTTTTTTCCTTGGAGCGACGGAAGATGAGAGGTGACCTGATAGAGGTGTATAAGATGATAAGAGGCACTGATCGTGTGGATAGTCAGAGGCTTTTTCCCAGGGTGGAAATGGCTAGCACAAGAGGGCACAGTTAAGGTGCTCTGAAGTAGGTAAAGAGGAGATATCAGGGGTAATTTTTTATACGCAGAGAGTGGAGAGTGTGTGGAATGGGCTGCTGGCGACGGTGGTGGAGGCGGATACGATGGGGTCTTTTAAGAGGCTCCTGGACAGGTACATGGAGCTTAGAAAAATAGAGGGCTATGGGTAACCCTTGGTAATTTCTCAGGCAGGTGATGCTTTACCAGAGACCATACCCTGAGCATGTGTATACATGTTCAAAGACAAGTCTAACACCACCCAAACGGCAGAGCCTGATCTCTTTATCCCCCGTTGTCACTGGATCAAGATTTTCCATTCCACAATATGAAGTTCTGGACTTGAAATACCAAGATCCTCATGGACTATTCCAAAAGTGCTAGACCACAATGCTGCACTGCCTTGAATATGTTGAGAGGATGGCCGATTAAAATAACAATGTGGTGGATACACCTTCCTCTGAAGGAGCGTACAGGAAGGGAAACACTCACTTTATTGAGTGGGCTTCTCCATCCAGAATGATCTAGTCCGGCATCTTAGAGTCGCCCTTCCAACACCACCCCACACCCCCCGCCCCGGTAGGGGGACTCCAATGCAATATGCTAGTGGACACAGGGGCCTTGCTATCAATAACAGACCTACCGCTGCCAACAAACGGACAGGCTATTTATATTCGGGGTGTAGGAGGGAAAATAGTGAAGGCAGAAAGAAATGAGTCGCCAATACTCAAAGTCCAGGGACTGCAGCTTTCAGTGTATTTCTGGGTATGTCCAAATAATGAGGGCACTATCCTTGGAATAGACATCCTAAGGGAAGCAGGGGCCGTTATAGATTCGGGAAAGGGAGAAATAATATGGACAAGCCAGGGGTAGTGAACATGTATAACCAGTAGAATACACAACCTGGCTAGCATTGTCGCAGCTGCCCTAATCATTAAAGACTGGAGCCAGCAGTTCCCAGCAGTGTGGGGTAGACACAAGCAAGATTGTGGTCAAGTAAAGATAAAACCCAGTTAAAATAGAGGAGGGTCTGTATAAACCCCATAAGCAGTACCCTATTAAAACTGACGCACTGACCGCTGTTCAGGGTAAAGTTGAAGAACTAAAACACCTGGGGATACCCAGGGAGAGTCTGTGGCAACTACTAACTTGGCTATAAAGAAGCCCAGTGGATCATATAGTCATAGTCATACTTTATTGATCCCAGGGGGAAATTGGTTTTTGTTACAGTTGCACCATAATAATAAATAGTAATAGAACCATAAATAGTTAAATAGTAATATGTAAATTATGAAATAAGTCCAAGACCAGCCTATCGGCTCAGGGTGTCTGACCCTCCAAGGGAGGAGTTGTAAAGTTTGATGGCCACAGGCAGGAATGACTTCCTATGACGCTCTGTGCTGCATCTCGGAGGAATGAGTCTTAGGCTATACCGCCCTTAAGACCATGCCGAGATTGCATTTCATAGTGGTGGGGCCCTGCAACAATCATGAGTGGCCTGTCCCTAGAACATAAAGTTTTTCCAGTCCCTCCGAGGGTAGACATTACTGCGAATAAGGTAGCAGAGGAATAAGAGACAATTGAAATTGCAAGTGTGCAGGAAAAATGACGGAAGCTAGTTTAGTAAAATTATATGAAGAGGTGGAGACAGAAGAGAAGGAGAAATGGCGAAGAAAAGAGGGACCAGATGGGAGCTAGACACTTGGGGCGGAAGGAATTGTGGCACCACCTTGTATTAGGCTGATACTGCTGAAGTTATATCATGGGTGATGTATCAGGAAGGGCAGAATATATTCATGATCCTCCAGCAGGACTGGTGGTGGCCAGGGATGGGTGGGTAAGTTGAGAAATTCTGCTGCTGTTGTATCATTTGTGCCCAGCATAACCCTGGTAAGGGCAGAAAGTTACAGCTGACAGATCAACCACAGTCAAGGGGACCCTGGGAAGATATCCAGATGGATTTCACAGGGCCCCTACCTAAAATTGGGGGGGGGGGAGCTATCGTCAAGTAATTATGGATCACTTCACTGGGTGGGTAGAGGCTTTCTCAGCAAGGGACTGCACCGACAGCCCTGCTGAATGGATTCTAGTTCAGGAATTCCTCCCAAGGTGGGGAACCATGGTTCAGGTGGACTCAGATCAGGAAGCATGTTTCACAGGGGAAGTAATGAAGGAAATGTGCCGATTGTTAGGGATCCAACAACTGTTTCAAGTATCCTACCACCCTCAGAGTTCAGGAATGGTAGAAAGGATCAACCGAACAAAAAAGAACACCTTAGGCAAAACTATAGCTGAGACGGGAAAGACATGGGTTGATGTATTACCAGGAATCCTGATGAGATTATGAGCAACCCCAAACTGCATACTGGGTTTCAGCCCCTACGAATTATTGATGGGATGAGCAATGCGACTCCCTTATGGGGTAATTATGGGTTGTGGTGAGTCCGGGGCTTACAGGGATAGAATGACACAGTATGTGAAAGACCTTTGTAACCAACTTAAAGTATTGAAGGACCGAGCAAAACAACAGCAGCGAATCGCTGATCAGAGAGAGCCAGAGGCCAAGTCATGATAAGGGTGCTGCCGGAAAGGCCAGGGTTTGCTCCCAGGTGGATAGGACCACAGATGGTACTCTTAACCAGTGAGACTTGTGTCTGTGTGCAGACTTGGCGAGGCAGCCAGTAGAAACACTGGACTCAGATTAAAACATAGGACTCACCCTCTTGTTGCTCACACAGACAGAGCAGGGAATCAAGTGTACCCAGTAACCATGTAATTACAGAGAACCTACGAGAGGAACACCAGCCGGCCAAGCCAGACTTGACCACAGCTGATGAAAACATACCCGGAGGAAACGCAAAGGCAGAAAACCCCGAGAGTGTGGCAGAAGACACAGAGAGCGTGACAGAAAACCGTGGATAGCATGCTAAATTGTGATGATGATGGTACTCTGTAATGAAGGCTGGTTGCTGAAGGTAGATGATGAATTTAATAGCATAGAATAAAAAAGATATTAGAAAATAGATGGGGAGGGATTTTAAATTAAAGCAGAGACAGCAAGTTCCACAACTTCGATGGCATCTCAGACAGCACATGGCATCTGAAGGCAGTCAGCCGCAGTCTGAATGAGGAGCTGGGCCCTTTCAGCTGTCGGGCTAGTGTTCAACTGGACAATTCAGGAGGGGGTGCCACTGGGGAGAGGTCTTTGCAGACATTGACATAGAGATCACCACAACCCCTTCCTGTACATTGATGAGAGGGCCTGTGGGTGCTCCTGGAAAGAAAGAGTTTCAGCAATCAGAGAATGAAGGGGTAAAGGCAAGGAATGTGATAAAGCTGCAATCGGTCTGCAGGGAAAGAGCCAACAGCCACACAAAAGAAGCCGCATTTCTAAGACTTGTTCAAACTTCTGGAACAACCTCTCTGCTTAACATTTGGTAGGCAGTGATTAGGGAATGCTAGGGTAGATACTGGCACACAAAATTGGGGGGGGGGAATTTCGAGGCAGGTGTTTTTGCTGCCATATTTGAGTAGATCCTCTTAGGCTGGCCTTTCCTGGTACAAATTTATTTTTGTCCAAGAGGACCAAGAGGAGGAACTGTTAAGAGTGATTTTTGGGTTTAGGTCATTTACATTTAGCAAATGACTTTGGCTACCAGTCTTCTGTTTCTTGATAATGTACCATGGGTTCAGTTTGGGACAATGCATTCCTGAAAGCTGTGGATCCCAGTCCAGACGTTGCTGGCGTCTGTGGGATGGATGCGAATCAGAAGGTGTGAAGTTTGCATGTAGTTTCAAAAGGAAGCATTTTCTATACTTTGTAAATATGGAATTGTCCTTTGTGTTTAGCAAATAAATATCAAGCCTCACGTTGGGCCAGCAGATCTTTCCACCGAAAGAGTCTCCACATGACGCCTGCTGTACCTTGTTTTGTCGAATAAAGAAGCTGCTTTGTACCTACCAGTAATTCTCTTCGGCAATTTCATTCACGCAATAACACTCCCCACCACTTCCAAGAATTAGCAAAACCCTTATGCTAATGCTTCATGTTGAAGTGACTCATTTCAACATGGAACCAAAATGCTATGATCATCAGTGCATATGCCCCAACACCAAAAGTTTTGGTGAACCCGAAGAGGATTTCTACTCCAACCTTGAAAAACATTGCTTTGCATCCCAAAATGAGACAAACTATTCTCCTGGGCAATTTCAATGCCAAGGCGAGAAGAGACCCAATTCTCTGACACAATTGGTAGGGGAAGAATATGGAAGACCAATTATACTAAGGATCCTTTCACAAGATGAACATGGTCATTCTGATGAAACAGTGCTCATCATGAAATGACAAGCACAAGATGTCATGGCATCACTCCAGCCCGAACACAGACATCTGTTAGATTATAGCAAAGACAGACAATGTGTACATCACCTACACAGACAGGTAACAATGACCATTTCCAAGCATCCAATCCATTCTAAAACACCACCAAGCTGGCCCTAAAACATCAATATCAACAGGAGTGCTGCTGTAAAATTTAACATCAAAGTTTTTAAGGACCTGTAGACCCCACAAGAACAAGTCCTCTTAGACAGAGCCTGCCTCACCATTTAAAAGTTATCGGCTACCCTGACAAGTGGTTTGTGGGAATGATAGGGAGATCATCTATAGGGATAAGGCATTCTAGATTGGAAGCCCGACTTTTACTCAAGTGAAAAGAAGCAGACCTACAAACACCTAAACACTGACATCCAGCTAAAAGATCTGTGACCTCATGATGGGAAAGTAAGAGCATGCAGCAGGCTCAGCAACTTGCTGACAATCATAACTGAAGGTTGAATCTGACCAGCGTTATTAAATAGGCATTGCTTGCAGCAAAAACATCATCTGCAACACTCAATCACTTTTAACAATGGAAAAACTCTTTTCATACAAATGCTTAACTTCCATCAACCTTGCATTGCTCGATGTAGAATGACTTCAGAACTTTAATATGATATGCTAGGTTGGAAGATTGCTGAGATATACAAGATGCTATTTTTGACAATTAGTATGAAGATACCTTAGCCAGCATGAACAAGTTGAGCTGAAGGACCTGCTTCCATGCTGTACAACTCTATGTCTAGTTGACCTCAAATGTTTTCATGTTACTGTTCTTGACATGCTCTTCAACATTCTTTATTGAGGAGAAGTGAGGGCATTCCTAGTCCATGAGGTTTACAAATTATACTGGCAAACTATTCTTCTGTGGTATTTGATACAATTGCTAGTCACTTAAAAGAGAACTATATTGACTGTGATTGATATTAGTTGTAGACCAGATAGATGACTGCCTTCCACATTGGATATTAATAAGCCAGCTGGATGTTTACAACAGCTGCCATGACCTCATGATAAACTTTCAATGATAAGATTTTGTTTTAGAAATTATTTTTAAAATTGATTGCAAATCTTTGAACTACCATGATGGAATTTTAAGTAGTTCTCTGGATCATCAACAGTCCAAGAAAATATTAGCAGGTACGAAGTTCAAGAAAAATAAATACAGAAAATTAACATAAAACATGAATTAACATTTAAAATTAAAATTAACATAAATATAAATATTAACACGTTGAACAAAGCAAATAACACCGAAAGTCCCTTTATTTACCAAAATCCAATACCTCCTCATGCATTTCAAATTTCAGTTTTTCCAGATGATTTTAACCCCAAGAGAATACTTATTGTATCAATTGCATCTTACCTTCCTGAGTATTGCCTGAGTTTGTCATACAAAGTAACGGCAGCAGCTTCTTCTTCCCCATCAGTACTTTCTTGGTCCATATTATTTTCCTCTAATGCAGTGAATAATGAAGTTAATACTTTTATTTCAGCATACCAAAGGGAAGCTTTTCAAGTACAGTCAATGTAACTCATTTATTAAACTAGACATAAGTTGCTCCCAAAGATATATAATACTAAAATGTGATACCCCCATGTTAGATATAACCATCATGCATACAGCATTTTCCCAGTGTTATTCATTCTTTTAAAAAAATTGGAATATTTCATAAAGTACCTGTTGAAGATGTAAGCAGAATCTGTACAATATGTGCCATGGTAACTAAATGAAAAAGATGAAGAACACCAACAGCTAAGCTGACTCCTGTGAAATCATGACAGTGCACAGTTGGGAATGAAAGCACCAAGCTCACCTGCAGGCAGAATGAAAGAACTGTCACTCAGATAAGGCCATTTAGAAAAGCAGTGGAAATACTCTATTTAATATGCAAACTTGAAAAATTGCAGACAGAAATTTAACCGATCAAGTAATATGGTGTATTGGATAAATATTAGGATGTTATCAATCAATACTTGAACTTGCCACACTAGTAAAAAAATTAAACGCTTGAGTAAACAATCAAAATAAAGCTAATTTATTAATTCAATGCAGATTGGAAGTCCTTTATATTTATTGCCAATAGTCTGTCATTTTAAACATAAAGTGGATAACAAAGCCAATGTTCATGACAAGGGTTAACTAGATTTGCAGTAGAATAACATTGCAAAGGGGATACATTCAACAACTGCAAACCCTGGCAATGGTTAATTTTGTTACATTATTCTACTTTCTGGGTATATAAAAGGTCTGCCATTTATAATTTAGGATATGATTTTACTTGAACATATATTAACATTACAGTGATATTCCACAAGCTTTAATATTTTTCTGAATTCACAATATCAAAGCATTTTCTTCTGTCAAAGGTAAAAATTTAAATGAGCTGTATTTTTAAGTTGAAATGATCCCTGAAATGTAATGCAATCACTCAAATTACAGCTTATTATCTTTAATTAAAGACTCTCTTGGAGACATGGAAGCAAATTAAAGTGGCAGCTCAACATTCATTTTTACTAACTTCAAATCCAACATTCTTCACTTATCTAGACTTATCTCAGTGAACAAATAGAAACTATCTGAAAAATAAGAGAATGTTAAAAGAATAAAAATAGATTGGTCACGTACCAACAAATGGAACATATCAACATCAAGAATAGAAGGAGGAACCTGCGTCTTATCATCGTCGTCAGGTATTAGAACTGAGAAGAGTAAAGGAGAAAAATGATAGGTTTCATTACATATCTAAATGAAAGTGGGACAGGAGAGTGAGACCTTCTAACAAAAATCTGAGTTTTGATTTTACAACCTTTTATTGATGTCATTATTTTAGTCATTCGGAAATAGGCAATATCTTAAAATAATGATGCTTTTACTATGCACAAGTTGATGTTTACTTTATCTGAAATGTCATTATCTATTGTACTATCTGGAACTGAAAATGTCATAGAAAAGTACAATTGTTGCAGTAGAAGGTTACTTGGCTCTCCATCAGAACTATTCTTTAGTACTACACACAGTACCTTGCTCTCAACCCTTCCATTATATTTCCCTCTTCAAGGTTACAATGAAATCTGCCTCCACCATATCCTCAGGCAATGCATTCCAAATTCCATACACATGCTGTGTATAAATGTTTTTAAATCATATCACTTTTAATTCCTTGTGCCTTTATTCTATACCTGTCGCCTTATCCACCAACGGGAATAGCCTCCCACTGTACTATGTCTAGATATTATGCTGTATTGAATCTTCCCTTCTAATCTATCCTTGTAACTCTAATCTCTCAAGAGCTGTTCTTGGAAATTTTTTCTGGACCCTCTGTAACACCTTTTCATCCTTCCTGTAATGTGGCAACCACAAGTGAACACACTATACCAGCTGAGGCCAGACCAGTATGTTACACAGTTCCTACATTAACTCCTTGCTTTTATATTCTATGCCTTCTACTGAATTATTTAAGTTTTTGCACTCTTTTTAATCTATTCAATATACATATATATACTTACTGATTTACTTTTTTTTTCTTTCTATATTATCACATATTTCATGGAACTGCTGCTGCTAAGTTAACAAATTGCATGACACATGCAGGCGATAATAAATCTGATTCTGATAAAATCCAAACATGTGCATTCCGTATTAACAACTTTTTTAGTCTGCCTTGTCACTTTCGATAATTTGTGCACACATGCCTCTAAGGTCCTGTTCTTGCATCCTTTTAAAAATATATCTTTTAAAGCAAGGAAATTTCAAAGTGGACTACCTAATTGCATTGAAATGCATCTGCCAATCTCCTGCCCATACCACCAGCCTTATTATATTTACCTCCAATCTAATAGCATCTTTGTAGTTTACAAAAGTGCCAAGTTTTGTGTCATCTGCAATTTTAGAAATTGTGACTAGTATGTTACGGTTATTAGATTAACTTATTGTCACTGAAAGCAGCCAGAAGGCAGGAGGGACTCCAAAAAAAATTAACTACCTTTCATTCATTTGTTCTCTAAGGTAAATATGACAGAACAAATTATCCATATTACAATTTTGGTCTACAGTAGTGTATCTAATATAAAACCTGAATTAAAAATGTAAAATAAAATTTACAACAAAGAAGTCTCAAATAATTATAAACAGTCTCTTGGTGAGACTGCACCAGAAAAGTAGCATACAGCTGATCATAGTGGGATTGAGAATGTAAATGAAGCTCAGAAACACATTAGCAAATGAAACAGAGGTGTGATGCAAATATTGGATGACTGTTTTGTATACCACTCTCATCATTCTGACTTTGGCCTCCAGCACTGTTCCAGTGAAGCCCAACATGAGCTCACACAACAGCATCTCATCTTCTGGCTATGCATGTTGCATCTCTTATTGAATTTAACAACTTCAGATAATCAGCCTTTCTGATTTATGTCAGAACGATCAGTTCTGCAGCAAGTCATCCAGCTGTAACATTAATTCAGTTTTTCTCTCTCCACAAATGCCACCTGATCTGCTAAGTATTTCCAGTATCTGTTTTGCATTTTAGTACCCAACTTTTTGTGTAAGCGCCTTTAGTTATTTCTTTCTGTTTGCACTCCTGAAGACTAATCAACTTTAACAAACAAGCATTCATCTTTGGAGAGTCGGTCCAGAAATATTAGCTGTTCATCTTTCCTTACTCACTTCTGCACCTGCTGAGTGTATCCAGCATTTTCTGGTTTTATTTCAAATTGCCAACTTGGATTTCTACCCGATCACAGACATTCCCTTTGTTCTTTCACCTATCTTTTCCATGTTCCAATTCTGATGTAAGGTCATCAATCCAAAACATTAATCAGTCATCAACTTGAAATATTTGTTTCCCTCTCTACAGTTGGTGCTTGGCCTGCTGAATATCTCCAGCATTTTTTGTTTATTTTTCGGCAGCATCTGAAAAATTTTTGCTTCTTCAACAAGAGTTTCTCCAGTTAAAATTAAGTACTCAACAACTATAATATACAAACCTGCTAACAGTCGGGCATAGTGTTGCTGAACCACAGACAGAAAACTCACAGTCCAGTGTGATGCAGCAAATCGGGTTAATGCCTTCAGACAGTCATCCTACAATAAAGTATAGCTAGTTAAAACAAGTGAAAATAAATGCGAACAAGAGTGAAATAACTTGTATCTGATTAGAGCCTTTCAAAGACATAGAATTTTATGACACTAGAGGCCATATGGCCTGCTGTGCTCATGTCAGCCAACCAACTTGATCCCACTTTGTTGCTGAGTCAACAGCCTTGCAGGTTGGAGCATATAAATAGCTTATTCAAGAAATTAAACACATTTTTCTCAATTCTAGCACCTTTCAGAATCACTTGTTTGACACCCAGTATTTTGTGGCTGAAAGATCATTTACTCACCCTCTTATGTGCCTTTTATTTTTCTTTTAAACATAACTCAATTCATAATCCCCTGTTCTACAACAAACCCAGCATGGTCTTTCCAACATTCTCTGCTCCATTATTTCTCAAGTACTAACACTTTGCTGAAATAATATATCCACTATGGGATAGCTACTGTTTTTATAACATTCGAGCTTGGCCTCTCTGCTTTTACATCCTCTACTTTGGTGAATAAAGTGCCCAGCTAACTTGCTTAATCACTTAGTCCAATAGTCCTATTACTTCAGGCATCCACAGACCTGTGTCAAATTCCCTTTCATTGAAGTACATCAGTCACATAAAACTGCTTTTCCTCAGTTGAGAACCCCTCCCATTGCTTTTAAAGAATTCTATTTAAATAAAACCTTTTAGTCCAGTTGAAATATGCAACTGCAATCTGAACATGCCATTTCTAGAAATGCAGGCAAACCCAGCATTATTGGCGTGGCGGGCTGCATTCCTAGGAAATGAGCAAAAGTCATAAAGAGTTTTACAGTACAGATGAAACAATATTAGCCACTCTCCAGATTTCTGGAACTTCACTAGTGGCTAACAACAAAGCAAATATCTCTACATTGCCTCTGCGTTTTCTTCCCTAACCTCCAATCTGGTTCGGTCTGCACGTGGTCATGCTCTGGGGATCTGCCCCATTAATGAGCTTCAAGACTCCAAATACATCCTTCCTTGTAATACATATAGAATCCAAGACCTCACCACTTATCACTCTCATGTCTCCTTAGTAAACACTAAGGAGAAATAGACATTAAGAATCTCAGCCATTTCCTGTAGCTCCACACATAGGCAGCCCTGATGGTCTCTCCCTAGTCACCCTTTTAAAGAGCTCTTTGGGTTATCTTAAAACAGGCTTGCCAAATCAATCCTGTACCATTTTTCTGTATTGCAATTACCATAATACAAAGGCACATCACCTACAGCAAGTTGAAAGACAACTTGCATTGATTTATTTTTAATCCCCCACAGAAACAACAAGAGTACAAATTTTATTTCATATCTCAAATTTTTATCAACTTCTGAATTCTGTAAAGGAAAATGTCAATATCCCAAATGGTCACAATGTGAAGGTGACCAACAGTAAGAAAAAAAATGCCATAAATACTCAGCAGGTCAGCCAGAGAGGAAGAATTTTAGAATTTTAGATCAATGACCATTCAACCCATTAACTGTTTTTCTCTCCACAGAAATTGCCTGAATTGCTCAACATCGAGTATTTTCTACTACTAGCATCTAGCTTTTGACTTTTCAAATACCATTTTCAGATTCATATTTTTACTTTGTAATTGTGCATAGAGTCTGTACATTTTTACAATACCTACCTGCCTACATGGCAGATGACCAAACAGTGGCTTTTCTTCATCTGCCAGGAAACGCTCTGGAAATAAATGGAAGAGTTTACACGTTACTATGGTCTTAAAGTGAATTTCAGTTATCTAAGTAATACTAACATTATCAAATAAATTTAACCATGTTTTAAGACTACTACCCAGACAATGATTTATTCAGCAAATACAATTTCACAGACTGTGCTCCTAGTTCTTTCAATTACCTTTTGTCTTTTTAGGTAACATAACCTTTTTCCTATCTAACTCTTCCCGATTCTAATGAAATGTACCTTGTTCCTCTCTCAAAAGAAGTTGCCTGGAATGCTGTCTATTTTCAACACTTTCTGCTCTGAACACATGTTCAAAAATATTTTATTTCACTTCCTGCAAAATCTGCATATAAGTAATAACTCTCCCTGCTGGCATTCACCATGACTAACCTGTTGCTTGAATCGTGTATGCACAGCTTCCCCAGCACATTATAGGGACGCGTGGGTCCTGATCATTAGGATGAACCTTCAGTCCCACTTTGTATGCTGCTGTAGCCAAGGTTGTCAGCATCTCCTTGATGCTATCTGAATAAGGATTCCTAACAAAAATAAGGCACCATTGCAAGAAATATCTAAACAATAAATACGTATCAACCAGCTACCACAGGTTACAGGTAATATAAAGAAACAACAAACGAGGATATAAATCTGGCTAAGTGAGTTTTAACCTAGCACTAATCTTAATAAACATTGCAGTAAGTGGTGAAATTAAAGGGAGGATTGCATGCAATACTTTATTTATACATTTCTTCAGTATTCAAGTTCTTCTTGTCTTCAGCACCTTACTAGGAGATGTTGCATTGTGTGTAATTAGGCACTTGACATGGGCCAATAAAAAGAATTCAATTTAAGTGGAATGTCCATTGTGTGAGTAGGCCAGTGTTTTAGAGTGGGGTGTTGATCTTTGGCTCATATGAGGCATTGGTGAGGAGAGCAAAGGCAGTAGAGAGACTTTTTGTTTAATATGCTTTCTTTCTTGTTGCACAGTTGAAGCTGTGGGGACCAGACAGGATACTGAAATGCTCCTCTTGTGGGATGTGGGAAAGCAAGGAGGAGCTTCAGTGTTCCTGATGATCACATCTGCAAAAAGTGCAACCAGCTTCAGCATCTTATAGACCGTGTTAAGGAATTGGAGCTGGAGCAACTCTGGATCATTTAGGAGGCTGAGGTGATAGATAGGTGATACAGAGAGGTAGTTATACCCAAGGTGCAGGACACAGCTAACTGGACGACGTCAGGAGGAGGAAAGGAGATGGGCAGGCAGTGCAGAATACCCCCGTGGCTACTTGTATCACATGATAGTATGGCTGGGAATAGGAAGATAATATAGTGTAACACATGGCAAGGGAGGTGGTGCAGGAGGGACCTGTAGAGGCAGATGGTTTGCACCTGAACTGGAGGGGGACTAATACTCTTGCAGGAAGGTTTGCTAGGGTTGCATAAAATTGAATTGCAGAGGATGTAAACAAGAGCGCCAGAGCAGATACTAGTGATTCTGGGAAAAGTTGATGTTAAGCATACATACAAAGTCAGGAACTGGAAGGCTGAGCATGGTGGGATGAATGTTCTGCATTGTGTATATTTCAATGCGAGGAATATTGTAGGAAAGGTAGATCAGCTTAGGCCATGGATCAGCACATGGTGTTATGACATTGTAGTCATGGGTGATAGATGTGATAGAGCAGGAGGGGTTAAAGGGGGAGGGGTGGCATTGAGGAATGAGAAACGTATGGCTATGTCCTTGGGTTGAGATTCTAAATTGGAGAAAGGCTAATTTTGATAGTAATCCAAAGATTTGGCAAGTGTGGTTGGAACACATTATTTTCTGGCAAATGTATGCTTGGTAAGTGGGAAGCCTACAAAAGTGAAATTTTGAGAGTACAGTTAGTAGTATGTTGCTGTCATAAAAAGACAAGGATAAAAGGCTTAGGGAACTTTGGTTTTTGAGAGATGTTGAGGCACTGATTAAGGAGGTGATGCATAGTAGGTGTAAGGCAGGTAAAACAAATGAGGTACTTGAGTAAAAGAAATGCAAGAGACCACTTAACAAGGAATCAGATGGGATAAAATAGGGCATGAGGTAAGTTGAAGGAGAATTCCAAGGGCATTTACAGATATATTAAGGCAAAAGTATAGGAAGGGACAAAATTGGTTCTCTTGAAGATCAGAGTGGTTATCTATGCATAGAGCCAAAAGCAATGGGGGAGATCTTAAATGGATTTTTTACATCTGTATTTACCCTGGAGCTAGACAAAGTCTATAGAAATGAGGCAAAACAGCCGTTAGGTCATGGACCATATAAAGATTAGAGGAGGATGTTTTGCTCTGTTGAGGCAAATTAGAGTAGATAAATACACAAGGCCCGACAAGGTGTTCACTTTGACCCTATGGGAGGCTAGTGCAGAGATATTTAAATCATCCTTAGCAACAGGTGAGGTGCCAAAGGATTGAAGGATAGCTAATGTTGTTCCGTTGTTTAAGAAAGGCTCTAAAAATAAGCAGGGAAATTATAGCCAGGTGAGGATGATATCAGTAGCGGTAAAGTAATTGGAAGATATTCTAAGGGGCTGAATGTATAAGTACTTGGATAGACAAGAATTGATTAGGGATAGCCAAGATGATTTTCTGTGTGGTAGGTCATGTCTAACCAATCATAAACAAGAGAAAAATCTGCAGATGCTGGAAATCCAAGCAACATACACAAAATGCTGGAGGGACTCAGCAGCCCAGGCAGCATCTAAGGAGAAAACAGTCGACATTTCAAACCGGGACCCCTCGTCAGGAAGTCAGTGTAAGAAGGTGGGGGAAGAGGTAGAAGAAATACAAGGTAGCAGGTGATAGGTGAAACCAGCAGGAGGGAGGGGTGAAGTCGATTGCTGAAAGAGATAAAGGGCTGGAGAAGGAGGCATCTGTTAGGAGAGGACAGAAGGCCATGGAAGAAAGGGAAGGGGGAGGAGCACCAGAGGGAGGTGATGGGCAGGTAAGGAGATAAGGCGCGAGAGACAAATGGGAATAGGAAATGGGGAAGGGCAGGGGGTAGCTTTTACAGTAAGTTTGAGAAATCTATGTTCTTGCCATTAGGTTGGAGGCTACCCAGGCGGAATATAAAGTGTTGCTCCTCCACCCATAGTGTGGCTTCATCATGGCAGTACAGGAGGCTATGGACTGACACGTAGGAATTGAAATGGGTGGCCACTGGGAGATCCCCTTTCTCTGGTGGACAAGAGTATAGGTGCGCAGCAAAGCTGTCTCCCAATCTAGGTCGAGTCTCACCAATATACAGGAGGCCACATCAGAAGCACCAAATACTCTGTTGGGGGGTCATCTACCCCCAACAGATTCACTGTTTTGGGTCCTGAATGGTAATGAGGGAGGAGGTGTAGGGGCAGGTGTAGCACTTGTTCCACCTGCAAGGGTAAGTACCAGGAGGGAGATCAATGGGGAGAGACGAATGGGCAAGGGAATCGGATAGGGAGCGATCCTTGCAGAAAGTAGAAAGCGTAAGGGGCAGGGAAAGATGTGCTTGGTAGTGGGATACATTGGAGATAGAGGAAATTGCAGAGAATTATCTGCTGGACTCGGAGGACAGTGGGGTGGTAGGTGAGGACAAGAGGAACCCTATCCCTGGTGGGGTGGCAGGAGGACACGGTGGCTGCAGATGTGTGTGACATGGAAGAGATGGGGGTGAGGTCAGCATTGATGGTGAAGAAAGGGAAGTCCCTTTCTTTGAATGATTAGGACGTCTCATTAGTTCTGGAATAAAAAGCTTCATTCTGAGAGCAAATGTGGCAGATACGGAGGAATTGAGAAAAGGAGATGGCATTTTTACAAGTGACGAGTGAGGTGAGGTATCGTCCATGTAGCTGTGAGAATCAGTAGGCTTATATGATATATCAGTAGATAAACTGTCTCTATCCAGAGATAGAGACCGAGAGATTTACAAAAGGCGGGGGAAGGTGTCAGAAATGGACCAGATAAATTTGACGGCAGGGTGATTCCTGTGCTCCTGGTTTGGCCTCCTGTATATCACTGAGACCCGATGTAGATTGGGAGACCGCTTCGCCAAGCAACTATGCTCCGTCTGCCAGAAAAAGTGGGAAACCCACTGGCCGCCCATTTTAATTCTACTTCCCATTCCCACATGTGAGTCCACGCCTCCTCTACTGCCACGATGAGGCCACTCCCATGTTAGAGGAGCAACACCTTATATTCCATCTGGGTTGCTTCCAACCTGGTGATATGCACATCAATTTCTCCAACTTCCAGTGACGGACCCATCCTCTCACCATTCCCCATTCCGGTTTCCCTCTCTCACATTTTTCCTTAGCTGCCTGTCACCTCCTTTTGGTGCTCCTCCTCCGTCCCTTTCTTCCATGTCCTTCTGTCTTCTCCTATCAGATTCACCCTTCTCCAGTCCTTTATCCCTTTCACCAATCGACTTCCCAGCTCTTTACTTCACCCCCCCCCTCTCCTGGTCTTACCTATCACTCACTACCTTGTATTTCTTCCTCTCCCCTCCCCCCCGCACTACCTTCTTACACTGACTTCTCAAATTTTTTCTCCAGTCTTGATGAGAAGTCTCAGCCCAAAATGCCAACTGTTTATTCTTTTCCATAGATGCTACCTGGCCTGCTGAATCCCTCCAGTACTTTGTCATGTCTTACCAATCTTACAGTTTTTCTTGCCAGGAAAGTTAATGAAGGCAAGGCTGTGTATGTTGTCTACATGGACTTTAGCAAGGTCTTTAACAAGGTCCTGCATGGGAGGTTGGTTAAGACGATTTAGTAGCTTGGCATTCAGGTTGAGGTAGTTAATTGGATTACGCATTGGCTTCATGGGAGAAGCTAGAGAGTGAAGTAGATGGTTGACTGGAGGCCTCTGACAATTAGTGTGCCACAGGATCCGCTGTTCTTTGTCATTTATATCAATGATCTGGATAATAATGCAAACTGGATCAGCAAATTTACTGATGACACCAACTTTGGGGGGGGGGGCGGGGGCAGGTGCTGTGGTGGACAGTGAAGAAGTTCTCACAGGATCTGGACCAGCTGGAAAAACGGGCTGAAAAATGTCAGACGGAATTTAATGCAGACAAGTGTAACTGCCATTCCCAATAAATGCTGTCAATTAATTTCAATTTACATTTTCATTTATCTAAACTGTTTATTGTGGAATAAATCTTCTACAAGAGCACCGAAGAAAAATAATGATATTTTTGAGAAAACCATAATTCTCGAAATACATACTTCGGCTTTATGTCAGGTCTAAATCCCTCAGGGGCTTCAATTCCTTCCAGACTGGCACTGGAGGGGTTATCTGCTAAATCAGGAAATGATACATGGTTGTCATACTTTTAACTTAATTTCATACATCTATTTTTTTAAACTTTAAACAAAGGCATCCATGAATGTGCAGAGAGCTGCCAGCAATATACATTCAAAATCCCACTTACCTAGAAAGATGGAGCAGACTTTTTAGTCATATTTATGGCAATCACCTTGACTATATCCCTTGATTTGGTTTTAATATATTTACTCCTTAAAAGCAGTATTCAAAGTTATTTATCATGTAACAATTGCTAACTGTTCAGATTTGAGAATTAAGGTGAACATGTATGAATCAGCCCAGATTTTTCTCATTCAGGGAACAAATTTTTATTGCATATATTTTGTCCCACTCATGATAATCAAGAAAAACTAATTTAACCGGGATGTAGATATAATATGGTACAAGTTTTAACAACTAGTAAAAAAGCAACATCAGTATAGAAACCAATGAATCAATGATTGTTTGAAAAAGAGACTTAACATGTATCTCACCCAATTAGTGTTTCTAACCTGCCCTGTTATTAGTTTTTGGAGAGATTTATATAATGTAACTGGACAGATATTACATCTTGCAAATGCTATGGGTTGAAGTCAACCGAAATAAAATTGGAATAATGCATTATAAATAAAAAATAACAATAAGGGTCCCCACTTTGATTTTTATTTTATTCAATCACAAGTTGTGGTTATTGTGTACCAGCATTTATTTCCCATTCCTGTTTGCTCTCCAGAGGTAAGTTATGAGCTTCCTCACATTGCTGCTGGCTTTCAGTTGAAGGTGCAATCAAAATATTATTAGGTTGCAAATTTCAAGATTCAGTCTCAAAGACAATGGAACATGAGGATATTTTGGGAGTTGCTATCAGAGTAAAACAGGCAAGTAAATACACTGAACTTTGCAGATGGATCATGCTGTAGTGTCAGAGAGCAAATGCTTGGGAAAACAGAGAACCAATCAAATGGGCTGTTTTCTCCTGCCTGGTTTTGCACTGCAAGTGCTCCTTGACATCACGACTTATATAAAATTACTTTGGAGCATAATATTTTAAAATACACCATTCAACTTAAAGTTGTTTGCATTTATGGGACAAAACTAAACAATGTGCTCATGCATCATACAAACTCGCTTAATATACTTTATCTGAATATTAAACACATAGCTTACCTGAAAATTATTGGGTTAAAGAGAGATTGGATAAACATCCTATAATTCTAACTGTAACTCAGCAGTAAAAAGATAAATAATGGTTCCTTTCAGAAGCAGTGCAAGATTGCATTTGCAAGCTGCCTCTTATGCTGAATATGGGGTAGTTAAGAAGAGCTTTTTAAGTTTGCTTCCGTTAAATATATTCGATAACAATGCCATTATATGGCCATTAATAGTTAGTCTAACTAAATAGAACAGAACAATAATAATTAGTCTGTATGGATTGAATACTTTTTACTCTCAGTAAATTTCAGTAACTTTTGCCTGTAACCTTGGCCTGTATTGTATCATAGACATACAAATTATCTTGATTATGAAAGATTTGAAAAAATAAATCACAGGTAGGCAATTTTCATTTCCATTATCATAATTCTGTTTATCCAGAAAATACATGCATTAATTAAAATTCTTTAAGAGCTTACCAGATACTGGCTGCTTATCCTGGATTTTTCTCAGTACATTCAAATGTTGCAAAGTACACTTCAGCCATTGAGATAAAACAGGAATGCCCGAAAAGCTTTTTGAATTGTTACTGAAAACACAAAAATACAGGTCTGTTTGCTTCAGTAATGCTATTCCAATGGATTCATTATGTAGAATTCCATAATGCTTTCAGTGAAACTAACATTTTTATCACTTTTCCTGGTCCTTAATAGATTTAGTATAGAATACTAAATCAAACAAATTTTAACAGGATGGCATAATTCTAAACTTTTCTTCTTGACTAAGAACCTTGGGATTTCCCACCTGAAAAACTCAACAGCTGCTTTAAAACAAATTTGTAGTACTATGTCTTCATTAATATAATTGTGCTGAAAGAGACGACAATTATATCCAGGAGGACCACAACCTTATTGTGGTTTGGAGGTTTGCAGGCTTCAGTGACCCGGGGAGCTGTGCTTGCTGGAGTCAGGGCCTTGTGCTTTGGCACCTAGTGTGGTAACCCCATGCCAAACAGGTTAAAGGATAGCGGCCAGACTGAGAGTGGTCCAGTAGCTCTCCAGATTCGGATTCAGAATAGGGGTAACAACTCTGACTGGTCAAACAAAACTGTTACAGAAACACGATGAAGAATCCTTCTACATCTGTGTGTGATGGCACTCCTGAATCTTCAAATAGGCTCTGCATAGCTGAGAGTAGTGAAAATCAAGAGGGCGCTACTGGCATGATTAAGCAAGTTCTGAACACCATCACAACCAAATAGCCAAGGACAGACAGAGATGAAGGAACTTCACTGCTGCCCTAAACGCCTTTCATTTAGAAAGGTTCAAAGTTCAAAGTAAATTTATTATCAATGTATGTATATAATACCATATACATCCTTGAGATTCATTTTCTTGCAGGCATTCACAGTAGGATAAAGAAATAAAATAGAATCAATGAGGAATTATACACAAACAAAAATTGACAAATAACCAATGTGTAAAAGGAGACAAACCAAATACAAAAAAGACAAATAAATAAGACAGACAAATAAGTAAATAAATAAATATTGAGAACATGAATTGTAGAGTCATTGAAACAGTCCATAATTTGTGGAATCAGTTCAAATTAAAGTGAATGAAGTTAGACACTCTGGTTCAGGAGTCTGATGGTTGAAAAGTTAATACTATTCCTGAACTTTGTCAAATTTATTGTCATTTACATGCATATCGTCAAACAAGACAACATTTCTCCAGACCAGGGTATAAAGCACAGTCGTACACAACACATATACAGCACACAATAACTTGGGAAAGTAAGAATTAAATCTACAAATGAATTACACATAAACAAAGTAAAGTGCATAAATTAAATATTGCAGGGTACAAAATAAATTAACCAAAGACACTTAGCGGTGTGCAACTTATAGCTCCTGCATCTTCTTCCAAACAGCAGCAGCAAGAAGAGAGCACGGCCTGAATGGTGCGGGTCCTTGATGATGGATGCTGCTTTCATGTGCCAGCACTCCTTGCTCTCGATGGTGGTGAGGGCTTTGCCTGTGATGGATTGGGCTGTATCCACCACTTTTCAAAGGAAAAACTGAGGGGAGTTCCAAACAATTGGAAGAATATATTGTATTAGGTAGGGCAAAGAAAGTGACCACAAAAAGCCAGTGTCAGAAGATTCATGTATTGAATACAGTGGCAAGAGAAAGTTTCAACTCTCTGCAATTACCTAGTTATCTGCATTAATTACTCGTAAAATGTGATCTGATCTTCATTCAAGTCACAATAATATACAAACACAATCTTCCTAAAATGACACACAAACAGTTGTACTTTTCATGTGTTTATTGAACACAGTTTAATCTTTCACACCCCAGGCTGGAAAAAGTATGTGAGCTATTGTATGGAATAACTGGTAAAACCTCCTTTAGCAACAATAACCTCCACCAAACATTTCCTGTAGTTGCTGATCAGACTTGCACAATGGCAAAGAGGAATTTTAGACCATTCCTCCATACAAAACTGTTTTAGTTCATCAATATTTCTGGGATACCTTGCATGAGCAGTCCTCTTCAGGTCATGCCACAGCACCTCAATTGAGTTAAGGTCAGGACTCTGACTTGGCCATTCCAAAACATGAATGTTCTTTTTAAACCATTCTGTTGATTTACTCTTGGGTTTCGGATCACTGTCTTGTTGCATTATCCAACTCCTATTAAGCTTCAGGTGATGGACAACTACCCTAATATTCTCCTGTAAAATATCTTGGTACAATCTTCAATTCATGGTTCCCTCAAAAATTGCAAGCTGTCCAAACCCTGATGTGGCAAAGCAGCTCCAAACCATGATGCTCCTTCCACCATGCTTCACAGTTGGGATGAGGTTTTGGTGTTGGTGTGTAGTGCCCTTTTTCCTCCAGAAATAGTGATATGCATTTCTGCCAAAAAGTTCAACTTTTGTCTCATCTGTCCATAGAACTTTGTTCCAGAAGCATTGTGGAACATCCAGGTGGTCTTTTGCAAACTTGAGATGTGCAGCAATGCTATTTCTGGAGATAAATGGTTTCCTCCATGATGCCCATCCATGAACACCATTCTTGTTCAGTACTTACCTTATAGTGGACACATGAACAGAGACCTTAGCAAGTCCTAGAGATTTCGGCAGGTCTTTTGCATTTACCTTTGAGTTCTTTTTCACTTTCAGCATTGATGAAAGTGAAAAAGAACTTGGTGTGATCTTTGCAGGACATCTACGAGAGTAGCAAAAGTATCGAATATCTTCTATTTGAAGACAATTTCTCTTACTGTGGACTGAGAACACTGGTGTTTAAAAGTGCTTTTGTAGCCTTTTCCAGCTTCATGCATCTCTACAATTCTTCCTCTAAGGTCCTCTGAAAGATGTTTTGATTGAAGCATGTTGCACATAAACAGATATCTCTTGAGAAGAACAGGATCTGATTTTGTGTGTCTTTTTTTATAGGGCAGGGCACCTCTACAACCTGCACCTCCATTTTCATCTCACTGATTGGAACACCTGACTCCAAATAGCTTTTGCAGAAGGCATCGCATTGAAGGTCCTATATGAATTACATAGGACCATAAGTTTAGTGAGTCATATCACCAAGCTACTTCTAACAATTTTGATGACAAGAGCTAAAAGTAAGATACGTTGAAATAGGTAAAGAACAATGTGGTTTTGTGAAAGACAAAGGTAAAAGAAACACGATATTGGTGCTAAGGATACTATCAGAACGAGCTATTCAGGTGCAAAAAGATTTGTTTGTTCGTTTTATCCACTACACAAAAGCATTTGATAAAGTGAAGCACAATAAGTTATTTGAAATATTACAGGAAACTCTAGATCTAGTTTTGAAGGACCTCCGCCTAATCAGAAATCTATACTGGGAACAAACTGCCGCTGTAAGAATGGATGGAGAAGTGAGTCAGTTTACGAAAATCAAGAGAAGTGTTAGACAAGGGTGTGTTTTCTCTTCTGATTTGTTTAATGTGTACAGTGAAACAATATTACAAAAAATAAGAGACATCTTGGAATCAAAGTTGGCGGTGAAAACATCAATAATTTCAGATGTGCGGATGACACCATGTTAATTTGCAAGTACGGAGGAAGAACTACAAAACTTAATTGATATAGTTGTCGAAGAAAGTGCAAAAATGGGTCTATCAATTAATTGCAAAAAGACAGAATGTATGGTGATATCCAAAAGAAAGAGAATCCTATCTGCAGGCTGAGAATAAATAGGGAAGACATAAAACAAGTACAGAACTTTTGTTACTTAGGAAGCTGGGTGCCATCAGATGGCAGCTGCGACTTGGACATCAAAAGAAGAATAGGGATGGCAAAAGACACCTTTACGAGAATGAAGAGTATACTGACCGACACTAAACTAGGCATGACAACCCACCTCAGAGTACTGAAATGTTACGTTTATCCAGTTATGTTATATGGCTCAGAATGTTGGACAATATCTGGTAATATGAGGAAACGAATTGAAGCAGCAGAGATGTGGTTTTTGAGGAGGATGCAAAGAATATCATGGATGAAATGAATATCTAACGAGGATGTCATGAACAGAACAAATACAAAAAGACAATTAATGTATGAGATCATGAAAAGGCAACATAACTTCATTGGACATGTGATTAGGAAAGAGGAGTTAGAATGCATGGTAATTATGGGAAAGATTGAAGGGAAGAAAGCAAGAGGAAGACAAAGACAAATGATGATGGAGACAGCAGCCAGAGAACTGGAAATGAATACCAATGAATTGATCCACTTGACCCGAAACAGGAGTGTTTGGGCCATGGCGGTCAAAGCTCATACGGGGCACAGCACCTGATGATGATGATGAGAAGGCATCACCCCAGAGGTTCACATACTTTTTTTGAACTTAGACTGTGATTGTTTAAATAGCCTACTCAGAATTGACGAGAAGTACAATTGTTAGTGTTCTTAGTTTAGGCAGATTGTGTTTGTCTATTATTGTGACTTAGATGAAGATTCCATCACATTTTATGAGTAATTAATGCAGAAAACCAAGTAATTGCGAAGGTTTCACGAACTTTTTCTTGCAACTGTATATATGGCAAAGTTGGTGATTATTTCACAAAATCATCTACAGCTTTGAGAGTTTGTGGAGGAATCTGCAAAAGTAGCATATTTTCGTGCTGCATTACAGGAGTCAACTTTTATTTGCGAGGAAATGTAGTGAATGAGATAAAAGTACATGACAAACAGATTTTAGAAACAAAATAGGTGCTGTATAGGCAAGGAGGGGACTGGTACGTAATTGCCAGGCTGAATGGGCACCTTCTGTTGTCAATGCTACATGTGTGGAATAAAATAGGCCAGCTGTTGCTTATAGATAAGTGACTATCAGCCAGAAGTGACTGTTCAAAATAACAGGAAAGATCAATGCTGGAGATATATTAACAATATTCACCCAGTAGGTATGGAACCACAAATAGGTCAATTTCAAACAACAGAGAGGCAGTAGCACAGATCAGTGTAGTTGACTGAATTTATTAGCATACATCAATGGCCCAATGTGCTACTGTTAAAAGACAGGATGTCATTCATATTATTGTTACAGTTAAAATTATCAAACCTCAAACACACTTGAAAGTTTCTATTCCACTTATTTAAAATAATCTGGAAATAAGAGGCAGAATTGTTACTAGATGCTGCTTGTTTGCAGGAATTTTAAGTTCAACAACTCACGATAAGTAAATGGCAGAGGCACAAGAGACTGCAGATGCTGGAACTCGAGCAAAAGATAAACTGCTTGAAGAACTAGTGGGTCAAGCTACATTTTCGAAGGCAAAGGGATGGTCATAGTTTTGGGTCAAGACCTATAACCATGGTAGAAAATCGCTGCACTTGGCCCAACGTACCAATATTCTGAAATTACTGTGGAGCATATCACTTTAAGATTCACATCATCAGTTGCACTGTACTACTTGTTTGAAAACATTTGGTCAAGGAATAAGATAAAAGATAGTGGTGTGCCAAGTGCAATAATACCAGAGTGGACCCTTCAAATTTGCCCATCAACAATAAGGCTCTTGGAATCTAAGATTTTGCACAAGACATCAAAGTTTTCAAAAGGCATATGAATTTATTTGCTCATATTCAGACTTCAAAGTATACTTGCAACTGCTGTTCATTGTCTGTGCTTGCTAATTAGTGGTATAATTGCTGTATGGGGAATAGAGTTACTCAACACGCATAATACTGGACACAATAATACAATCTAACCTGTTCTGTGGGCTCCAAGATGAAGGAAGCAAAGGAATTACTGTATTGCTCAAACATTCACAGAGAGGACAAAGAAACTCTCCATTCTCCACATCATAGCTAGTGTGCACCCTTAATCTCTGTTGTCTACGCTGTTCTTTTGCTTGAACTGCATCAAAGTAGCTGCAAAAAGAATAATTAGATTTTTTAAACTTACATAAAAATAATTGTTAGCTCAAGAGAAATAATAATTGTATTTTTTAGCTCAATGCGTGCATCTGTGTATATAAAAATACTACTTTAAGAATTAAAAATTCAATTTGGTCTATCATTTGAAGAGCTGAGTAGAATATAGGATAGAATTGTAAAGGCACTTAATCTTTGACCCGAGATCCTGCTGGGCACAAAAACCCCTCAGTTAATGGTAAGAATCTATGGCATGGAAAAGGTTGAACACCACTGAGTTAAAGGGACAGTAGATATAACTAAATAGAATGCTGTTAGTCCTGAGTATTTAAATATCTTGACAAAATAGGAGGAATATTTGTTTCTAATTGGTAGTAACATGGCTTAAAATTACAGTAAACTAAGCTACAGGACAGAAAATTAAATAGCCTACAGTGAAATGTTACATAATCACATGGCTTTAGCGATTATGTGAAATATGTCATAACTAATCATTAACTAATTAATTTATACAGCTAAAGTATTTTTCTGGGCAACAATAATAGATAGTGACCAGTGATAACAAGAGGACCTGCTCGAAATACTCAGTAGGCCATATTGCATTTGTGAAAAGAGAAGCAGATCCAATTTTTCAGGATGATAACTCATCAGATTTTAGCCGTGGGGGAAAAGAACTTTTCAGAATTGAAAAATTCACTGATCACCATTTGCGAAGATTAGTGGAATGTATCAGACACCAGCCTAAACTCTTTGAATGGTGAAGGGAACTACATTTGTTATGAAGATTTTGTACTAACCTCTGCCAGCAGTGGGCATGCATGATGTGTCCACAGCTACCTATATGGGTGCCACAGGTCAAATCTGGCTGCATGATCAATGGGTCATAGTTTTCTAATGAAGAGAAATAAAAGCACATTGAAAATGAACCTAACACTTAATAAATGGTGAATTTGAAAAAGCATGTTTCCTGATAAACATGATTTTAAAATGATGCTGACTTCAAGAAAACAAAATACACCCATATTAAATATTTTAGGCCAACAAGGTATATTTTGCAATCAAATTTGAAGACTCTCCTAATACAGCTAAAATCTGCCATTTTTCTGACTACACATTGGAGTGAAAACAAATAAACCTGTTGAAATCCCAGTAAAGAATTTTTTCCTTTGATGATAACTCAGTTTCAAAAATGTGAAATCACCTGGATCCTGAATGGTTCTTGTCCTGTTCTTTGATAAGACAGTTGACCTTTGAACAAATGATGCCAAAACCATTGCTTTGTTATTAACTTTGATCTCTTGTTCCTCCTGACACAAGATGCATGTCACAACTTGCTTCTTTTCAAAAACCTTTGTTTGTCTGGGACCCAAAGCAATCAATGCAGCATCAGGAACTATTGGGCTACAGGGGAAAACAAAATGACAGTATTAGTTTACTTGGGTGTAAAGAAAATTCATTCAATTAGGTGCCACATGAGAGATTATTGCACAAGTTTAGAGTCATATGATTGTGGTTAAGGTGTCAGCAGAAATTAATTAAAAGAAATAAAATGGAATAAGCAAAACATTTTTATTTTGGTGTCACTGGTAGGAGCATTTATAAACCATACTGAAATGTCCTAAGGATCTGATAATGAACCAACCTCTTGAACTGCTGCAATCATCCAGAAGGTGAAGACACTTCTACAGAAATGTTGTGTTGTGAAGTTGGAAAGTAGATAGTAATTTTTGTGCTGCTGAAGGATCAGTGCTTGGTCATCAACTAGTAGGAATCCATATCAATTTATGGGAGGAGGCTGAGAGCAACAAGTTCACTGACAGGATAGGGAAATAGGATCATAAACTGAGAAGAAGGCACAAAGAGACTGCAAGTGGAGAAAGAAGTCAAATAAATGGACAAGATGGTGGCAGATTAAAATCATCTTCTTCACGTGCCTTGAACGTTACACGCTTGGGCGATCATGGCTCTCCACATTGAATGATCCCTCACAGCGTCATTGATATCTCACACACTTCGATTTGTTAGTTCTTTCACAGTGTCCATATATTTTGTTCTTTGCCTTCCTCTTCCGCGTTTCCCAGGCATACGGCCTTGTAATGTAAGGCATTCTATTTCTCTCTTTCTGATGACATGGCCCAGGAATTTAAGTTTCCTCTCATTTAATGTTCTCATTAAAGATCTTTTTGTATGGGCATGTTGGAGTACTGTCTCATTAGATACCCTATCTCAATATGACATTTTCAGCATTCTTCTGAGAAACCACATTTCTGTTGCTTCTAAGTTTCTTTGGAGTTCTGGTGTTATAGTCCACGTTTCAGAAGCATACAGCAGGATTGACCAGATATAACATTTTAGTAGCCTAAGCCTTGTTGTCATAGAAATGTGTCTGTTGGTAAAAATGGGTTTCATTTTTTGCAAGTTGGTTTCGGCAATGGCAATTCTTCTTTTTATTTCTAGTTTACTTCTAGCATCTTGTGATATAAAGCTACCAAAGTAATTAAAGCTGGTCTTTTGTTCAATCTCTTTGGTTACCAATGTACAATTGGCAGTTGGGAGTATCCTGTTGTTTTGATATTACCATACATTTGCTTTTTTTACAGTTGATGGTTAGACCAAAATCTGCACTCGTTTGTAGTACTTTGTCTAGGAGGATTTGTAGGTCTTCTGCAGCACTTGCTATTAGGGTGGTATCCACTGCATATCTTATATTGTTGATGTTAACACCTCCAATTTTTATCCCATCTAGGTCTTCTATTTCTCTGAGAATCATTTTACTACAGATATTAAATAATTCCGGTGAGGCAACACATCCCTGTCTAACTCCTCTTAGAATTTTAGTCCAACTGCTTATATTATCATCAATTTTTACCGCCGCCGTTTGATTCCAATATAAATTTTGAAGCAGTTGTTGGTCCCTTCCGTCAATGTTTAGTTTAGCGAGAATTTGAAATAATTTTTCATGTTGCGCTTTGTCGAATGCTTTAGTGAAATCAATAAAACATAAAAAGACGCAAAAAACAGGAATTCTGCAGGTGCTGGAAATTCAAGCAACACACATCAAAGTTGCTGGTGAACGCAGCAGGCCAGGCAGCATCTCTGGGAAGAGGTACAGTCGACGTTTCAGGCCGAGACCCTAAAAAGACATCATTTTGATATTCAATTGCCCTTTCTGAAAGCATTCATAGCATGAAAATTGTGTTCCTAGTTTCTCTATCCTCAATAAACCCATATTGCAGTTGAGAAGTTTCTGGTCTTAACTTGTTTTTAATTTGACTCAGAACAATTCTCAACAAAATCTTTATTATGTGACTCATAAGACTGATTGTTCTATAATTTTTGCAGTCAATAGTTCCAGGAATTTTTGGCAGAGTTATAAACACTGATTTCAAGAGATTGACAGGCAATAATGAAAATAATGTAGGGAAATATAAAATTGGCCATATTAGGAAAAATGGCAAGCCAAATTTTATTTTTAAAAGGAGAGATGCAAGTAAATGTAGAGTTTAATGTCTTTACACAGAAGTCACAGTAACAATAATGTAGAAGCAAATGGTACATTAACCTTTATTACACAAGGATTAGAGTGCAAGAGTAAATAATTCTTGCACAACCACATAAACCACTGATAATTGATATTTAGAGCTTTGATTTTGTCATCTATTAAGGGATACATTTAACTGAGCAAGGGTTAAGTAAAATGTAGTGGATTTCTTTTCTGGGAAGAGAGACAAGTCCCTATAAGTTATGTTCCCTAAACTGAGAGGTGTAAGAATGATCAAATCTTTGAAGGATTTGACAAGACAGATATTGAGAAACTTTTTTCTTTAATCTCTATTTCTAATATCTGCAAAATTACACAACATTGGGCTGGTTATTTACTACTGAAATGGGCTGTCAAGCCACTTTTATTGTACAGTCTTAACAGTAGAGACTTTACAGTCACTTACTATTTCTATTCCTCAAGCTCTTAAAACATAACATAATGAAAGGCAGGAGGAGGCAATTTGTTCCCTTGCTTTCACTTCACCATTAAGGTCATTGTCAGTTGAGGATGACACTCCACCACCAGCATATTTGCAAAGAACCTTCCTGAGACACAGAGTGGGATTTGTCAAGTTACACTACCATCAATATGATCTTCTGAGTTCGTCAGATTCAGAAAAGTGTATTGCTCATAACCTACACCTGAACACTGCCTTCGTAGGTCTAAGTAAGGCACTTGATACTGTGAACAGAAGGGTGCTCTGGACAATCCTGTCAAAATTGGCTGTCCAAGCAAATTTGTCAATCTCATCCACCTTTTTCAGAACAACGTGTAATGCCTTGATTCATATTTTCTCTATTATGCTGTATGTATTTCACTTAGCAGTTCTGTAAGAGCAATCTGTTCTGCTGTCAGCTGTTTGGGTTATTGTTGAAGATAAGGGACGATGAGGAATTAGGATGGTAGAATTAGAGGGAGGCTTTCTTGGTGAGGGACACTAAAGTTGGACTTGGGGTTTATTTTGGTTCAGCAGGAGATGAAGAGAAGATGCTGGGGAGAACCAGTCATAGCATACAATTCGGCGGGAGACCCGTTTGATTGCGAGTGACGTTCAGAAGGTGGGGTGTGCTTTCCGCCAACCGAGGGTCCAGCGCGTTGAGTGACAGAAGTTCAAGATGAGCTCCAACTTGTGCACATCTGACTGTTTAATTAAAATAGGCCCTCTTCTTTTTGTTTGCTAATCCTTTAGTTAAGATTCCTTTAAACATATGCAGTGTACTGTCTGTTATTTCATGGCACTAATTAGTAACAGCGTAGCAAATTACACAGAATCCACACAAACCAAGGTTTGGGGCGGGAAAGCCTTCTCAGTCTCAGGAGTTTGGCAGGACCAGAGAGTGTTTTCCCTAGACTTACACAGCCAAGGAAACCAGGGGGTTTCAAATGTGACTGGCAAAGTCCTCTCAAACAGAGATACCTCAGAATTATTCAGTATTTAAAATGGAGAGTGGCAAGGGTTTGTGCTGGCTTCTGTGCAGTTTAACCTGTTCTTCAAATATGTGCTGAACCATGCAGTCAGAGATTTTCAATGTGGTGTCTATCTGAAATTCAGGCTTGATGGATCACTCTTTGACCTGAGTTGTCTGAATGCCAGAACAAAGATAGTTAAGAAACTCATTGATGGCTCACATTGAGTTTGAACTTCAGCTAACTGTCGACAACATTGCCAAAGCTTCGCGCTTCTTTAGTCTTACCATCAGCCTTGGCAAGACAACCTGCTCCTGAATATACTGCTGTTGCCTCCTCTAACACTATTCAAAGGGACAAGCTCGAAGATGGTGGAAGAATGCAAGTACCTCAGTAGCGTCATTTATAGGGATAGCTTATTAGACAGAGATATCAGTGCCAGGATTTAAGACCAGCCACAACTTTGGTCAATACAACATCAACATGTCTACAAAACTAAAGGCATACAAAGCTTTTGTCCTCAGCAATCTCCTGTGTGGATGTGAAACTTGAACCGCTTACAGAAGACACCTCAAAATGCCGGAGGGCTTTCACATGCATAGTCTGAGGTCAATTCTTGGCATCCTATAGCAGGACCGAGTTACAAACATGGAGGTCCTCAACAGGGCAGGGATCACAAGATTCGAGGCCAGGATTGCAAAGCACAACTTTGGTAGATAGGGAATGTCACATGTATGAAGAATTCCCAAATCCCCAAACAGCTACAGTATGGTGAGTGTTCACTGAGCAAGAGAAATTGAGGTAGGTCTTGTAAAAGGTTCAAAGACTGCGTGTAGAGTAATACTGCACATGTTAAACTTGCTCCCAGACAGCTGGAGCAGAGACCAGGGTGGTTGGTAAGCCTTGGCTGGAATTGCTCACAACCACCTAGAGAGGCACCAAGCAGAACAAGTCACTGCACGACAAAGGAGCAAAGCAAATGTAGTTGCTCCACTACCAGAACTAGTAGTTTCCACGTCCTTATTGTGGACATACATGTCACTTACAACTTGGATTCAACAGCCACCTTTGAATGCACAACAGAAGAACTGCACAAATCAGTCATCGTCGAATCAATCAAGATCATAGCTTCTCTTTTACAAGCAAAATTGTTCAGCACGAATCCATATTCTTGATGTTTTTAATATACAAGTACCTATCCATAAATCATAGGAGCAGATTTAGGCCATTCGGCCCATTGCTCGCTCCACCATTCAAGTGTAATTGATTTCCCTCCAGATCACATTCACCTGCCTTCTCCCCATAACCTTCTACACCCTTACTAATCAATAATCTATCAACCTCCAATCTAAAAACCTCCAACCCAATGACTTGACCTTCACAGCTGGCAGTGTGAATTCTAGAGATTCACCACCCTCTGGCTAAAGAAATTCCTCCCCATCTTTGTTCTAAGGGATGCCCTTCTATTCAGAGGATATGCCCTCTGGTCCCAGACTCCCAAACTAGAGGAAACATCCTCTCACACTTTTCAATATTCAGTAGAGTTTAATGAGATTCTCCCCTCATTCTTCTAAACTCCAGTGAGTCTAGGCTCTAAACTTATTCTAGAGCTTCTCCGCTCTAAATATACCCAGCAAATCCTTTCTAACATAATGGGATCCAAATATTCTAAATGTTGTCTGACCAGTGCCTTATAAGGCCTTAGCATTACATCCTTGCTTTTATATTCTAGCCCTCTTGAAATGAATACTAACATTATACTTGCCTTCCTTTCTACCAACTCAACCTGCAGGCTAACCTTCAGGGATTTCTGCACAAGGACTTACAAATCCCTTTACACCTCTGATTCTGAATTTGCTCCCTGCTTAAAAAGTAGTTGAGACCTTTATTCCTTCTACCAAAGTGCTTGGCAATACACTTCTCTACACTGCATTCTATCTGCCACTTTTTTGCCCATTCTCCAAATCTGTTTAAGATTTTGCAAACACCCTGCTCCTACACCTACCTTTTCATCATCTGCAAACCTGGCCACAAAGGCATTGATTCTGTCATCCACATTATTAACATATGAAAAATAGTAGACCCAACACTGACCCCTCTGGAACACCATTAGCCACCGGCAGCAAACAAGAAAAGCCCTCCCTTTATTCCCACTTTTTGCCTTCTGTCAGTCAGCCAATCTTCTGTCCACGTTAGTATATTTCCTGTAATACAACAGGGTTTTATTTTGTTTAGCAGCCCTCATCAAAGGGTTTCTGAAAATTCCAAGTAAAAGGCAAGATAGCACAGCAGCTAGCATAATGCGATGGGTTCAGTTCCACTGCTGTCTGCAAGGTGTTTGTACATTCCCCCTATGACTGTGTGGGTTTCTCCTGAGTGCTCTGGTTTCCTTCCTCATGCCAAAGACGTACCATAATTGGTCACATTGGTTGGCACAGGCGCTTTGAGCCAGAAGGGCCTGTTACTGTGCTGAATTGCTCAATAAAAACATCTACTGACTCTCTTTCGTCTATCCCACCTGTTGTTACCTCAAGAAGTGCAATAGACTGTCAGGGTAGATTTCCGCTTAAGGAAGCGACAATCATTTCTGCCTATTTTATCGTGCGCCTCCACATACTTCAAAATCTCATCCTTAGGAGTAGACTTCTGCCAACCATTGAAGTCAGGCAAACCGCCCTGTAATTTTCTGTTTTGCCTCTCCCTCTTGAATTGAATTGACTTTATTACTTACATCTTTCAAATACAGGAGTAAAAATCTTTACGCTACGTCTCCATTCAAATGTGCCATGTGAAATTATTGTAATTTTATAATAAATGTTATGTACAACAGGATAGTCAATATAACATGAAATACAGTAGCGTCAGCATGAATTAAGCAGTCTGATGGACTGGTGGAAGACGCTGTCCCAGAGCCTGTTGGTCCTGGCTTTTATGCTGTGGTACCATTTCCCGGATGGTAGCAGCTGGAACAGTTTGTGGTTGGGGTGACTTGCTTCTTCAGGCCCTTTTTACACAGCTGTCTTTGTAAATAGCCTGAATAGTGGGAAGTTCACATCTACAGATGTGCTGGTCTGTCTGCACCACCTTCTGCAGAGTCCTGCAATTGAGGGATGTACAGTTCCCATACCAGGCAGTGATGCAGTCAGTCAGGACACTGTTAAACCCATATGGATTTCAGCAGAGTGAAGTTTATACAAGTTGATCAGCAATGATGAACGGAAGTCAATTGTTTAAATCCATGTGAGCTTTGAGAATTAAATCAGGCTTAACAAAAATCCAAAGTAACACTGAACCTTTTTGCAATCATTTTTTAAAAGAAATTACAGAAGTGCTCAGAGCTCTTCATTTACTTTGGATGAAGAAGTTAATTCAATTCTGTTCATCTTCCAATTTTTACCTAGAATGAACTCATATCACTTGAAAAAAGTTGTCCAATTTTCTTTTAGTTCTATATTTATCATCATTTAGTTATCTGCTCATTCCAAATAGGGTTGGGGGCTGGCCTTGCCCATCGGTGCTGCCATCCAGTGTTTGCACAGTGGAAGATAAGCTGTATAGTGCTCATCTGCCTTCCGGTGTCTGCACTGTGGACGATAAGCTGCACAGTGCTCATCTGCCTTCCAGTGTTCGCACAGTCGAAGAAGATAAGCTGTATAGTACTCATCTGCCTTCCGGTGTCCGCACAGTGGACGATAAGCTGCATTGTGTTCATCTGCCTTCCGGTGATCACACAGTGGACAATAAGCTGTATAGTGTTCATCTGCCTTCCGGTGTCCGCACAGTGGAAGATAAGCTGTACACTATTCATCCGCCTTCCGGTGTCCGCACTGTGGACGATAAGCTGTATAGTGCTCATCTGCCTTCCAGTGTTCGCACTGTGGACGATAAGGTGTATAGTATTCATCCGCCTTCCGGTGTTCGCACAGTGGACGATAAGTTGTATAGTATTCATCTGCCTTCTGGTGTTCGCACTATGGACGGTAAGTTGTATAGTATTCATCTGCCTTCCAGTGTTCGCACAGTGGAAGATAAGCTGTATAGTATTCATCCGCCTTCCGGTGTCCGCACTGTGGAAGATAAGCTGTATAGTATTCATCCGCCTTCCGGTGTTCGCACAGTGGAAGATAAGCTGTATAGTATTCATCTGCCTTCCGGTGTTCGCACAGTGGACGATAAGCTGTATAGTATTCATCTGCCTTCCGGTGTTCGCACCGTGGACGATAAGCTGTATAGTGTTCATCTGCCTTCCTGTATCCGCACTGTGGACGATAAGCTGTATAGTGTTCATCTGCCTTCCTGTATCCGCACTGTGGACGATTAGCTGTATAGTGTTCATCTGCCTTCCGGTGTCCGCACTGTGGACGATAAGCTGTATAGTGTTCATCTGCCTTCCGGTGTTCGCACCGTGGACGATAAGCTGTATAGTGTTCATCTGCCTTCCGGTGTCCGCACTGTGGACGATAAGCTGTATAGTGTTCATCTGCCTTCTGGTGTTCGCACTGTGGACGATAAGCTGTACAGTGTTCATCTGCCTTCCGGTGTCCGCACTGTGGACGATAAGCTGTATAGTGTTCATCTGCCTTCTGGTGTTCGCACAGTGGACGATAAGCTGCATAGCGTTCATCTGCCTTCCGGTGTTCGTAATGTGGACGATAAGCTGTATAGTGTTCATCTGCCTTCCGGTGTTCGCACCGTGGACGATAAGCTGTATAGTATTCATCTGCCTTCCGGTGTTCGCACTGTGGACGATAAGCTGTATGGTGTTCACCTGCCTTCTGGTGTTCGCACAGTGGACGATAAGCTGCATAGTGTTCATCTGCCTTCTGGTGTTCGCACAGTGGACGATAAGCTGCATAGTATTCATCTGCCTTCCGGTGTCCGCACTGTGGACGATAAGCTGCATAGTGTTCATCTGCCTTCCGGTGTTCGTAATGTGGACGATAAACTGCATTATGTTCATCTGCCTTCCGGTGTTCGTAATGTGGACGATAAGCTGTATAGTGTTCATCTGCCTTCCGGTGTCCGCACTGTGGACGATAAGCTGTATAGTGTTCATCTGCCTTCCGGTGTTCGTAATGTGGACGATAAGCTGTACAGTGTTCATCTGCCTTCCGGTGTCCGCACTGTGGACGATAAACTGTATAGTGTTCATCTGCCTTCTGGTGTTCGTAATGTGGACGATAAACTGCATTATGTTCATCTGCCGCTGCACCTGCACGAGATGAATACTGCTACAGGCAGGCTTGTTCTTGCAGAAACATGGCTCCAGGACAACATCCATGCACACCATTAATAAAGAGGCCATGATACTCAAGGATTTGGCCTATGTTAATATTTTTTAAATATTATTTTTCAAAGTTCAAGGTCAATTTATTATCGAAGTATGTATACTACAGACAACCATGAGATGTGACTCCTTATCATCATCATCATCATCAGGTACCATGCCCGGTTTGAGCCATGGCCCACACACTCCTGTTTCGGGTCAAGTGGATCAATTCATTGGTATTCATTTCCAGTTCTCTGGCTGCTGTCTCCATCATCATTTCTCTTTGTCTTCCTCTTGCTTTCTTCCCTTCAATCTTTCCCATAATTACCGTGCATTCTAACTCCTCTTTTCTAATCACATGTCCAATGAATTTACGTTGCCTTTTCATGATCTCATACATTATTTCTCTTTTTGTGTTTGCTCTGTTCATGACATTAGACTATGAGTACACGCAATCCTCTTTTACTGTCATTTAGAAATGCATGCATTAAGAAATGACACAATATTCCTCCGGTGTGATATCACAAAAACACAGGACAGACCAAAACTGAAAAACTAACAAAAACCACATAATTATAACATATAGTTACAACAGTGCAACAATACCACAACTTGATGAAAAACAGGCCACGGCACAGTAAAAAAGTTCAAAGTCTCTCGAATGTCCCACATCTCACGCAGACGGGAGAAGGAAGCAAACTCTCCCTGCCATGCCCGACCACAGTCCGACTCTGAGTCGTCCGAAAACTTTGAGCCTCCGATCAGCCCTCCGACACCGAGTACCGAGCACCATCTCTATCCTAACGATTCGACCTCAGCCTCGGTCACCAGCAACAGGCAAAGCCGGGGATTTTGAGGCCTTCCCTCTGGAAGATTCTCGTTCGCCCAGTAACAGCGGCAACGAACCGACGTTTCAGAAATTTCTCCAGATGTTCCTCTGTGCTTTCACGTCTGTCTCCATCAAATCAGAATTGTCCACAGCCCCTATTTAACAGAGACGATATAATTTCACCGGACAGCTGCGCGTGCTGCATCGCGCCACCATCTTCTCCTCCCACCTAGACATCCTCGTTAGATATTCGTTTCGTCCATGATATTCTTTGCATCCTCCTCAAAAACCACATCTCTGCTGCTTCAATTCATTTCCTCATGTTACTAGATATTGTCCAACATTCTGAGCCATATAACATAACTGAATAAACGTAACATTTCAGTACTCTGTGGCGGGTTGTCATGCCTAGTTTAGTATTTGTCAGTATACTCTTCACTCTCGTAAAGGTGTCTTTTGCCATCCCTATTCTTCTTTTGATGTCCATGTCACACCTGCCACCTGATGTCACCCAGCTTCGTAAGTAGCAAAAGTTCTGTACTTGTTCTATGTCTTCCCTATTTATTCTCAGCCTACAGATAGGATTCTCCTTCTTTCTGGATATCACCATACATTCTGTCTTTATACTCCTTATACCAGTACAAGAAAAAGAAATCCAATAGAACCAATTAAAAAAGACACCTAAAATGACAAAAAGTTATGCAAACAATAGAAATAAGCAAATACAATCAGAACTAAAGTTCACAAATGTGAGTCCACAGCCACAAAGTCAGTCACAGTCAGTCCAGGAGCCCTTTAGATGCCTCATGTCAGTGCACAGATGAGTAAACCTCACGAGAAGCGAGCCGAACACTAGTCATCCCTCTCTTCTGGCCCCGACACCCTTACCTTTTCAATCTGGCCTGGTGCTTAAATCAGCCAAACAGCAGGTCATTCCTCACTCTTGGACCCACCCAGGCCCTGCCGCTTTAATACACCCTTGGGTCCAGGACCCGTCATCTCGATTCAGCCCATACCTGACTTTTCCAATTCAGCCTGGCACTTAAATCAATCAAACCTTGGCTTATTCCTTGCTTTGGGCTCGGGCCCCACTGCCTCGATTTGGCCCATGCATATTACGCTGCAACTCCCCTGCATCTTTGAGACTTCAATTCATACCATAAAAATGCCAGGTTGCACAGGCAGTTCAAAAGCTTGACTCTGACAAGGAAGTTAACCCTTTTTAAGAAAAAGTATGATTAATAAAGTAGTTCACAGTTATTTTTGCGAACAAGGTTGTCGCTCTGCTTCATCAATGCCATCTTAGTCCTTTGTAAGTGTTTTTCTATCATAATTATATGCGCTATATGTGCTGTGTGTGAGGCTGTTGGTACTGGCTTTGCACCTTGGCCCCAAAGGAAGGCTGTTTCATTTGGCTGTATTCATGTACATGGCTGAATGACAATTAAATCTGAACTTGAATTCACGGCCCCTCAAGATTTCCTTTGGCTTGAGCACTTCACAAATCAATTGTAAAGTATGGGAGATTTCCCACTTACTTGGAGAAATAAATTTTGCCTCAAATTGTTAATTCAAGGATACTGCTACATCAGAAAACAATTCTTTTGAACATGCACAATAACCTTTCAAAACAGACCCTCTTAAAACAGTATCAGCAATAAATGAAGACAAAATAAATCCAAAAAGTCAATAACCAAAGTAATGCTGGTCTCTTACCTCCTAATTTAGAACAGCAATATTTAAAGATTGGGACAGAGGTTTAACATTGATAGTATTGAAAATCTGAAAAATTCCCTGAGATGCCTTTGTGATGCAAACTTAAAACTTTTGCAAAAAAATCAAAACATAATCCATTTGTACAATCAACTTCATAGGAGCATACTTAAGCAAGACTCGACACCAAGACCTTTGAAAACTTTTAAGATATGAAAGCATTGGCATGCTATTCCAGAAACAAAACTGAGTGAAAGGAAGAGCAATGACTACAGTTTAATGTACAAAGAAGGAACCATATAAGGGGAATCCTTTCAGCTTTGGATGAGGATAATATAGTCATCTGAAGTTGGTCATGTCAAAAAAACAAATGGGTAGAACAGCATATCGGGTAAACATAGAAACATAGAAAATAGGTGCAGGAGTAGGCCATTCGGCCCTTCGAACCTGCACCGCCATTCAGTATGATCATGGCGGATCATCCAACTCAGAACCCTGTACCAGCCTTCCCTCCACACCCCCGATCCCTTTAGCCACAAGGGCCATATCTAACTCCCTCACAGTTTACACTGATCACAGATGCAGAGTTTTCAGTGTTTCTTCATGGCCCAAACCACAATGGAAGGCATTAAATAAAGAGTTGCTTTAAAGATGTAAACTGATTTGGAAATTTGCAAGAAATTCAAGATGCATGGAGTTCTATGTTTAAATGTTCAAATCCACGGTCCAGCAATGTGATGAATGATTTGAAGTACCCTTCACAAACATTTATTTTTTATATCTTGGACATGAGACTGGCCTGGGAACTACTTGAGTGATTTGAAGTGAACATAGGTAAAATACAAGGGAATAATCAAGTTGATAGTGACTACTGTATCAAAAGGGGTGATGAAAGCATTACGATGTTGCAGTAATGACATTGTGAAATGGAAAATGTTGAAAATTGTTCATGATGCATCAGTAGAAGCAACTATATCAAACTAGCAAATTGTTTACAGCTGAGCAAGGTTAATGTGGTTTACTTCAGATCATTCCAAAATAATTCTAATGCATTAACTGATAAACAGGACGTTTTGCTTCAAATACAAAATATACCCAGCCAAACATGATAAAAATCTGTCTTTTTACCTATTGTCGGGTGTAGTAGAAGATGAAGCTTCTAGTTCTTCTAGAGTCTGTTGAAATAATTCCCTATTTTCATTTATAAAATGCCTCTGCATTTCTGACATCTGGGCCATTATCTTCTCTCTACGCAGACGAGCAATTTCAGCTTTCCGCTTTCGATCTGCTTTGTCTTTATCTCGTAAACACTATGAAAAGGACAGTTGAATTATTAACTCTTTCACTTAATTCGTTATCTTACACAGCAACAACCTTATTTCCAATCTTTTTAAAAATATTAATGCAAGTTGAAAATTTATAATTTTAACCTGTAAACTACATGAAAAATATTTATCAATAATTTTTATATTATTATATAATAATAACTTATTCAACTATTCTAAAAAAAAGGTCAACAATGTTAGTCCACTAACACTAGTCAAGTCTGTCATTTTCAGGGCTTTTACTCAATTAGCTACAATCAATGATGAAATATTATTTTCATAATCTTGGATTCCAGAGGAAGGAAGTCCAGAGGGCTGTCCTTGAAAGCTGCCTGTGAATGGAGCTCAAGGACATTATATAAATGCCACAAATTCAATTCAGTTGACACTGCTCACAAGGTTTTCCATAAAATTTAATGAATATTAAGATTTTGAGGAGGTGGAAAGGGAAAAGGTGGCTAGAGGAAGTGAAGAAACTACTGAAATAGATTCAACTGAGTAGGTGAAAATGAAGAGAACAAAAAGTGAAGTCATTTTAAACAAATAAAGATATATATTTACTGTTTGGACAAATGGACAACTTGAACAAGAATGACTAAAACATTACTGTGAAACATCTAAAATCTCAATTATTTAAATAAAGTTGAAAAGCGAGAATATTTTGATAAAATGCACTTATTTTAGAAACGTTATCCATGTTCCTAAAAGTTAACTATATTATATTGTGCAATCACATTTTGTATCAGGAAGCTAGATCTTAAAATGACTGGCATTCATTCTTACCTCCTCCACACTGTGCCCTTCCATCTCTACGACAGGGTTTGAATTGCTCCGTTCTCTCATCTTTTGAATAACTCCAAAAAGCTTCAGAACAAAATTCATTAGAAGTTAAATTTTAATCACTAATGAATTATGTTATTACACTAATAAATTTACTTATGGATTTCATAAAGATGTGCAAGAAAACATGACCATCAGATTCAGCTTTGGAAGCTCAATAAACAGGCATGATTTATAAAATTTAAAAAGGATTTAGTTTTCCAGAGTATATAATACCATTCATGAATTAAATTAATCTTTTCATGCCAGTGTCACCAGCAATTTAACAGAAGTGATTTATGATGCTCAAGTCTGAAAGATGGTAAAATGAGCAGCTTCAAAGTCTTTGTAATATAATACTTCAGACACATGGTTTACAGCATCACTTGTTGGTGCGCAATTGGCAACATCATTAAAATCACTTATACAGCTCCAGTAAATATTCAGGGAAGATCTTCCAGTCACACTACGCCAATTTGATTACCTGGCAAAACTGATAAATACTGATAACAAAGTTACTGCAGTATGTAATTGTGAGACAGCAGAACAATGATCACCGGCTTCTTTCACAATTGCTGCTGTCAGCAGTATCAGGACAGAGCAAACAAGTTAATATGGGGCTATAAATCCACAGACACAGAGAAAACTTTCATCCTACCATCCTAGGTTAGATCTGAATCAAAACTTCCAAGGGTGAATGACCACTATCTAACCCATTGGCAGCAATATTTGAAATACCACTTTACTACTTCATAATGAATTGATTTTACATTATAAACAGCAGGGCAGAAACCGCATTTCAGGCAATAGTACAGTTTATTTAACTGTTAACACATCATCTGCTAAAGTAGTTGTGTTCAAATATGCTTTCGATTAACTGTAAACAAATCACCATGAAACAAATTGAATAGATTAATGTCACTAGAACATACCTTAAGTACCCACTTGATCATGTCCTTATAAACCTCTAAATGGGGAGCATTTTGCAAGGTTTCCAGCATTGCCAAAATACTAGGTGAGTTTTCTGGAGCCTCCCCAGGACCTGCCAAATATTGCCAAAGTAAGCTATATGATAATATGCAAATTTCATAAGTTTAGGCAATACTTAGTCATAGCTAGAATCTCTTAAAATATTGATAAATTTACTGATAAGTCCAAGTCCAGCCACTTTAGAAACATTTAGTTAGCTAGCATCTCCTTAGGCTACTACAAACCATACCTGGACAAAAAAGTTATGTAAAAGGAACAGAAAAGGACAAAATGGTGGACTTGGATGTACGCATGAATCTGCTCTGGTGGATGGAGGCAGGCATGTTGCATCACATAGTGTAGGGAAAATCAAGTTTGCATGATTTGTGAACAAAAAGTAGGAAAATGTATTACTGCATTCACAACACAACATACATAGAACATAGAATAGTACAGCACAGTACAGGCCCCCACAAGGTGCAAAGATTATAATCCAGGTTTTGAAAATAACAATATGATGCAAGCAAATGCAGAAAAAGGGACAACTAAAAGTACATGTAATTTTTGGAATAAAGACCAAAAGTTTTAGTCCTGGACAAATCCATTTACACAAGTGGACAATCAAACAATTTACACAGGAACAAAGTAAAACCTGAGGTTACTTTTTTTTATTATCTGCAACAGAAAGGTGAAAAAACTTGAATGAGAGGATAAATGAGTAAAATGGTACCTTTCCTCCGTCAATAGTTAAATCCTCACAAAGTTGCACAAATTTTACCACACAGTGGATACATACGTGAGACTTTTGAAGTGAAGTTAAAAGTAAAATCGCTGTCTTCACTCGCACTTTCTAATTGTTGTTTCTCTTCAAGTAAAGCCATTCCAATCAGGTGCAAAACCTACATGAACAGGTTATGACACAATGATAAAACATCTGTGCAAACACAATCTAAATTAATTGTCAGTAAGTCATAGAAAACTACAGCACAGAAACAAGCCCTTGGGCCCATCTAGTTTGTGCTGAACCATAAATCCGCCTACTCCCATCGACCTGTACCTGGACCACATCTCTCTGCACCTCTCATCCATGTACAAATCCAAATTTCTCTTAAATGCTGAAACTGAACCTATTTCCATCACTTGCATTGACAGCTCATTCCACACTCTCACCAGCTGGGAATGAGAAAGTTTCTCCCTCATGTCCCCCTTAAATATTTAACCTTTCGTCCTCAATCCATGACCTCTAGTTGTAGTCTCACCCAACTTCAGTGGCAAAGGCCAGCTTGCATTTACCTCATCTATTCCCTTCATAATTTTGTACACCTTTATTACACCCCTCTCAACCTTCCACATTGCAAGGAATAAAGTCCTGATCTATTCAATCTTTCTGTATAATTCCTGGCAACATCTTTAAAAATATACCCTGCACTCTTTCAATCTTAATTACATCTTTCCTGTAGATAGGTCACCAAAACTGGACATAATACTCCAAATTAGGACTTACAACATCTTATACAATTGCAACATAACATCCCAACTCAATTGATCTACAAACGCCAATGTGCCAAAAGCTCTCTTCATTAACCTATCCACCTGTGACACCACTTTCAAGGAATTATGGATCTATATTCCCAGATCCCTCTGTTCTACCACATTCTTGTGCCTTACAGCTCATCATGTAAGACCTACCCTAGCTGGTCCTCTCGAAGTGCAAAGCCTCACACTTGTTTGCATTAAATTCTACCTGCAATTTTTCAGCCCATTTTTCCAGCTCATCAAGATCCCACTGCAAACTTTGAGTCTTTCTCACTGTAGAGTATACCCCCAGTCCTGGTGTCATCCGTAAATTTGCTGATCCAGTTTACCATATTATCATACAGATCATTGCTATAGATGACAAACAACAATGGACCCAGCACCGATTCCTGTGGCACACCACTAGCCACAGGCCTGCAGTAAGAGACAGCCACTGACAACCACTCTCTGGCTTCTTCCACAAAGCCAATGTCTAATCCAATTTACTACCTCAAATTGAATGCTAAACTACTGAACTTTGTTGACCAATCTTGTAACACGGGGGGCTATTTTAATTGTTGCTCAAAAGCTGATCCTACTGTGTCGGTACCGATTGGCCTGTTTTAAGTATGCAGCAGCTCTTTCCCATTGGTTGCCTTCTGTGCTACGGCACTGGTGCCTGATTTCAAGCACCTAAGGGGTATAAGAATAGCACATGCAGGAGACTCGGCCTCTTTCCTTTTGTCCCCAGGCTCAGTTTCACACAGAGGTCCCAACTAGTGCCGAAGAACCATTGGGAAAGTATGCTCCAGATTTAAGGAACCCACGCATACTCTTAACTAAGTGTCCGTTTGCTGAATTTTAGTTTTGTAGATGTTTAACTTGGGGGACTTGGATGCTTGGCTGAATATTTTACTGTTTGTTAACGAATGATTAATGTGCTTATTTGCAATCAGTGTCTTCTATCTCACTCACCAGGCCCGTGAACTTGCTTCCATGTCACAAATTTCCAATGCAGGACCTTGTCAAGGGCCTCTTGCTAAAATCCACATAGACAACATCCACTGCCTTGCCCTCATCAACCTTCCTGCTAACTTCCTTGAAAAACTCTATTAGATTAGAATGACTTAACATGCACAAAGCCACGTTGACTAATCACTCCATGTCCATCCAAATACTTCCCATTACTGATGTCAGGCTCACCTTTTTACAGTATGGGAGTCCCAGTCATTTTTAAAACTTACTGAAGAACCATCTGTCTAGTGCTAGTGTGATCTATGTGCCAGACCTAATGGATATCCTTTCATGCACAAACTTATCCATAGGTCAAACAGTGATACCAAGTGGCAAACACTTTTCCACAGGACTGGAAGAATGCACTTTCAGGTACCTACAAATAGCAGACAGCCGGTAGCATTAACTGAATTCCATAACAAATTACCTGCTGAATTCCTGAAAAAAATAAACAATTATAAATATACTATAAGAAATTCTGAAACAATTATATCACAAATAATCTGGTACAACATTTAAAACTATCCTGTAAACCAAGAGTGTCAAGTATTACGCAAACAACAGGAATTCTGCAGATGCTGGAAATTCAAGCAACATACATCAAAGTTGCTGGTGAACGCAGCAGGCCAAGCAGCATCCATAGGAAGAGGTGCAGTCGACGTTTCAGGCCGAGACCCTTCGTCAGGACTAACTGAAGGAAGAGTGAGTAAGGGATTTGAAAGTTGGAGGGGGAGGGGGAGATCCAAAATGATAGGAGAAGACAGGAGGGGGAGGGATAGAGCCGAGAGCTGGACAGGTGATAGGCAAAAGGGGATACGAGAGGATCATGGGACAGGAGGTCCCGGAAGAAAGACAAGGGGGGGGGGTTGACCCAGAGGATGGGCAAGAGGTATATTCAGAGGGACAGAGGGAGAAAAAGGAGAGTGAGAGAAAGAATGTGTGCATAAAAATGAGTAACAGATGGGGTACGAAGGGGAGGTGGGGCCTTAGCGGAAGTTAGAGAAGTCAATGTTCATGCCATCAGGTTGGAGGCTACCCAAACGAAATATAAGGTGTTGTTCCTCCAACCTGAATGTGGCTTCATCTTTACAGTAGAGGAGGCCGTGGATAGACATGTCAGAATGGGAATGGGATGTGGAATTAAAATGTGTGGCCACTGGGAGCAAAGTGATCTCCCAGTCTGCGTCGGGTCTCACCAATATATATGTATGTTGAAAATTTAATTCTACATACTTTGCTATCATTTTTTGCAGATTCTCAAGAGACTTGGTGTGAACAAAGTTTTATTTTCCTCTTAAAACCTTCTACCAAATTTCAATGAAATCTAGTTGTTGGCTTTAAAAGTATACCCTTAGCCATGCATTTGTTATTTTGAGGCTTGACTGGTCTGAACCACTCCAGCTTGGCTCAGTCTACCCTACAGAAATTTCAGATCATCCAATATCTTGCTGCTGTACTCAAAACCTGCCCACCTATCACCCAGTGCATCAGAACAACTTACTAGAAAAATTCTCACCCCATTTTCAAGTCTGTCCATGATAGGGGGAAATGAAGTTGCAAGTGTCTATGAGCTGAAATGAATGTTAAAGGATGAAATTATATTTCCAACTAAAAGTTCTAAAGATCAAATCTAAGTCTGAATAATAATGAATTGGTGCAGTCTAATATGGAGAAGTTTGCCAAGCAAAATTAAGAGAGAATATTAATAATTTAACATATTCTCCTTTTCCACAATTTCCATTGCTTCAAAAAGGTCCAAACCTTCTGTTTCCCAATTTCTGGATTGTCAATGATTTTTCTGAATTTGATTGTTCAACCACTGGCATCCATATCTTGTGCAACCGAGATCCTAAGCTATAGAATTTCCTCCTTTCCTCTTTCAAATGTTCCTTAAAATCTCCCATTGATAAAACTTTGAATTTATCTGAGTATTTCCTGAATTGCAGTGACCTCCAAAAACACACTTAATGAACTAAATTTAAATACATACACAAGGTCTTGCTTCAAAGATGCAGTAGACAGATTTGTCCTTAGGTGGCAAAATTCCTTCAAGGTTTTTAGTAACATCAATTGCCTAACTTTGCCCCCACTTTAAATAGGCAGAGTAAATGGATTCTAGAAAAAGCAAAAAACTGCTGCACTGAAAAACATAAGTTGTTATACAACAAAACCTTTCAGAGACGTGCAGAGGCAGACAAAAATAAAAATTTCAAGAACTAATTTTTCATAATGGTATCAGTGATTTAAAAGGAATGTCCTTAATTATGATCATATTATGCAGCTGCGCACATATGCCTGCCTACATATCTATTTCAATGTGCCAGGTGAAAAAATACCAAAGATTTTCTGACTTTGAGGCAGGAAAACAAAGGTGTAGTGATCATATGATAACAATTCAAAAATAAATACATGTAATTTCAGAAAAAAATTTGCAGAGCTTACCCTCTGTAACATGCTCTCAGTCCAAGCATGTCCATTTGGCTCCACGACCCACTGCAACACTGTTCTCAGAATGTGTAAGTACACATCTGATTGAAGGATATTTACCAGACTGGCAAACAGAGGGCAGAAATGTGGAAATACAGGAGGTGGAAGAGCTAAAATAAAGAACAGTTTCATGAATTATTTTATCATTTGAACTACCACTCAAATTAGCATAGGCCATTGAAGTGATGCAGCAATTATTCTTTTAGAAACATAATTCATGATTTCCATAATTATGCCGCAAAGGTTCACATATCAATCAAATGACTCCTTGATGCTTCACCTGGAGTGAGCACCTGGAGCGTTGGCCAACAAGAAGACAGCTGGTAAAAGAGCACACGTTATATCTCATGAAGTTGCATTTCTCAGTTAGCATAAGGGGAACCCATCACAGAATTCAGTTGTTCAATGCTGAGGCCTGAGGTTGAATTCATTCTGGTACACCTAATTGTGTTATAGAATAATACACTACAGAAACAGACCCTTCACCTTAACTCATCCACACTGACCAAGGTGCCCAGCTGATGATATTGGTCTGAAGAAACTAAAAATATACAAAACAGCAAGCAGGAGCAAGGACAGAAGACAAGTAAACAAAACAAATAACTATGTTCTTGCCATATGGTGGAGAGAATGGAAGATGCCGTTTTATGAAACTTCTTGTGAACAATATTTTGTGAATTGATTTTCTGAACTATGTCTAACTGGATTAAAGTAATTGAAATTGGACATAACAAAGGCCCTACTGATAAACTGCTAGATCAGAAATAATTTACAAATGGCAATTTATTTGTCAGATACTCTCTATTAAGGTAGAAGAGTCAATGGAGGCTTATAAGAAGAATAAATTTGTGTCTGCTAACTGACAAAACCAGTGTCTGATTGAACTGGCTGTAAGTGGTCTGATATTGCTTGATTCAGGGGTGAAATCAAAGGCAAATTTTTATGCAGGAGAAGAGCAATAAACTAATGCTATCTACAGCCTCGGGCCACAGTAAATGAAAAGTAGACACAGGGTAGCTTACGAAGTCAGAACCAACCTATCCCCACTATTTTTTAATTCATTTTTCCTAGGGAACAGAGAAGCATACAGTGTCTATAAAAAATATTCACCCCCTCCCCACCCCGGAAGTTTTCATTTTTTGTTGCTTTACAACATTGAATCACAGTGAATGTAATTTGGCTTCTTTGACACTGATCAATAGAAAAAGACCCTTTTGTGTCAAAGTGAAAATAGATCCCCAGAAAAATGATCTAAATTAATTACAAATATAAAGCACAAAATAATTGATTGCATAAGTATTCACCTCCCTTTAATAAGCCAATTGGTTTTAGAAGTTATATAATTAGTTCAAAGGAGATCCATATTTGGAGACGTGTGCAGTCAGGTGTTTCAACTGACTGTAGTAAAAATACACCTGTATCTGGAAGGTCCAGCTGCTGGTGAGTCAGTATCTTGGCCTCCAACTTGATGGCATGAACATCGATTTCTCAAACTTCTGGTAAACCCCACCCAATCTTCTCCATTCCACATGTCTTTCCCCTCTCTTACCTCACCGTCTTGCCTGCCCATCTCTGGTGCTCCTCCTCCTTTTTCTTTCTTCAGGGCCTTCTGTCCTCGATTAGATTCCCCCTTCTCCAGTTCTGTATCTCTTTCACCAATTAACTTCTCAGTTCTTTACTTCTCCCCTCCCACTCCCGGTTTCACCTATCGCCTTGTATTTCTCCCTCTCCTCTCTCTTCCCCCCCGCCCACCTTTTTAACTGTACTCATCTTTTTTTTTCTCCAGTCCTGCTGAGTTCCTCCAGTATTTTGTGTGTTGCCCAAGTTAAACCCACTGTGATTCAACGTTGTAAAACAATAAAACATGAAAACTTCTGGGGGTAGGGGGCAGAATTCACTCTATGCTTGAGAGTTGGCATGGACCTAACAGGCCTCTACTGTGTAGTAATTAAGTAATTTCAGAGTACTTGAAATCTTCATGAATAGGTTTCAATATTTTTACTTATTTCCTTAGGTTTTCCTGTTTCTTCTTCTACTCCCTTTCTGAAATTAAGCAATTTTCAGACTACTTTTATTGGTCTGATAGATCAAGTGTGCTTACTTCTATCAAAAAAGGTAGTAGGGATAGTCCGGGTAATTATAGACCAGTGAGCCTTACGTCTGTGGTGGGAAAGCTGTTGAAAAAGATTCTTAGAGATAAGATCTATAGGCATTTAGAGAAACATGGTCTCTTCAGGGACAGTCAGCATGGCTTTGTGAAGGGCAGATCGTGTCTAACAAGCCTGATAGAGTTCTTTGAGGAGGTGACCAGGTATATAGATGAGGGTAGTGCAGTGGATGTGACCTATATGGATTTTAGTAAGGCATTTGACAAGGTTCCACACGGTAGACTTATTCAGAAAGTTAGAAGGCATGGGATCCAGCGAAGTTTGGCCAGGTGGATTCAGAATTGGCTTGCCTGCAGAAGGCAGAGGGTGGTGGTGGAGGGAGTACATTCAGATTGGAGGATAGTGACTAGTGGTGTCCCACAAGGATCTGTTCTGGGACCTCTACTTTTCGTGATTTTTATTAACGACCTGGATGTGGGGGTAGAAGGGTGGGTTGGCAAGTTTGCAGACAACACAAAGGTTGGTGGTGTTGTAGATAGTGTAGAGGATTGTCAAAGATTGCAGAGAGACATTGATAGGATGCAGAATTGGGCTGAGAAGTGGCAGATGGAGTTCAACCCGGAGAAGTGTGAGGTGGTACACTTTGGAAGGACAAACTCCAAGGCAGAGTACAAAGTAAATGGCAGGATACTTGGTAGTGTGGAGGAGCAGAGGGATCTCGGGGTACATGTCCACAGATCCCTGAAAGTTGCCTCACAGGTGGATAGGGTAGTTAAGAAAGCTTATGGGGTGTTAGCTTTCATAAGTCGAGGGATAGAGTTTAAGAGTCGTGATGTAATGATGCAGCTCTGTAAAACTCTGGTTAGGCCACACTTGGGAGTATTGTGTCCAGTTCTGGTCACCTCACTATAGGAAGGATGTGGAAGCATTGGAAAGGGTACAGAGGAAATTTAACAGGATGCTGCCTGGTTTAGATAGTATGCATTATGATCAGAGATTAAGGGAGCTAGGGCTTTACTCTTTGGAGAGAAGGAGGATGAGAGGAGACATGATAGAGGTGTACAAGATAATAACAGGAATAGATAGAGTGGATAGCCAGCGCCTCTTCCCCAGGGCACCACTGCTCAATACAAGAGGACACGGTTTTAAGGTAAGGGGTGGGAAGTTCAAGGGGGATATTAGAGGAAGGTTTTTTACTCAGAGAGTGGTTGGTGCGTGGAATGCACTGCCTGAGTCAGTGGTGGAGGCAGATACACTAGTGAAGTTTAAGAGACTACTAGACAGGTATATGGAGGAATCTAAGGTGGGGGCTTATATGGGAGGCAGGGTTTGAGGGTCGGCACAACATTGTGGGCCAAAGGGCCTGTATTGTGCTGTACTATTCTATGTTCTATGTTCATACAGATTCTTTCCTTGTCAGTGTTATCCCGAATGGGTATCATGACTTAATACACTCTTTTCTCCTCTATCTTTCGAGGTACATTTAAAATTTTGTCCTGGGTATGACTCTAAACTGCAACCGGTGATGAGGCTGACTGGGGACTTTCGGGGCTTTGGGGAAAGGAGAGTTACCCCTTAGTCATTCATTGCTCCCAGGGCTGCTCTGACCCGGAACGGTAGCACCTGAAAGGGTTCCTGCTCAGGATACGAGCGAAGGCCAACGGCAAATCCGGCAGGTTCAGTAACTGAACTTATGACGGAGAATGCAGATGAGCTACGACCTCAAGTGACAACGGCTATAATACAGGCAGATGAACAATTGGGAAGAGAAATGGCGATTTCTTCAGTTCGCCCAATGGAAGGCAATAGTAAACTAAAAATAGAATCTGTTGAAGATGACAGCAATCATGTAGAAATGAAGTTTAACTCTCTGAAGGATGCCTTGGTAGAATCAGCAAAGTTAGCGATTCCTAAAAAAGAAAGAATAAATGGTTGACAGATGAAATCAAAAATCTAATGGAAGAAAGGATACTGAAGAAAGCAAATCCTATGGAATTTAAGTCCTGAGATAGAAAATTTAAAAGCTTATGTCAAAAAGCCAAAGAAGAATGGTTAAACCAGGAATGTGAGCAAATAGAAAGAATTCCTATTATTGATCTAAAAAGGGTACATCAACAAATCAAGAATATCACTGGTAAAAGGCTCCTCAGTTCTTCAGGTGGATGTTTGAAAGCAAAGGACGGTACCATTATCATGGAAAAAGATGAGATTATGAACAGATGGACTGAGTATATTCAAGCACGAGGAATTCTGCAGATGCTGGAAGTTCAAGCAACACACACCAAAGTTGCTGGTGATGTGTGTTGAGTATATTCAGGAATTGTTTGAAGACGATCGAGGCGAAAAACCAGAAATTAAGAACAACATTGAAGGTCCAAGTATTTTAAAATCTGAAGTTCGTAATGCAATAAATAAGATGAATAAAGGAAAGGCAGCAGGTCCTGATGAATTAGTAATAGAACAAATTATCACCCTTGAAAATTGTGGAATTGAAAAACTTACTGATTTAATCAATGACATTTATGAGACTGGAATAATACCAGAAGAGACGAAAAAAATCAGTATTTATCACTCTTCCTCAGAGGCCAGGAGCAATAGAATGTGAGTTACATAGGACCATAAGCTTAATGAGTCATATCACCAAGATACTTCTAAAAACTTTGATGACAAGAGCTAAAAGTAAGATACAAGCTGAAATAGGTAAAGAACAATGTGGTTTTGTGAAAGACAAAGGTACAAGAATCATGATATTGATGTTACGGATACTATCAGAATGAGCTATTCAAATGCAAAACGATTTGTTTGTATGTTTTATCGACTACATAAAAGCATTTGATAAAGTGAAGCACAATAAGTTATTTGAAATATTACAGAAAACTATAGATCTAGATTCGAAAGACGTCCACCTAATCAGAAATCTGTACTGGGAACAAACTGCCACTGTAAGAAAAGATGGAGAAGAGAGTCAGTTTACAAAAATCAAGAGAGGCATTAGACAAGGGTGTGTTTTCTCCCGATTTGTTTAATGTGTACAGTGAAACAATATTACAAAAAATAAGAGACATCTTGGGAATCAAAGTTGGCGGTGAAAACATCAATAATTTCAGATATGCAGATGACACTGTGTTAATTTGCAAGTATGGAGGAAGAACTACAAAACTTAATTGACATAGTTATTGAAGAAAGTGCAAAATCTATCAATTGCAAAAAGACAGAATGCATGGTGATATCCAAAAGAAAGAGAATCCTATCTGCAGGCTGAAAATAAATGAAGAAGACATAAAACAAGTACAGAACTTTTGCTACTTACAAAGCTGGGTGACATCAGATGGCAGGTGCAACTTGGACATCAAAAGAAGAATAGGAATGGCAAAAGACACCTTTAAGAGAATGAAGAGTATACGGACCAACACTAAACTAGGCATAACAAGCCGCCTCAGAGTACTGAAATGTTACGTTTATCCAGTTATGTTATATGGCTCAGAATGTTGGACAATATCTAGTAATATGAGGAAATGAATTGAAGCAGCAGAGATGTAGTTTTTGAGGAGGATGCAAAGAATATCATGGATGAAACGAATATCTAACGAGGATGTCATGAACAGAGCAAGCACAAAAAGAGAAATAATGTATGAGATCATGAAAAGGCAACATGACTTCATTGGGCATGTGATTAGGAAAGAGGAGTTAGAATGCACGGCAATTATGGAAAAGATTGAAGGGAAGAAAGCAAGAGGAAGACAAAGAGAAATGATGATGGAGACAGCAGCCAGAGAACTGGAAATGAATACCAATGAATTGATCCACTTGACCCGAAACAGGAGTGTGTGGGCCATGGCAGTCAGAGCTCAAACTGGGCACGGTACCTGATGACGATGACATTTAGCATCATTGATTTTCATGTTTGGGTCTTAATTCTTTTATTAATGTCTTAGTAAACTCTTCTATTGTTTAGTGAGGAAATAATATGATTGATTATGTTGTGTTTTATTGCAGACATGGTGGAATTGGTGGACAGAAGTTTAACCCTTTCTTGACTGAATTTCTTTCAATTAAATATCAACCATTTGTTTGACTCCTGTTTTCAGGGCCACTTCTTTCTTCTGTCAGAGAAACTGAATAGAAACTTGAATAGAAACAGAACAGGAATTGAAGGGCAGAGAAACTCTTAGGTTTCTCTGCCCTTCAATTCCTGTTCTGTTTCTATTCAAGTTGTTCCATGCTCCTTAGTCTATCACAATCCAACCATTACTTCCTTGCTGCTTTATAAAACTTTTCTTTCGGTTAAATATGAACTTGAAAAGTTCTTGACTCTTCCATCTGCTACCTCCTAACTCCAAAAATCAAGCAACAGAACCCTCTATGGCCAAAGTACCTTCTGTATCCAAAGCAAAAAGATTTGCAACATTTGACTGGGCCAACAGAACAAAAACAAATGTCCAACGTTATCTGGTAAAGATACCCCTGAAATAAGCAATGGTACTTCAGCAAGCTCATGCCTGCCGAAGTAACAAAAAATATTCCGTCCTCCACATGAACACTGCAATGCAAACTGCTACTGCATAAATTGCAGAATGAAATTAATTCAGAAAATGAACAAATATACCAATCTACATTTCTCTTGATCCTAATATGATCCTCATGATTATTATTTAATTTGGCAACGCATCTAAAGCTCTTACTATTTATCTGTAACATTAAAATAAAACGCAGGAGAAAAATTTATTGCAAAGAGCTTCTTTTAAAGCCTCACAAAATATATTCTTATAAATCTGACATGGATACAAAACCTCAACATTCACATGGATATCAAAAAATTATCCTAACCAGCTTTGAGAAAGAAATTTTCAGTTAAAACATAATGTCATTACACATAGGGAATGTATGAGTTATTTATTTAAGCCATACACATCATATTAAAAAATGTGATTACTAGGTACCTAGTTTGGAAGCTTAGGCAGAATCAAAGCAGAATACATGATAAAATCATGGTCATTTCAGCACTAGTGAAGCCATCTCCAGACTGAAGATTTGATTCAAAATAGGAGAAACGTTTTGCAGGAATGGAAAATATCTTTACTATACCTGTGTCTTCTCCATTCAGCTTCTTTAACTTTCTCTGAGCTTCTTCAGCCTAATGAAAGTGAAACATTAAAATAAAACGCAGGAGAAAAATTTATTGCAAAGAGCTTCTTTTAAAGCCTCACAAAATATATTCTTATAAATCTGACACGGATACAAAACCTCAACATTCACATGGATATCAAAAAATTATCCTAACCAGCTTTGAGAAAGAAATTTTTAGTTAAAACATAATGTCATTACATATAGGGAATGTATGAGTTATTTATTTAAGCCATACACATCATATTTAAAAAATGTGATTATTAGGTACAGAGCACAAGATAGAAAAATATAGGAAAAAGAAAAAAGGGAGAAGACACAACTCGCAAAAGATTATACTTAGGTCTGACGCATCAATGTTGAAACTCAGATCCAAATAGACTCCGTATTCATCTAATTAAGGCTTACCTTAGATTGATCAGCCCTTGAATAATGGTAAAAGAAAACGTTAAATTCCTTGGCGCATTCACGTTTTAGCTCATAAAGGCCTCTTCCTGTTAAACCTGGCTTCCTATGATGGAAAAAGAAATTAATTTACATGCTAGAAATCCAAACTCCATGCAACTATTGCAATCTTTCACATTAAGATCAATGCTTACTTGAAATAAGCTACAGATTCAATAACTTTTTCCATTCCAGTTTCTCTGTTCTCCTAAGAGGAAAAAAAAACAATTAAGATAAAATCCATTTAGGAACTGGAATTAACAAAAATAAGTTGAATAAACAATGGTCAAAAATAGGCAGGAAATTTAAGAGCGTTGGTTTAGGCTGCAAGAAGTACTGCAGTTCTGCTCGCACATTATAGGAAGGACAGAGGCTTTGGAGATGGTGCAGAACAGGTTTACCAGGATGCTGTCTGGATCAGACCATATTAACTACTAGGAGAGGTTGGACATACTTGGAGGGTTGGAGGCTCAGGGACACCTGATAGTTTATAAGATTATGAAAGAAATAGATTGGGTAAACTAACTTTTGCTCTAGCATATAAATGTCAAATATAAGAGGGAATTTGAGACAGTAAAAGTTTAAAGGAGATATATGAGGCAAGTTTTTGTTTTTTTTTATATATACACACACACACACATACATACATACATACACACACACACACATATACAGAATGGTTGGTATCTAGAATGAACTTCCAGGGATGGTGGTGAAAGCTGATAGAAATAGTGGTATTTAGGAGGTTTTTAGATAGGTGTATGAATCTGTAGAGAATGAAGGGATATGAATCATGTGCAGGTTAAGTTAACATCAACTTTAACCAGATACTGGGGATGAAGGGGCTATTCCTGCATTTTCTGCGATAGGAGGCAGAAAAGGTAGATGATGCTGCCAGGAAAGAACACTATTTCTCAACCAAAAGCCTAGTTCATCAAGGTTATATTGAGCTTAACTTGAGGTGTGCAAAAGAGCTGAAAGGATAGACAGCTCCATCTCTGCATTCCATTTCCACATTAACCGACAATGAAAATACAATTGCAGTATCTTGCTATATTCATGGGCCATATTTTAACTTCTGTATCCATAGTGCACTCACGTCTTCAGGCAGAGCTTTGACCAGCTCACTATGTGACATTGGTCTTATACATAGTTGATGTATAATTTCACGTTTGATTTCATCGTCAGGTGACACTTGGCCAACTCCTGCAGTATATCGCTCTCCTGTGTCCAAAAAACATGTACGTTAAAATGGCAAAATACCAAATAAGCAGATAGAATTCAAAACAGTACTCCACATAATCTTACAATTTCAAGCTAAATACTATTATTCCCCAAAAGAGAAAGCATGCAGGCATTCTGTTCTGCTTCTACAATTGCTATTTTATCTAACAGTATATACACAGTGAATGGTCATTTCCACATTATTCCTCCTGCCACTGACATTGTAACATTAATTCGTAAATGATAAATCGATAGACTTATCTGGAGAAGTAATTCAAAAACTTAACAATTAACAATGGCTTACCAACTACCATCATGATCAGGTGAAGCATTTCCTCTATTAGAATGTTGTTTTGCTGCAAGATATCCTGAAAAAGTAACATTAATACAGGAACAATTAAGAGCCTCATTTATAAATTTACATAATTAAATTTAATATAAGATCTGAAAGAGAACAATTATCATTTTTACAGTTTGCACTATATGAACAATTTTACAACAAAAGTGGAAAAAAAAAAGACAATTCTTTCCAAAAACATGCATTTCCTACTTCACCTTGTTGGTGTGTTCAGAGCTAAATCTTTTTCCATAGTCAGGATTACTAAATATGTGGAAGAGCTCAAATCGACAAAGCATGATCATTAGAAAATGATTGGGATCCATCATGGATGCTCCTGCCTGCAAAATACAAGATGATTAAACAGTTGTATAACATTATTTCTGCTCTCAGGCAACAGTTATTCATGAAAAGTAATAATGACATGTATAAATATGATCAGTACCACTGAAAAAATGTGAAATTATACTGCATTAGTATTGTTAATATAGCTATTGCTAGCCTCTTGCAACAGTTACAGCATGTTTTGGTTAAATTTTTCAGAGGGGAGTTAACAGGTGGAGGGAGAGAACAACCGCTGGTTGGTGTGTCCAGGACTTGGAACATAACAAGGTTTCTCAGGAGTGAAATTAGGAAGCCCTTCAACAGGAGAAAAAATGATAGAAACTTGAGTTGCTGTTCTAAAAATCAACATACATTTTAAATGAGATGATTTTTGTTTTTATTAATCAATGGTTCTTCAGATTTCTGAAAAGTTATCATCAGATATGTGAAAGACAATTCAGACATGACATCAATAAGTAGCAGTAAGGCACAAAGAGCCAATTAGAACAACTCTTCCGCAGTTTATTAATTTAAAATTATTTTCTATTTCAAGCTACAAGAAACAGAAAACTTAACTTAAAAATTTTGCAATACCTTTCTGTGATGTATGTAGACATTCAGGCAAAATGGACACTTACCTGAAGCATTATTAAATCTTTATCATACATTTCAACTCTGCATTTTACATTGTGATAATAGTAGATCTGAGGAGTAAAGAAAATTAAATATTGTGAAATTCACTAAACTTTGAGAACAACCACCATACATTTATATCTACATCAAAATTAAACTTACTAGGAAAAAATATATTTTGCTTCATACAATAATATTGATAATTTTCCTTAAGAAATATCGCCAACTTTTTCTGTTACATACTTCATATATTGTCATGTCCATATTATAGTTCAATTACAAATTAATGTCACCACATTGTAATAGCACTATCCAATTAGACACATTACAGAAAATGAAAATGAGAAAACCGAGAGAAAGAATAAGATACAATGAGAAGACTACAAGGTTCAGTGGAGTAAGATTACTGCAGTGCAAGGAATACTAATGGCTGAAGTAGCAAGTCTAAGCAAGTATTTAATCTTTAAAGTTCAAAGTAGATCTAGGATCACTGTACATACAGTATACGTCATCATATACAAGCCGGAGATTCATTTTTTTTGCAGACGTTCAGTGTAAATACAAGAAATACAACAGATCAGTAAAAGACCACACCCTACAGGGTGGACAGGCAACTAATGTGCAAAAGACAACAAAAATAAATAAATAAGCTACTAATGCCAAGACATGAGACGAAGAGTCCTTGAAAGTGAGACAATAGGTTGTGGGTACAGTTCAGTGATGGGCTAAATGAAGTTGAGTAAAGTTATTCCTTCTGGTTCAAGAGACTGATGACCAAGGGGTAATAAATATTCCTGAACCTGGTGTTGTGAGTCCTGAGGCTCCAGTACCTTCTTTCCAACGGCAGCAGTGAGAAGACAGCATGGTGTGGATAGTGGGGGTCTTTGATGGTGGATGCTGCTTTCCTGTGACAGAACTCTATGTAGATATGCTCAATGATGGGGAGGACTTTATCATGGATGGACGAGGCTGTATCTACTAATTTTTGTCCGTTTTTCTGCTTAAGGGCTCAGGTGTTTCCATACCAGGCTGTGATGCAACCAGCGAATACACTTTTCATCACACATCGATAGAAGTTTGTCAAAATTTTAGTCGACATGCTGAATCTTCGAAAACTTCTAAGAAAGAAGAGACACTGCCATGCTTTCTTTGTAATGGCACTTATGTGCTAAACAGATCCTCTGAAATGACTACACTTAAGAATTTAAAGTTGCTAACCCTCTTCACCTCTGATCGCCCAAGACTGGCTCATGGATCTCCAGTTTACTCCTCCTGAAGTCAATAATCACCTCCTTGGTCTTGCTGACATCAAGTGAGAGGTTGTTGCTGTGGCACCACCTAGCCAGGTGTTTGATTTCTCTCCTACCTGCTGATTCATCATCACCTTTGATTCCGTCAATGACAGTGGTGTCATCAGCAAACTTAAATAGGGTATCAGAGCTGCGCTCAGTCTCACAGTCATAAATATAAAGTGAATAGAGCGTTAGGGATAAGAATACAGCCTTGTGGTGCACATGTGCTGATGGTGATTGTGGAGGAGATGTTGTTGCCAATCCGAAATGACTTGGGTCTGCAAATGAGGAAATCGAGGATTCAATTCCACAAGGAGGTACTGAAGCCAAGGTCTTGAAGCTTATTGATTAGTTTTGAGGGGATAATTGTACGGAATGTAGTAATGAAGAACATACGGATGCATATATCTTCACTGTCCAGATGTTCCAGGATTGAGTGAAGAGTCAATGAAATGGCATGTACTGTTTACCTGTTATGGTGGTAGGCAAATTGGAGCGAATCCAAATTGCTTCTCAGGCAGGACTTAGTATGCTTCATCACCAACCTCCTACAGCACTTCATCATAGTGGATGTACAGTGCCTATAAAAGGTATTCACCCTCGCTCACCCCCCACCCCCCACAAAACAATAATGCCTTATTGTTTTACAACATTGAATCACAGTGGATTTCACTTGGCATTTTTTTTGACACTGATCAACAGAAAAAAGACTCTTTCATGTCAAACAACAGGAATTCTGCAGATGCTGGAAATTCAAGTAACACACATAAACGTTGCTGGTGAACGCAGCAGGCCAGGCAGCATCTCTAGGAAGAGGTGCAGTCGACGTTTCAGGCTGAGACTCTTCGTCAGGTCAGATCTCTACAAAGTCAGCTAAATTAATTACAAATATAATACACAAAATAATTGATTTTTTGGTATTCACCTCCTTTAATATGACACATCAAATCATCACCGGTGCAGCCAACTGATTTTAAGAGTCACATAATTAGCTAAAAGGAGATCTGTATTCGGAGACCTGTGTGCAGTCAAGGTGTTTCAATTGATGTTAATAAAAATACACCTGTATTTGGAGGGCCCAATTGCTGGCGAGACAGTACCCTAGCAAAAACTACACCATGAAGACAAAAGAACACTCCAAACAACTCCATGAAAAGGTTATTGAAAAGCTCAAGTCAGGACATGGATACAAAAAAATTTCCAAGTCACTGAACATCCCTTGGAGGATAGTTAAGTCAATCATGAAGAAATGGAAAGAATATGGCACAGCTGTAAATCTGCCTAGAGCAGACTGCCCTCAAAAACTGACTGACTGTGCAAGAAGGGGACTAGCGAGGAAGGCCACCAAGATTCCTATGAGAACTCTGGAGGAGTTATAAGCTTCAGTTGTTGAGATGGGAAAGAACACGCAGGCAACTGTGGCCCAGGTGCTTCACCAGTCACAGCTTTATGGGAGAGTGGCACAGAGAATGCCACTGTTGAAAAAAACTCACAAGAAATCTCGGCGAGAGTTTGCCAGAAGACATGTGGGAGACTCTGAAGTCAGCTGGAAGAAGGTTCTAAGGTTTGATGAAACCCAAATTGAGCTTTTTGGCTATTAGACTAAACACTATATTTGGCGTAAGGCAAACAACACATCAAAAATACACCATCCCAACCATGAAGCATGGTGATGGCTTCATCATGCTATGGGGATGCTTCACTGCAGCAGGCCCTGGAAGGCTGGTGAAGGTAGAGGGTAAAATGAATGCAACAAAATACAGGGAAAACCTGATGCTGTCTGCAAGAGAAATGCAACTTGGGAGATGATTTGTTTTCCAGCAAGACAACGACTTCAAGCATAAAGCCAAAGCTACACGGGAATGGCTTAAAAACAACAATGTTCATCATGTTCTGGAGAGGCCAAGTCAGAGTCCAGACCTCAATCCAACTGAGGATTTGTGGCTGCACTTGAAAAGGGCTATTCACTCACGATCGCCATGCAATCTGACATAGCTTGAGCAGTTTTGTAAAGAACAATGGAGAAAAATTGCAGTGTCCAGATGTGGAAACCTGATAAGAAAACTATACACACAGACTCAAGGCTGTAATTGCTGCCAAAGATGCATCTACTAAATACTGACTTGAAGGGGGTGAGCAATTATGCAATCAATTATTTTATGGTTAATATTTGTAATAAATTAGACCAACTTGTAGAAATTTGGTTTCATCTTGATACCAAAGATGTTGATCAGCGTCAAAAAGGCAAATTAAACTCACTGTGATTCAATATTGTAAAACAATAAAACATGAAAACTTCCGGGTTGGGAGGGGTGGGGGGACAGAGAATAACTTTTCAGGTTACCGCAGTCTTCTTAGGTACGGGTATACAGACAGACCCCGCCTAACACTGAGGATGCGTTCCTCGGACATGGAGCGCTATGTAAATCAGTGCCACGCGGGATCATAATAACATTATGTAAATAGACGTGTGCCTGATAAAAAAAATCAAACCAAAGATATAGGATGCTATGTTATGTAAACACAGTAATTTGTGAAGTCACAAACACGCAAATAGGCCTAACCTGTACATCCGTGGACCAACACCAGTGGAGGGAAGCGAGTGCTGGTTTACATCATAGAGGAGGGACCAGGCTGTGGGTCCTTCAGTAGGCTTCTTCTTCAAGTAGGCATCGAGATTTGACTGCGTTTTCTTAAGTTTCCTCTCATGAAGCAGGTCTCAGTAGCAGGAAATCATGTAAAGAACACCTCTCTTTGCCTTACTGCTTTGCTCCCAGTCACGGTCATGACTGATGAACATTCAAGTCAAGTCAAGTTTATTGTCATTTCGACCATAAGCTGCTGGTACAGTACACAGTAAAAACGAAACAACGTTCCTCCAAGACCCTGGTGCTACATGAAACAACACAAAACTACACTAGACTATGCGAGACAGCACAAGGATACACTAGACTACGTAAAACAACATAAAAACTGCACAGGACTATATAAAATGCACAAAGTGCAGGGCAGTACAATAATTAATAAACAAGACTATAGGCACAGTAGAGGCCAAATTACAATATAATAATAAATGATGTAGATGTCAGTCTCGACTCTGAGTATTGAGAAATCTGATGGCTTGGGGGCAGAAATTGTTGCAGAGTCTGGTCGTGACAGCCTGAATGCTTCGGTACCTTTTGCCAGATGGCAGGAGGGGGAAGAGTTTGTGTGAGAGGTGCGTGGGGTGCTTCACAATACTGTTAGCTTTGCAGGTGCAACGTGTGCTGTAAATGTCTGTAATAGCGGGAAGAGAGACCGCGATGATCTTCTCAGCTGACCTCACTATCCGCTGCAGGGTCTTGTAATCCGAGATGGTGCAATTCCCGAACCAGGCAGTGATGCAGCTGCTCAGGATGCTCTTGATACATCCTCTGTAGAATATGGTGAGGATGGGGGGTGGGAGATGGACTTTTCTCAGCCTTCACAGAAAGTAGAGACGCTGCTGGGCTTTCTTAGCTATGGAGCTGGTGTTGACGGACCAAGTGAGATTCTCCGCCAGGTGAACACCAAGAAATTTGGTGCTCTTAACGATCTCAACGGAGGAGCCGTCAATGTTTAGTGGGGAGGGGTTGCTCCGTGTCCTCCTGAAGTCAACAACCATCTCTTTTGTTCACACTCAGAGACAGATTGTTGGCTCTGCACCAGTCTGTTAGCCGCTGCACCTCCTCTCTGTATGCTGACTCGTCGTTCTTGCTGATGAGACCCACCACGGTCGTGTCATCGGCAAACTTGATGATGTGATTCGAGCTGTGTATTTCTGCACAGTTGTGGGTCAGCAGAGTGAACAGCAGTGGACTGAGCACACAGCCCTGGGGGGCCCCCGTGCTCAATGTGATGGTGTTGGAGATGCTGCTTCCAATCCGGACTGACTGAGGTCTCCCAGTCAGGAAGTCTAGGATCCAGTTGCAGAGGGAGGTGTTCAGGCCCAGCAGTTTCAGCTTTCCAATCAGGTGCTGAGGAATGATTGTGTTGAATGCTGAACTGAAGTCTATGAACAGCATTCGAACATATGTGTCTTTTTTGTCCAGGTGGGTGAGGGCCAAGTGGAGGGTGGTGGCGATGGCGTCGTCTGTTGAACAGTTGGGATGGTACACGAACTGCAGGGGGTCCAGTGAGGGGGGCAGCAGGGTCTTGATGTGCCTCACGACGAGCCTCTTGAAACATTTCATGATGATGGATGTGAGAGCAACGGGACTGTAGTCGTTCAGGCAGGACACTGAAGACTTCTTTGGCACGGGGACGATGGCGGCAGCCTTGAAGCATGTAGGAACGACAGTGCTGCTCAGGGAGATGTTGAAGATGTCAGTGAGAATCTCTGCTAGCTGGTCTGCACATCCTCTGAGGACTCTGCCAGGAATATTATCTAGTCCACCAGCCTTCTGTGGGTTGACCCCGCATAGAGTTTTCCTCACATCCGACATGGTAAGACACAGCACCTGGTCATTGGGAGGAGGAGTCACCACATCATTCTCTGCCTTGAAACGAGCGTAGAGGTTGTTCAACGCATCTGGGAGGGAGGCATCACCAGCACAGGCAGGTGATGTTGTCCTATAGTTGGTGATGTCCTGAATGCCCTTCCACATGCGCCGTGTGTCGCCCCTGTCCTGGAAGTGGCTGTGGATTTACTGGGCGTGTGCATGCTTTGCCTCTCTGATGGCCCGGGACAGCTTGGCCCTCGCTGTTGTTAGGGCTGCCTTGTCGCCTGCTCTCGTTGCAAAGTCCACATACTGATGGAATTTGGGGGGCACTGACTTGAGGTTCGCGTGGTTACAATCTCCAGCGACAATAAACAGTCCAACAGGGTGTGTGTTCTGCAGTTCGCTAACAGCCCCATACAGTTCATAGAGCGCCTCCTTAGCATTAGCCTGGGGGGAATATACACACTGACGATAAAGGCAGTGGTGAATTCCCGTGGTAAATAAAATGGTTTGCAGCTAACAGTCACAAACTCCACTATCGATGAACAATAACTAGAGAAAAGTACAGAGGTCTTGCGCCATTCCATGTTGATGTAAATACACACGCCCCCATCGCGAGTCTTACTGCACAGAATTGCATCTCTGTCAGCCCGAAACAAAGTGAGCCTGTCTAGCTGAATGGTGGCATCCGGAACTCTGCCGCTAAGCCACGTTTCTGTGAAAACGAAAGCGCAGCAGATTCTGTAATCCCACCGAGTAGTCTGCTGGAGTCGGATGTAGTCCAATTTGTTGTCCAGGGAGCGGACATTGGAGAGCAGAATGGACAGAAGAGCCAGCTGGCTAGGGTTTGTTTTTAGCCTAGCACGGACCCCTGCCCGCTTGCCACGCTTCCACTTCCTCGCACACCGCTTATGACATCCCCACCCCCGGCCACCGGCATCAGGCGACACTGAGGACTGTAGGCTTGGTCCCCGAAGCAGGCCGAGGTCACGTAGCTTCTCCAGCAGATCCTCGTGAAGGTTTGTTATCGGGCAATTTCTGTACTGTTGCAATGTTGGCACCTCTTTGAAATTACAAATTTCAAAGAGGTGCCAACATCAAACTGACGCTCACCAGCTTCCAAAAGCTGTATCGCTTGCAGTTTCACATCCATGCTAATGCTTTTCCCAGACATCATAGTTATACCACCCTCACTGGAAGTTGCAGGCCGTTTTAAAGACATTATGGGTGAAAAAAAATGCAATGTATTAGCGAGGGAGCAAGAATGTTTACACAAGCCAGGGAGGCAGAGCGTGAACTAAAACATGATTAGCTGTGAGTGGCTTGGAGCGTATGTAAAGCACTCTCATTGGCTGATTGAATGTTTACTATAATGGCGACTGCTCGAGTGTTGTTTAAGTTTTAATTGCCATTTTAAAAAATTTCAATAAAGTATTGAATAACCGCGTTGTAACGAATCAGTGCCATGCGGGGTAGCATTATGTGGAGTCTGAGTGTATTTGAAACTTGCTTGAAGCAGGTGGGTACCTCAGACTGCTGAAGCGAGAGGTTAAAGGTATCGGTGAATACTCCAACCAGTTCATCAGCACAGTCAGGTACCCTCTCTGTGCCAGAACCTTTCTGTGGATTCTCTCACTTCAGCCTCAGAGGCTGAAATCACAGGGTCATTGAGAGCTGCGGGAACTTGTGAAGGTACCTCCACGTTTTGAGCTCACCTAGGAGCAAAACCTTGTTGTCACCAATGTCACTTGGTTACTCTTTGTAGGAGGTGATAGGATTCAAGCCCCCCCCCCACCCCCCCCACAGCTGTTGAGTATCCTTCAGTAAAGTCAAGTTTGGTCCAGAAGTGCCACATCGCATGGGAAAGGGTCACATGTGAAATGCTTTCCGGAGATTGTACCCAGGTCTCTTATATTTTACTTGGGTGCTAGACCTGAATGCCACTGATCTAGCCCTCAGCAAATTGCGGATCTCTTAGCTCATCCAGAGCTTCTAGTTGGGGAAGACTCTGAATGATTTTGTGGAGACACTCGCCTATGACTGTTTTTATGAAGTCCGAGACAACTGCGTTCTATTTGATCAGATCTTCTCATGAGTCCTTGAACACAGACCAATCCACTGATTCGAAGCAATCTCGCAGCTGCTCCTCTGCCTCCTACGATGACCTCTTTGTAGTCCTGACTTCCTGACCCTTGCTCTTTAGTCTCTCACTAAATGTAGGTAGGAGGAGGACAGCAAATGATCAAATTTCCCAAAATATAATCTAGGGATTGAACAGTAGGCATTCCTTATGGAAGTACAGCAATAGTTGAGTGTGTTGGGACGCTTGGTGCTGCAGTTGATGTATAAATAATAATTGGGCAGAGATTTATTCAAACAAGCCTTATTATAAGTCCCCAAAAATGAGTTGAAAGGTGTCGATATTTATGAGGGTAACGCAGTAAATCTATTCTACTACGACTTGGAAGTTGCCTTTCCGGAGGTCCAATATAGGACACTGGTCCAAAGTACAGTACTGCGCAAAAGTCTTATGCGCATATATACAGTAAGACTTCTGGAATTCCAGCTTAAGACTTTCGTACGGTATTGCAATGACAATACACAGTAAGAACAGTATTGAGAGCAAGTTTGTAAACCTGGCGGGAGCAAAGAATGTTTAGAATGATGAGGTTGGAGCGCCAAGGGACTGGTGCGGGACAGGTGGCAGAGAAGGAGTGCCGGGGTGGGGGTGGTGCGCGTGCAGACACACCCAGCCCTGATACTCCAGGCAAGGTTATTTGATTCCAAACAATTGGTTTATTGAGCATTACAGAATGTCTTTCTGGTGCTTCCCACTTCCTCCCTGCTCCCTTCCCCGTTTCCCAACCGTGACTTCCCTCTCCCTGTCCCCTTCCCACTCTCAGGTCACAATAGAGACCCATATCAGAATCAGGTTTATCATCCCTTATTTATATCATGAAAATTGTTTTTTTTTTTGCAGCAGCAGCTGTAAAGTGCAATGCACAAAATTACTACAGTACTGTACCCATGCAATTCAGGGCAATTTTGCTTGATGACAGAAAGCAGAGCATGGTAATTTTACAACTGGAAGTCTGTGACTAATAGGGCCCTTGCTGCTTGTATATACACAACAATGATCTGCAAGAGAATGTAGGAGGGATAATTAGCAAGTTCATCAACAATATGAAAACTGGAAATGTTGTTGATATTGAGGAGAGCAGACCTTGTACTAAGGAAAAGAAGAACATCTATGTTCAAGTCAAAAATCTCTGAAGGGAGCACCAGGATTAATTACATCAGGCCATCGAACACCAGAGGCGATGGTACAATTACAGAAAACATCAGGCTACAGCTAGAGTACCAAATGCATTGCAGGGCGGCAGTTAATAGGAAGTATATGATTGCATAGGAGAGTTTGTAGAGGGGAATCACCAGAACACTGCCTGGACTGGAATGTTTCAGCCATGTTGAAAGAGATTGTCTTTGCAATGGTCACACAGCCAAATGTGAAAGAATGGTTAACAAATACAATACTTCAGATTATACAAATTTCTTTCCTCCTAAAGAAAGAGTGTGGTTTATTAAACATCTCAGAAAAATTGGTTCCTGTGCAAGCCCTGGAATGAATCTGAAATATTAAACAAAACTTCATCCACAATGGCCAGTCTAAAGTGATATTCATACTTGCAGCCCAAGTATAAATGCATCTGAACAGGTGACTAAGATACTGGTGTTGGCTTAAGTATGAACAAGATAATCACAAGTTTTCATAACGGCTTTGTTGTTAAATATTATATATGTTGTTAACTAAAATAATATTGTAGTACTAATATTTACCTGATTGACTAAGGAAAATCCATTTCTCCTCCACATTCCAGCATGAACTTGCGCACAAAGCACCATACAGTGAAGTGGATGTTCTATCAATATTGGTGGGCTCAACTCACTCTGTGGACAATTCATTTAAAAAAAAATATACACATCAGCGCTGAAGTATACATAACTGACAGTTGTAAAGAGTGCCTTTATAACTTTTTGCTGATTAAAATGAACTAAAACAAATAGAATAACCATAGACATCAGGAGAAAAAGTTGAGTAAGAGGGGGCAGGGGTAGGAGAGAAACAGAGAGAATCAGTTTTTAGTTTCAAGCAAGCATCAGATCTATGCATCTGTGAACGAAGGAAAAGCATGCAAAATGAACAAAAAAAACTCAGCTAGAAGGTAGCAAAGCTACGTGGAAGTCCATGCAATTCTCTGCCACTAAAAGTAAGCATTTTAAACATGTTATCATCTGTGTAATAGGACTAAGGGCATCGCTTCTTAAGCGAAGAATCTGAAGTAGATGGGAGGGAAATTGTCTTCATTGACAGGTGGTAAAATACACAAACAGAATCTGTAATGAAGCTTCTCCAAGAGACTTTGAGCAGGTACAGTTGGTGTCAAAATGCAGAATGTCACAGATAATAACAATCCGAGTCTAATGTATTCAAGTTCATTGGCAATATCAGGCTGAGTGGAAAACCAAGCTCCAAGATGTCAGAAATAAAGTGAAAAGGAACACTGCTGGTTTTAGAAAGTGAGTAATCAATTGAAGAGAACAAAATGCATATCATTGAAAAAATGACATCTAATTTGATAGTAAAATGAGTATGTGAATGTTATTTATTAACAGTGAGAACTGACAAAGACTCATTCAGTGGGTCTTGCATTCTTATATACAAATAATAGATACAGTGGATTCTGGTTAATTGGTCCATTGGTTAATTTGGGCATCTGCTTATTTGGGACAACTCTTAAAGAACAAAAACAAATTGAAAAAATACCTGAGATTCCCTTCATGTATTTGGATACCCTGCTGCTTAAATGGGACAGGAGACCATTGAGGAACAGTTTCTAACTAGTGTCAAACCACAAACAAGAGAAAATCTGCAGATAATGGAAACCCGAGAAACACACACAAAATGCTGGAGAAAGTCAGCAGGCCAGGCAGCATCTATGGAAAAAAGTACAGTTGATGTTTTGGGCCGAAACTCTTCTGCAGAACTGGAGAAAAAATGCTGAGGGGTAGATTTTCTCTTCTATTTCATGTACATCTGTTCTTCCCTCCTCCTCCCGCCACCCTACTAGGGATAGGGTTCCTCTTGGCCTCACTGACCCCACCCCACCAGCCTCCGCATCCAGCACATTTCTCTGAACCTTCTGCCACCTCCAATGGAATCCCACCACTAAGCCTCCCCGCCCTCTGCTTTTTCAAGAATCACTCCTTTGCAACTCCCTTGTCCATTCATCCCTCCCCACATCTCCCTCCTGGCACTTAGCCTTGCAAACAGAACAAGTGCCACACCTGCTCCCTCACTACCATCTAGAGCCCTAAACAGTCACTTCACCTGTGAGCCTGTTAGGGTCATTTACTGTGTTCAGTGCTCCCGGTGGGACATCCTGTACATCAGTGAGACCCGACGTAGACTGGGAGACTGCTTCACTAAGCATCAACACTCCGTCTGCCAGAATAAGTGGGGTCTCCCAGTGGCCACCCATTTTAATTCCACTTCCCATTCCGATATGTCCATCGATGGCTTCCTCCGCTGTTGTGATGAGGCCACACTTGGGTTGGAGCAACAACACCTTATATTCGATTTGGATAGCCTCCAACTTGATGGCATGAACATCGATTTCTCAAACTTCTGGTAATGTCCCCCAATCCTCCCTCACTGTTCCCTCTCTCACCTCATCTCACCAATCAATTTCCCAGTTCTTTACTTCATCCATCCCCCTCCAGGTTTCACCTATCACCTGGTGGCTCTCTCCCCCCCCCCCACCTTTTAAATCTACTCCTCAACTTTTTTTTCTCCAGTCCTGCCGAAGAGTTTCGGCCCGAAACGTCGACTGTACTCCTTTTCCATAGACGCTGCCTGGCCTGCTGAGCTTGGCAGGCATTTTGTATGTGTTGTTCCAACTAGTGTCAGTTGGGTTGAACTCCATCTGCCACTTCTCAGCCCAGTTTTGCATCCTATCAATGTCCCACTGCAACCTCTGAAAGCCCTCCAGGACACCCCAACCTTTGTGACATCAGCAAATTTACTAACCCATCCCTCCACTTCCTCATCCAGGTCATTTATGAAAATTACGAAGAGAAGGGGTCTCAGAACAGATCCCTGAGGTACACCACTGGTCAGCAACCTCCATGCAGAATATCACCTGTCTACAACCACTCTTGGCCTTCTGTGAGCAAGCCAGTAATTCATTACTCAGTTAAATGGTAGATTGCCCTTTTTATACCTTTTTAACTATTTCCATGAAACTTTGGTAATTAGGATAGCTGCTGAATTGGGCCAAAATAAACTGGTTCCCATGTGTTCTAATTAACTGGAATGCACTGTATTTAACATTGAGATTCAATGACTAATCTGGAAAGTAAATGGCATACCTTTATTACAAAGCAATTGGGGAGTTTAAGAATAATGAAGTCTTATGGCACTTATGAACAGCCTTTGAGAAAGCACATTTGTAGAACAATGCACTTTTAGTCTCCGTATCCAAAGGTTTTGCATTTGACAGAGTGCAAAGAAACAGATTATTTTTCAGATTGGTGGGGTTGATGGGAAGAGAGTGGAGATTAAATCAGGAGGAATTATTGACGGTTCAAATTCATAGCTGAGGAAATGGAATATTTCACAGTTCTTAAAATGGTGGAGTTATCTCACCAAAAGTTAAATTATTTACAGTTTGAAAGAACTGATGCAGTGATGATGTTTCCCTTGTGGTGAAGCCTAGAATGACAGGTTATGGCCAGGAAATAAAGGATCATTCATTTAATGCTCCTGCAAAAAGAAATTCAAAAATTCAAGGTGTTGTGAACTTTTGGAATTCACAGTTGTACAGTCACAAAGTTTAGAAAAGAATCATATCAACAGACTTTTGGATACTGAGCACATCCTGAAAAATAAGGATGATACCAAAGATGGAATGATGTTGAGAAACAGTTGATGCAAAATTTAGTAAAGATCTTATTGGACGGTAAGGTGACTAACTCTTCTTGCCATTTCTCTACTTAGAAGAATTTTATTTTGTTTCTGAATTATCTACTGAACTTCTACACAATTCACTTGCAAGTCAAACTTGCAAATTGTTAATGAATACAGGCAGTTTCACAATTCAATACCCAGTTTGGGAAAAAAATGCTTAATCTCAACAACAGCAGTAACATAACATTACAAATAGCCTGGCACACTTGCATATTGAAGTGGAGGCCGAGAAAGGAAAAGGTTTGATGTCCTGGTCTTGACTGCTTTTCAAAAAAAGTAAACAAAAATATTCAGTAGGTGAGACAGCCTCTATAGAAAGAGAAGCAGAATTAATATTTATGAATTGTGACCTTTTAAGAGCACTTAAGATTAATTGCCAAAAACCAGTCCTGATCAACAAACTTGTTTGCAGTAGTAGGTTAATCCCACAGATTAACCACCCTCTGGTTGAAGAAATCCCTTCTCCTCTGGGTTTGAAAAGGACGTCCCTTCATTCGGAGGAGAATGTAACAATCCCAGCTTCTTGCCCATCCTGGGATGACCAGTCCCAGTGAAGAGCAATCAGTGTGCGAGGAAATATGTCCAACTGTACTTCCGACTCAGGAATTATTCCCCCCAAAAAAATACTTTTTGAGTGGAATTCTGATAGTTCAGCAGGAAGTAGTTTTGAATGTGAAAAAGTTAAGATGGGCAATGCCAGAGCAATAATTTGCTATGGACACTGCACAAAAGGACAAGGGGGCAGAGAAAGGGATTCAAGTGCATTAAGGATTTTGAAAGAAAGAGAAAACAAAATACTGTTTCGGATTAGGAAAGCCAGCCAAAGAAATAACACACAGGCAAAACTAGTGGAAAAGAGCTTAACAAAAGATCAAAATCAGAATTAATTGTGATGGGAGGGTTTGCCAAAAACGAATAGTTTGGGATCAGAGTGGAAGGTCATTAAAAGCCACTTTTGGCAAGTCTCACCCCAAAATAATGAACTTCTCTTTCAACAAATGCTGCCTGGCCTGCTGAGTATTATCAACATTTTCTGCTTTAACTCTCCCAATGAATTTTATGCACAATATTTAACAGAAAAACATTAAATAATTATCCATTATCTACTCAGTTTCAAACCCCTCTCTCTGGTGACATGGCAAAATATAGAAGGGTCACTTAAGAATTGAAATTTAATCAAACTCTACACACTTATTTTTAATGTTGAAGAATCTGAAATTATTACATTAAGTATCCATTTCATTTTAATCCAAGTGAAATGTTATATTTGAAAGAACTTCATGTCCAAACATTATACACTTGCACTGAAATACACACAACACAGAACATCAGTCCCAGAATGCTTAACCTTCGGGTGCTGATTAAGTACTTAAGTCTTTAACCCGGTAATTTAAAATATGTTTAATGTTAGAAAATATTAAAATAATTGTACTCACCAGAGGCAACAATTCTGGAAACCTGTATGCTACTTCTGTTTTGCTTAAGAGCACGTGCAAACCTGAAATGAAAAATTGAAACAAGCTTGAAGCATTGTATTCTTAAAAATGACATGTTCTCTTTGCTTGGAATGAAATCCAGTCTTCCTAAATTCACTAAGTGATTTAAAAACCTTATCCCAGTTTTCTTAACCATATTAATTCGCTACACAAATTCCCTCTCACAAATATTTCAAATACAGGTGTCCCTTGCTTTCCAAACGTTTGCTTTACGACATTTCGCTTTTATGAAAGACCTACATTAGTACCTGTTTTTGCTAACCAAAAGAGGATTTTCGCTTTTATGAAAAAGACGCCAGCTTTAAACTTGTGTTTACCCTGAGAAAGACTACCATGATCATGAAGCCTTGCATGGGCTGGTGTGTGTGCATGCGTGTACGTGCTGATTTTTTTCTACAAATCGGTTTTGGTTCAATCTTCCCGATTGTGGTAAGTGAAACTAAACTGTACATACATTATTTCTACTTTATAGGCTGTGTATTTATCATATCATTCCTGCTTTTACTATATGTTAGTGTTATTTTAGGTTTTATGTGCAATTTGGTATGATTTGGTATGTTATTTTTTGGGGCTGGGAACGCTCAAAAATTTTTCCCATATAAATTAATAGTAATTGCTTCTTCACTTAACGCCATTTCGGCTTACGAACGGTTTCATAGGAATGCTCTACCTTCGGATAGCGGGGGAAACCTGTACAGCAATGGTCATGTATCATTCTACCACAAATCAACAAATCTGAAGACTTTTTCTACCACTCAGTTTTCTTTTTCCCACCTGAAGCTGCTCACTCTTTCCACTGCTGACTCCTTTGCAAAGTCCACAATCAACTCCTTGGTCTCACTGACATTGATTCTAAGGTTGCTGTTGCAACATCACTCAAGCAGTCTAGGAGGAGAAGATGGCAGCGTGTGCGGCCTCTCCGGTGAATGATATCTGTAATCTGTCAAGTAGGGGACCATGCATAATTCTGATTTAATGGAGACGGATGTGAGAGCATGGAGGAACATCTGGTGAAACTTCTGAAATGCCTGCTTCACTGCTGCTGCTACTGTGTGGTCCAGAATCTCCGGAGGGGAAAGCCCCGAGTGCTCGGCTCTGCTTGTTGCTCGGCGGCCGAAGCATTCGGCAGAGGATGGTGCTCGGAGAGCCTGCGTCGGAGGGACTGGTCGGAGGCTCGAAGTTTTTGGACGGACTCAGAGTCTGCTGCGGTCGGATGCTTCCAATGGTGCTGCACCAGCAAGTTTACAGCACTTGGAGGTTCATAGCAGGGAGAGTTTCTCCCTTCTGCCGCTGGTGTAAGATGATGAGGCTATCGGGACTTTGAGACTTTTTTTTTACCGTGCCCATGGTCTGCTCTTTATCAAATTATGGTATTGCCTTGCACTGTTGTCACTATATGTTATAATTATGAGGTTTTGTAAGTTTTCGTCTTGGTTTCTCCTTTTCTTTTGTGATATCATTTTGGAGGAACGTTGTATCATTTTTTAATGCATGCATTTCTAAACGACAATAAACGAGGACTGAGTGTCCTCATAATCTAATCTAACCTAAATCTTGTACTCCACAATCAGGTCACCTCTCATCCTCCGTTGCTCTAAGGAGAAAAGGCCGAGTTCACTCAGCCTATTCTCATAAGGCATGCTCCCCAATCCAGGCAACATCCTTGTAAATCTCCTCGGCACCCTTTCTATGGTTAATGCCAGGGGCTGTTCACCTTGGATACCTGCTGCAGATATGGGTTCAGCCCGGCGCAAGACTTACACCATCTCCCCCAGATTTTCAAGGGCCAGCGAGAGTTCACTGGACACCGCTGGAACCGCGATGCTTTCCCAAATATTGACTAGCCTCTCCCTAGAGTGAGGGGTTTAGATGGGGTGGTATTTTTTAGGTGTGTTCAGGAAGGTTTCCTGACACAATATGTAGATAAGCCTAGAAGAGGAGAGGCTGTACTTTGATCTGGTACTGGGAAATGAATCTGGTCAGCTGTCAGGTCTCTCAGTGGGAGTGCATTTTGGAGATAGTGATCACAGTTCCATCTCCTTTACCACAACATTGAAGAGGGATAGGTACAGACAAGTTAGGAAAGCGTTTAATTGGGGTAAAGGGAAATATCAAGCGATCAGGCAGGAACTTGGAAGCATAAATTGGGAGCAAATGTTCTCAGGGAAATGTACGGCAGAAATGTAGCAAATGTTCAGGGGATATTTGCGTGGCATTTGCATAGGTAAGTTTCAATGAGACAGGGAAAGGATGGTAGGGTACAGGAACCGTGGTGTACAAAGACTATTGTAAATCTAGTCGAGAAGAAAAGAAAAGCTTATGCAAGGTTCAAAAAACTAGGTAATGATAGAGATCTAGAAGATTATAAGGCTAGCAGGAAGGAGCTTAAGAATGAAATTAGGGGAGCCAGAAGGGGCCATGAGAAGGCACTGGCAAGCAGGAATAAGGAAAACCTCATGGCATTCTGTAAGTATGTGAAGAGCAAGAGGATAAGACATGAGAAAATAGGACCAATCAAGTGTGACAGTGCAAAAGTGTGTATGGAACCGGAGGAGATAGCAGAGATACTTAAGGAATACTTTGCTTCAGTATTCACTACGGAAAAGGATCTGGGCGATTGTAGGGATGACTTGCAGTGTATTGAAAAGCTTTAGCATATTGACATTAAGAAAGAGGATGTGCTGGAGCTTCTGGAAAGCATCAAGTTGGATAAGTCTCTGGGGCCAGATGAGATGTACCCCTGACTACTGTGGGAGGTGAGGGAGGAGATTGCTGAGCCTCTGGAGATGATCTTTGCATCATCAATGGAGACGGGACAAGTTCCAGAGGATTGGAGGGTTGCAGATGTTGTTCCCTTATTTAAGAAAGGGAGTAGAGATAGCCCAGGAAATTATCAACCAGTGAGTCTTACTTCAGTGGTTGGTAACTTGATGGAAAAGATCCTGAGAGGCAGAATTTATGAACATTTGGAGAGGCATAATACGATTAGGAATAGTCAGCATGGCTTTGTCAAAGGTAGGTCTTGCCTTATGAGCCTGATTGAATTTTTTGAGGATGTGACTAAACACATTGATGAAGGTACAGTGGTAGATGCAAGTGTATATGGATTTCAGCAAGGCATTTGATAAGGTACCCCATGCAAGGCTTATTGAGAAAGTAAGGATGCATGGATTCCAAGGGGACCTTGCTTTGTGGATCCAGAATTGGCTTGCTCACAGAAGGCAAAGAGTGGTTGTAGACGGGTCATATTTTGCATGGCAGTCAGTGACCAGTGGTGTGCCTCAGGGATCTGTTCTGCGACCCCCTCTCTTTGTGATTTTCACAAATGACCTGGATGAGGAAGTGCAGAGATGGGTCAGTAAATTTGTTGATGACACAAAGGTTGGGGGTGTTGTGGATGGTGTGGAGGGCTGTCAGAGGTTACAGAGGGACATTGATAGGATGCAACTGGGCTGAGAATTGGCAGATGGAGTTCAACCCAGATAAGTGTCAGGTGGTTCATTTTGGTTGGTCAAATATGATGGCAGAATATAGTATTAGTGGTAGGACTCTTGGCAGAGTGGAGGATCAGAGGGATCTTGGGGAGCGAGTCCATAGGACGCTCAAAGCTGCTGTGCAGGTTGACTCTGTGGTTAAAAAGGCATATGGTGCACTGGCCTTCATCAACTATGAGATTGAGATCAAGAGCCAAGAGGTAATGTTACAGCTATATAGGACCCTGATTAGACCCCACGGAGTACTGTGCTCAGTTCTGGTCACCTCACTACAGGAAGGATGTAAAAACTATAGAAAGGGTGTAGAGGAGATTTATAAGGATGTTGCCTGGTTTGGGGAGCATGCCTTACGAGAATAGGTTGTGAACTCGGCCTTTTCTCCTTGGAGCGTCAGAGGATGAGAGGTGACCTGATGGAGGTGGCTAAGATGATAAGAGGCATTGATTGTGTGGATCGTCAGAAGCTTTTTCCCCAGTCTGAAATGGCTAAACGAGAGGGCACAGTTTTAAGGTGCTTGGAAGTAGGTGCAGATTTTTTTTATACAGAGTGATGAGTGCATGGAATGGGGTTCCGGCAACGTTGGTGGAGGTAGATACAATCGGGTCTTTAAAGAGGCTTCTGGATAGGTACATGGAGTTTAGAAAAATAGTGGGCTATGGGTAACTCCAGGTAATTTCTAAAGTAAGTACATGTTCGGCACAGAATTGTGGGCCAAAGGGCCTATATTCTGCTGCAGGTTTTCTATGTTAGCTGTCTCAAAATGACACCATTATTAGAAAGGATTATTAAGAATGTGTAGGGATGCTTGGCTTCCATCCTTTGGGATATTCAGAATAAAAGTTGACAAGTCATCTTGCAGCTGTATTCAACTTTGGTTTGGTTGCATTTGGAGTATTATATGCCGCTTTGGTCACAATACTATAGGAAGTATGTGGAGGCTTTGAGAGTATGCAGAAGAGAATGCCTGTATTAGACCACAAGATCGTAGGAAAAAGGAATAGAATTAGGCCCATTGAGTCTGCTCCGCCACTTGATCATGTCTGATCCATTTCCCTCTCAAGTTCATTCTCTGCCTTCTCTCTGTAACCTTTCATGTCCTGTCTAATCAAGAACCTATCAACTTCTGCCTTAAATACACCCAATGACCTGGCCTCCCGAGCCATCAATGGCAATAAATTCTACAGATTCACCACCCTCTGGCTAAAGAAATTCCTCATCTCTATTTTAAATGGGCGTCCTTCTAAGCTGAGCTTGTGCCCACTAGTCCAAGACTCCCCCACTATGGGAAACATTCTCTCCACTTCCATTCTATCTAGGCCTAGAGCCATCAAATGGTCCTCATACATTCATGCTTTCATTCCCAAAATCTTTCTCATGAACCTGCTCTGGACCCTCTACAATGGCAGCACTTGTCTCTTTGATGAGGGGCCCAAAACTGCTCATAATACTCCAAGTGCAGTTTGACCACTGCCTTATAAAGCCTCATATCTTTGCTCTTATATTTTATTCCTTTCAAAATGAATGCTAGCACTACATTTATCTTCCTTACCACCGACTCAACCTGCAAGTTAACCTTGAGGGAATCCTGCACAAGAAGTCCCGAGACTCTTCGCAACTTGGATTTTTAAATTTTCTCTCCATTTAGAAAATAGTCTTCAGCTTTATTCCTTCTACCAAAGTGCATGACCATACGCTTCCCTACACTCTAAGAGGGGTGATTGATAAGTTCATGGCCTAAGGTAGTAGGAACCAATTTTAGAAAACCTAGCACATTTATTTTTCAACATGGTCCCCTCCTACATATACACACTTAGTCCAGCAGTCGTGAAGCATACGGATCCCTTCTTTGGAGAAGTGGTCCACAGCAGCGGTGATTGATAAGTTCGTGGCCTAAGGAAGAAGGAGGTGAGTTATTCTAGCTCTCATTACATGCATGTGCAGTGCAATTGAGTGAAAATGCAGAAAGTTTGAAGTTTGAAGTTAATAACTCATCTCGTTCTATCTTAGGCCACAAACTTATCAATCACCCATGCTGTGGACCACTTCTGGAGGTCCAAGACCTCTACAAAGAAGGGATCTGTATGCTCCACAGCCACTGGACTAAGTGTGTAAACGTAGGAAAAATAAATGTGCTAAGATTTCTAAAATTGACTCCTTCTACTTTAGGCCACGAACTTATCAATCACCCCTCGTATTTTATCTGCTACTTTTTTGCCTATTCTCTCAATCTGTCTAAGTCCTTCTGCAGAATCCCTGCTTCCTCAACACTAACTACCCGTCCATCTATTTTTATATCATCTGCAAACTTGACCATAAAGCTATCAATTCCATCAACCAAATCATTGACATACTATATAAAGTGAAAAGAAACAGTCCCAATACTGATCCCTGCAGAACACCACTAGTCACTGGCAGAACCATGATCATCTTTCAGCCACGACTCACTGATGCCCACAATGTCATACCTGCCAATTCCTAACTGCACTACAGGATCATCTACCTTATTCTGTATACTGCATGTATTCAAATATAACACCTTCAGTTCTTTATCCATCACCTTTTTCAATTTTGTTCCATGTTACACTTCAACTCATTCTACTGCCTGCAATTTTGCCCTATTATCTGTCTGTACTCCTTCAGTATCACTACACAATGCATCAACTTGTATATGGAAAATGTGTAAGTAATGGAATAGTTTGGAAATTTTGCCAGTCCAACATCACCAAAGTCAAGGGGAGCCAGACTATTTGGGTTTTATTCTAACTTGTTTCCTCTCTTTTCCAGTTCTGGGGCGACCTTTGGCATGACACATGAACAATATTTTTTTCTATTGATGCTGCTTTGCCTGCCTGGTGGCAACAGCATCTCAGGTTTTCATCATATCATCCCTGATTTTATAAGGTACCAGAGATCACTGGTTATGGACAACTCTTGGCATTGGAAGACTAAGAAAGTGCACAGGTTCCAACTCTGCTCTAAATGAACTGAAAACAAAAAGTGTTGCACAAATTTTGAATGTTTTCTCTGAAATGTCAGATGCTGAGGAAGACTTGATAGATGTATATAAAATTCTAAGAGGAATGGACAGAGACAATAGTTAGAATCTTTTTACTAGGGTGCAAATGTCATTAGAGCACATAGGTTTAAGGCAAGGGGGGGCAATGTTCAAAGGAGATGCGTAAGGTAAGTTTTTGTTTAAACACAAATTAGTAGATGCCTGTTTAAATCTAGATCAAGGAGGATCAAGGATCAACTAAGGAATTTGCTGTGGTATGTTGGTGCTATGTAACAAAAAATAATATCCAACAATTATAATTTAAAAATTATATAAAATGTTATCAGTACATATATGGAATAAAATATGCATTAATACTAGCATGTATTTGCAATGTACACAACGTTATAAAAAGTGGTTTAAAGTGTTAACAGTGCAGTGACTGAGGTAACAGACAGAGGCGGGTGGGTGAGGGCAAACAAGAATGTCTGATCCAATTCACAAGAGAAAATCTGCAGATGCTGGAAAACAAAGTAATACACACAAAATACAACTCAGCAGGGCAGGTAAGTATCAATGGAAAAGAGTGAAGGTTGATGTTTCAGGCCAAGACCTTTCATCAGGGCACCTGATCAGGACATCCTGATGAAGGGTCTTGGCCCGAAATGTCGACTGCTTACCCTTTCCTATAGATGCTGCCTGGCCTGCTGAGTTCCTCTAGCATTTTGTGTACATTGGCTGATCAGACTAACTGCCTGAGTGAAGAAACTTTAGAGATGGCATAAAGTTTTGTTTTAATAGCCCCATAGCACTTACCAGAAGAAAGCTTTTGAAAAAGGCAGTTTGCTGGATGGGTGGTGCCTACAATGATTTTTTTTCTGCCTGCTTCTTTGTCCTGGACACATACAAGTCATGCAGTGACAGTAAACTGCAAATAATGACCTTTTCTACTGTGCTGACAGTTCACTGTACCTTTTGTTTATTGTGAGAGGATGCTGCACCAAACCAGACAGTAATGGCTGATACGAGGATACTCACTATGGTGCCAGTGTAGAATTGCCCAGTATGTTCTGGGGAAGATGGAATTTTACCAACTGCACAAATACACCCTCTGTCGAGTCTATGTAGTAACGAAGGAGATAGGGTTCTCCTCTGTGAGGTCCTGGAAATAATGATGGCCAAGAACATGGATGTTGAAATAGTGCTGACTGGAGAGCTGTTGATGATGAGGTGGAGCGGAGACACATTTCCCCTGAATTCCACTTCCATCTCCACGACATCTGTCCCTCACTGATAAACAACATGTGTACCTCAAGGGTGTGTGCTTAGCTCACTGATCCACTCTCATGGCTGTATTGCTAGGCACAGCTCAAATGTCATTTACAAATTCACTGATGACACATCTGTTGTTAGCAGAATCTCAGATAGTGACAAAGTCATACAGGAATGAGATAGATTGACTGGTTGAGTAGTGTCACATTAACAACCTTGCACCCAACATCAGTAAAACAAAGGAAGTGACAGTGGACTTTAGGAAGGGGAAGTCAGGAGAACACACACCTGCCCTCAGTGAGGGGTCAGCAGTGGAAAAGGTGAGCAGTTTTAAGTTCCTGAGTGTCAACATCTCAGAGGATCTATTCTGGGCCCAACACACTGACATGACTATACTTCATTAGGAGCTTGAGGAGATTTGGTATGTCACCAACGACCAGCAAATTTCCATGACGTGATGTGGAGAGCATTCCAACTAGTTGCATCACCACCTGGTATGGACATTACCACGCACAGAATAGAGAAAAGCTACCGAGGGTTGCAGACTCAGCCAGTTCCATTATAGGCATTAGTCTCCCCACCATTGAGGACATATTCAAAAGCTGTAGACTCAAGACAGGCAGCATCCACCATCAAACATCACCATCCAGGACATGACCTCTTCTCCTTATCACCATTGGAGAGGAGGAACAGGAGTGTGAAGATGCACACTCAACATTTAGAAACAGCTTCTTCCCCTCTGTCTTCAGATTTCTCAATGGTCCACGAACCCATGAATATTGTTGTTCCTCTCCGTACAACAAGCAAGGCGCATTAAGTGGCAACCTTGCCATTTCTTTAGCATTTGTCTGTTATATACAAAGCTGAGTTGCTTGCTCGACACTCAACCCAGCACGATGGTAAGTGTGGAAGGAGCCGGCCTGATTCAAACCAGGGACCACTTGCTTCGAAGTCCGGTGCAGATGCCGCTACACTACCAGACATGCCCATGAATATTACCTCCATATTTTGCTCATTTTTTTGAACTATTTATTTTTTAATTTCCTAATGTAAATTATAGTAATTTTTAATATTTTGCACTGCACTGCAAAGCAACGAATTTTATGACATATGTCAGTGATAATAAACCCGATTCTGATTCTGAAGAAAAAAATCAATTTGGCAGTTTCAAGGCTTTCAAAAGAGTGTGCTAATTTATCAAAAGGAAGGAGAAGGGGCAGAAGTTTGGACTGTAGTGTGTTTGGCTAGCTGTTATTAAATTTAATTGGCTCCAGAATTAACAACTGAAGACTTCCTGGACCACCCTACCACAATACTTTCAACTCAAATCTGCTGGCCTTTTGAAAGTCAAAGAAGGTATTCAAGGAAAATGATGGCTATTGTGTATGTGGCCATTTACACAACAATATCATTAATAAAAACGCTAGAGACTGGAGCTAAGTTAATGGGGCTTTTACTTACAGAACTTGAACTGAACACATATATATAGATCAATACGCGCCTGATAGCGCATGCTCAAAAACGTGTTACTACGACATAAAATAGTCCCATATTATACAGTAGGCTATATGGTACACTCTTCCCCCTTTTTTTTAAAGCGTATCACCTGTTTTTCTTTTGCAGCACTACGCTAAATGAATACTGTATGTGTAACCTTAATATATAAATGCCTACCAACTGTTTAATTAGTAACTTAATAATATGAAATTATAACAAAGTAACGTAATAATAATAATAATTATTATTATTATAATAACAGAAGTCTCTGGGGGAGAGGGGTCTTCTCTGCCTCTCCAGGTAACGTCTGCCCTGCAACGTTTGATTTGGGGAATTAGTCTCCACAGGTACATCAAGCAGGTCCTCAGCACTGATAACAGGCTTATCTGTGGGCGAGGCTGATGTGGTCACATCAGGAGTGTTTGCTTCTATGTCCGGGGAGTCAGGGCAAGATGCTGTTGTGTTTTGCACTTGAGCATTCAGGATTTGATCCACATTTGGAACAGCCACGCGCGCTGCGTTGCGCTGCCATCTTCTCCTCCCTCCTAGGGGCATTTGTGGGTGAATGGTAAGGAGCCGATGTAAAGTGCTTGATTCCATTGTTCTTCACAAAACTTTGGAATTCTTCAGAGACAAATTGTCGTCCATTGTCTGTGCAGATTTGCTCTGGTATACCATTCCTGGCGAACATGGTCCTCAGCACTGTAATGATCTTTTCCAATATGGTTGTCTTCATTTTGATGACCTCTGGCCATTTGGAATGTGCATCAACTGCGATTAAAAAGACAGAATCCATGAATGGCCCAGCAAAGTCGATGTGCACTCGCTGCCATGGTGATGAGGGCCATTCCCACAGATGGAGAGGGGCTTGTGGTGGTGTTGTTCTGGATCTTTTGACATCCAGAGCAGTTCTTGGTCACGTCCTCAATCTGTTTATCGATTCCTGGCCACCACACATAAGCATGGGCAAGACCTTTCATCTTCAGGGTACCCAGGTGCTCCTCGTGCAGTTCCTCCAGCACTCTGGTACGTAACTTGGGAGGAATCACAACTCCTGAGCCACACATTAGTGTTCCCCAACACACTGACAACTGCTCCTTCCTCGCTGAGAAGGCTAGAAACAGTGTGTTACCCCACAGTGGCCATCCCTTTACTGTGATGTCATACACTTTTGACGACATAGGGTCATTGTGTGTTTCCCTTTCAATGAGGCTGTTTGTTACTGGTAAAGGTTCAACTATTGTTCTATGAAAGATCTCTGCTGAATCCGTTTGCCTAGTTACCTTGGAAGTGGGCAGTGGCAAGCGTCACAAACCATCTGCGTTGCCGTGTTGCCTGGTCCCCTTGTGTTTGATGTTGTACCTGTGACCTCCTAAGAAAAGGGACCATCGCTGTAGCCTTGTGCTGTCATCACTGGAATGCCTTTTCTTGGATTGAAGATTGACACAAGTGGCTGATGGTCAGTCAACAGAGTAAGCTTCTGGCCATACAGGTAGTTACTAGATTTCTTGACTCCCCAAACGAGGCTTAGGGTCTCTCTGTCAATCTGTGCGTAGTTGCATTCAGCTGAAGTTAGCATATTTGAGGCAAAGGCTATTGGTCTTTCGGAGCCATCAGGAAACTTGTGCGATAACACAGCTCCTATCCCATGGGGCAAGGCATCACAAGCTCGTCGGATTGGAAAGGAGGGGTCAAAGTGCGCGAGCACCCCGTCTGAGGTTATGGGTCTTTTAGTTTCTTGAAACGCCTTCTCACAGCTCTCAGTCCACTTCCATTGTGTCCCTGCCTGTAACAGTGCATTTAGTGGGTGTACGACTGTGGATAGGTTAGGCAAGAACTTGTGGTAGTAGTTCACTAGTCCAAGATATGCTCTCAGCTGAGACACATTTTCAGGTGGTGATGCTTTAAGCACCGCTTCTGTCTTGTCTTGAGACATGTGTAAGCCATCCTTATTGATCACATGCCCACAGCATGAAATTTCCTTTCTGAAAAACTCACATTTCTGTTGATTAGCTCTGAGCCCATATTCTCGTAACCTGGTGAGCACTTGTTTTAGGTGAGAAAGATGTTCGTCGTCATCTTTGCCAGTGACAAGGATGTCATCCAGGTAACACTGAGTCCCTGGAATCCCCTGCAGGACCTGGTCCATTGCCCTTTGCCAGATTGCAGGCACTGATGCTATCCCAAACACCAACCTGTTGTACTGATAAAGTCCTTTGTGTGTATTTATTATCAGGTATTTCTTGGATGCTTCCTCAATTTCCATTTGGAGGTAAGCCTGGCTCAAATCAATTTTTGTGAAATGTTCCCCTACTGACAGGGAAGCAAAGATGTCCTCAATACAAGGTAGAGGATACTGTACTGCGTGGAGAACTGGGTTAACAGTCACTTTAAAGTCAACACATATGCGCACCTTGTTTGGTTTTCCTGGTTTGTGCTGGAGGTCTTCTTCATCACTGGAACAATAGGCATGGCCCATTCACTCCAATCCACCTTTGACAGGACCCCAGTCTGCTCCAGAATTTTCAGCTCTGCCTCTACTGTAGGATGGATTGCATATGGCACTGGCCTGGCTTTGTGAAATTTTGGACATGCATTTTCCTCAATCTCAATCTTTGCTTTCATGCCCTGAAGCATTCCTATTCCTTTCATGAACACTTCCTCAGAGTCAGCAAGTATTTGCGACAGTCTCTAAGATGTAGCCTTGCTGCCCTGCTGCCCTCCTTTGCTGACACATTTAGTGCCTTGATGGTGTGCCAATCCAACTGAATTTTCCTGAGCCATTCACGTCCCAGCAACGGTGGTCCTCCATTTTTCAATACATAGAGGTTCAGTTGCTGTGTTTTACCTCCGTGGGTCACTGTCACTTTAATTTTGCCTTCGGGATGCACTTTCAGTCCTGTGTAAGCCTTTAGCAGTAGTTTAGTTCGTTTCAAAGGTATGTGTGAAAGCAGTTGTTTGTAGTCGCGTACAGAGATCACGGTTAAGGCTGAGCCTGTATCCAACTCCATTTTCAGTATCACACCTGCCATTTGTGGAGTGATCGATATTACTCTTCGATCATCTGTCTCTTCCATGCTGTGAAGTAGCAGACAAGACAATTCACTGTCGTCTGAGTCATTTTCATCAGAATTGCTTTCTTTTATTTTGTGCATGTTGTTATATTTTCCTTTCTGGGGTTTCTTGTTTCTCTGTATTTTGCCCTTTTCCTGCTTTTACTAGCTTTGCATACTCTGCCAGTGTAGCCCTGTTTGCCACAGTTTCAGCATTCTTTATTTTTAAACCAACAACCATCAGGGTCATGTGACCTGATCCCACAAAGGTAACATTTCTTTCCTTCATTTCCGCGTAGTGTAATTTTATTCTTAACATATTCCAGAGATTTTTGTTGTATCTCTGAAGCACCTCATGCAGCTGCTTCTAATGATATTGAGATGTTTAGTGCTTTCTCGAATGTAAGGTCTTTTTCACACAGGAGCTTCTTCTGTGTGGTTTCACAGTACATGTCACACACTAACCTATCCCTCAATGCGTCTGATAGCCCAGCTCCAAATTGACAGTGTTCTGATAATTTGCACAATTCAGCACAATATTCAGAAATGCTTTCATTTTTGCTCTGATTCCATTTATGGAATTTAAATCTTTCAGCAATGACCAGCAGTTTGGGGTTTAAATGCTGTTGGAGAGTATTCTACTATTTGCTTGAAAGTTTTATCAGCTGGCTTTTCAGGGGTTACAAGCTCCGTAGTAGGCTATATGTTTTCGCGCCCATTACAGTAAGTAAGACACTGGCTTTAATATCGTTACTATCACAATATAACTCTATTCTTTCAATATAAGTTGCCCAGTCTTCAATGCCACTGTAATGGTTCCAATTAATGCCATCCTTGTTGTGTTAATTTATTGTTGTTATGTAAATTTAGCCTCGGTCCCTTGTTTTCTTTTTGACACTCGTGACCTTTTTTTTGCTAGCATCGTGAGCGTACTCTGGCTGGATGCATGTGTCGCTCCTTTTTTTTTTATCTCCCTTCTGAGGCAAGCAGACCCTCAGCCCTGGGGTTCAGCGCCGGCTGTGGTCTCACGTGGACTTGCTGCGGCCCTGACTGTGTCTTTCAGTCTCCCGACGTTCCCGACTCCGGCTGAACTCCCGCTTCTTTTCAGACTCGTGGCCTCATTATGCCTCTTCTGAGTGCCGTTATCAATTAAAGTACGTCATTCTGATACGATGCAGTTTCATTAACCTCGTCGCCAATTAGTTGTGTATGTGGCCGTTTACACAACAATATCATTAATAAAAACGCTAGAGACTGGAGCTAAGTTAACAGAACCCGAACTGAACACATATACAGATCAATACGTGCCTAATAGTGCATGCTCAATAACGTGTTATGACGACATAAAAATAGTCCCATATTATACAGGAGGCTACATGGTACAATAGCTTTAATTTTTGAACAGGATATTGTCACCAGATTTTTTTTTCTAATTTCTTTCCCAACAGTTCTGTTCTCATTCTGCCCCATCTTCATCAAATATGCTAAGCAGTAATAAAACAGCCAACAGTCAGCAGTAACTACTTTCCCAAAGATGCTGTGTGAAAATGCATTATTACCTGAAAACAAACGTGAAACTGGTAAATGGATGCTGACTTGATGCTGAGACACACGATACTGTATCGTATCCACAGAATGCCCACACATATTCAATGTGATAGGCTGTTCACCATCACAAGGCCCATTCTGACACTGCAATAAAACAATCAAACACTTCCTGTATGCTTCAATGAGGACCCTTTCCTGGAAAAATAGAAGTAGAAGTTACTTTTAGTGGAACAAAGACCAAAGGCAGACTGATGAAACAAATCATAATGTTCTAGTTTCATTAGTACAGTAAAGAACAATCCCAAGCAGAAACAAAAAGAATTTGGCAAGGAATATTTTAAAAAATCTAATCAAAAATTAACTTCAAGAATGATAAACCAGAAAAATCAAATAGATTACGAAATGGTTGTGAACCTGCAGCCAAGAAACTCCAAGATGTTGAAGAACACTATACGTTAACCTTGAGCAGGCTAGCAATAATTACAAGAAGTCATTTATGCAGATGCACTCCATCCTAATTTGGGACAAAGATTCATGAGATTGTTTACTAACACCAAAAATTCCAGCTTCTGAAACTTCCAGAAACAAAAAATAGCAAATATTTTCTGGGAGAGAGCATGTTTCAGAGGAAGGATTTCCTTAATAGCAGCATCAGCTTTGTGAGATTTGAAACCTAGGACATTAATTTAGACAGAATAATATATCTGATAGCTAGCCTGAAGAAAACAAGAGACACAGAGGAAACTAATCAGTTCACGTGGAGTAATGAATCAATGCTTCCACAGCTGAATATTGCATAGTGCTTTTGAGTTAAATATTTACAAGACGTACATTGGACTAATTAAGACTAACAAAAAATCCACAGTAATCTAAACTGGTGAGATTAAGCTGATTGAACTAGTTAGTTGCCCGATAGAAACTCTGAAGCAAATTTTAGTTTGAACAAGTTTACTAATTTTTTCTGTTGCATAACTTATAGTAAAAAGCAAAGTACTTATTTTCTACCTCAATATAAGCACTGCTCACATGCTAAAAAGTGAATAAAAATGTATTCTCACGTCTGAGGCGCACCAATCCTGAATCATAGAAATAATGTGTGTGAGTTTCATCTGTAAAGTAAATGCTGCCTCCCACTCGGGTTCCATCTCTATGTGTTGACCAACTTGCCTTGTTACTGGATCCATTCCCTGTAAAGGAAGTGCAAATGTTCAAATCAGCTAAATATTATATTAAAAAAATTATTCAACATTAGACTATAAGACATAGAAGCAGAATTGGGCCATTCAGCCCATCGAGTCTGCTCTGCCACTCCATCATGGCTGATCCCAGATTCCACTCAACCCCATACACCTGCCTTCTTGCCATATCCTTTGATGTCCTGACCAATCAGGAAATCATTAACTTCTGCCTTAAATATACCCACTAATTTGGCCTCCATCCCAGTCTATGACAGAGCATTCCATAGATTTTCTACTCTCTGGCACAGACTTACCACTCTCTGGCTATAAAAAGTACTCTTTCTTACCTCTGTTCTAAAGGGTCACCACTTGATTTTAAGGCTATGCCCTCTAGTTCTGGATACCCCTACCAGAGGAAACATCCTCTCCACAGCCATCCTATGTAGTCCTTTCAACATTCGGTACGTTTAAATGAGATCCCCCCCACATTATTCTAAATTCCAGTGAGTACAGGCTCAAAGCTGCCAAATGCTCCTCACATGTTAATCCCTTCATTCACTGAATCATCCTCATGAACCTCCTCTGGACTGTTTCCATTGACAACACATCCTTTCTGAGGTATGGGGCCCAAAACTGTTGACAACACTCCAAGTGCAGCCTGACTAGTGTCTTATAAAGGCTCAGCATTATCTCCTAGCTTTACCTTCTATTCGCCTTGAAATACAGACAGACAGACATACTTTATTGATCCAGAGGGAAATTGAGTTTCGTTACAGCTGCACCAACCAAGAATAGAGCATAAATATAGCAATACAAAAAGCACAAACAATCAAACAACAATATGCAAACTATGCCAGATGAAAATAAATCCAGGACCAGCCTATTGGCTCAGGGTGTCTGACCCTCCATGGGAGGAGCTGCAAAGTTGGATGGCCACTGGCAGGAACAACCTCCCATGACGCCCAGTGCTGTATCTCGGTGGAATATGGCCAGAGTCCAACAGCAAAAAGTTCAATATCCGGGCTACAAACACATCCCTCCATCGTAATATGCCCAGGATTGCACCATCCGTTGTTAACCAGAACAGCAAGCTCCCAACTCCTTCACGCTTACCGCTCTCAGTGCACTTCTGGACAGTCCGAACAGACTGAAAGCCCTCCATGGAAATGTTTTGGTCGGGTATGTCCTCGTGCAGCCACGTTTCAGTAAAGCACATAACACAGCTCTCCCAAAATGTTCTCTGACTCCTGGCTAGTGCCGTCAACTCGTCCATTTTATTACCCACCAAACTCCTCTTCTCCATAAGTCTCTGTTGTCTCGACCCGGTCCTCTTTCCTCGCCTTTGTGATCCCCCTCTGCATCCTCTATGTGTTTTCCTACAGATTTCAGCAGGGATGTCTGCCGCTCTGTTCGCTAAACAGGCCAGCATAAGTGCAATCAGTTGGTCCCTGGAATAAACAATATGACCATACTGCTGCCCCGCTAATGAGACGTGTCCGAGTGTAACTATTTCCAGCGCTAAAAACCCAAATAAAACTCTCTCCACCAGCATGTTACAGAGGGTGCAGCTTCAACGTATTACCGTGAAAAAAAACAACGAATAACGTTAAGTTAAAAAAGCAAGAAAACTAGTCGTAACGGTTGTAACAGGCTGCATGCACGACCAGTGCATGCGCACTGAATGTGCACAAATGAATGCTAACACTGCATTTGCCTTCTTTACTACAGACTCAACCTGTAAATTAACCTTATGGGAGTTTTGCACGAGGACTCCTAAGTCCCCCTACACCTCTGATATTTGAACCTACTCCCCATTTAGATAATAGTCTGTACTATTGCTCCTTTACCAAAATGCATTATCATACATTTCTCAACACTGTATTCCATCTACCATTTTTTACCTATTCTTCCAATTTGTCCAAGTTCTACTGCAATCACATTGCTTCCTCAGCACTACCTACCCCTCCACCCACCTTTGTATCACCTGCAAACTTTGCCACAAAGCCTTCAATTCCAGTATCAAAATCATTGACAAACAATGTGAAAAATAGCGGTCCCAATACTGACCCCTGAAGCACACCACTAGTCTCCGGTAGCCAACCAGAAAATGTCCCTTTTATTCCCACTCACTGCCTCCTGCCTGTAAGCCATTCCACTATCCATGCCAGTATGTTTCCTGGAACACAATCGAATTTTATATTGTTAAGCAGCCTTATAGAAACACTGAAAAACTACAGCACAATACAATTTGACCCACAATGCTGTGCCGAACATGTACTTACTTTAGAAATTACCTAGGGTTACTCAAAGCCGTCTATTTTTCTCAGCTGATGTAACTATCCAGGAGTCTCTTAAAAGACCCTATCGTATCGGCCTCCACCACCATCGCCGCAGTCCATTCCACACACTCACCACTCTCTGTGTAAAAAACCTACCCATGACATCTCCTCTGTACCTACTTCCAAGCACCTTAAAACTGTGCCCTCTCATGATAGCTATTTCAGCCCCGGGAAAAAGCCTCTGACTAACCACACGACCAATGCCTCTCGTCATCTTTTCCACCTCTGTCAGGTTACGTCTCATTCTCCATCGCACCAAGGAAAAAAGGACGAGTTCACTCAACCTATTCTCATAAGGCATGTTCCCCAAGCCAGGCAACATCCTTGTAAATCTCCTCTGCACCCTTTCTATTAGTTTCCACATCCTTCCTGTAGTGAGGTGACCAGAACTGAGCATAGTACTCCAGGTCGGGGTCTGACCAGGGTCCTATATAGTTGAAACATTACCTCTCAGCTCTTAAACTCAATCCCACAGTTGATGATGGCCCATGCACCGTAGGCCTTCTTAACCACAGAGTCAACCTGTGCAGCAGCTTTGAGTGTCCTATGGACTCGGTCCCCAAGATCCCGCTGATCTTCCACACTGTCAAGAGTCTTACGATTAATAATATATATCATATTTGACCTACCAAAATGAACCATCTCACACTTACCTGGGTTGAACTCCATCTGCCACTTCTCATCCCAGTTTTGCATCCTATCAATGTCCCGCTGTAAACTCAGACAGTCCTCCACACCATCCACAACACCCCCAACCTTCGTGTCATCAGCAAATTTACTGACCCGTCCCTCCGCTTCCTCATCCAGGTCATTTATCAAAATCATGAAGGGGTCCCAGAACAGATCCCTGTGGCACACCACTGGTCACTGACTGCCATGCAAAATATGACCCGTCTACAACCACTCTTTGCCTTCTGTGAGCAAGCCAATTCTGGATCCACAAAGCAAGGTCTCCTTGGATCCCATGCCTCCTTACTTTCTCAATAAGCCTTGCATGGGGTACCTTATCAAATGTCTTGCTGAAATCCATATACACTTGCATCTACTGCTCTATCTTCATCAATGTGTTTAGTCACATCCTCAAAAAAATTCAATCAGGCTCGTAAGGCATGACCTACCTTTAACAAAGCCATGCTGACTATTCCTAATCATATTATGCCTCTCCAAATATTCATAAATCCTGCATCTCAGGACCTTTTCCATCAATTTACCAGCCACTGAAGCAAGAGTCACTGGTCGATAATTTCCTGGGCTATCTCTATTTCCTTTCTTGAATAAGGGAACAACATCTGCAACCCTCCAATCCTCTGGAACTTCTCCTGTCTCCATTGATGATGTAAAGATCATCGCCAGAGGCTCAGCAATCTCCTCCTTCGCCTCCCACAGTGGTCTGGGGTACATCTCATCTGGTCCCGGAGACTTATCCAACTTGATGCTTTCCAAAAGCTCCAGTACATCCTCTTTCTTAATGTCAATATGCTCAAGCTTTTCAATGCACTACAAGTCATTGCTACAATTGCCAAGATCCTTTTCCGTAGTGAATACTAAAGCAAAGTATTCATTAAGTACTTCAGCTATCTCCATACACACTTTTCCACTGTCAAACTTGATTGATCTTATTATCTCACATCTTATCCTCTTGCTTTTCACATACTTGTAGAATGCCTTGGGATTTTCCTTTAATCCTGCTCACCAAGGCCTACTCATGGCCCCTTCTGGCTCTCCTTATTTCATTCTTAGGCTCCTTACTGCTAGCCTTATAATCTTCTAGCTCTCTATCATTACCTAGTTTTTAGAACCTTTTGTAAGCTTTTCTTTTTTTCTTGACTAGATTTTCAATAGCCTTTGTACACCACGGTTCCTGTACCCGACCATCCTTTCCCCATCTCATTGGAACATACCTATGCAGAACACCATGCAAATATCCCCTGAACATCTGACACTTTCTGCCATACACTTCCCCGAGAACACCTGTTCCCAATTTATTCTTCCAAGTTTCTGCCTGATAGCTTCATATTTCCCCTTACTCAAATTAAATGCTTTCCTAACTTGTCTGTTCCTATCCCTCTCCAATGCTATGGTAAAGGAGATGGAATTGTGATCACTATCTCCAAAATGCTCTCTCACTGAGAGACTTGACACCTGACCAGGTTCATTTCCCAATACCAGATCAAGTACAACCTCTCCTCCTATAGGCTTATCTACATACTGTGTCAGGAAACCTTCCTGAACACACGTAACAAACTCCACCCCATCTAAACCCCTCGCTTGTGGGAGATGCCAATCAATATTTGGGAAATTAAAATCTCCCATCACGACAACCCTGTTATTATTACCTTCCAGAACCTGTCTCTCTATCAGCTCCTCGATGTCCCTGTTACTTTTGGGTGGTCTATTAAAAAAAAACCAGCAGAGTTATTGACTCCTTCCTGTTTCTAATTTCCACCCACAGAGACTCCGTAGACAATCCCTCCATGACTTCCTCCTTTTCTGAAGCTGTGACACTATCTCTGATCAGCAATGCCACATCCCACCTCTTTTGCCTCCCTCCCTGTCCTTTCTGAAACATTTGAAGCCTGGCACTCATTCCAGGAAAGTAACCATTCCTGCCCCTGAACCATGCAGGTTTCTGTAATAGCCACAACATCATAGCTCCAAGTACTGATCCATGCTTTAAACTCATCCGCTTTGTTCATGATGCTTCTTACATTAAAATAGACATATCTCAAACTATCAGTCTGAGCGTATCCCTTCTCTATCACCTGCCTATCCTCCCCCTCACACTGTCTCCTAGCTTTCTCTTTATGTGAGCCAACACCCCTTCCTCTGTCTCTTCACTTCGGTTCCCACCCCCCAGCAATTCTGGTCTCAGGTGCAGCCTCCTGTGGCACCTTATCAAACTCCTGATGAAAATCCAAGTAATGACATCCACTGCCTCCTTTGTCCACCCTGCTTGTTACTTCCTCAAAAGAACTCTAACATATTTGTAGGCACGATTTCACTTTACAGAAACCATGCTGACTTTGACTTATTTCCTCCTTAGTCTCCAAGAACCTCGAAACATCATCCTGAATAATAGACTTATCCATCTTAAGATCTTTGAATTTGGCTAGTACTTTTTCCTTTGTAATAGCAATGGCACTCACTCCTGCTCCCTGACACTCATGGACCTCTGGCACACTGTTCATGCCTTCGACAGTGAAGACAGATGGAAAGCACCCTTTAAGGTCATCTGCCATTTCTTTGTCCCCCATTATTAACTCACCAGCATTATTTTCCAGTGGTCCAATATCAACTCTCACTTCCCTTTTACTCTTTATATAACTGAACAAAAATCTTTTGGCATCTCACTTTATAATATTGGCCTTTCTTTCAGCTTTTTAGTTGTCTATTGTTAGATTTTAAACGCTTCCCAATCATTCAATTTCCTACTAACTTTTGCCACCTTTTATGCCCTTTCCTTGGCTTTTATGCAGTCCTTAGCTTCCTTTGTCAGCCACGGTTGCCGACACCTGCCATTTAACACTTCTTCCTCCATAGGATATATCTATCCTGCACCTTGTGAACTATTCCCAGAAATTTCAGCCATCTGTACTCTGCCATCATCCCCGCCAGTATCCTCCTTCATCTGGGCAGGCTCCTCCCTCAGGCCTCTGTCATTCCCTTCATTTGCGATACTGATATATGTGACTTATACTTCTCCCTCTCAATTTGCAGAATGAACTCAATCATATTATGATCACTGCCTCCTAAGGAATCCTTTATGTTAGCTCCTTAATAAGACACACGTTATTACACAACACCCAACCTAAGGTAGCCCTTCCCCAAGTAGGCTCAAGAACAAGCTGCTCTAAAAAGATATCTTGTAGGCATTCAACAAATTCCCTCTCTTGCCATCCAACACCAACCTGATTTTCCCAATCCCCTTGTATATTGAAGTCCCCATTATAATTGTGACACTACCCTTATTACATGCCTTTTCCAGCTGCCTTTCCAATCTCAACCCCCCCATCTTGGTTACTATTTGGAGGCCTGTCTAATGGTCTTTTTCACCTTTGTAATTTTTTAATTCCACCCACAAAGATGCAACATTCTCTGACCCTATGTCACCTTTCTAAAGATGTAATTCCTACTCTTACCAACAGAGCCACACCACTGCCTATGCCTTCCTGCCTGTTCTTTCAATACAAAGTATATTCTTTTGATGTTAAGCTGCCAACTATGGCCTTCTTTCAGCCATGACTCAGTGATGCCCACAATGTCATACCAACCAATCTCCAATTGCATCATGAGTTCATCCACCTTATTCTGAACGTTACGTGCATTTAAATACAACACCTTCAGTCCTTCATTTCTCGCCTTTTTGAATCTTGCCTGTGTGGTACAATTTAACTCTTTGCTCTGTCTGTATTTGTACCCAATTATTGTCTTGTCCTTTTTTACATTCATGTTATACCTATCATCTACTTGTAAACTATCATCTACTTGTAAACCTGCTGGCTCATCCTCAGCTCTATCATTCTCCTGTCACGTTAGTTTAAACCACAAAAATAGGTAAAATCTTGTTTTTCAAAAATATTTTTTAAAAAACATGAAATGGGTTTAGAAGTTGAAGTTCACTTATTATTTAAGTAGATGGTGTAGGAGTGTCGACAAAAACCCATACGAGAGTTCTACTTCTAATGTACACTTTATTTGCCCCGCAACATATAGCAACGTTGTACACCAGGAAAAAAACGCCCCAAAATGTAATCATGTACAACGTAACACATAACATACATAGTTAACTTAACCCTTAACAGTCTGGGTGAATTCTGCCTTATGAAATTAACAAGTCCCTGCAATGGAAGCTTTCTTTAAAATCTTAAGTAAAAATCTTAAACAATAAACTTCCCAATTTTACTGCTATAATTACAGAATATTGGTTAAATTCACCACACACACACAGTACATTTTTGAAATATCAGTCGTAACTGACATCAGGATTTGTCTCTTTATTACAAAAACAGCAATTCCTTTTAACCATATGCTCTACAAAATTCATCGTTACATGAAACCAATGCAAAGGCAGTGACAGTGTTGCAACATTTCATAAGTTATAACCTGAAGCACTACAAGGATTCACATTTATGAAATCAAGAGCAAGTTTACTTTCATGGTTCCAACAGAATTGGCTTCCTCCAATGATCGAAGCCAGTTTTCAATGAAATTCAATGAAAAATTAGCTTTGTCCAGCAGCCAATCCAACATTGGAAGTTTCGAGAAAAGGGGACTTCAATCAGGTCCAATGCCCGAGGATATAAGGCAACAGTGGGTTACTATAGCGAAAAACAGCTTTGACCAATGACCAACTGGCGTTTGGGATTGATTGGCAAGAGCAAATCGAAGGAAGGCAGGGGCAAGCATAGCAGCCATTGTCTGAGTGGGCATCATCAGTGTGGTGATCGAGGCTTTAGCTCTTTGAGGTTTCAACGAAGAGACATTTCAGTCACAGAAAGTAAAGGAAGAAAAGCTCAACCTTTTCCCTTCTCTTCTCTATAACTGCTCAGCCAGGACAGTGGAGATATGAGGCAAGACAGTGAAATGCTCCTCTTATGGGATGTGGGAAGGCAGGGACACTTCCTTTGTCCCTGATGACTTCAACTTTGGGAGGTGCATCCAGCTGCAGTTTCTAACAAACTGCGTCATGGATTTGGAGCTGGAACTGGTAAATACCAGATCATTCAGGAAGCTGAGGAGATGATAGATAGGACATATAGAGAAGCTGTTACACCCAAGCTGCAGGTTACAGGAAACTGGGTGAGTTAGGAAGGGGAAAAGGGTTAAGGAGCCAGTGCAGAGTACCCCTGCGGCCATCCCTCTCAACAACAGGTATATCACTTTGGATGCTGTCAGGTGGTGGGAGGCAGGGGTGACTGAACAGAGGAAAGTTACAGTGGTCGGGTTTCTGGCACTGAGTCTCCCTCTGTGACTCAGAAGGGGGGGGGAGAAGAAGCATATTGTGGTGATAGGAGGTTCGTTAGATAGGGGAATGAATAGGAGGTTCTGTGGGAGAGAATGAGATTCACAATGGTATGTTGTTGCCTGGATGCCAGGGTCCGGAATATCTTGGATTGAGTCCTCAGCATTCTTAAGTGGGAGGGTGGACAGCTAGAAGTCATGGTCCATGTTGATACCAATGACATGGGTAGGATGAGTGACAAGGTTCTGCATAGGGAGTTAGGTGCTAAGTTAAAGGGCAGGACCTCCAGGGTTGTACAAGTAAGGCCAGAACAAGGAAGATTATAGAGTTTAATATGTGGCTATGGTGTTAGTGTAGGAGGGAGAGCATCAGATTTTTGGATATTTGGGCTCTCCTCCAGAGAAGGTGGGACCTGTACAGAAGGGATGGTTTGCACCTGAACTGGAGGGGGACTGATATCCTAGTAGGAAGGTTTGTCAATGCTGCACAGTGAGGTTTAACTGGAGTTGCAGGAGGATGGGAACCAGAGTGCCACAACAGTTAGTGATGAGGCTGTGGAGGCAGATGTTGGTAAGACCTCAGACAAAATTAGGAATCAGAAGGTTGACCATGGTGTGACTAGCGTCCTGAGCTGCAAATGTTTCAATGCAACAAGCACCATAGAAAAGGTGGATAATAGTGCTGAAGATAAGGTAGCTGGTTTACAAACAGAGGCAATGTGTAGTGAGGAGAGGCTGTTGACAGGGCAAAATTGCAATCAACAGGAAGAGTTGCAAAGTAAAAGGTGGACAAAATCAAAAAAAAGTGAATACAGCTATATTTGAATTCGCACAGTAAACAGAATAAGGTAGATGAACTTGTAGCCCAGTTGCAGACTGGCAGGTCTGATGTTGTAGGCATTACTGAATCATGGCTGAAAGATTATAGCTGGGAACTTAATTTCCAAGGATACACGTTATATCGAAGGACAGGCAAAAAGGCAGAGGGGGCGGCATTGCTCTGTTGATAAAAATGAAATCAAATCATTAGAGAAAGATGACACAGACTCAGAAGCTGTGGAATTGTTGTTGGTAGAACTAAGGAACTGGAAGGGTCAAAAGACCCTGATGAGAATTGTATACAGACCCCCAAACAGTAGTAAGAATGTGGCCTGCAAATTACAATGGGAGATAGAAAATGCATGCCAAAAGTGCAATGTTACAGTAGTCATGGGGGACTTCAATGTGCAGGCAGATTGGGAAAATCAGATTGATGCTGGATTCCAGGAGGGGAAATTTCTAGATTTCGGACGAGATAGCTTTTTAGAGCAGCTTATGGTGAGCCCACTAGAGGATCAGAATTCTGGATTGGGTGTTGTGCAATGAAGCAGAACTGATTAGAGATTAGGGTAAAAGAACCCTAAGGGGAAAGTGATCACAATCTGATATTCAACCTGAAATTTGACAAGAAGTTAAAGGCAGATGTATCAGTATTATAGTGGGGTAAAGGAAATTACCCCAGGCGTGAGAGAGGAGTTAGCCAGACTTTATTCGAAAAGAACACTGGTAAGGATGACAGCAGAGTAGCAACGGCTGGGATTTCTGGAAGCAAATTGGAAGGCACAGAATATATACAACCCAAAGGGAAGAAGTATTCAAAATGAAAGATGACACAACCGTGGCTAACAAGAAGTCAAAGCCAACATAAAGGATAAATAAAGGACTTATCATGGAGGAAAAATTAGTGGGAGTTAGAGGATTCAGAGCTTTTAAAAACCACCAGAAGGCAAATAAAAAGGTCATTAAGAAAAAGATAGAACATGAAAGTAAGCTAGCCAATAATATTAAAGGATACCAAAAGTTTCTTCAAATACATTAAGTGTAAAGAGAGGTGCGAGTGGACATTGGACAACTGAAAAATGATGCTGGAGAGGTTGCAATGGGGGACAAGAAAATGGTGGACGAACTAAATAAGTATTTTGCATTAATCTTTACTGTGGAAGACACTAGCAGAATGCTGGAAGTTCCACGTGTTAGAAGTCATGAAGTGTGTGAAGTTACCAAAACTAGAGAAAAGGTGCTTGGGAAACTGAAAGGTCTGAGGGATATAAATTACCTGGACCAGATGGTGACAACTCAGAGTCGTGAAAGAGGTGGCTGAAAAGATTGTGGAGGGATTAGTAATGATCTTTCAAGAATAACTATATTCTGGAATGGTTCCAGAAGACAGGAAAATTGCAAATGTCACTCCACTCTTCAAGAAGAGAGAGAGGCAAAAGAAAGGAAATTATAGGCCAGATAGTCTGACCTCAGTGGTTGGGAAGATGTTGGAGTTGATCATTAAGAATGCAGTCTCTGAGTACTTGGAAGCAGATGATAAAATGGGTCATAGTCAGCATTGTTTCCTCAAGGGAAAATCTTGCCTGAGAAATCTGTTGGAATTCTTTGAAGAAATAACAAGCAGGCTAGACATAGGAGAATCAGTGGCTGTTGTGTTCTTGGAATTTCAGAAGGCCTTTGACAAGATGCCACGTATGAGGCTGCTTAACAAGCTACAAGCCCATGGCATTGCAGGAAAGATTTCTTTAGCATAGAAAAAGCAGTGGCTGAATGGCAGGAGGGAAAGAATGGGAAAACAAGGGAGCCTTTTCTGGCTGGCACCTGATGACAAGTGGTATTCCACAGAAGTCTGTGTTGGGACCAATTCTTTTTTATTTCGTATGTTAGTGATTTAGATGATGGAATTGATGGCTTTGTTGCAAAGTTTGCAGACGATATGAAGATAGGTGGAGGGGCAGGTAGTTTTGAGGAAGTAGAGAGGCTACAGAAGGACTTAGACAGATTGGGAGAATGGGCTGATTGAATACAGTGTCAAGAAGTGTATGGTCATGCACTTTGGTTGAAGAAGTGAAAGGGTTGACTATTTTCTAAATGAAGTGAAAATACAAAAAACTGAGGTGCAAAGGGACTTGGGAGTCCTTGTGCAGGATTTCCTCAAGGTAAATTTGCAGGTTGAGGCTGTGCTGAGGAAGGCAAATGCAATGTTAGCATTCGTTTTGAGTGGACTAGAATATAAAAGCAAGGATGTAATGTTCAGGCTTTATAAAGGACTGGTGAGGCCTCACTTGGAGTATTGTGAGCAGTTTTAGGCCCCTTATCTTAAAAAGGATGTGCTAAGACTGGAGAGGGTTCAAAAGAGGTTCACAAAAATGATTCCAGGATTGAATGGCCTGTCATTTGAAGAGTATTTGATGACTCTGGGCCTGGATTCACTAGAATTCAGAAGAAAGAGGTGTGATCTCTTTGAAACCGATCAAATAGTGAAAAGCCATGATAGAGTGGAGGTGGGGAAGATGTTACCTGTGGTGCAAGAGTCTAAGACCAGAGGACACAGCCTTAGAATAGAGAGGTGTCCTTTTAGAACGGAGATGAGGAGGGATTTCTTTAGCCAGAGGGTGGTGAATCTGTGGAATTCTTTGCCACAGGCATCTGAGGAGGCCAAGTCCTTATGTATAGTTAAGACAGAAGTTGATTGATTCTTGATTGGTCAGGGTATGAAGGGGTATGGGGAGAAGGCATGAAACTGGGGCGGAGAGGAAAAATAGATCAACCATGATGAAATGGCAAAGCAGACATGATGGGCAAAATGGCCTGATTCTGCTCCTATATCTTATGGTCTTATGTTGGATACAGCAAAATCGATGAACCCTGAAGGCTTGTGCTCCAGAACCTGCTGCCTTCTTATCCTAACTATTCTGGTACAACTACAACACTAGCATTGAGCCAAAAATTGCACAAAACTATGCAGGCATGTCCTATCTATGTGAAGCAGAACACATCCAACACAATCAATTACTAGTCCAAAAGTTTACTCCCAATGAGTAGCAAAGTAATAGAAAGAATAACCAACAGTGCTTGCTTACTAACTGGCTTGCTGAAGTTCAATTTGTATTTTGCCAGAGTCACTTGGCTGTTAACCGCTTTACAAATTTAGCCCAAGTATAGACAAAGAACCTTCAAAGGTGAAGTGAGTTTTACTGCCCTTGGCAGCAAGAGAACACTTGATTGAGTATGGCATCAAAGAACCCAAGCTGAACAAGCCAACTGGCAATTAGCTAGCACAGAGGAAGATGGATGTGGTCGGTGGAGGTCAATTATCTCAGCTATAAAAATTTTATGCTCGATTTCTTCAGAGGAATCTCCTCAGCCCACCTTCAACTGCTTCATAATTATCCTTTCTTCAATTGTAAGGTGAGAAGTAGGGATGTCCACTGATGATTACAAAATGTTCAAAACGATCTGTGACTCAAAAAAGCAGACCACAAACAAATTTAACAAAACCTGGTCAATATCCAGGTAGGATAGGATATAAGTAACATTTGTGTCACACAAGTGTCAAGCAATGATGAAGAACCGGAAAATCCAGCTATCACACCCCGACATTCAATGGCATTAACATTTCTGAAGACCCCCACTATCAACATCCTGGAGAAACTAAACTAGAGTAGCCATATACACAATATGACGACAAAAGCAGGTCAGGTGCGAGGAATCTTGCAGCAAGTAACTCGCCTTCAAATGCCCAAAGCCTTTCCACCATCTACAAATCCCAACTCAAGAGAGTGCATCAGCAATGATAGGTACTACAGCAACTGACCAAGATTCCTTAGACAGCACCATTTAAACGCACAATTTCCCTAAGCTTTAAGGATGAAGACAATAAAAGCATGGGGATATCACCACCAATAAGTTTCCCCCCAAGCCACATTCTATTTTGAGATACATTGCTGTTCGTTATTCATCGCTGGGTCACCATCCTTCAAGTCTCTCCCAAACACTGCTGTGAGTATACTCACATCTGAAGGAATGCAGTATTTCAAAGACAGCTGACCACCACCTAATCAGGGTAATTAGGGATGGGCAATTAAATGCTGAATCAGCCTGCAAAACCTGCATCCCTTCAATGAATAACACAAACTTCCACAGGATTGGAATAAAGCAATGCACCAAAGATTTAAAAACAAAACATCTTTTACAAAATTTTGGATTTTATCAGGTAAAAATGAAAAAGCCACCTTTCCCATGAATCAACCATTGTATCAACCACAGAGCACCCTTGTGGCCATTCCCATCAGCAATAAGTATACTGTTTTGGATACTGTTGGTGGGGACAACCTACCAGGGACAAGCTTTAGTGGTCGCGTCTCTGGCACCAAGACTGGACCCTCAGCTCAGAAAGGAAGGAGTGAAACGAGGAGAGCAGTAGTAATAGGGGATTCGATAGTTAGGGGGACAGATAAGAGGTTCTGTGGGAAAGATGGTCTGTTGCCTCCCTGGTGCCAGGGTGCGCGATATCTCGGATCGAGTTCTCTGTATTCTCAGGAGAGAGGGTGAGCAGCCAGATGTTGTGGTCCACGTGGGGACCAATGACACAGATAGGACTAGGGATGAGGTCCTTAAGAAGGAATATAGGGAGTTAGGAAAGAAGTTAAAAAGCAGGACCTCAAGGGTGGTAATCTCGGGATTGCTGCCTATGCCATGAGACAGAGAGGGTAGAAACAGGAAGTTATGGCAGATGAATGTGTGGCTGAAGAGTTGGTACAGGGGGCAGGGGTTCAGATTTCTGGATCATTGGGATCTCTTCTGGGGAAGGTCTGACCTGTACAAAAAAGATGGGCTGCACCTGAACTGGAAAGGGACTAATATCCTGGCGGGCAGGTTTGCTAGAGCTGTTGGGGAGGGATTAAACTAGTTTGGCAAGGGGATGGGAATCAGAAAGTGAGTGCAGAGGATTAGGATAGAAGGACAAGGGCATGATGCTATGTGTTCTGAGTTGGTGAGGAAGGACAGGCAGAGGACAAAACATAAATGTAGCCAGTTAGAGGGGTTGAAATGTGTCTATTTCAACGCTAGGAGTATTAGGAATAAAGGGGATGAACTTAGAGCTTGTAGCTGTTACTGAAACTTGGCTGGAGGAAGAGCAGGATTGGCTGATGCAGGTACCGGGGTTTAGGCGTTTTAAAAGGAATAGGATGGGAGGTAGAAAAGGGGGAGATTAGCATTCCTGGTCAGGGATAGTATCACGGCTATAGAAAGGGAGGACGCTGCAGAGGGAGTGTCCACTGAGTCAGTGTGTGTGGAAGTCAGAAATAGGAAAGGATCAATCACTGTGCTGGGAGTAGTTTATAGGCCCCCAAATAGCCCTCGGGACACCGAGGAGCAGATAAGCAGGCAGATTTCAGAATGGTGCAGGAAATACAGAGTTGTGGTTATGGGTGATTTCAACTTCCCTCATATTGACTGGCACCTCCTGACTGCAAGGGGGAGAGATGGGGCTGAGTTTGTCAGTTGTGTTCAAGAAGGATTCCTGACACAGTATGTGGACCAGCCGACAAGAGGAGAGGCCATACTGGATCTAGTTCTGGGTAATGAACCTGGTCAGGTGGCAGACCTCTTGGTGGGGGAGCATTTTGTTGAGCGTGACCACAACTCCCTTAGCTTCAGCATAGCTATGGAAAAGGATAAAAACAGACAAAATAGGAAAGTGCTTAATTGGGGAAGGGCTAACTATGAAGGGATGAGGCAGGAACTCGCGAGAGTAAATTTGGAAACAGATGTTCAAGGGTGAAAGCACAGAAGTAATGTAGAGGAAGTTTAGGGACCACTTGTACGAGGTTCAGGATAGGTTTGTCCCACTGAGACAAGGAAAAAATGGTAGGAAAAGGGAACAGTGGCTGACGAAACATGTGAGGTAACTCGTCAAGAAGAAGAAGGAAGCATATGTTAGATATAAGAAGCAGGAAGCAGGAGGGGCTCATGAGAAATATAGGGTAGCCAAGAAGGAGCTTAAGAAAGGACTTAGGAGAACTCGAAAGGGGCATGTAGGATTAAGGAAAACCCCAAGGCGTTCTATGCATATGTGAAGAACAGAAGGATGACAAGAATGAAGGTGGGGCCACTAAAGAATAAAGAGGGCAACATGAGCTTGGAGGCGGAGGAGGTTGGGGAGATCCTAAATGAATACTTTGCTTCAGTATTCCTAAGTGAAAAGGATCTTGAAAAGGGTGAAGTCAAAATAGAACAGGACTGTGTGCTGGACAATGTGGAGATTAAGGAAGAAGTAGTGTTGGATCTTCCTAAAAACATCAAGATTGATAAATCCCCAGGGCCGGATATGATATACCCCAGGTTGCTGTGGGAAGTGAGAGAAGAGATCACTGGAGCAGCAGCTATGATCTTTGAATCCTCTTTCGCTGCAGGGGAGGTGCCGGATTGGAGAATGGCAAATGTAGTTCCCTTGTTTAAAAAAGGTAATAGGGAGAAACCTGGGAATTATAGACCAGTGAGTCTTACGTTGGTGGTCTGCAAACTATTGGAAAGGATTCTTAAGGATAGGATCTACGAGCATTTGGAGAAGTACAGTCTACTCAAGGATAGTCAACATGGCTTTGTGAAGGGAAGATCGTGCCTCACGAGCCTGATTGAGTTTTTTGAAGAGGTAACAAAAGAAATTGATGACAGTAGGGTGGTAGATGTGGTCTACATGGATTTTAGCAAAGCATTTGACAAGGTCCCTCACGTGAGACTCATCCAGAAAGTCATGAGGCATGGGATCAGTGAAACTTTGGCTGTTTGGATAAAAAATTGACTTAAAGGAAGAAAGCAGAGGGTCATTGTGGAAGGAAAGTATTCTGCCTGGAGGTCGATGACTAGTGGAGTGCCACAGGGATCTGTCCTGGGATCCCTGCTTTTCGTGATTTTTATAAATGACCTGGATGAAGAGGCAGAAGGATGGGTGAGTTAGTTTGCATATGACATGAAGATTGGAGGAGTTGTGGATGGAGCTGTAGGTTGTTGAAGGTTACAAGAAGATATAGACAGGATGCAGAGTTGGGCAGAAAAGTAGCAGATGGAGTTCAATCCAGATAATTGTGAGGTGATGCATTTTGGAAGGACCAACCAGAAGGCTGAGTGCAGGGTTAATGGTCAGTTACTTAAGAGTGTGGATGAACAAAGGGACCTTGGGGTTCAAATCCATACATCCCTCAAGGTCGCTGCACAGGTTGATAGGGTAGCTAAGAAGGCTTATGGGATGCTAGGCTTCATTAATAGGAGGATTGAGTTCAAGAGTAGAGAGGTCATGTTGCAACTCTACAAATCTCTGGTGAGACCACACTTAGGGAGTATTCAATTCTGGTCACCTCATTATAGAAAGGATGTGGAAGCTATGGAGAGGGTGCAGAGGATATTTACCAGGATGTTGCCTGGATTGGAAAACAAGTCTTATGAGGCAAGGTTAGCAGAGCTGGGACTTTTCTCTTTGGAGCACAGAAGAATGAGAGGGGATTTGATAGAGGTCTATAAGATTATGAGAGGCATAGATAAGGTGGATAGCCAGTACCTATTTCCCAGGGCATGAATAGCAAATACCAGAAGGCATATGTACAAAGTTAAGGGAGGGAAGTTTAGTGGAGACATCAGGGGTAAGTTTTTTTTACACAGAGGGTTGTGGGTGCCTGGAATGACTTGCCAGGGATGGTGGTGGAGGCTAAAACATTAGGGGTATTTAAGAGCCTCTTGGACAGGTACATGGATGAAAGAAAAATAGAGGGTTACAGGGTAGTGTGGGTTTAGTACATTTTTTTAAGGATTATATGGGTCGGCACAACATCGAGGGCCGAAGGGCCTGTACTGTGCTGTGGTGTTCTATAGTTCTATGTAGAATAAAAAGGGATCAACCAATTAATGCATGTGTTACAGAAAATATTTTATCTATCTTTCTTCATTTGCAACATCCATAAAAAAATTACCATTGCTTAAACTGAAACTAAAGAGAGAAAATGATCAGTCCTCCTGAGACAGCAAATCCAAAATGGACATGAAATGTCACCACACACTACAATTTACTTGACAAACAGAGTTTGAAAAAGGCTTTGCTCCAGAGAAGGTGGTGAATTCATGTGCTAACCCTTAGTACTGAGTACAACATAGTAACTGATATTCAGGAGCATATTGTGGGAGAACTGTATAGTTAGAAATATCTTCCTCTGTGTAAAAAAAGACTGGAAACTAAATAAAACAGCAGATGCAGGAATCTTAACTCGAAGGCCTGTATGACTGTCTTGCAACAGATGCAGCTTAACTAGCTGACTTCTTTCAGAATTTCTGTTTTTGTTGCACCAAAAAAGATTAAACTATATTTTATGGAATTTGATTGGAAATTGGATTGGCTTATTATTTTCACAAGTATGAAGGGAGGACAGGAGGATGAATACAGGGCTCTAGTGAAGGACTTTGTCAAATGGTGCAAGCTGAATCATCTGCAGTTCAATATTAGTAAGACAAAGAAAATGGTGATGGACTTTAGGAAGACTAAAAGCTGATTTATACTTCTGTGCCAAATGGATGCCGTAACTTACGCAAGTAGCCGGCGCGCGTCGTAAGCATTTATGCTTGTGCGTTGGTGTGTCTGCGTCGCTCTGCAATTCGGGCACGTCGCGCATGCGCACACACCTGCCCGTGCAAGGCTTCATGGTCATGGTAGTCTTTCTCAGGGTAAACAAGTTTAAAGCGAGCACCTTTTCTCGTAAAAGCGAAATGTGTCCTCCATAATTTTGGAGGTCTGTAAAGCTTTATGGAAAGCATTGCAGCCAGAGTTCCTTCAGGCTACGGCGTAGGGATCCGCGTAGGGTTCGTGGTGACACCATGCCTACGGCGTTGATTTGATGCAGAAGTATAAATCAGCCTTAAGCCTGCATTATGCCCTGTTACTACTGGTGGTGAGGACATGGATGTGGATGTGGTGTGGACCAACAAGTACCGAGGGGTGAACCTAGATGACAGACTTGAGTGGAGCACCAACAAAGACACTCAATGGCCAGAGTCGCTACTTCTTGAGGAGACTGAGGGTTTTGGAGTAAGCAAGCCTCTCCTTCACATGTTCTATCAGACTGTTGTCGCCAGTACAATCTTCTATGCGGTGGTGTGCTGGGGCAATGGCATCAAATCGGGTGATGCCAACAGGCTCAATAAACTGATTGGAAGGCTGGCTCTGGTATAAGAGTTAAACTAGACACACTGGAGGCTATGGATGAACAAAGGACCCTAAGGGAAATCCTAGAAATTTTGGCCAATGTTTCTCACTCTCTGTTTGCAACCTTGGCTGAACAGAGGAACATTTTTTGTATTAGACTCAGACAATTGTGCTTCTCCAAAGAGCACAATACAAGGTCAGTCTTACCCTCAGCCATTTGGCTCTAAAATAAGTCAAACTATAGCTGGGGAAGTGATGACCCCCTCCTGTTAGACTATTTGAGGTAACTTTTTTTTTTATTCTTTCTTACTTCTCTTCTAATATTTTTATATCTGTGCACTTGTAATGCTACTGTGACACTGTAATTTCCTTTGGGATCCATAAAGTATCTATCTATACAGTGAAAAGCTCATCTTGCATACAGTTCACACAAGTCAAATCATTACACTTTAAGGGTGAACAAAGTAAAACAATAACAAAACAAAATGAGGTGGAACAACTACAGAGAAAGTTCAGTCTAGGTAAACAGTAAGATGTAATTTCATATCGAGGGAGATTATGAGGTTAAGAGTCTACTTTATCGCACCAGGGAACCATTACATAGTTTTATATTTAACAGTGAGTTGAGGGCGTGGATTGACACGTGGAGTTATGACGTTATAGCAATTAGTGAAACTTGGCAACAGGAGGGGCAGGACTGGCAGCTTAATATTCCAGGGTTCCAATGTTTCAGATGTGATCGAGGCAGAGGAATGAAAGGTGGGGGAGTAGCATTGCTTGTTAGGGAAAATATTACAGCAGTGCTCAGGCAGGACAGATTAGAGGGCTTGTCTACTGAGTCCTTATGGGTGGAGCTGAGGAACAGGAAAGGTATGGCCACATTAGTGGGATTGTATTACAGACCACCCAATAGTCTATGAGACTTGGAAGAGCAAATCTGTAGAGAAATAGCAGGCAACTGCAGGAAACAAAGTTGTGGTGGTAGGGGATTTTAATTTCCCATACATTGATTGGGACTCCCATACTGTTAGGGGTCTAGATGGTTTAGAGTTTGTAAAATGTGTTCAGGAAAGTTTCCTAAATCAATATATAGAGGGACCAACGAGAGGGGATGCAATATTGGATCTCCTGTTAGGAAACGAATTAGGACAAGTGCCGTAAGTCTGTGTAGGGGAGCACTTTGGTTCCAGTGATCATAACACCATTAGTTTCAATTTGATCATGGACAAGGATAGATCCGGTCCTAGGGTTGAGGTTCTGAACTGGAAGGAGGCCAAATTTGAAGAAATGAGAAAGGATCTAAAAAAACAACAGGAATTCTGCAGATGCTGGAAATTCAAGCAACACACACAAAAGTTGCTGGTCCTGACGAAGGGTCTCGGCCTGAAACATCGACTGCACCTCTTCCTAGAGATGCTGCCTGGCCTGCTGCATTCACCAGCAACTTTTGCGTGTGTTGCAAGGATCTGAAAAGCGTGGATTGGGACAGGTTGTTCTCTGGTAAAGATGTGATTAGTAGGTAGGAAGCCTTCAAAGGGGAAATTTTGAGAGTGCAGAGTTTGTAGGTTCCCGTCAGGATTAAAGGCAAATTGAATACGAATAAGGAACCTTGGTTCTCAAGGGATATTGCAAATCTGATAAAGAAGAAGAGGGAGTTGTATGAAATGTATAGGAAACAGGGAGTAAATCAGGTGCTTGAGGAGTATAAGAAGTGCAAGAAAATACTGAAGAAAGTAATCAGGAGGGCTAAAAGAAGACATGAGGTTGCCTTGGCAGTCAAAGTGAAGGATAATGCAAAGAGCTTTTACGGGTATATTAAGAGCAAAAGGATTGTAAGGGATAAAATTGGTTCTCTTGAAGATCAGAGTGGTCAGCTATGTGCGGAACCAAAGGAAATGGGGGAGATCTTAAATAGGTTTTTTGCGTCTGTATTTACTAAGGAAACTGGCATGAAGTCTTTGGAATTGAGGGAATCAAGTAGTGAGATCATGGAAACTGTACAGATTGAAAAGGAGGAGGTGCTTGCTGTCTTGAGGAAAATTAAAGTGGATAAATCCCCGGGACCTGACAGAGTGTTCCCTCGGACCTTGAAGGAGACTAGTGTTGAAATTGCAGGGGCCCTGGCAGAAATATTTAAAATGTCGCTGTCTACAGGTGAGGTGCCGGAGGATTGGAGAGTGGCTCATGTTGTTCCGTTGTTTAAAAAAGGATCGAAAAGTAATCTGGGAAATTATAAGCCGGTGAGTTTAACGTCGGTAGTAGGTAAGTTATTGGAGGGAGTACTAAGAGACAGAATCTACAAGCATTTGGATAGACAGGGACTTATTAGGGAGAGTCAACATGGCTTTGTGCGTGGTAGGTCATGTTTGACCAATCTATTGGAGTTTTTCGAGGAGGTTACCAGGAAAATGGATGAAGGGAAGGCAGTGGATATTGTCTACACGGATTTCAGTAAGGCCTTTGACAAGGTCCCGCATGGGAGGTTAGTTAGGAAAATTCAGTCGCTAGGTATACATGGAGAGGTGGTAAATTGGATTAGACATTGGATCAATGGAAGAAGCCAAAGAGTGGTGGTAGAGAATTGCTTCTCTGAGTGGAGGCCTGTGACTAGTGGTGTGCCACACGGATCAGTGCTGGGTCCATTGTTATTTGTCATCTATATCAATGATCTGGATGATGATGTGGTAAATTGGATCAGCAAATTTGCTGATGATACAAAGATTGGAGGTGTAGTAGACAGTGAGGAAGGTTTTCAGAGCTTGCAGAGGGACTTGGATCAGCTGGAAAAATGGGCTGAAAAATGGCAGATGGAGTTTAATACAGACAAGTGTGAGGTATTGCACGTTGGAAGGACAAACCAAGGTTAAAATACAGGGTTAATGGTAAGGCACTGAGGAGTGCAGTGGAACAGAGGGATCTGGGAATACAGATACAAAATTCCCTAAAAGTGGCGTCACAAGTAGATAGGGTCGTAAAGAGAGCTTTTGGTACATTGGCCTTTATTAATCAAAGTATTGAGTATAAGAGCTGGAATGTTATGATGAGGTTGTATAAGGCATTGGTGAGGCCGAATCTGGAGTATTGTGTTCAGTTTTGGTCACCAAATTACAGGAAGGATATAATTAAGGTTGAAAGAATGCAGAGAAGGTTTGCAAGGATGTTGTCGGGACTTGAGAAACTCAGTTACAGAGAAAGGTTGAATAGGTTAGGACTTTATTCCCTGGAGCGTAGAAGAATGAGGGGAGATTTGATAGAGGTATATAAAATTATGATGGGTATAGATAGAGTGAATGCAAGCAGGCTTTTTCCACTGAGGCAAGGAGAGAAAAAAACCAGAGGACATGGGTTAAGGATGAGGGGGGAAAAGTTTAAAAGGAACATTAGGGGGGGGCTTCTTCACACAGAGAGTGGTGGGAGTATGGAATGAGCTGCCAGATGAGGTGGTAAATGCGGGTTCTTTATTAACATTTAAGAATAAATTGGACAGATACATGGATGGGAGGTGTATGGAGGGATATGGTCCGTGTGCATGTCAGTGGGACTAGGCAGAAAATGGTTCGGCACAGCCAAGAAGGGCCAAAAGGCCTGTTTCTGTGCTGTAGTTTCTATGGTTTCTATGGTTTAGTAGGGTAGAAGCTGTCCTTAAGCCTGATGGTACATACTTTCAGTCTTTTGTATCTTCTGCCTGATGGAAGAAGGGAGAAGAATAAATGTGCAGAATGGGTGTGGTCTTGGAATGGCTGTCCTCCAGAAAGTGAGTGGTAAGCAAGCACAGACTGAGTACATTGAGGGGAGACTGTGCTCAAAATTCTCTGCAGTTTTGTGCAGTTACATCTGCAGAGCAGTGTCAAACCAAGCCACAATGCATCAAAAAGGATGCTTTGTATGGTGCATCAATAAAAATTAGTAAGGGTTGACAAAACATGGCAAATTGTTCACAAATCAACTGACATTTTCTAAAGACATCATCATCATTTGCCATGTCATATGATGTAGATGATCATTGTCTTGACCCTGATTGTTCTTGGCAAATTTTTCTATTGAAGTGATTTGCCATTGCCTTCCTTTAGGCAATATCTTTACAAGAATGGTGACCCCAGCCATTATCAATACACTTTAGAGATGGTTGCATAACCAGGATTTGTGATATACACCAGCTGCTCATACGACCATCCACCACTTGCTCCCATGGCTTCATGTGACCCTGATCGAGGGACGAAGCAGGTGCAACATATTGCCCAAGGTGACCTCAAGGTAGCAGAGGGACAAAGTGCCTTATACCTCCTTTGGTGGAGACACATGTCCAACCCACCACCTTTATATTACATTTAAATGGTTACTAAATCCTGTGCAATGTCATGCAGTTATGACAGGTGTTGCTCATATCACAGCACTTCCCCAAACAATGTGCTGAATGATGAGTTCCATGACAACCAAATATCTGCTTTCTCCCTACCCTATGTTTGCAAATAATGTGAACAATTTTACATTTTTATATTCAAATCTATAATTATATGGATGTAACAACTCTAAACCAACCTGCATGCTTCTTAAAAGCTGCAAAAAGACCTCAAAGCCTTCCAGAAATTTTTCTCTTAGTTTGTCTGTCCACTCTGTTGGTTTGCTAACCAGTACATACCTGTGAAGAGGAGAGAACATTTGTAGATAAAAACTGACCTTAGAATATTTCAAAAGGACCTATATTTCACTACAATGCTAACTATACAAACAAGATTTTTCAAGTATCAGCACACAATTTAGCATTGCTATCTTTAGCAAAAATCGCACTTTTTAAACATTTCAAATGAAAAAACTGACAAACATTTCTATGAATTCAAAAGTAAAATAGAGTTGAGTGGAAATTTGAATAGGATGCTGCAAACAGATCAGGGAGCAGTTGTGGAAAGAGTTCAGGTGTTGGATTAATGTCTAATTCCACAGATAATGCCTGATATTGTGAGTGCTTTTAACATTTTGTCTTGACAGATAAAATCTGAAGAAATGTTTTTAGAAGTCACAAATTAAATACTTCTATCAATTTGACCACAGATTATTGTTTGTTCAGAGGATTATTTAAAGTTCCTCTACTTAACCAAATTTAGGCAAAGGAAAATACTAGGTAAATTAAGGTTAACCAATTAAATAAATGGTGGATTTGAGAAATGGAGCTAAAATCAGTCCACCTCTGTGTAACAAAAGGTGGAGAATTCCTCAACAATCATGTACTGAAAAGTAACAATTGCATTTATATGGTAATTTATAAAGAAATATCAAAAGAAACATCAATCAACTATTAAATGCTCTAGGTCCAATTGCCAAGAGGGAGACAGACATGGAGATGAACTGATGTAAAATTGGATCTTAAAAGCTCTTAAGTTACACAGCGCAACAAGTAAATTAACATTACGACAAAAAGCCGTACCATTCTAGGACAATCAGATATTAATTCCTAAGATGCAAAGTTGGTATTGATAATTACTTTGCATTAATGCAGCATTAATGGCATCAATAACTTTAGTAGAAAAATCTGAGCAAAATCAGTGCATTGTTTTTCATTATACTTGTCCCTTTCTTAATTCTATTCAAACAGCACAAATTTATCAATGAAATGATAATTAAAGCATCAAAATTTTATGCAGGCATTTTTATTGAAATATCTTCTGACAAATCAAAAAAGATCTAGTGCTTTCTTCGCATATATAACGAATAAACTTTTCTTGGGCTTTCAGCCGGGTACAGGTATCGATTTTAACTGACATTTTGATACTTGTACCTGGCTGGAAGCCTGAGGAGAGCTTATTCATTTTCTGGTAAGATGACATTGCCATACTTACTTCAAATCACCAATGAGGCTTTGCACCCTCTTGAATTTGAAGGCTTGCATGGTTGTATATCTTTCAAACTGAAATCTACCATGAGAATCTCGCTGTCTCATCAAGTGGTCCATGAAGGTTTGAATTATGGTTGTCATAAGGTTTTCTTCTGTTATCAGCATGCGAGCCTGAAATGCAACAGACTTATTAATTATAATGGTAAAGTTTTATAATAGCAATGATAAACCATGACAAAAGCACAGCAAACTAGGGGAACTTGTACATCAAAATGTGATGTCAAATGGAAATGCTATGGTAAATCCTGACATTTTTCAGTTTCTACTTACTTCAATACACTGTCTAAAAGAATGATAATTTCAGATTCCTCAATTAAAAGAAATGAAATGCTTAGGGTAATGCTGAGGAAAGAACAATACTTAGGGTATGATGAATTTGAAGATTTGTTGTGCATTGATGTAAATGGTCAAGATTCGGAAACAATCTCGATTACATGACATTACTGAGAATCATTGAGAAAGCAAGATGCAAGGCAAAGGCCTCCCATCACACCAACCAGACCTAAACACACACATCACTTCAGGACATCTACTGCTGATTTTGTGCATTTCGTAACTGGAAGTTCAACCTAACTTACGTCACGACAGTGAAACACTTTTTGAAATTTAAGACTGATAATTCAAAATTAAGGATCAAGGAAATTACAAGTTGGAAGAAAATATTCAGACAAGAAAGTGCACATGCTGGAAATTTGAAGCAACTCTCAAAATCTGGGAGAACTTAGACCAGGTAGTATCTATGTGGGGAAATGAACAGTCAAAGTTTTGGGTCAACACCCTTCATGAGAAGTGGAAAGAAAGAGGGCAGAAGCCAGAATTTCTTTCCACTCATTTCCCTAATGCGTGAGTGATAGTTGACGTGCTTAGTTCCTCCAGCATTTTGTGAGTGTTACTCCAAATTTTAAAGAAACTCTGTTGATGGCCAAAATGAGGAATTCAGTTATTTAAGTAACTGTAATGAAAATACAAACATGGGCATAAAAATGTAGCAATAAAATTCTCAATTTTCCAAATTCCCCAAATTATTACAAAGTAACCTACTCAAAAAAATGAAAGTTCTTTGTACATATGTAAACAAAGATTTAAAAATAAATATTAGATTAGCATCTACAGCTCTCATTTTTAATTCAGAATCAGAATCAGATTTGATATCACCGGCATGTGGTGTGAAATTTGTTAACTTAGCAGCAGCAGTTCAATGCAATACATAATCTAGTAGAGAAAAATGAATAATAATAATAAAAAATAAAATTTAAACAATAATAAATACACAAGTAAATCAATTACGTAAATTGAAATATTGAACAGATTAAAATAAATGTGCAAAAACAGAAATATTGTATATTTTTTAAAAAGTGAGATAGTCTCCAAAGCTTCAATGTCCATTTAGGAATTGGATGGCTGAGTGTGTGCCTTCAGGCTTCTGTACCTCCTACCTGATGGTAACAGTGAGGAAAGGGCATGCCCTGGGTGCTGGAGCTCTTTCTGAGACACCGCTCCCTAAAGATGTCCTGGGTACTTGTAGGCTAGTGCCCAAGACGGAGCTGACTAGATTTACAACCTTCTGCAACTTCTTTCGGTCCTGTGCAGTAGCCCCTCCATACCAGACAGTGATGCAGCCTGTCAGAATGCTCTCCACGGTACAACTATAGAGGTTTCTGAGTGTATTTCTTGACATGCCAAATCTCTTCAAACTCCTAATAAAGTATACTCACTGTCATGCCTTCTTTATGACTACATCGATATGTTGGGACCAGGTTAGATCCTCAGAGACCTTGACACCCAGGAAATTCCTTTTTGAGGATGAGGGCATTGTTGACGTGACCAACATTTATTGCAAAATCCTAACTGCCAAGCTGCAGTGCTATGCCAGGTTATGAATTGTTACAGCCTTTTTGATGAAGGCACTCCTACAATGCAGTCGGGGAAGTAGTTCCAGGACTTAGAACCAGAAGTGATTAAGAAATACAAACGTTGTAGGTGTATTTTACCAAGTCAGATGTCGTGCAACACAGAGAACATGAAGGTGATATTGCTTTATGCCAAAATCCTTTTTTCATATTTGTTGACAGAGGACACAGCTTTGGTGAGCTATTGAAATTGTCCAGTGAGTAACTGCAGTGCATCTTGCAGATGATACACAATGCTGGTGGTGGTGAAAAATAACATGCAAGATGGCAGGTGTTTTGTCTGAATTGGTTTCAGCTCCTTGAGCATTATTGAAGCGGCACTAATCCAGGCAAGTGGAAAACATTCCATTGGATTCCAGATTTATAACTTGTAAATGGTGAAAAAGCTTTGGGATGTCTGGAGGCAAGTCACTCTTAATAAGATAACCAGATTCCAACCTCCTTCTGTAGTGTCTGTTTTACACAGTTGGTACAGCTGGGCTTCTGGTCAATGATGAATACCAGGATATTGATGGTGGTGAATTTGACCACATTATTGCCACTGAATATCAAGGATAGATGGTTCAACTCTTTACAGTGGGGAGCATAATAACTGGAATTAGTGCAACAAGGTGTTTGACAATCAGCGTGGGCTTGATGGGCCAAAAAACTTGTTCCTGTGTTGCAGGACTCTTGAGCATTGCTATGGATGGTCACCGGCTCACACTCTAGTTACATGAATGTTAATTACCACGTATCAAATCATTCTGGAACATTATTCTAATCTTGAATGCAGGCCTGGACTACTTTATTTGAACGGAATGGCCATTGTGCAAACTTTAGCAAACATTCCTATTTCTGGACTTGTGATGGAAGGAAGGACATTGGTTTAGAAATTAAAGGTAATTCTGCCTTGTACAGTGCTCTTGATTTCAAGAACTTTCTTACATCAGTAGAAATCACCTAACCATAAGACAAGTAGAAGAATACTCTCAAAGATTTGGCATTAAGGTCCACAGCAAGTAAACTGCTTTACTAGAATTGCACAAGCCAAGTACACTCACTCATATCATTACTCCAAATAAAGTGAATAATCCAGAGATCTACTCAGCAGGGTCAGGCAGCATCTGAGAAAAGATTACCTTTCATAAGCAGTTCTGAATAAATGTCAGAAAAAATAAAATGCTAATTCTGTTCTTTCTCCAATAGATAATTCATTTTTCAGGACATGAGCTTCATCGGCAAAGTCTGTATTTATTATCTGTGACCTATATCTGGGAAGGTGACAGCATGTCACATTTTCAACTTTTGCAGTTCTTCTAGGATTTGGACCCAGTGGCAATAATAGATGGATATATTCCTTAAGTTAGGGAAGTATGCAACCTAGGAAGGAATCTGCAGTTGATGGCAACCCCATGTAAACAACAGCCCTTTGTTGGGATGTAATGTTGGAATAACTTGTGTAAGCAAGTGAAGTGAATTTTGCTGCAGGCAAACACACTGCAGCTACGTTGCAACAGTGGGAATAAATGTTTAAGGTAGTGAACATGATGTCAATCAAGGTTGCTTTCCTGGGCATTGCTGGAATTGCATTCATTCAGAAAACTGAAGTTTGTTGTTGGAAATGGAGAAGACATTGGGAGGGCAACAATTTCTATTTAAAGTAATTGAGCATGCATTCATGTTAAATTGATTCTGCCTTTAGTTTTCTATGCTCTGCTCAATGATTTGCAATAGCTGCAATAATTTGCAATAGTTCTTAAGTATCTCTGTATGTCAAAGGCAAAGTCGGAGCAACACCAGAAACTAAAGGCTTGTAAACCATTTCTTGGAAGTAGACTCAGTGCAGACCTCCCACATAAGAGCAACACTGCACAAAACCTTGGCTCTATGCAACAAATTAACATTCTGAATCACGGTGATTTTATGCAGCAAGTCAAAACATGATCGAATTAGAAAAAAGCTTCATTTTAAATGTACACTGATGATAAGAGTAAGGTATTCACCATTATTAATGCATTATGTTTTTCCGTTTCTTTTTTTTAAATTCCCAATTGAACTTTTTGATAAATAAAATACTTAAATAGCCTGGTAATGACACTGCCTTTACAAGTCAATATTCAGCTATAATATCTTTATCTATAAAAACTTTCCATGTTTTCATCCCTTTTTGTCAGACAGCCAAATTCATAAAATAACTGCAAAGTTCTAGAATATGGACTGCGGAGAACTTCTGGAAGACCATCCCAATGGAAGCATCTTTACATATTACCCTGTAGTTCTCTTCAGTGATTCTGGCTGTTACAAGCAAGGAGCCTTTAAAAGTCTTGAGGTATAAAATATATTTTTTGAGAGGAAACACAAGTTAGTCTCACTAAAAGCTTTCAGTACTGTCAAGGTACCATCAATACATTACAACCCTTACAAGGTAAAGAAGCAGCAATAAATCAGGGGATCAGATGCACAGTCTACCTTTGGCGAAAAGCATATTTTTAAAAGATATGCTATCAAGAAATCAGAGATAAAAGTGCAAGATGCCATTTATTTGCAATTTGTTATTATTCCTATGGCAGAAGATTCTTTATCACATGACTGAATACTCTTCCACTTCCCACATCATTGCCATTAAGAAGATACAGAACTAAATCCATAACAAGGCAGTTTTGTGCAGTGAGACAATCTTTAAAAAAATCTTGGTCAACTTTATTTTCAAAGTACACTCACAGGCAACATTGATTTGCCTGTTTCAATATTCCAGTGCACATAGTACAATTAACCCACCGCTACAGCATCCAGTTGAGAAAGGTCAAGTAATCCACCTGCTGCAGCATTCAGACTTCCTAAATCATCTTCTTCAACAATTTTGTATCACTGATTTTCAAATCTTCTGTGGATCTACAAAAAGAATGCATTTTCTCCTCCCACCATACGCAAAATAGTCATGGATAAGTAATGCACAATGTACATTTCAAGAAAAGCACAAGACACCATTGAAGAATAGAACAAGAAGCTTACACAAACATCCTCAAGAAAACAGATGGGTTGAGAAGAATAAAGAGCTGTCAGAAAATGAGTGTACTGATGGATCTTTCTCATTCTGTGCACTCTGTTACATTTATAGTTGGCCTGACATTACAATGGATCAATAATTATAAAACACACCACAACGTAACAATTACTATTCAGTCCATGATAAACTAATACCAAGCTCCTGTTCATTAAGACATTGTTTTCCAGCCCTCAGAGTACCGGTGCATTGCACTTGGTTCTTAAATAGCATACATGCTGCAAAACACTGCATCGTGAAAATGTCTCCAATATAAAAAAAAGTCCTTTAATATTTCAGAGGAAGAAGATGGTTGTAAATCTTACCAGTGTTTGGCAAAATTTGATAGAGCTTGTTGTAGCTATATTAAGTGAACAACATACAAGACAACTTGTTTTCTCTTCCACATTTCTTCTTCTTGAAGTATTGAAATGCAAGTGAACGGCTTGACACCTACTACTACTTGTTTTATTTTAAAAAGATGTGTGAACACAATGACTAGAAAACTGTAGTTGTATAATAAATGACACTGATCCTCTCCTCACTCAAAAACTCAACATGCAGATCGCCATGCATAACTATCAAGACATCCTCATCACTTTCCATCCATCACCATCCACTTCCACCCATCAAACCCTTCAAGCTGCAGTTTCCTGGCTAGTCTGCCACATCAAATGGTAGAATTGTAAAAAATAAATATTCTGATCTATAAAGTCAGAACTTAAACGACAACCACAAACATAAACAAAGTTTTACGTACAAAGAGCCACAAATACATCTTTATTTGCTTAATCAGACTGGAATTATTACTTACCAAAGAAGGCACTGTGAAAATTTGCACTGAAAGATCGGTAACTGAGAACTCTCTCTCGTGGTCATCATTCACATAGTCAGTCTGCAACCTCTCATAGTTCTAATGAAAAGGCAGAGAAGAGGCAAGGAGGGGGACAAAAATGAGTCGAATGAAAATACATGGTACTCACCAATGTTGGGACAGTGAAGAGCTGGACAGACAGAGCGGTCACTGACATTACCCGCTCATGATCATCTTCCATAAAATCTCTCTGCAACTGTTGGTAATTCTAAACAACAAGATAAATTCACGTCCAGGTCACGTCCAAACTGGCCTCTAAATTTAATGCTGATTTCATTTCTATTTATTAAGATTCAAATGGCAACAGGTGTGGATAACAAACATTTACAGATTTAATGAGAAATGGCTGAAATAAATTTTCAATGCAGTATAATCAAGAACAAATTTCAGTGGAAGGTCAAACATGGTAAACTTGAAAAAATACTTCCTTGTATTAATTTCACACAGTGTTTTAATGCCACAGGTACTCCTTTTCAAATGTCTTAATTTCAACTTTAAAATATCAATTTAACGCTTTGCCATCCAGGATACATGTTACAGTATTGGATGGGTTTGAAGGCACAAGACAAATTTTGCATGTTCAATTATCAGGGCTGAATGATATCCTTGCCATCTTTTAAACCACCTGCTTCCAGCTAATCTCCTTGAATGTTTAAAAAAAAATCTTTGATCAAACCTGCTCACCTAGCTAAGAGCATCTGTAGGAAAGCCACATTTAAAACAGTATGACCCAAAAACCAAATCACATATTACGTTACACAAGCCTAACTGTGTGTACCACAAAAAATGAGGTTCTTTACTCCTTACTCAACATATTTCCATATAACAATGATCTAGTGACGTCAAAGTGCATTTGTAATTGTAGTCAACAATGATCAAACTTTGTACTACAAAGTGAAGAATTAATGAGACTGCAAGTTTGAGAAAAACAATTATTTCATTCTGTCTCACTGTCTAGTATCAATCTTAAATTCTAAAGATCATTGAGCAGGGTGTTAATCTACTGCAACATGTAGTTTTTCTACAGATTAATTCTGAGATATTTCTAAGTACAAGTTAAAAGCAAACTACATCAATGTTTTCTCAAATCAATTCCATATAAAAACTGTAATCATCAAGTTTAATATCCATAAAGCAAATGAGGCAGTTCTAAATCAGCAATTCACAACAAACACATTTGAACCATCAGCTTTTATGCATCCTCGTACAAAACTACTCTTCACGTGGAATAACATACAGAGTAAATAACAAAGCAATATATTTTTCTCACTACATTCCTTAAAATGTCTGTAATTTCAGAGTAAAGGGATCATGCAAATAATTCACATTACAAATACTGTATGACATATAGTTGTAAGAAAAAGTTAGTGAGCCCTTTGCAATTACCTGATTTTCTGCATTAGGCACAATCTGCCGAATAACACAAACTATTGTACTTCTTCTCATCAACACTGAGTACACCATTTAAACAATCACAGTCTAGGTTCAAAGAAGTATCTGAAACTCTGGGGTAATGCCTTCTACAAAAGCTATTTGGAGTCAGATGTTCCAATCATTGAGATGAGGTTGGAGGTGTGGGTTATAAAGACGCCCTTTTGGATCGGGGTTACAGAGTGTTGTGGGAGCAGAATTCTGAAGGAAGGTAGTTTTTTTAAAAGCTTCTTCGAGTGCAAGAAGGACGAGACTGCACAGGTGCGTGACGTCAACAGGACAGTGCAGGTAGTTTAAAAAGGAGACCACCTTATGCAGTGGGCAGCTGTCGGAGCGGGCAGCGGAGTGAGTGGGAGCAGAGTGTAGGGCTTTGACTTCAATGGGCTTCAGCGGTAAACGGGAAGAGGCAAGAGCGAAGCACCAACTCTTTTTTTCTCCCCCTTTTGCGAATTGCCCCGGACAGACAGGAACAGCAGGGTTCTCACAGCTAACAGTACGAGCTAACGGTTTAAAGTTCCTCTGTTTGGCGAGGTAAGTGGGTGAGTAGACTTATTTTTCCTGTTTCATTCCTGTAGAATTAGATAGCATGCCTGCAGGGTTAGTGCTTTGTTCAGGGTGTCAGATGTGGGAATCCTGGGAGACCTCCAGCCTCCCTGATGGCCACATCTGCGCCAGGTGCACCGGGATGCAACTCCTCAGAGACCGTGTTAGGGATCTGGAGCTGCAGCTTGATGACCTACTGCTTATCAGAAAAAGTGAAAAGGTGATAGACAGGAGCTACAGTGAGGTAGTTATCCCTAGGCTACAGGGGTCAGAAAACTGGGTGACTATCAGGAGAGGGAAGGGAAATGCCCGGATAGTGGAGAGCACACCTGTGGCTGTCCCCCTCAGCAACAAACATCTTGTTCTGGATGCTGTTGAGGGGGATGACCCGACAGGGGATGCCAACGGTGACCGGGTTTCTGGCACTGAGCCTGGCGCTGTTGTGCAGGAGAGAAAGAGGGAGAAGAGGAATGCGGTAGTCGTAGGGGATTCCATAGTCAGGGGAACGGACAGGAGATTCTGTGAACCTGATAGAGATACCCGCATGGTGTGTTGCCTCCCAGGTGCCAGGGTACAGGATGTCTCGGATCGGGTCCTGAATATTCTGAAGCAGGAGGGTGAGCAGCCAGTTGTCTTGGTACATGTTGGTACCAATGACATAGATAGGACAAAGGAGGAGGTCCTGAAGAGAGATTTCCAGGAGTTAGGAAGGAAGCTGAGAAGCAGGACCTCCAGGGTAGTAATCTCAGGATTGCTACCTGTGCCACGTGCTAGCGAGGACGAGGACAAGAATAGTAGGATCAGGCAGATGAATGCGTGGCTGAGAGACTGGTGCAGGGGGCAGGGCTTCAGATTCTTGGATAATTGGGATCTCTTCTGGGGGAAGTATGACCTTTTCAAAAAGGACAGGTTATACCTGAACCCGAAGGGGACCAATATCCTGGCGGGAAAGTTTAATAGAGCTGTTAGGGAGGGTTTAAATTAATTTGGCAGGGGGATGGGAACCAGAATGACAGAGCGGAGGAAAGGGAAAACAGAAATAAATCTAAGATAGTGAGCAGTAAAGATGTCAGGAAAGACAGGCAGGTGATGGGGCAAATTTGTAGCCATTGGGATGAGTTGCAGTGCAATCAAAGCGAAAAGTACCAAATACTGGTCTTAAGGTGTTATACTTAAATGCATGCAGCATAAGGAATAAGGTGGATGATCTTGTCGTACAGCTACAGATTGGCAGGTATGATATCGTGGCCATCACTGAGAAGTGGCTAAAGGATGCATGTCTCTGGGAGCTGAACATCCAAGGATACATGGTGTATCGGAAGGAAGGTAGGCAGAGGGGGAGGCATGGCTTTATTGGTAAGAAATGATATTAAATCATTAGAAAGAGGTGATATAGGATCGGAAGGTGCAGAATCTTTATGGGTTGAGCTAAGAAATTGCAGGGGTAAAAGAACCCTGATAGCAGTTATTTATAGGCCTCCAAACAGCTGCAGGGATGTGGACTACAAATTACAACAGGAAATAGAAAAGGCTTGTCAGAAGGGCAGTGTTATGATAATTGTGGGGGATTTTAACATGCGAGTGGGTTGGGAAAATCAGGTCGGCACTGGATCTCAAAAGAGAGAATTTGTAGAATGTCTGCGAGATGGCTTTTTAGAACAGCTTGTTGTTGAGCCCACTAGGGGATCGGCTGTACTGGATTGGGTATTGTGTAATGAACCGGAGGTGATTAGAGAGATTGAGGTGAAGGAACCCTTAGGAGGCAGTGATCATAACATGATTGAGTTCACTGTGAAATTTGAAAAAGAGAAGCCGAAATCTGATGTGTCGGTATTTCAGTGGAGTAAAGGAAATTACAGTGGCATGAGAGAGGAACTGGCCAAAGTTGACTGGAAAGGGTAACAGGCGGAAAAGACGGCACAGCAGCAGTGGCTGGAGTTTATGCGAGAAGTGAGGAAGGTGCAAGACAGGTATATTCCAAAAAAGAAGAAATTTTCGAATGGAAATGGTTGACAAGAGAAGTCAAAGCCAAAGTTAAAGCAAAGGAGAGGGTATACAAGGAAGCAAAAATTAGTGGGAAGACAGAGGATTGGGAAGTTTTTAAAACCTTACGAAAAGAAACTAAGAAGATCATTAAGAGGGAAAAGATTAACTATGAAAGGAAGCTAGCAAATAATATCGAAGAGGATACTAAAAGCTTTTTCAAGTATATAAAGAGTAAAAGACAGGTGAGAGTAGATATAGGACCGATAGAAAATGATGCTAGAGAAATTGTAATGGGAGATAAGGAGATGGCGGAGGAACTGAATGAGTATTTTGCATCAGTCTTCACTGAGGAAGACATCAGCAGTATACCGGACACTCAAGGGTGTCAGGGAAGAGAAGTGTGTGCAGTCACAATTACGACAGAGAAAGTACTCAGGAAGCTGAATAGTAGATAAATCTCCCGGACCACATGGAATGCACCCACGTGTTCTGAAGGAAGTAGCTGCGGAGATTGCGGAGGCATTAGCGATGATCTTTCAAAAGTCGACAGATTCTGGCATGGTTCCGGAGGACTGGAAGGTTGCAAATGTCACTCCGCTATTTAAGAAGGGGGCAAGGAAGCAAAAAGGAAATTATAGACCTCGGTGGTTGGGAAGTTGTTGGAGTCGATTGTCAAGGATGAGGTTACAGAGTACCTGGAGGCATATGACAAGCTAGGCAGAACTCAGCATGGATTCCTTAAAGGAAAATCCTGCCTGACAAACCTATTACAATTTTTTGAGGAAATTACAAGTAGGCTGGACAAGGGAGATGCAGTGGATGTTATATATTTGGATTTTCAGAAGGCCTTTGACAAGGTGCCACACATGAGACAAGATAAGAGCCCATGGAATTACGGGAAAGTTACATACGTGGATAGAGTGTTGGCTGATTGGCAGGAAACAGAGAGTGAATAAAGGGATCCTATTCTGGTTGGCTGCTGGTTATCAGTGGTGTTCCACAGGGGTCCGTGTTGGGGCCGCTTATTTTTACATTGTACATCAAAGATTTGGATTGTGGAATAGATGGCTTTGTGGCTAAGTTTGCTGACGATACGAAGATAGGTGGAGGGGCCGGTAGTGCTGAGGAAACAGAGAGTCTGCAGAGAGACTTGGATAGATTGGAAGAATGGGCAAAAAAGTGGCAAATGAAGTACAATGTTGGAAAGTGTATGGTTATGCACTTTGGCAGAAGGAATAAACAAGCAGACTATTATTTAAATGGGGAAAGAAATCAAAGTTCTGAGATGCAATGGGACTTGGGAGTCCTCGTACGGAATACCCTTAAGGTTCACCGCCAGGTTGAGTCGGTAGTGAAGAAGGCGAATGCACTGTTGCCATTCATTTCTAGAGGAATAGAGTATAGGAGCAGGGATGTGATGTTGAGGCTCTATAAGGCGCTGGTGAGACCTCACTTGGAGTACTGTGGGCAGTTTTGGTCTCCTTATTTAAGAAAGGATGTGCTGACATTGGAGAGGGTACAGAGAAGATACACTAGAATGATTCCAGGAATAAGAGGGTTAACATATGAGGAATGTTTGTCCGCTCTTGGACTGTATTCCTTGGAGTTTAGAAGAATGATGGGAGACCTTATAGAAACATTTCGAATGTTGAAAGGCATGGACAGAGTGGATGTGGCAAAGTTGTTACCCATGATGGGGGAGTCTAGTATGAGAGGGCATGACTTAAGGATTGAAGGCGCCCATTCAGAACAGAAATGCGAAGAAATTTTTTAGCCAGAGGGTGGTGAATCTATGGAATTTGTTGTCACGGGCAGCAGTGGAGGCCAAGTCATTGGGTGTATTTAAGGCAGAGATTGATAGGTATCTGAGTAGCCAGGGCATCAAAGGTTATGGTGAGAAGGCAGGGGAGTGGGATTAAATGGGAGAATGGATCAGCTCATGATAACATGGCGGAGCAGACTCGATGGGCCGAATGGCCGACTTCTGCTCCTTTGTCTTATGGTCTTATAAAAAAAGACACACAATGTCTGGTTACTGACAGAGCCTGCTCTTCTCAAGAAAGATCTGTTTATGTGCATCATGCCTCGATCAAAACAACGTTCAGGGACCACAGAAGAAAAATTGTAGAGATGAAGCTGGAAAAGGCTACAAAAGCATTTCTAAAGAGTGGAGTGTTCACCTTTCCACAGGAGGAGAAAATTTCTACAAATGGAGGAAATCCAGTATGTTACTACTCTCCCTAAGAATGGATGCCCTGCACAGATCACACCAAGTTCTTATTCACTTTCACCAATGATGAAAGTGAAAAAGAATCCAAGGGTAACAGCAGAAGACCTGTAGAAATCTCTAGAACTTGTTAAAATCTCTGTTCATGAGTCCACTATAAGAAAAATACTGAACAACAATGGTATTTATGGAAGGACACCACGGAGGAAACCACTACTCTCCAAAAATAACATTGCTGCACTTCTCAAGTTTGCAAAAGACCACCTGGGTATTTCACAATGCTTCTGGGACAATGTTCTGTGGACAGATGAGACAAAAGTTGAACTTTCTGGCAGAAGTGCATACCACTGTGCTTGGAGAAAAAAGGGCACTGCACTGCACACCAACACCAAAACCTCATCCCAACTCTGAATGAAGCATGGTAGAAGGAGCATCATGGTTTGGGGCTGCTTTGCTGCCTCAGGGTCTGGACAGCTTGAAGGAACAATGAATTCAAAACTGTATCAAGACATTTTCAGGAGAATGTCAGGGTAGCGGCCCATCACCCGAAGCTTAATAGAAGCTGGAGACAAGACAATGATCCGAAACACAAAGAGTAATTCAACAACAGAATGGTTTAAAAAGAAGAAAATTTGTGTTTTGGGATAGCCAAGTTGGAAGCCTAACCATATCCTAATGGAGATGCTGTGGCGTGACTTGAAGAGGGCTATTCATGTAAGCTATCCCAGAAATTTTGATGAACCAAAACAGTTTTGTACGGAGGAATGGTCTAAAATTCTTCCTCGCCGTTGTGCAAGTCTGATCAGCAGCTACAGGAAACGACTGGTTACTATTGCTAAAGGAGGTTCTACCAGCTATTACATAGAAGGGTTCATATACTTTTTCCAGCTGGACTGTGAATGATTAAGTGTGTTCAATAAAGACATGAAAAGTGCAATTGTTTGTGCGTCATTAGTTTAGGCAGATTGTGTTTGTCTATTATTATGACTTAGATGAGGTTCAGACCATACTTTATGAGTAATTAATGCAGAAGACCTGCAAAGAGTTCACAAAATTTTTCATGCAACTGTAGAAAATTTTCAAATTGGAAACTATTTAGCCTTGTCAGAGAACAAATGAAAATGGATAACTTGTTCAATATTTAAGACATTCCATATTTCACTTACTTTTGCAAATCGAACTGCAAATAGCTTCTTGTACTTCAGATCCATCAGAAGACTGCTCATAAATAACTGGTGATAAATATTTCGTGCTCCTGTTGAATAAAATTAAATAGTTATTAAGGAACGTGCATCCAGAGGAAAGGGTGAAACAGAATAAAAACAGGGAAACGTATTCACCCAAAATAGCAGACACATGACGTCAACTACTTTGACCAAAGTTACTGATGCAACTTCAAAGAATTCAAAGTGCATTTATTATCAAAGTTTGTAAGTTTGCAGTACACAATCCTGAGATTCGTCTTCTCCACAGACAGCAACAAAACAAAGAAAACCATGAAACCCATTCAAAGAAAAATAGTATCAACCTCCCTCACCCACACGCAAATGGCAACAAGATCAACCCTTCCCTCACCCAAAAAAAATCATGCAAATGGCAATGAGAACATCAACCCCCCTCCCACTGAAAAAACAAACTGCACAAATGGCAACAAGAAAGAATGAGCAAGAACACAGACAATAAAACACAAAATCGAAAGTGCACATATTCAGTTCAGCCCAGTGTTCATTATCTGCAGGTAGCCCTGATTCAAAGTCAACCAAAACAGCAACGGAAAAAGGAGCAACAGGAACTACAAGCCAATCTACAAACTGCAGACCAGAATTAGGGTACCATCCTCCGACAGCAATGAGTGAGATAGAGACCATTTGAAAGCAGGCGCCTGCCCTCGGGATCAGCTAGCGAGATGGGAAAAGAGAGAGTCTGGCAGAAGCCAGTGATAGGCTGGTAACGGCGCTGAACACTCGCTCGCCTTCCGCTCTTGCCTCGATGTTTTCAATCTTCCATGACACTTTATAATCTGTGAGATCTAATGTTGATAATGGGCTAGCGCCCTGTCTCCAAGCTTCTTGATCTCAAGGTCACTCGCCTCCCAGAACCTTCTTGGAGACAGCAAAGCACCAGATTGCTCAATCAGCTCAAAAACACACCATCAAACTGTAGATCACAGGCTCCAACAGTACCAGAACCACATTGAAAAGAAAAAGTAGTAAAAGAAACAGTTTTGCGGATCATCTGGAGAATGTCACCGTGGTAGCGTTGTTTGCTGGTGCCATCTTCTTATACCAACACTGAGAATTAATTAGATCCATTCATCCTTTTCATACCTCCCACAGATAAAAATAGAATCAATGGGTACAGTCTTTCATTGATTCTATTATGGTTCTTGGATGTATTTAGTATGCCCACAAGAAAACAGGATGGCAAATGGTGACATATATATACTTTGATAATATCTTTACTTTAAACTTTGAAAATACATTCTTTTCATATCTCCTACAAATAATAATGTTCAGTGAGAAATCTGTCTTTGCTGGGCTAAGCTTCTAAGAGCATAATTCCTACTGTATTTCAACCTTCAGCTATATGTAAAGAATAAAATTTGACATGGAATGTTTGCAAATAACAGCTGAGGATTCATTGACAAGAAAAATCCCATCTTTCATTCATGTACACACATTCTTAATTAGATCATGGTTCAGTAGATGAACATCAGAATTCTGAATTATGTCCACTGTCTCTAAAAGCAGTGCCCTCAGTTGGTCCACAAGGTTTTATTTTTGAGGATTCAGATTGGTCAAATTAATTCAAACTGGGAATTAAGTGCAGAACTTGTTGGATTCGTGGCTTAGATATCCCACAAATAAACAATTATCTAACCTAAGTACAAAAATATCTTTGAGATCGCGGAACTTGTATAGAAATAAAAGCTGAGAATATCATTGCTTTGAGAAATTTATAGTTGTATACTTACTGTGAAATATTTGGAAAGGATTTTTATAAAAGGTATTGTCATCTATGCTGTAACCAATCACAGTAAATCTTAGTACCAATTTTAGTAAATTAAATTACAGGATATTAATGGTGATCCTGTTGATTACATAGCTGTGCACTAATTGGCATAAGCACATCAGGAAAAGTAACTGTGTGGTTTTAATACTGTTGTGTGAAGTAGGAATTACTACTTTGCGATATTAGCAAGAGTACTGGGAAAGGAAACAGCAATATTATTAGATAGTTGCACCTAAACTTAGGATGGAACGAAGATTCCAAGAAAAACGACAAAATGACTGCCACAAAGTCATTGAACTCACAAACAAGGAAGCAGAATGAACAGACACAAGACTGATATTAAGGGTAAAGTTCAGAAAACATAAAACAATAAAGATAATTTTAATATTCCAGGGACAAAAAAAACCTTATAAAATAGACAACAATAAAATTCTAATAATAAGTGATGAAAAGGGAGGAAGTATTACATTTGGATATTTAGCAATTTACAGGCAACAGATGAACAAAATCCTTTCGTCAAAGGTAACAGAATATTGGACAGATGGATAAGACCACCCATATATCATTTTCATAGACCAATGCCTGTAATGTAAGCAATTTGTTTTTTTTTTAAATTCAGCTTAAAAGCCATAACAGCATAAAAGACCCCTACCTTTATAGTGGACATCACTGGGAATAAAATATTCAAAGCTATAATACCTTTGTGATGGACCAGGAACTGAGAAAAGGGAATCAATATACTTATAATGGGTATATTCACTGCAATTGAAAGAAAGGATTTGAGGATGGTGTCATCAGGCAATGAATACAACAAGATGTGGAGGAACAACAAATGATGGAAGATTCCAAGCTCATAAGGCAGACAGAAGTGATTCTAAAAATTAATTTTAAGAAGAATGGAGGTAATGAAAAAAAGGTAAAAAGAAAAGCTGCAATGGGAGCTTTTGCTTTTGGAACCAGATCAGCTAGAATTATAGGCAATGAATTTCCAAAAAAGTACTCAGCAAAATATTTCAGAACCTCCACGAGACCACACAACAGATTTATTTAATAATGAACAAAGATTCATTAATGTCACAGAAAAGGTATATCCTGAAAACTGGGATCTTCCTCTGGGCACATTGCAGCCTTTGCTACTCAATATTGAATGTAACAATATTAGGTAGCTTGTTTTCTGTCTGTATGTTCTGTAGTTAGTTATCCATATGTAATATTAGTTTCATTTGCCTCACTCCTTATACTGCTTGAGCTGCTGGACATTTCTTACAGCTCTGACCTGCATTTCCCAACTTCTAAGAGGGATGATTGATAAGTTCACGGCCCAAGGTAGAAGGATCCGTATGCTCCACGACCGCTGGACTAAGTGTGTAAATGTAGGAGGGGACTACGTTGAAAAATAAATGTGCTGGGTTTTCTAAACTTGACTCCTTCTACCTTAGGCCACAAACTTATCAATCACCCCTCGTACATGCCCCTATGTTTTCTGTACAACTGCTCTCATTAATTTATTAACTCAATGGCTTTATCAACAGTTTATCACCATAGTAATCTTAGCCTGAAATCTCTCCTATGTCCCATCAGATGCTCCTCAATCCTCTCTGCTACATTAAACTAATTAGAAAACAGAAACGAAGTTAACTGTTTCTATTTCTGCAAATTTTGCCTGATCTGCTGGGCATATACAGCGACACATTAATTCCGGTTTTTCAGTAACTTGCATTACATTAGAAAGCATCTGATACAAATTACAGGAATAGAGCATCATATGATTAAGGGATAAACCAGTTTGCCATTCAAGAAGTCATGGTTATCTTATACGCAGAAACATCTTCCTGGACAAACCCCATATTTCTTGATTTAACATTGGAAAAAAATTGTTAATGACATAAGTAGTATTACCTTTCCATAGTTTTGAGTCACACAGCATCAATTTATCAATGAGAGAAGAGTGATCATCATCTGGTCTTTGCTGTAGTCCCACTTGGCACAATATTCGCCTTAATCCACCTTCATTAGACAGTAATATTTTTTAAATAAACAAACCATTTCTATAAAGAACCTACTGTGCTATCTATTGTGATAGAGATCAATACATATTAATCAATAACTTCATTGAAAGTATTTCCCCTTCTGAATAATTTTGCCATTCAAGTTCAATGCACAAATTCAAACTAATGAATTTAAATAAAAAACCCAGTTAAATACAAAAGTAAATTTCTTGATAGTTTGGATAAAACAAATGAACAATTGATTAACAGTTTACAGTGGTCTTCTAAGAGCTTTCATGACCAAAGGAAAAAATTCTAAAGCATACACAATTCAGCATTTTTACACACCACCCAAAATTTTAACTTGGTGGGATAAGTATACTCTCTTAATAAATTGTTTAAACATGTATTGTCCATCTAGAATTTTAAAAACTCCCCTTATCCTACAGAATAAGAACAACCTTTAAGATAATTTTATTTGTATTTCTTCCTCTGAATGAGTCAAGTTTTACTGGGAGCATTGTTTATCTCCTTGCCAAAAGAGTGGCCTGAAGCCTGAATGAGCTAAGACAATGAGCATTAGCTGGTTATTACACAACAGAAAAAAAGATGCAATTAATCCTAGAATTAGCATTCTCAAATATCCAGCCATATTGCTCTTTCATCAGGAGACAGCTTTGAATAATAATTTGCAATGGATTTATGCAAACCCCATTTCCAGAAAAGTTGGGATATTTTCCAAAATGCAATAAAAACAAAAATCTGTGATATGTTAATTCATGTGAACCTTTATTTAACTGACAAAAGTACAAAGAAAAGATTTTCAATAGTTTTACTGACCAACTTAATTGTATTTTGTAAACATACACAAATTTAGAATTTGATGGTTGCAACACACTCAACAAAAGTTGGGACAGAGGCATGTTTATCATTGTATTACATCACCTTTCCTTTTAATAACACTTTTTAATCGTTTTGGAACTGAGGATACTAATTGTAGTAGATTTGCAATTGGAAATTTTGTCCATTCTTGCTTAAGACTTCAGCTGCTCAACAGTCCGTGGTCTCTGTCGTCTGATTTTCTTCTTCATGATGCGCCATACATTTTCAATAGGAGACAGATCTGGACTGGCAGCAGGCCAGTCAAGCACACGCACTCTGTGTCTACAAAGCCACGCTGTTGTAGCCCGTGCAGAATGTAGTCTGGCATTGTCCTGCTGAAATAAGCATGGACGTCCCGGGAAGAGACGTCGCCTTGATGGCAACATATGTCTCTCTAAAATCCTAGTATACGCCTCAGAGTCAATGGTACCTTCACATACATGCAACTCACCAATGCCGTGGACACTGATGCACCACCATACCATCACAGATGCTGGCTTTTGCACCTTTCACTGATAACAATCTGGATGATTGTTTTCATCTTTGGCACGGAGAACTCGACGCCCATTTTTTCCGAAAACTAGCTGAAATGTGGACTCATCTGACCACAGCACACGGTTCCACAGTCTTTTGGTCCATCTGAGATGAGCTCGGCCCAGAGAACTTGCCGGCATTTCTAAATAGAGTTGATGTATGGCTTCCTCCTTGCATAATACAGTTTCAAGTTGCATTTCTGGATGCAGCCACGGACTGTGTTGAGTGACAATGGTTTTCCGAAGTACTCCTGAGCCCAGGTGGCTATAATTGTCACAGTAGCATGACGGTTTCTTAGGCGGTGCCACCTGAGGGCTCCAAGATCACGCACATTCAACAGTGGTTTCTGACCTTGCCCTTTATGCACTGTCTCTGAATTCTCTCAATCTTTTCACGATATTATGTACTGTAGATGTTGAAAGAACTAAATTCCATATAACATATAACCATATAACAACTACAGCATGGAAACAGGCCATCTCGGCCCTTCTACTCCGTGCCGAACTCTTACTCTCACCTAGTCCCACCGACCTGCACTTGGTCCATAACCCTCCATTCCATTCCTGTCCATATAGCTGTCCAATTTAACTTTAAACGACAACATCAAACCTGCCTCAACCACTTCTGCTGGAAGCTCGTTCCACACAGCTACCACTCTCTGAGTAAAAAAGTTCCCCCTCATGTTACTCCTCAACTTTTGCCCTTTAACTCTCAACTCATGTCCTCTTGTTTGAATCTCCCCCACTCTCAACGGAAACAGCCTATCCATATCAACTCTATCAATCCCCCTTCATAATTTTAAACACCTCTATCAAGTCCCCTCTCAACCTTCTACACTCCAAAGAATAAAGACCTAACTTGCTCAACCTTTCTCTGTAATGTAGATGAAACCCAGGCAACATTTTAGTAAACCTCTTTTGTACTCTCTCAATTTTATTGACATCTTTCCTATAATTCGGTGACCAGAACTGTACACAATACTCCAAATTTGCCCTTACCAATGCCTTATACAATTTCAACATTACATCCCAACTCTTATACCCAATGCTCTGATTAATAAAGGCCAGCATAACAAAAGCTTCTTCACCACCCTATCCACATGAGACTCCACCTTCAGGGAACTATGCACCATTATTCCTAGATCCCTCTGTTCTACAGCATTCTTCACTGCCCTACCATTTACCATGTATGTCCTATTTTGATTAGTCCTACCAAAATGTAGCACCTCACATTTTTCAGCATTAAACTCCATCTGCCATCTTTCAGCCCACTCTTCTAACTGGCCTAAATCTCTCTGCAAGCTTTGAAAACCTACTTCATTATCCACAACGCCACCTATCTTAGTATCATCTGCATACTTACTAATCCAATTTACCACCCCATCATCCAGATCATTAATATATATGAGAAACAACATTGGACCCAGTACAGATCCCTGAGGCACATCGCTACACACTGTCCTCCAATCTAACACACAGTTATCCACCACTACTCTCTGGCATCTCCCATCTAGCCACTGCTGAATCCATTTTACTACTTCGATATTAATGCCTAATGATTGAACCTTCCTAACTAACCTTCCGTGTGGAACCTTGTCAAAGGCCTTACTGAAGTCCATATAGACAACATCCACTGCTTTACCCTTGTCAACTTTCCTAGTAACCTCATCAAAAAATTCAATAAGATTTGTCAAACATGACCTTCTCTGCAATCTTGCGTTGAGAAATGTTCCTTTTGAACTGACTAACAATTCTCTCATGAATTTTGGCACAAAGGGGTGAGCCACAACCCATCCTTGCTTGCAAAGTCTGAGCCTTTGATGGACACTACTTTTATACCCAGTCATGATACTTCACCTGCTACCAATTAGCCTGCTTAATGTGGAGTCTTCCAAACCGGTGTTACTTGAATATTCTGTGCACTTTTCAATCTTATTTTAACTCTGTCCCAACTTTTGTTAAGTGTGTTGCAGCCATCAAATTCTAAATTTGCGTATATTTACAAAATACAATTAAGTTGGTCAGTAAAACTATTGAAAATCTTTTCTTTGTACTTTTGTCAGCTAAATAAAGGTTCACGTGAATTAACATTATCACAGATTTTTGTTTTTATTGCATTTTGGAAAATATCCCAACTTTTCTGGAAATGGGGTTTGTAAAATAAACTAGTTGGATCTTATTTACGAATATGGTGCTTCACAACTAAAATCCAAATAGTTTGTAATTTTCCATAACTAACACCTTGTGGATTTCAGTAGTAAAGGTCAAGCCAAATCTTAGCATTCTTCATTTATGAATTGAAATATTTTTAAAACAGTCCACGAACATAAGAACCAGTCTTTCCTTCCATGTGAAAGAATTACGAACTTTGGTAACTACATTGTAGAAAAAGATTGCCAACAGATGTAATACTTGTAATACTTTTAGCAAATTACACAGTAATCTTATTAATGTTCAGAAATTTCAGTGTGAGAAATTTCTTCTCAGGAAGAAATGTATTCCAGTGCCAAAAATAACAATTTGGTTATAATTCCTACCTGAGTAGCCAATCACCTGACTCAGCCAAAGTAACAACTTTATGGCAAATGCCTGATGTGCAACAACAGATGAATGCATTACTTGCACCTTTAGTGGCTTGGTTTGTCGACTCGTATTCCTCTAAAGTAGATTAAACATTGGAAGTATGTCAGTCAGAAGAATTTATATGTGATACTTCAATATATACGGATATTTTGTAAGGAAGGATATATTCTTACTCACCACTATTACTGTTTTAGCTTGCTCACAATATTGGAAGTCACCATATCGAACCGATCTACGACCCTGAAAACACCAAAAAAAAAATTCCAATTACTTATGAAACTTTCACAACTGGAACTCCAAAAGAATCACTGGAATAAACAAAGATTTTAACTTAGATTTTATTTTGGATTTATCAAGAAATTGAACTTCCAATAGACATTAAAACTTTAGTGCCTTTCTAGAGAGTATTGGATTCTGTAGTACTGCACCTGAAGATATAAATGGTGCACTGCTATCTAATGTTAGAATGTCACTTGTATTTGAAATTTCCCATTTGATGAGCTGCAAATTTCAATTAAAATATCAAGACTGTTGGACAGACAGAAAAAAAGATAACATGTATCTTGGACTTATAAGTACTTTCTGTTGATTTGGTATTTTCAAAAGTCCATGATAAAAGTACATTTAGAGTAGGAAGTAAAAGGTAGATAAAATAAACTCCAGTGGAGTTCATCAGTCCCTCCGAATAAGGTCCCATGAGTGAACACAAGACAGTCAACTAGATCAAATTAATCTGGAACTTTTGGTAGTGCTGGATTGCACATTTGAGATTCTAAGATGTAATTTCCATTAGTAAGTCAATACTTTTAAATTTACTTTCTCTTTAAATTGCACAGCAGTGCAAAAACTTTCTAATAAATCCAATGAGTTTAAAGATATTGGGGAAAACAAGAACCAGGTGAATTTAAAGAGAGCACAGGGAATAGCCACCAGTGAGCCATACTAAACTATGAGGATGCCAAGCAATGGGAGAATGGATTATTGCTATTTTACTACACCTCATTGAATCACAGTAGTCATTTTAATTTATTCTATCATCTGTGGAAGCATTCCATGCTTTGGCTCGAAAAGATTTAACACATAATATTTATTTTGAATGCTCAGCTTTATTATTGAACCTTCTGCATTGAATTGCAGTTCAACATTTTTAACACTTTCCAATTGCAACTGCTTACATGCAACTCAGAGATAACAAATAGCACCAAAACCTAAACTCACATCTCTATCCACGGTGGTGGCAAAACTGACAGCTTCTTTCTGTGTACAGTTCACAGCCTTCTGCAGGGTGTAAATCACTTGCTCGTAAGTATGAACTTCATCATTAAATAACATGCAATAATAAGTATCTTCCTTTTCCCTAAAGAGAAGATAATATTTGTGTTTAAAGTTGTCTTTTGGCCTATTTGATGAAAACAAACAAGTATTTCAAAATTTACACAAAAAGCAAACTACTCACTAAGCAAAAACAATTCTCCGTAAGGAAAATACAGTGGATTCCAGTTAACTGGGACACATTGGGACCAGTCCATTTTGGCCCAACTAAGGGATTGCCCCAATTATCCAAAGTTAATTAAAAAGGTATAGAAAGGACAAACTACCATTTGAGTAACAAATTATGTATTTACAGAACAAATTAGAACACTAACAATATGACAACAGTGCTATAAAGTGAGTATTAGTTAGTTACAGTTATTGATGGAGGATTTCATTCAGTGAACACTGCTGTGTTCTTCAGATTGACTGTAAATGAACAGAATCAGTGCAGGCACTTAGGGTAACTTTTTTCAGCTAGTGTCAAATCTTTTTGTAGCATCCTGATAAGGGCCTGAAAATTTTTGAAAGTCAAAAATTAAAAACATCACAGCTTTTTGAATCAGTGTCCATTGGCCCAAATAGATAATATAACACAAGCACACACAACTGACGCTATTTAAAACTTCGCTCTAAGCATGGCATAGTGTCTAACAGCCACACAAGTACACATGACTGACACTAGTCAGAAACTGTTCTGCAAGTCTCCTGCCCCAATTAAGCGATGCAGCGTCCCAAATAAACAAAGGAAATCCAGGCTATTTTCTTGATTAGTTTTTGTTCTTTAAGAATTGTCCCAAATAAGTGGCTGCCCCGATTAACTGATGGCCCAATTAACCGGAATCATTTACAGATTTACTATTTTCTTCTCTGTTCCAGCAACTTTTGAGAGGTTCTATTTAGCCTTTAAAGGGATTCTACAATTCTCTATAGTTGAATTGCCCAGTTTTAAACCATATATCCATGAACAAAAATACAGAGCAATCAAAAAGTGATTCTTCCTGTGCCTTTTGTGGTAAGAATACAAGATTTCACATGGTGGTTCATCTTGAAAACCTGTGCTGGAATTCAGTTGATCAATCATTTGAAGAACATTTGAAGCACCATTGTCATAAACCCACAGCTACTCTGAATGCATAAGCAATAACTAATCAGGCACAAAAGCAAATACACAATACATTGATGATTTACCTAAAGATTACTAAAGCTGCCAATGGTCCAGCTAAGTTCATAACTTCAGTAAACATCTGGAGTGAAATTAAGAAAGAAGGGCATGGAGAGTGTGGGCTGCAAAGAAACTGAGTGAGTCACATTTTCAGTCCTCACTCATGAGCATTGAGGAAGGAAAAAAATCAGCAGAGTTGCAATGCTGTTTTCAACTCAGCTAACTTGTGTTTGGTATGGTGCTTAGCAAACTGTTGGTAACAGTAAAGAAACCAGACACAGTAACTGATGTCATGAATTTTCTGAAGATGGTAAGGTGAAAAAAACGAGATGAGATGTTTGCATTAATTAGCCCACCAGCAGATTTCAATTACAATATGATGCCCATTAAAAACTGAAATTTAGTTTTAATCAGCATTCAAACAGATGAATTGTAACTTGCTTCCGTCCAATTGTCTTACAAGGATAAATAACTAGTCAAGAGTAGAGGGTCTGGATGTTTGTTGCAGTTGGGCAAACACCTTTCAGTCCTGTGACAACATATGAGCCAGCAGCACTGAAATACATAAAGGTTGGCTTATAATGGGTAAATTAGTCAAATAGTTCATTATTCTCACGTACATGATATCCGTAGCAGTCATCAATTACAGGTCACTACAACCGTACACTGTGGTAGTATAACAACAGAGTGCAAACCTAAAGTGTTACAGTGCAGTGCAGGTAAACAGTAAGGTGCAAGGTCACAATGAGGTAAACTGGGAGATCAAGAATTCATCTTTTCATACGAGGAAAACATGAAAACATCCTCTGACATCAGGAATGAACCTTCCTCGAGATTGGTGGTATGTGTTTTCAGGGTTTTTTATCTTCTGCCCGATTGGAGGGGATGGAAGAGAGGATGTTCAGGGTGGCTGGATTTTGTAATATGCTGAGCTCAGTCCACAACTTGCAGTCACCTGCAGTGCAGTGACCATGATGCACTCAGAAAGGATGCTTTCCGTGGTGTATTGCTAGAAATTGGTGAGGGTTAAAGGGAACATGCCAAATTGCTTCTTGCCTTCTAAGGAAGGAGAAGTGCTGTTGAGCTTTCTTGGCTGCATCAAACAAAATAGGGGAATACAGGCAAATAGAAGAAAGTAATCTTAAGGTGGCACACAGAAGAAAAGCAAAAATACAAAAAGCAATAATTTTCAAACCAGCTTTTCACTACAATTCTACATCAACTCATCTTAATGCATTTACATTTATTATTAATACTTACAGGGGTTCTAATCCAGAAGGCAGACTATCTTCCTCTACCCATGTTAGCATATCTACTGCATATTTGAATACAATTGCAAAAATATTATAGGCACGTCCAATCATGTCCTCAGATAAATGTGCCAGAGGATCCTAAGAACAGAAGAGTGAATTAAAGTTTAACTCAATCCAAATGCATTATCAAAGCATAAGAATTACAAGGAAAACAAAAATGTATTCTAAATGTTAAGAATTTTAACAGGGGATGAAAAAGTTGTTTTACGACTGGTTTTTGATTCCAAGAAAAACCCTTCTATTTGTCACATAAGCTTGCAAGTGAAAACATAGAGACCAACAGATGCTGGATGGTTTTGGCGACAGAGGGCGAAGTTAGGAGTCAGCTTGGGGTTTAGAGATAGGGATGTGGAGGAGTTAGAGGTCAGGCCACACCACCACTCTAAGGCCAGTGACATGGACGTGTGAATGTTGGGTTGACCCAGGTTGGTGGGTAATGGGATCAGATGTCTGTGTGCACAGGTGGTACATGGCCTGTGAGTCAGTGAGCTTGGAGTTAAAGGCCTGGAGTCCCAACATTGGCCTGTCTGGGAGAAAAGACCAAAGGACAAAGGTTGATCACAAGTCTGAAAGTCAAATCCTGACGGCCAAAGCCTGGTATCTGCAGACTGGAGGATCGGAGGACTATCCCAGCACTGAAGGACTGGGTGTGTGCGTGTGTGTAGGTTTCTTGCTTGTGCCCTGTGTTGTTCAGCCAAGCAGTATGAGCACACTACTTTGGCACCGGAATGTGCCAACATTTACAGGCAGTCCCAGCACATCCTTAAGTTGTGTTGGTTGTTACTTCAAATAACACATTTCACTGTATGTTTCAATGTTTAAATAAAAGTGAATCTGAAATCTGGAGTAAATACTAACTCAGTGGGGCCCTGTAGCACCTAATGAGAGAAAAGAACTGACGCTGCATCAGGACAGAGTGGAATGGGAAGGAAGCCACTATAAAAATGAAATTAGGAAGGATTGACTGAGAAGAGGTTGAGGACAATAGACAGAGGACCCATGTGGAGAAAGTGGAGGATGAAGATGGCCAAAATTGACAGCAGTCAAGGAAAAAAAAAATCAGACAGGACCACGCTAGAGGAAGGGAGAGTGTAACGTGGAGACGGTTACTGAATAGTGATACGCTGGGACACAAAAACCACAGGTATGGTATCTGAAAAATAAGAAAGTTGCTAATGGAAACCACCATACTAGGAGAGAAGGAGTTAAAGATAGATAGAACCAAATGGGGGAAAGAGGAGTTAGATGTGCCTATGAAAAAAAGAACAAACTGAGGACTAAAAGTGAATTGTAAGGCAAGGGTGACCTGAAATTGGAAATCTCAACCTTCAGGACAGGTGGTTTGAAACAGGGGTTAAAGAAGCCATCTTTGTCAAACTGGAAAACCCATCCCTGAACAAAGGGTGTGGGGTATGACACCACCTACCAGCGACTTACAATGCAGTCCTAACATCTCCACCCCAGTATCTCCATGCAAAGATAAGACTAATGACCCTCTCATTACCTCTACGACTCTTAACGACCCTCATGTGATTGCTGTACCTTTAAACAACTCAGAGTTTATAAACTGGAGAATACCCATCACGGATCAGAACTAAAGGAGCCTCTCGGATGAGTGGCAAAACATCTTCTGGCCAACACAGGAAGTCCAATTGCCTTGATTTACTACTGCTCGATATTCAACCTTCATACCAATGGATTACAGATTACTTAGTTGGAAGGTGTTCTTCAAACAACAGCTTACTAGCTTAGTTGGTAACCACACCATCTTTTCAAGTCCTTTTCAGCATCAGAGCAATGGCACCAGTTAATGGCAGAGCCGAAGGGAAAAGCCCTTTGATTGTTTCTTCATTGATCTCCCTTAAATTGCAAATCTCTAATCCCACATCCATTTATAATAAAATCTTTAAAATACTGAAAATATGGCTTTGTTAAGTCATACAATCAGAGCACGGAAATGGGCTCTTTGGGCCACTAAGTCTGTGGAAACTAGGAATCACCCATCTTCATTGAAGTGCACCAATAGCAAGATCTAGTTATGTGATAGCTAATATTTTCGAAGAAGTCTGTTTACACTTGAATTTCAAATAACATCTGGAAAGATATTTTACAGGATCTTAATTGAAACAACCCAATCAAATAGAATGGTCTTGGTAGAGAGGAAAGAACCCAGATTATCTGTTGTAAGTAGTCCCTTATTGCATTCAGTGAAACTTATTGTAACTAAAAAAGGGCAATTTGCAAGAAGAAAGCTGAAGAAAGATACAGATCAGTTAATAAGTAGACAGGTGCTAGGTGCATGCAAATGTAAATAAATCTGAGTAAGTGACTTTTGGGAAAAGTGACAGAATTAAATAATAAATACATCACTAAGACTGCAGGACTGCACAATTTGATCTTCTGAGTTGTCAATGCCAGTTGTAAACAACAAACATAACTACTTTTAAAAACACACAAAACTTCTGAATTTAAACAAGAACTTGATTCAGCAACAACTGGGAGTATAATATACAATTTAGTTGGAAATAAAATAGGTTGCAAAAATGGGATACTTGCACAGAATGAACCAAGAATGATTTAACAAAACATGAGAATGATGATCTAACAGGTTGCAAATTTATGAAAGGTTCTGAGGCAAAACATATACCTCCTCCAGTGCCGCAGAGCCAGAAGGTTCATGGTTTCGACAATATGGACCTTGCTTCCAAGCTTCAGTGTCTCCGCAGTCACAGAAACCTCCTCCACCTGATGTTGTCATCTAGATCAAATAGTTAGGAAACAGGAAAACTAATTCAAGGAAATGGAAGGCAAATAGAAATTCCTACCACCATTTCTGACCAATTTTAAATAGCTCAATTGTTTTTCTGATCTCATTAACATCATCAATTATAAGCCCTCAATTTGGCAGAAAAAAGCAATAGAATCTAACTTCATACTGTACTTTGTAAAAATATTTATGTTGCCACTTTTAACAAAATCTCCCAAATTCCTTGATTATTTTGATTAATCTACCTCTCTATAAACCTCACGAGAGAATTCGAAGGGAAAGCAAAAAAACCTACATCTCTAAAATGATCTTCAAGGCTTTTAAAGGTGGTGAGAAAAGCAACAAACCTTGAGCAGTTAATGGGGGAAATGAAAGCCAAACATGGAGAAAACAGATACAGATGGATTTGTGGAGAGAGAATGTCTCTATGTTTCAGGTCATTAAAATCCTATTTTATAAATGCTGACAAAATGATTTTTTAAATTATCATTACAAAACATGTTTATGATGATTCAAGGTCATCTTGAAACATCATGAACATATATTGGTACATCATTATTAATAATTAATTCTGAGAAAGGTTCATGGCATGAAATATTAGCTGTTGTCTTGCTGCAGCTGCTGCCTGATTTGCTTAAAATTTTCAGCAATTTCTGTTGTAATGATATATTTCAACTGTAGTTTTCAACTTATAAAAAAAGTCAAAACTTGGATTACTGGTAACAAAGCTTGGGAACTCCAAGCAAACCACCAGAGCAGATGAGTCACAGAAGAAAGTACACAAGGAGAACATAAGGAATTGGAACACATGCACTGAGCTGTGGCTTCAACATAAACAATGTGTTAACAGTTTGCAGAGTTCTGGATTTTCTGGGAATTATAAAATGAAGACTGTGAGGGAAAATAGCAGTGGGATAGAAATATGGGGAAAGCAATAAAGAGAACAGCAATGAGATATGCTCTTGAAATCATAACCCTTTCAATACTTAATCCCAAATTCAATCTTTGCAATCTACCTAGCTGTTCAATACCTGATCATGAAGAAATGGAACTCCAGCATCTCTCTCTGTGATCCATTCCAAAAAACATATTGGCTGCATTACATAAGCTACTATGAGGTCACACAATTCAGCAATCAAATGCAAATTTTTTTCAATTAACGTCTTCTTATTCATCCACATTGTGGAATAGTTCAACAAATTTTCAATGCATTAAATAGCTGATATACAATGTCTATATGTTGTCAAGCAAACCTGAAGCTTCATGTTATGCTTCAATTAAGGTTACAATTGTACAAAATATAGTGAAATGAAAATAGAACAGCCTACCCTATATCTATGTTCTCTATGCACGCTGTTCAAGAAGCATTCCATGCACAGCACACAGGTTGGGTCTACTGCACAGTCCCTTCAATAATAAGATAATAACAGTTGAGTTAGGCTTGGACATCATGTATGTCTTCTTCCAGAATAAGGCTCAGAATAATGTTAACAGGAGGAGGATTATCAAGTCCTTACCACTATTTAACACCTCATTTTGAAATAAATTACAGATCATATACAATTGAATATATCATTCTCCCAGTTAAGTGGAAAACCATATCTTAAAAAATTCCAAAAGGTTCCAATGTTTGCAACATGAAAATCAATTTTCTTGCAGCCACACCACATAGAGATTCTTACTGAGTATAATATTTTGCATCTTCTTGACTCTCTCTCTTAGAGGCCATTAACCACCCGAATGTTGTGCAGTTTCAATGTGAATTTGCCCCTTTTTTATTTTGTTGTAATTGACACTTTAATATCAAGCAAAATTTATTCAATCGTGCTCTGGCAGAACCAATTTAACAAATCCTCCAGAAGACCGCATGACCTTGGACGGCATAGGAGCAGCATACTATGATATACAAGCCATTGTGGCTATATGGACTACGGTGGCTAGACAGACTAACTGTCAAACTGCAATTAGTTGAAGCCCTCTGGAAAAAATGTTCCTGACCTTGCCCCTTACATGTTGATCCAAGGATATGAACCCTTGATACCAATTCATCAGTTGGAAAATTGAATAGGTCAAAAGTCAAATTGCAGAGCGTCTTAAGATCTTTCACGCAAGCAGAGAATGAATTGAATGCAATAAGAATGCGTCTCTCAAGCCCCGCTTGAGTTCAGATCGACTGAATTTTTGCATTGTTGTTGACACAGTATATTAACATTTATTAAGTGAGACTTGACTAGTTTTCATTTCACAAAAAAATTGTAATTGTCAGAAAGGTCGGAAAAAGATCACAGAAAATTTACATGAAATGGCACCTCACCAATACCCATCCCCCACTTTTCTACTCTATAGAATGCAAGTCAAATGTGTTTCAAAAAGATAAAGACAATTTTTCTTCAGTAAAGCTTTTGTTTTTTCTCTTCAATTCATAACATGTACTGTAGGTTGCAGAAAACTTAAGGAAAAACTTAGCGTTGTTTATCAGAACTTGCATATCTTTGGAATTAGGATAACTACATTTGAGCATACTTTTCATTGCAGATTTAGCCTCAGCACATCAGTTAAGGGAACTATGCAGCAAAACAAAATTGTCCATAAAGGGAAAAAACATACACAAAAATGCTAAAAGTATCACAGCAAATAACGAAATATGCCTCAACAAAAAAAAACTCTGAAAATATTCAGGTTCCCATTCCTTCTCAGTTGACTTAAAGTACAGAAAAAAAATTAATGAAATTAAACATTCCTGAGAGTGTGATTCCTGTTCAAACAATTCCCATAACACCACATGGTAGCACATACTAAATAGATCAAAAGGTATAATTCTACTCATGTCTTATGGTCCAAGTGGGTATAAGATATTTACAATTTAATTGTTGCAATTTTGATACCTGCAAGAATAGGTAGGCTCCCCGATTTTGAAAACACGTCCACAAAGCTGTAATGACTTATTTGCCTTTTCAAGTTTAATCATTCCCACAGCTGGATCCTCTCCACACAGGTACCATTCCATTGGTCCCAAAAGAATATGCTGAGCTAACATTTCTTCATTCAGTGGATTAGGGTTAGAGTCTCTACAATAAATCTTTGGTACGAAATAGGCAAGATGATGGTACACATCCTTAGTCAAATCTGTTGCTTGAAGCCAGTTCTAAGAAGAAAAATATCAAATATATTTGATTTTTGCAAAGAAAATTTAAAACTATTTAACTACAATATCATTTTGTAAAATAATACTATCAATAATGAAAAAGCATACATTTACAATTTTCAGTACAAATGCACTAACTATACACCCTCAATAAATTTGAGATCGGCTCTGGTGAAAAGGTTATTGTTTGCCTGCAATAAGAATAACTGCCCAATCCTCAAACCAATTTATCTAATTACACCTTTATGAATAAATTTCTCTGAGGTGAAGGCATTCAGTTAAATCATAGAATTGCTGAACATTTATCATACAAGTCTATTTAGCCACTGAGCATGTATTACTACTTCTGGATAACAATCCAGATTACTCCACTACCCTGCTCTCTTCTCCAAATCCCTGCAACTTTTCTACTTCAATTATTTGGCCAATTACCTTTTAAAAACTATTTTGCATGTATCTGTCTTACTAAGGAAGTACATTTCAAATTGTAGCTCTTTTCTCACATCCAGCATAAACTCTGACAATGAAAAATCTCTTCCAAATGTCATGTCACACTCAGGCTCGGCCAATTATCAAATCTGTGAAGAACTAAATGCTTTTGTCATCAATGCTCAAATATTATAAGAAATGAATTATTAAACAAAAAATAACAAAAATGTAACCATGATTGAACAATTTAAAATATTTAAACAAGCTTACCTAGTCTATCTGCTCAAGGAGTGAATGGGAACAATTGGAGAGTGAAAACAGGCAAAAATAACAAAAAAAGACTCAATTCTATAACTTCAGGTAAAGTGATTCATTTGTCTGTATCAGTCATCCATTTTTGATATTAGCTCAGTTTTTGTTAGCTTCCTTCCTCTTTTATCATCTTTGGGAGTGTAGGATATACCTAGCCAACCAACTGGACATATCCTCTAGCTCTGCATTTTCCAGTTCCCATATTCTATGTTTTTTCTAGATTCTTTTGACTATTATCTCACTCGCTTACTGCTCCCATTCATATCATCCGCATAATCTTATTTACAGCTCAGCTCCATGTCACTCCTGTTTGACCCAGACATCTCCATCCCCAAATCCCAGCAGCTTAACAAGCTTCTCTATCACCCTTTCAATTCTGAAATGTTACCTAAAACGTTGATAATGTCTCTCTTCCCACAGCAGTTACCATGATCTGCTGAGTATACATGGTATGCTTCGTTCTTGTTTAAAACTTCCAGCTTCTGCAGTTTTGTTTTTAAAATGTTTACTCTCTGGCATTCAATGCCTTATAAACACAAATATATTATCAGGATGAAAACAAGACCATGGGTATCAGAAGAATAAACATAAATTATTAAATTCTGATTTTATGCCAACAGATATGTGCATCACTTGTACACTGACTAATAATGAGACCCCTAATTAAATGTTCCCTTCTCTCAAGCTTAGGAAGTCATCCAAACACAAAAAAACCTTCTGTAAGTATGCTTACGACTGCAACCAAAGGACCAACCTGGAAATGTCATTCCCTTACTATTACATAAAAGTGTAAAAGAGATGAGAATAGATATTGGACTGCTGGAAAACTTTGCTGGAGTAGTAGTAGTGGAAGATAAGGAAATGATGGATGAACTGAATAAGTATCTTGCATCAATCTTCACTATGGAAGACACTAACAGTATGCTGGAAGTTCAAGAGTGTCAGGGGGCAGAAGTATGTGAAAGTACCATTACAAGGGAGAAAGTCTTTGGGAAACTGAAACGTCTGAATATAGATAAGTCACTTGGATTAATTGGTATACAATCCACGGTTCTGAAAGAGGTGGCTGAAAAGATTGTGGAAGCATTGGTAATGATCTTTCAGTGATTCTGGCATGGCTCCAGAGGAATGAAAAATTGCAAATGTCACTCCACTCTTCAAGAAGCGAGAGAGGCATCAGAAAGAAAATTATAGCCTTGTAGTCTATCTCAGTGGTTGGGATGATGTTGAAGTCAATTGTTAAGGACATGGTTTCAGGGCACTTGGAGGTACATGATTAAATAGACCATAGTCAGCATGGTTTAACTTAAGGGAAAATCTTGCCTGACAAATCTGTTAAATTCTTTGAAGAAATAACAAGCAGGATAGACAAAGGAGAATCACTGGATTTTCAGAAGGCCTTTGGCAAGGTGTCACAAGCTAAGAGCCCATGGATAGATACTAGCATGGATAAAGCAATGGCTTACTGGCAAGAGGCAAAGAATGGGAATAAAGGGAGCCTTTTCTAGTTGGCTGCCAGTGACTTGTGGTGTTCCACAAGGTTCTGTGTTCGGACCATTTCTTCTTCTGTTATATGTCAATGACTTGGATGATGGAATTGATGGCTTTGTGGAAAAGTTTGCAGATGATACAAAGAGATGCAGAGGGGCAGGTAATTTTGAGGAAGTAGAGGGGCTACAGGACTTAGACAGATTAGGAGAATGGGCAAAGAAGTGGCAGATGGAATACACTGTCCGGAAGTGTATAGCCATGCACTTTGATAAAAGAAAGAAAAAATGTACACTCTTTTCTAAATGGAGAGAAAATTCAAAAATCTGTGGTGCAAAGGGACTTGGGAGTCCTTGAGTATGATTCGCTAACGATTAATTTGCAGGTTGAGTTGGTGGTGAGGAAGGCTAATGTAATGTTAGCATTCATTTCAAGAGGACTAGAAAACAAAAGCAAGGTTGAGGGATTGAAGCGGGGGCAGGGATTCAGATTTCTGGATCATTGGGACCTCTTATGGGGTAGGTGTGACCTGTACAAAAAGGACGGTTCGCACTTGAATCTGAGGGGGACTAATGTCCTGGCGGGAAGGTTTGCTAAAGCTATTGGGGAGAGTTTAAACGAGAATTGCTGGGGGGGTGGGAACCAAACTGAAGTGACAGAGGAAAGGGAGGTTGGCTCACAAATAGAGAAATGTTGGAGACAGTGCGAAAGGGAGGATAGGCAGGTGATAGAGAAGGGACGCGCTCCGTCCAATGGTTTGAGATGTGTCTATTTTAATGCGAGGAGTATCATGAATAAAGCAGATGAGCTTACAGCGTGGGTCAGCACTTGGAGCCATGATGTTGTGGCCATCACAGAGACTTGGATAGTACAGTGGCAGGAATGGCTACGTCAAGTGCCAGGCTTTAGATGTTTCAGAAAGGATAGGAAGGGAGGCAAAAGAGGTGGGGGCGTGGCACTGTTGATCAGAGATAGTGTCATGGCTGCAGAAAAGGAGGAAGTCATGGATGGGTTGTCTACGGAGTCTCTGTGGGTGCAAGTTAGGAATAGGAAGGAGTCAATAACTCTACTGGGTGTTTTTTTATAGACCACCCAATAGTAACAGAGACATCAAGGAGCAGATAGGGAGACAGATTCTGGAAAGAAGTAATAATAATAGGGTTGTTGTGGTGGGAGATTTTAATTGCCCAAATATTGATTGGCTCCTCCCTGGAGTGAGGGGTTTTGATAGGGTGGAGTTTGTTAGGTGTGTTCAGTAAGGTTTCTTGACACAATATGTAGATAAGCCTACAAGAGGAGAGGCTGCACTTGATCTGGTATTGGGAAATTGACCTGGTCTGGTGTCAGGTCTCTCAGTGGGAGAGAATTCTGGAGATAGTGATCACAATTCTACCTCCTTTACCATAGCACTGGATAGGGATAGGAACAGACAAGTTAGGGAAACGTTTAATTGGAGTAAGGGGAACTATGAGACTATCAGGCAGGAACTTGAAAGCATAAATTGGAAACAGATGTTCTCAGGGAAACGTTCTGAAGAAATGTGGCAAATGTTCAGGGGATATTTGTGTGGGGTTCTGAGTAGGTACGTTCCAATGAGACATGGAAAAGATGGTAGGGTACAAGATCCATGGTGCACAAAGGCTGTTGTAAATCTAGTCAAGAAAAGAAGAAGTTACAAAAGGTTCAAAATACTACGTAATGATAGAGATCTAGAAGATTATAAGGAAGGAGCTTAAGAATGAAATTAGGAGAGCCAGAAGGGGCAATGAGAAGACCTTGGTAGACAGGATTAATGAAAACCCCTAAAACATTCTACAAATATGTGAAGAGCAAGAGGATAAGACATGAGCGAATAGGACCAATCAAGTGTGACAATGGTATGGAATGGTGTGTATAGAACCGGAGGAAATAGCAGAGGTACTTTATGAATAACCTTTTTTTGGGTTACCAATGAGAGAGTCAAATCATTTAACCTCTTCAGCTCGTCAGATGATTGCATTTCTTACATTAATGGCTAGAAGATCCATTTTGCTGAATTGTAAAGAGATTAATCCTCCCACCACATTTCATTGGTTCGCTCAAACTATGTTGTGTTTAAACTTAGAAAAAATTAGAAGTGTTATTTTTGATCCCTCTGTTAAATTCGGAAACACTTGGAGGCCATTTATTCAACATTTTCATATGATGTAATTTGACCTTTTCCAAACTTATTCTATTCTGTTTTAATATACGTTGAGAGGAGCGGAGTCGACGACACTAATGGTTCCTTTTTCTTTGATGTTATATAACAGCCCATGTCTTTTTTTTCTCTTAGTTTAGTTGATTAACACTGTTTAGGTTAGTTTTTCTTTTGGGGTATATTTTTTTTTCCCTTTTTCATGATTTTTTTCCTATTTTTTTTTGTTTATTACATTTGCATCCTGTATGATTGGGAAATTTAATACCCATTTGTTAACTGAGTTTATATTTAACTATGTTAATCATAACAATGTAATCCCAACAACTTTGTATCAATATTATGGTATGTTTATCATTATGAAACTAATAAAAAGATTGAAAAGAAAAGAAGAAATGAATAACCAGCTGGTGACGTAGTGGCATCAGCAGTGGACTTCGGGGCAAGAGGTCCCGAGTTCGAATCCAGCCCGCTCCCTTGCACGCTCTCCATCCATGCCTGGGTTGAGTGTCGAGCTAACAACTCAACCTCGTAAAAAAAAATCCTGGAGAGGGATGGGCTCCACCAGGTTTCAGATGCCCAAGACACGCCATACGATGAGCATACCAAAAAAAAAACTTGTCATGACAACACCCCAACAACTCCACTAGGAGTAAAGGGCGCGCACGCATACACACAAACAAACACACACACATACTTAATGAATACTTTGCTTCAGTATTCACTACAGAAAAGGACCTTGGTGATTGTAGGGATGACTTGCAGTGGACAGAAAAGCTTGAATGTAGATACTAAGAAAGAGGATGTGCTGGAGCTTTTGGAAAGCATCAATTTGGATAAGTCACCGGGACCGGACGGAATGTACACCAGGCTACTGAGGGAAGCGAGGGAGGAGATGCTGAGCCTCTGGCGATGATCTTTACATCATCAATGACAACGGGAGAGGTTCCAGAGGATTGGAGGGTTGCGGATGTTGTTCCCTTATTCAAGAAAGAGAATAGGGATAGCCCAGGAAATTATACACCAGTGAGTCTAACCTCAGTGGTTGGTAAGTTGATGGAGAAGATCCTGAGTGGCGGGATTTATGAACATTTGGAGAGGCATAATGTGATTAGGAATAGTTAGCAGAGCTTTATCAAAGGCAGGTCGTGCCTTACGAGCCTGACTGAATTTTTTGAGGATGTGATTAAGCACATTGATGAAGTGTCATATGGATTTTAGCAAGGCATTTAATAAGGTACACCATGCAAGGCTTATTGAGGAAGTAAGGAGGCATGAGATTCAAAGGGCATTGCTTTGTGGATCCAGAACTGGCTTGCCCACAAAAGGCAAAGAGTGGTTGTAGATGGGTCATATTCTGCATGGAAGCTGGTGACCAGTGGTGTGCCTCAGGGATCTGTTCTGGGACCCCAACTCTTTGTGATTTTTATAAATGACCTGGATAAGGAAGTAGAGGGATGGGTTAGTAAATTTGCTGATGACACAAAGGTTGGGTGTGTTGTGGATAGTGTGGAGGGCTGTCAGAGGTTACAACGGGACATTGATAGGATGCAAAACTGCTGAGAAGTGGCAGATGGAGTTCAACGCAGATAAGCGTGAGGTGGTTCGTTTTGGTTGGTCAAATATGAAATATAGTATTAATCGTAAGACTCTTGACAGTGTGGAGGATCAGAGGGATCTTGGGGACCGAGTCCATAGGATACTCAAAGCTGCTACGCAGGTTGACTCTGTGGTTAAGAAGGCATAACTCTGTGGTTAATTGGCCTTCATCAATCGTGGGATTGAGTTTAAGAGCTGAGAGGTAATGTTGCAGTTATATAGGACCCTGGTCAGACCCCACTTGGAGTACTCTGCTCAGTTCTGGTCGCCTCACTATAGGAAGGACGTGGAATCCATAGAAAGGGTGCAGAGGAGATTTACAAGGATGTTGCATGAATTGGGGAGCATGCCTTATGCGAAAAGGTTGAGTGAACTCGGCCTTTTCTCCTTGGAGCGACGGAGTATGAGAGGTGACTTGATAGAGGTGAACAAGATAATGAGAGGCACTGATCGTGCAAATAGAGGCTTTTCCCCAGGGCTGAAATATCTAGCAAGAGAGGGCACAGTTTTAAAGTACTTGGAAGCAGGTACAGAGGAGATATCAGGAGTAAAGTTTTTCTGCAGTGGTAAGTGCGTGGAATGGGCTGCCAGCAGAGGTGGTGGAGGCGGAAATGATAGGGTCTTTTAAGAGACTTCTGGATGGCTACAATGAGCTTAGAAAAATAGAGGGCTATGGGTAAAGCCTAGGTAGTTCTAAGGTAGGGACATGTTCGGCACAGCTTTGTGGGCTGGAGGGCCTGTATTGTGTTGTATGTTTTCTATGTTTCTATGATGTAATATTCAGATTTTATAAAACACTAGTGAGCCTCACTGAGTACTGAGAGGAGTTTTGGGCTCCTTATCTAAGAAAGGATGTGCTGACATTGGAGAGGGTTCAAATGAGGTTTATGAAAATGATTCTGGGATTCAAAGGCTTGTCATATGAAGAACGTTTGATGGGTCTGGGCCTGTACTCACTGGAATTCAGAAGAATGAGGGGTGACCTCATTAAAACCTATTGATGCTGAAAAGCTTCGAAGGAGTGGATATGGAAAGGATGTTTGCTGCAGTGGAGGAGTCTAAGATCAGAAGACACAGCCTCAGAATAGAGGGATGTCCTTTTAGAATGGGGATGAGGAAGAGTTTCCTTTGCCAGAGGTGGCTGTGGAAGCCAAATCATTTGGTATATTCAAGGCAGAGGCTAATACATTCTCGATTAGTCAATGCATGAAGGGATATGGGGTGAAGGCAGAAGATTGAGGCTGTGAGGGAAAATGGATCAGCCATGATGAAATTGCGGAACAAACTCGACAGCCCAAATGGGACTAATTCTTCTCCTATATCTAATTATCTTATGATAGAAATCCAAAAGCATTTTTCTGCAACAATTTCCAGGAGATTGTTTATTACATCTGATTGGCTTGTTGCTCAGAGAACAAATTTAATGGCCATTAATAAAATCAGATAGCTTTGACTAACACAGTTTCAAAGGAACCATATTCTGTAAGGTAGCTTTTAAGACAACAATTGATCTGTCTTACAATATCCTGGCTATTGACCACTGATACAGGAAATTCGCCTTCAAATTCTGACTGGAATCATAATAGAACAAACACATCAATCATGCCAATCCTGTACACATTCACTATAAATCTCAAGATCAAATGTTTTCTCCTCCAAGCACAACTGGTAGTCTATCACCTCACCACAAATCCCATCTCACTTGCTTAACATTTCCAACAGTTTCTAATTTTATTCAGGGATAGTCACATAGCATTTTTCAAGTCTCAGTAATTCTTAGCATAACAAATGACAGTTCAAAAGTAATTGTTCCAGTAATGAAACTTCTGACAAGTTTGACTGTCAGAACTATTCTCAAGGAATCATTTCGAGTAATCAGAGTTGTTATCTTTTGAGTGAGTACACAAACCCAGTCCATTCACCCTGCTTCAGAAACAGTTTTACATCTGAACATGCAAGATACAAATCCCATCATCAAGGACATTTTCAAAAGTCAGTTCCTCAAGAAGTTGGGCTCTATTTTGAAGGATCCTCACCATCCAAGACATGCCCTCCTCATTACTACCAACAGAAAGGTGGTACAGAAGCCTGATGATGAACAATCAACATTTTAGGACAGCTTCTTCCCTTCAGTCATCAGATTTCTGAAAGGTCCATGAACCGATGAACAGCACCTTACTACTTTTAAAATATATTTCTTATTCTAATTTCCTGTTTTTTTTTATGTACTGCATTGTACTACTGCAGCAAAACAAGAAATTTCACAACATATATCAATGATAATAAACTTGATTCTGATTCACGCCAAAGCTAAGCACTAAACCACTATCAAGAGTCATGAGGCATCAGGGACTAAACCATAAACTCCTTTGGGCAATTCACTGCAATATTTTCTGTTTTGGAAAGTATATCATTAACCTTCTTATAGCACCAGTGACCTGGGTTCAATCCTGACCTTGGATGCTGAATGAGTGGAGTTAACACATCTCCTGTGGCCATATGGGTTTCACTGGATCCTTCAGTTTTCTCCCACATCCCAAAGATGTGCATGTTGATAGGCAAATTGTCTCCTAGCGTGTAAATGTATGGTTGAATCTCGGGGGAGTCGATGGACAAGTGGGGAGAATAGTTTGGAGAGGTAATGAGAGCACTGCAAGTCACCACCAGGTTAATGGACCAAATGGCCTTCTTAAATGACACAAAGAAAATATAGAAACTGACATATAGAAAATTAACACTTGCTTTAAACATATAGTTTTTGTCCAACACTTATCCATCAGTCAACTACAGTAAACTATATTTTTTTCCTTTAGAGTGAAAATTTAGGAAATAAATAAAATGAAATTAATTAATCCATCAAATTCCCTCTCCCTTCCCACCCATTTCCTTTTAAATATTTTTATGTGATTTAGATATCTGACAAAATTTTACAGCAGGCCTGAGATATTAAATCTATTTTAATCTTAATAATATGCTGTGCCCCAAAAATAAACTTCATCACTGAAGCTTATAGTTATCAGAAAGGGGAAAAGATTCATGTTGTACACCAGCAAGCTACCATAACTTATGTCACCCTCAATCCCAAGTAACTGTCTTAAAATGATCACAACTTAAGGATATTTGGAGTGCAGCCAACTGACACAAAATGTGTAGGATGATAGCTCTTCCTTGACATTTTGACTTCAAGCTAAGTAACCTCTTCTTTACCAGCAAGATTCGTAAACTAATTATATTTAATAAGACTGGTATTATAAATTAATTGTAACTTGATGTCAACAGCAGGAAGTGTTATTCCGACAATTTAACGTGAAGACTCCTCCGTTAAAAAAAAAGTTAAAAATAGTAATGATCATCCTTGGTTTTATACGGGTACACGCACGAAAGCGATGAAGTGCTCCCCATATTTTCACCACCCGGTGAGTTGGCCCGCAGCGGACAGCATCTCCCAGCAAATCAGAGAACAAGGCTGCAGGCCTGGGAACGGTCTGAACTTAGCAACCTTACCCAGTCTGACGAATACCGCTGACAAGGATTTTTAAAAAAGAGAGAACACTGCATTCAGGGATGTCGGAGAGAGACAGATAAATAGATGGCATATTATGTTTCTTACCAAGGCGATGTCCTTCGGCGAACAGTCCATTAAAAACTTCGAGATAGACGGAACCTCTTCTGACTCAGTAGCGGCCATCTTCGCTCGTAGGCCCAAGGCCGGCAGCACCGGAAATGATCATCACCAAGGCCAAACATCCGCTCCAGCGGCTCCGGCACTTCACCCAGCGTTTGCTCCACGCTCAATGTCAAGAGCGCACTCATGCTATCGCCCTGCAAGGATCTTTCATACTTTGCACGTAATTTACTTACTAAACTTTTTTGTTCGATGATATGTTTTGTTGAATTTATCAGATTGCTTTTTCAGTTGATCGCACAGTTAGAAATAGATCAACCTCCAAATTAGTGAGTTCTTGTTTATATGAGGAGTGAATTTTGCTTTCATCTCCACAGACGCTGCCTGGTATGCTGAATGGTCTTAAAACTTTTACTTTTGGCTAAATATTCCTTATATGATATCATCTCAGTTATTAGCACAGTGATGGAAAGTGTCATCAACGGTGCAGTTGTGGCATTTCCTCACCAATAAACATTTTGCTAACGCTAAATTTATGAGATCTCAAATCTCAATCTCATGATAGCGTTTGTATAAGCACAGGCAAGAGGGTAATCTGCATGTGTGAAGCAAGAGTGTATTCATATCATTAAAGAAACATGCTTCATTTAGGGGGACTAACAAAATTAAATTTATGGGAAACAAGAGGGAGACTGATGAAATAATTCTCTAAATGGGTACCTGATACAAAAGAAACCATGGAGAGATCAAAAAACAAACTTCAACAAACTTTATTGAGTTCAGCTGCTGCATCAGTCACAGATTCCATATCAATTGGGCCTCAGCTCGAATATTTCATTCAATTTTTGACGCAAAAACTTTCAGGGGCCTGTGGGTGTTCCAAAGAAAGTGCAAAGAAATTTACTTGAATGTTCCCAGAGATGAAGAATTTCATAAAAAGATAAGCTTGGGGAAGATCAGGTTAGGTCGTTGTCTAAAAGAAGAAATTTGAGGTAAGATTTCACAGGGTCATAATAGATTGAATCATGATAGACAGAACAAAACTCTTCCTATTAGCAGGGACCAGTGGCAAGAATTAATATTTTTTGCAAAGTGTAAAAGAGAGTTGTGAATTATCATTTGGAATTTAACTTCTGCCCAGATAGTATAAATATAATTATCAATACTTTCAAAAGTGATTTGGATAGGCCCCTGAATAATTTGCAGGGCTATGGGGAAAGCAGAGAAATGAGTCCTATGGGAGCAGACATCAACTCCATGGGCTAAATCATAACAATTTATTGATTTTATTATCCGCACAGTAGAGACTAGGGAACTATATTACCTATATCCCCTCTAAGTTACAAAACAGCCTCACTAGGAAATATGTTTCTATTAGAATGTAGGATATTTTGGCCCCAAAATGTCTGTACTGAATATGAGGTCAAATTAAACTAATCCCATCCCATCATGATCATAACTCTCCATATTCATGAGCCTGTCTAAATGTCTCATAAACACCAGTACATTCCAAGCATCTACCATGCTCTGTGTTTAAAAAAAAACTAGCCCACTCTTCTTCTTTAAACTTACCCTCCTCTGCTTAAAGTTATGTCATCTAGTATTTGATATTTCTAACTGGAGAAAAAGAACTCTGACTATTTACCTATCTATGCTTCTTATAATTTTATATAATTTGATGAGATGTCTTGTGATCTTGTGATCTCCCCGTCTCTACTTACCAGGACATTCTTATCAACAGTGCTATTTTAATATCTTGATCACAAGAATAACAGCAGCTCAATAAAGTGGCTCAACATGACTGTCTCTCCACTAGAACCGGCAATAAATCTAGCCTTGCCAATAAAACCTACATTCTATAAATGAATTTAAGTCTCACTACCAAAACAAATGTCATTGTTAAAATCAGAAACCATTCATCCTGAAACCCTTCGTTGCTGTTGTAAACGCCAGCGGCCTAACTGGCAGTAATTAACTGATACTGGTCAGGTATTTTCTCAGTTGGACTTCCACTGCTTAGACAGGCATTTCAAGCTCATTCCGATTTAAATTGTTGAAAAGCTGCTTATTTGGTTATGATCTTTTGTTCTTACATTCTTTTATGCATTTTCTATTGATGTGTTCAGAACAAAACTTTAGGGGCAAATTATTCAGCTAAGCTAGAAATCTTAAAATGATGAAATAATTTACAGCTTATAGCTCCTTTATCTTAATTTAATAGGATAGAAACAATGTTTTTATACAGAAAGACTGTATGGACTGTAGTTAATTAAATTGGACACGCTCCATAAACCACGAAGAACTTCAGCAAAGGTGAGTAACATTCATAATTATGTATTAATATTCATTATATAAGGTGATTAAATGTTTCAGCACACCGCCCTGCACCTGGGACAGTCTCCCTTTAATTTTTTTTTAAAAGGCATTGCAGGATTGTGGGTGTAGTTGCATATCATATGTTAACCGAGTAACGCCAGTACAGTATATGAAAAAAGGTAAGAAGTGTTTGGCGCACAGTTGAAAACGAATGACCTCATGTAATCTTTCGCAAAATTATGCATGCATAATTTTTCCGAAAAATCGCGCAGATTGGAGGGCGTTGCAAAAGAGTGTTTCGGCAACAAAGCCCAGTCATTGTCTGATTTATTATTCTTTTATGCGTGCCGGTCTTGGAATGGATTTGTAGGCCTGCAGCGTGGATGGAAGTGCCAGGAACTGCGGCATTGCCGAAAAGAGCTAGTTGCAGAGTTTGTGATCCGCTAGAGCCGCCTTTTTATTTACAGCGTGGATGTTTAGAATCATACTTTGTGTTGAGGACTGTTGGAGGAATAATAATCTTTCCCCAGTAGTATCAGCAACTGTGTCGCGGGCAGTCTGTAAAAATGCAACGTTTGCATTCATTTGGGGAGTTGCCGGGACGTAACCTCTAATTATTTTAACTTCGTTTATCCTTGGTAGAGTTTTCAGAGCAGATAAATTGTAGGATGGTCCACACGACAGATTGACGGTGCATGTGCAGGTAGAATTGCCTGCTTTAGTTATTTTTGCCGAAGGCGGGGGGGGGGGGGCGTTGCGTGGAAATAATTCTCGAAGGAATTTTCGTTCTGTTCGCAGTCTTAAATTTTGCAGTGCCCGACACTGGTTTCACGCTCCTAATCCTTACAAAATATAACTGATAATTGCTAACCTTTTCACTCCATTTCCAGCTATTGGAAAGAAGCCCAGTATATAGTGTGGAATGAGAGGAAGTATGTTACCAAAGTTTAGGTAGCCTCGTTACCTTGTTTCACGGACTTCTGGTCACTAATAGCTACCAGTTGTGTGTTTGAATTGTTCTTTCAAAGAAGGCAATGAATTCGTTGCTCTTGTCATTTTCCTTTCTTTATCGTGGATTATATATTCCGCAAATGCCGACCTGACCATATTTAGGAAAACTGTTTATTGCTGAGTTAGAATAATGTCCGAAGTGAAAGTTGAAAACCCGTTTGTATTGGTTCTCCTTCAAATTGGCTCTCTGGAAGATTTGGATACAAAACAGCCATTGTTTGTTGAAGTTTGCGTTGTCAAAGTTCATCCAGATTTAATGCTCCCTCCAACCAACTTCAATCTATTTGGCTGTGAAAGTTTCCCTATGTCTAATTTGAAACAGACATACTTTTGAGATCCACACTACCTTCAGCAAAGAACAGAAGAAAAGATTTGAGAATGTTTTCAAATTTTTCTTGAAATATAGCAGTATCCAAAAATCCAAGTATCATTGGCCAATGATAATACAAGTCGAACATTGTCATTCTGGATGGTATTGCACACAAAAGCCTTGTGAAAATTGCAGACCTACATCACCTGACAGAGTATGCAGTCACTTGATTTCCATTTCAGCTCCATCAGATACCTTTGAACCCACAAAATATCAATGGAAGCATCATCTTCTGTCCTGTTTCAAGTATATCCCCTTCATAGCTAGTACCTCATAACCAACATTCCATTGCATGTGGTAGAATTTATTCTATCTCAAGCAGTCAAGGCATATGTTAAATTAAAAGTGAATTTTATTTGCCTCATAGTGTTTGAATTTGGATTACTTTGTTTATTGGCATTTGGTTTAGAATATTACATTCTATAATATAATTAATATGCAATATGTTCACAAAAATACAGAATGATCAGTGTAGGAGAAGGCCATTTTCTAGGTGGAGCTCATTTCTGCATTCTACTTCCTTTCCCTCTCTCACAGTCCTTGTACACGTTTTTCTAGTTCCTTTTTGAAAGTTATAGGTGAATGTGGTTCCAGTGCACTGCCTAGAACTAAATTCCAATCGTAACCTTGCAGTGTAAATGTCAGATCTATTTTTCTTTTGTCAGTCATCTTTATTTTGTGTCCCTTTTTTGATTCCTCTGATAATGGGAACAGATTTCTTCTGCAATTCCCTTTGCCTTGAAACGTGTTTTCCCCCTTCATTCTGTTCTCTACACGCATTATCCCTGGAACCATGCTCGTGATTCTCTTCTGTACTTTGTCAGAACCTTTTGCATCTTTCAAATGGTGTCCATGACTGGACAAGATTTTCCATGTCTGGCAGACACAAAGTTTGGTAAAGGTTGCTCTTCCATTTATGCCTTTTTCTAAAGTCTAGGAACCTACAGCCTTTTTTATTTAACTGTTTATTTAACAAGCTATGCACAAATAGTCCATTCTATTCTTGTATCCCTTTTAGAATTTATAGAACATTAAAAATCCACGGCACATTACAGGCCCTTTGGCCCACAATGTTCTGCCGACCATGTAACCTACTCTAGAAACTGTCTAGAATTTCCCTACTGCATAACCATCTATTTTTCTAAGCTCCATGTACATATCCAAGGGTCTCTTAAACGACCCTAACGTATCCACCTCCACCACCATCATCTGCAGTGCATTCCACCCACTCACCACTCTCTGTGTGGAAAAACTTACCTGTACCTACTTCCAAGCACCTTAAAACTATGCCCCCTCGTGATAGCCATTTCAACCCTGGGAAGAAGCCTCTGGCTATCCACACATTCAATGCCTCTCACCATCCATGCACTCTTATCAGGTCACCTCTCATCCTCCATCCCTCCAAGGAGAAAGGGCCAAGTTCACTCAACCTATTCTTACAAGGTATGCTCTCCAATCCAGGCAACATCCTTGTAAATCTCCTCTGCATTCTCTCTTGCATCCACATCCTTCCTGTAATGAGGTGACCAGAACTGAACACAGCACTCCAAATGGGGTATAACTAAGGTCTTGTATAGCTGTGATATTACCTCAAGGCTCTTGAACTCAGTCCCATGGTTGATGAAAACATATGCCTTGATCCGCCTTCTTAACAACATTCTCAACCTATGCAGAGCAGCTTTGAGCTATAGTCGTGGACCCCAAGATCTTCCTGATTCTCCACACTGCCAAGAGTCTTCCCATTAATATTCTGTCTTCAAATTTGACCTACCTAAATGAACCACTTCACGCTTTTCTGGGTTGAACTCCATTTGCTGCTTCTCAGCCCAGTTCTGCATCCTATCAATGTCCCGCCGTAACCTCTGAAACCCTTCAGACTATCTACAACACCCCCAACCGTTATGTCATCAGCAAACTTACTAACCCACCCTTCTGCTTCCTCATCCAGGTCAATTATAAAAATCACAAAGAGGAGGGGTCCCAGAACAGATCCCTGAGGCACACCACTGATCACCGACCTTCATGCAGAATATGGCCCATCTACAACCACTCTTTGCCTTCTGTGTGCAAGCCAGTTCTGGATCCACAAAGCAATGTCCCCTTGGATCCCACACCTCCTTACTTTCTCAATAAGCCTTGCATGGGGTACCTTATCAAATGCTTTGCTGAAATCCATATACACTACATCTACTGCTCTTCCTTCATCAATGTGTTTAGTCACATCCTCAAAAAATTCAATCAGGCTCGTAAGACATGACCTGCGCTTGACAAAGCCATGCTGACTATTCCTAATCATATTATTCCTCTCCAAATGTTCATAAATCCTGCCTCTCAAGATCTTCACCATCAACTTACCAACTACTGAAGTAAGACTCACTTGTCTATAATTTCCTGGGCTATCTTTACTCCCTTTCTTGAATAAGGGAACGACATCCACAACCCTCCAATCCTCGAACCTCTCCCATCCCCATTGATGATGCAAAGATCGTCACCAGAGGCTCAGCAATCTCTTCCCTCGCCTCCCACAGTAGTCTGGGGTACATCCCATCTGGTCCCGGCGACTTATCCAATTTGATGCTTTCCAAAAGCTCCAGCACATCCTCTTTCTTAATATCTACATGCTCAAGCTTTTCAGTCTGCTGCAAGTCATTACAACAATCACCAAGATCCTTTTCCATAGTGAATACTGAGACCGCTTTGCTGAACATCTACGCTCTGTCCGCCAGAGAAAGCAGGATCTCCCAGTGGCCACACATTTTAATTCCACATCCCATTCCCATTCTGACATGTCTATCCACGGCCTCCTCTACTGTAAAGATGAAGCCACACTCAGGTTGGAGGAACAACACCTTATATTCCGTCTGGGTAGCCTCCAACCTGATGGCATGAACATTGACTTCTCTAACTTCCGCTAGGCCCCACCTCCCCCTCGTACCCCAGCTGTTACTCATTTTTATGCACACATTCTTTCTCTCACTCTCCTTTTTCTCCCTCTGTCCCTCTGAATATACCTCTTGCCCATCCTCTGGGTCACCCCCCCCCCCCGTCTTTCTTCCCGGACCTCCTGTCCCATGATCCTCTCGTATCCCCTTTTGCCTATCACCTGTCCAGCTCTCGGCTCTATCCCTCCCCCTCCTGTCTTCTCCTATCATTTTGCATCTCCCCCTCCCCCTCCAGCTTTCAAATCCCTTACTCACTCTTCCTTCAGTTAGTCCTGACGAAGAGTCTCGGCCTGAAACGTCGACTGCGCCTCTTCCTATAGATGCTGCTTGGCCTGCTGCGTTCACCAGCAACTTTGATGTATGTTGCATTAAGTACTCCTGCTGGTTCCTCCAGTTCCATAAACATTTTCCCACTGTCACACTTGATAGGTCCTATTCTTTCATGTCTTATCCTCCTGCTCTATCCTCTTTTAGTCCGATGTATGCCATCTCCACAATTGCCAAGGTCCTTTTTACTGGTGAATACTGAAGCAAAATATTCATTAAGTACCTCCACTACCTCCTCCAGCTTAGCTCCATGCACATATTTCCACTCTTACTCCTGACTGGTCTTAATCTCATACGGCTCATCCTCCTGCTCTTCACATATTTGTCGAATGCCTTGGGGTTTTACTTAATCCGCTCGCCAAGGCTTCTCTTTCCATAGATCATCCCTGGCCTGTGTTGGCAAAATGTTATACCTGTACTTTTATTTCACTGGCATTTCTTTGGCATTAATACAGGGATGACTACTTTCCATAACACATTTAAAGCATTTTCATCTGTGTGTACAAAGCTTAATTTCCAAATATTGCATTGTGAAATGTTTTGCAAGTGTCCCTGACCACAGCGCAGTGCAGGTTGGTCAGTGGGGCAAAGGTGGCATTTTGTAGCTTCAATATGTATGATATAAAAATACTGGTTGACGCTAAAAACAGTTTCAAATATGATGAGCAGAGAAGAATGAGGATGTCAGATAGTCTGTGCAACATCTGAACGTCTGATTGCAGAACTTGGCATGATGGCTTAAAACTTATGTTAAGTTAACAAAGGCAGTAAGTTATTTATATCATGAAGTGTGAAAATGTGTGGCTGCCAGACTTATACAACTGACACCAAGAAAATGTCATAAGCACTGAGGTGAATTGTATCTGGAATTTCTGAGGTCAATTTCCTAAAGGATGCAATTTTACCCAGGAATGATCACTGACATGACTGAAGCAAATTAAATTTTCTTCCTCAAAAACAGGAATTCTGCAGATGCTGGAAATTCAAGTTGCTTAAATTTTCTTCCTGTACATTTTTTAAGAAAGACTCTAATGGATCCATTTTAGGACCTTGTCTTTCAGAATATAATATGAAACCATTAAGAAGATAATTAGAGTCATCCTCAATCTGCAAACACTGGTGCAGGTGGATATTTGGCTAAGTCTGAAAGCTATCAAGTGAAAGATTATTTAAAGTTCAAAGTACATTTATTATCAAAGTATGTATACATTATACAATGTTCATCTTCATCTCTTTACAAGGCATCTATAAAACAAGAAACCGAAAAAAAGAGCAAACACCCAATACATGGTGGGGGTGGGGGTGGGGGTGGGGGGGGGGAACACAAGTTGTGCAAACATTAAAAACAAGCAACAGCATTTAGACTGAAAGTGAAGTCCACTGACAAGAAGCCTGGAGCAGCTGGAGCAGGCTGTTAGCCTCAGTCTAACAAAGATTGGAGCAGTGAACAGAACCGGCCCCACCCACACCTCCGCTCCTGACACCCTGCCATTTCAATCCATCTGGCCAGGTGTTTCTATCATCTCCCCACAATTGAGCATATCTGCACAGAGCATTATCTCAGGAAAGCAGCACCTAGCACCACCCAGGCAATGCTCTCTTCTCACTGTTGCCGTTAGGAAGAAAGTATAAGAGCCTCAGGACTCTCACTACCAGGTTCAGGAACAGTTATTGCTCCGCAACCTGTAGGCTGTTAAACCATAGAGAATAACTTCTTTCAACTTCACTTGAAATTTTACCACAACCTATGGACTCACTTTCAAGGACTCTTCATCTCATGTTCTCAATACTTAGTGTCTGTTTATTATATATTTATTTATTTTTGTATTTTCACAGTTTGTTGTCTTTTGCCCACCGAATGCCCAAGTTGGTGCGGTCTTTCATTGATTCTATTATGGTTATTACTCTATTACAGATTTATTGAATATGCCCACAAGAAAATGAATCACAGGGTTGTATATGATGCCAGTTATGTACTTTGATAACAAACTTACTTTGAACATTGAATTAAACATCCGAAGATATTCTTGCTGAAATTAATAACCTTTTAAAACTCGTTAATGTGAAATTTAAATCAAATTGATATGGCACAACTGCAACTGATCTATTCTTTGCAAGCAGCAGCCTGTATTAAAGTTATTTAGATTTTAAGTTCGGCATTGAAATCATGTTGAATTGGCTTTCTTCTAGGGTGGATATCGCAATATTAGGAATGCCTAATGTTATAGAGATGTGCAATTTGAATCTGGAAATGTACTAATTTTTCCAATAAAATGTATGATTTTCAAGGAACTTTGTTTTTATCAAACTGACCTTTGGGAAAATTTATTTGTTTCACTTCATAAATCTGAATGTTTGTTTTTGAAAACAAAGCTGCCCAGTTTCGTTCACTTTTTGTATTTGTTCAGTTTTATGTTTGATAGCACATGGACATAGATAAATATTGATTCCAAAGGAAATTACAGTGTCACAGTACCATTACAAATGCATAGAGACACAGAAATTAGAAGATAAGTTAGCATAAGAAGTTAGAATGGAATTAAAGAAGTTTTTTTTATAAGCATCTGTTAGTCTCATGAGACCATGTTGTATGGAAGACCAGCAGTTGCCCATGCTGCAAGTCTCCCCTCTCTGTGCTGCCGATGTGTTCTAAAAGAAGGGCATTAGGACCCATACAGCTTGGCACCGGTGTTGTCACAGAGCAATGTGTGGCCTTGCTCAAGGACACACACGCTCCCTCAGCCAAGGCTCGAACTAGCAACCTTCAAATCACTAGACGAATGCCTTAACCACTTGGCCATGCGCCAACACAAAAAAGAAGTTAGAAGAAAGAATAGAAAATAAGTTGCTTCAAAACGTCTAACAGGAGGAGATCATCACTTCCACGACTATAGGTGACTCATTATAGAGCCTAATGGCCGAGGGTAAGAAGGACCTCTTTGGAGCAAGGCAATTGTCTTAGTCAATTACCAAAAGTGCTCGTCTGTTCAGCCAAGTTGGCATGCAGAGGGTGAGAAACGTTGGCCAGAATTGCCAGGATTTTCCGTAGGGGTTCTTTGTTCTACCACAGCCCCCAGTGTGTCCAGTTTGACACCTATAACAGAATCAGCCTTTCTAATCAGTTTATTGAGCATGTTGGCATCATCCGTGTTGATGCCATTACCCCAGCACATCACCATATAGAAGATTGTACTGGCGACAACTGACTGGTAGAACATGTGAAGGAGAGGCCTGCATGCTCTAAAGAACCTCAGTCTCCTCAAGAAATAGAGGTGCCTCTGGCCCTTCTTGTACACAGCATCTGTGTTGGTGCTCCACTCAAGTCTGCCATCCAGGTGCTCCCCCAGGTAGTTGTAGGTCCTCACCATATCCCTGTCCTCACCATCAATAGTAATAGGGAGCAATGCAGGCTTAGTCTTCCCGAAGTCCATCACCATCTCCCTTGTCTGACTGATGTTGAGCTGCAGATGATTCAGCTTGCATCATTTGACGAAGCCCTGCATTCATCCTCCTGTCCTCCCTTTATACATCCAACTATTACTGAGTCATCAGAGAATTTCTGCAGATGACATGACTCAGTGTTTTATCTCAAGTCCGAGGTATACGGGGTAAACAGGAAGGGAGCCAGTGCAATCCCTGTGCTGCTTACAGTCATGTCTGACACACAGCTCTAAAGCTGCACAGACTGTGTTCTGCCAGTCAGGTAGTCCATTATCCAGGATACATTGGTAGTGCCAACCTGCACTGAACGACGCTTTTCTCCCAGCGATGCGGGCTGTATATTGTTGAAGGCTGTTGAGAAATCAAAAAACACAGTGCTGTCCTACTTATCCAAATGGCAGTAGGCTACATTCAGCAGGTAGCTGACAGCATAGTTGACTCCTTGTACGCAAACTGCAGGGGATTGAGGGCTGATCGGACCAGGGGTCAGAGGTGAGCCAGGACCGGCCTCTCTAGGGTCTTCATGATGTGTGAGGTCAGGGCCACTGGATGGTGGTCATTCAAGACTTTCGGTTGGCCCTTCTTGGGTACTAGGACCACACATGATGTTTTCCACAAAGGACCCTTTCCAGACTGAGACTGAGACTGAAAATGCACTGGAGAGCTCCACACAGCTGTTCAGCACACTCCTTCAGGACCTTGGGGTTCACGCCATCTGGTCCCAAAGCTTTCCCGTGTCCGAGTTTCCTCCTTCCACAACGATTACCTCTCTCCCGACAAACGCCTGGTGCTCCCTTTCCCAAATGCAGTTGTTGATGCTGAAAAATGTTCAAGAACATTTATCCATCCAGTACAGGCACTGATTATTTTAATAAAAATATTGTTGGATATGGGTGATACTAGCAAAGCAGTAAATATTTGCTATCTCAGTTTTTTGGTGACAATAACTATCAGACATACAGCATGAGACTGGACTCAGAAATGTTAAACAGAAACTTTTAAATCTCAGCTAAGTATTATTTTTTTTTTCACAACTTAACATCGTGAATAGCTGTGATGCTTCACTCCCAGATGAGCTCAATGCCTTTTATGCATGCATTGAAAAGGAGAATAAAACTACACCTGTGCGGATCCTTGCAGCCTCTGGTGATCCAGTGATCTCTGTATCAGAGGCCAATATCAGAACATTTTTCAAGAGGGTGAACCCTTGCAAAGCGTCAGACCTGATGTGTAGCTAGTAGGGTACTGAAAACCTGTGCCAACCAACTGGTGGGAGTGTTCAAGGACATCTTCAATCCCTCACAGCTGCAGTCAGAAGGGTGGCAATTACACCAGTGCCCAAGAAGAGCAAGGTGAACTGTGTCAACAATTCTCACCCAGTGACACTCACATTCACTGTTACGAATGCTTTGAGAGGTTGGCTATGGCTAAAATGAACTCCTGCCTAAGCAAGGACCTGGACCCCCTGCATTGAGCTTTTTGCCACGATAGCTCTCCAGCAGATGCATTCTCACTGGCTGTCCACTTGGTTTGAATCACCTGGACAGTAGCAATATCTATGTCTATTGACTACAGCTCAGCATTCAACACAATCATACCCTCAGTTCTAATCAACAAGTTCCAAACCCTGGGCCACTGTACCTCAGTCTGCAACTGAATCCTTGACTTCTTCATCAGGAGACCATAGTCTGTGCAGATTGGAAGTAATATCTCCTCTTTACAGACAATCAATACAGGCACACTTCAAGGATGCATACTTAGCCCACTGCTCTACTTTCTCTACACCCATGATTTCGTGGCTAGGCAGAGCTCAAAAACCATCTATAAATTTGCTGATGACACAAATATTGTTGGCAGAATTTCAGATGGTGATGAGAGGCATTCAAGAGTGAGGTAGATCAGCTAGTTTAGTGGTATTGCATCAACAACCTTACACTCAGCATCAGAAAGACCAAGTAATTCAGGAAGGGAAAATTGAGAAAACACACACCAGTTCTCTTCGAGGGATTCGAAGTGAAAAGGGTGAGCAGTTTCAAATTCCTGAGTGTCAACGTCTCTGAGGATCTATCCTGGGCCCTACATATTGATATAATTTCAAAGGAGGCATGGCAGTGGCTTTATTTAATTGGGAATTAGGGGAGAACTGGTATGTCACAAAAGACATTTGCAAATTTCTACTTGTGTACCATAGAGAGCATTCCAACTCGTTGCATCAGCAGATTGTGTGGAGGCACCACTGCACAGGATTGAAAAAAGCTGCAGGAAGTGCAAACTCAGCCAGCTTCCTCATGGGCTGTAGCCTCCCCAGCATCGTGGACACCTTCAAAAGGTGATGCCTGAATTAGACAGCATCCATCGTTAAGGACTTCCATCACCCAGGACGTGTTCTCTCCTCATTGCTATCATCAAGGAAGTACAGGAGCCTGAAAATACACACTTAACCTTTCAGAAACAGCTTCATCACCTCTGCTATCAGATTTTTGAATGGGCAATGAAGCCATGAACACAACCTTAGTATTTTTTCCTCTCTTTTTGCATACCTACTTAATTAATTTTTAAAAATACTACTGTAATAGATTTTATTATTATGTATTGCTGATGCAAAATAACACATTTCTCGACATCTGCTAGTGATATTAAATCTGATTCTGATTTATTGAATTATTTCTGGGGGAAAAAGTGCCATTGTAGAAAATGTAAGTAATTGGACCAGTCAACTACAAAGGCTCTAATTTTGGGTGCTTGAACTTTCTATGGAGGTGGGGATATGGATATTATCACAACGGATTTGAGACATTTCAATACAATTGATGTAATTAGTAAGTTTATAAAAATGCTGAAGTTGAAAAGAAATGTTATTCACTGCTGCAACATGAAGTTTCAAACAATCTCTTAGAAAGTCCAAGGACAATGCCAGTTCTGTAAGTCTAGTAGCTCGTGTCATCATTAAGGAGGAATGGTGGGAAGCAGCATGCATACTTTGCAGGTATGAGAACGTAGATCTCTATTTTAAAAAAGCTGAGAAGGACCACTGAAGTGAGTACAAAACTAGTCTGTGTTTATAGGGTGGTACAGCAGTTAGTTCTGTTGGCTTGGCTCAAAGGACCTTGATTCAATCCTGGCCTCGATTGTTGGCTGTGTAGAATTTACACAGTATCACTGTACACATGTGGTTCCCACTGGGTGCTCCAGTTTTCTTTCTCATCTCAAGAATGCTTGGATTGGTAGGTTAATGTTTACTGTAATTACCTTTTGTTGCAGATAAATGGCAAAACACTTGAATTAAAGAAGAGTTGTGTATATCACAGGGAATGGGTAGAAAGCCCACAGGAAGCAATGAATGGTGGAATGGATTGATGAGATTGCTGAGAACTGGCATAGTCCCTGAGAGACTGTCCTCTTTCTTTACCAAAATAAGTAATTAATCATTTAATTACGATCTAAAAATGGAACTTAGCAAGCAAGAACTGTTTTGTTTAATAATGTTGACAAGAAAATTCAGTTCTGTAATGATAGTGCCATTCTGATTGTCGTTGAACTGAGAATCAACACTATATATTTGTTGCAGCACACACAAAATGCTGGAGGAACAATGCAGGTCAGGCAGCAGTTATGGAAATGAATAAACGTATCTCACGTTTCTGGTGAGACACTCATCAGTTTTGTTTCCAGATAATGTTCTTGCTATTCCAGCAATATGACTAATGTGTATTAGCCTGATAATCAAACAATTACAAAGATGAGCAATTTGGTACCTTAGAGTATAAGGCAACCCTAATGAAGGCTAAACCAGTCTTGCCCTTGATATACATTCATGCTCTATCACTGTGGTATGTGCAACTTTTTTATTTGTCTACAGAACGAATCTATAATTTACTTGAGATTATGCTTGTATGATTACATCACCTTTAATGTAGTGAATCATACGTATAACATGCTTAGTTATGATCAATTGCTACTTGCCCAAGTGGTGGTTTTTAATTTGTGAGAATGGTTCATAACTGACTCTACCGTAGGGCTATCAGGATTAGGGATGATTTACTGCTCATCTCCCGCAGGTGTTTCAGGACCATTTAATGAGAACCTTGCCATTATCTCAGTTTGAGAATATTCCAGATTATTGTAACATCAAAACCCAATCTCATCAGGCTTTCTTGTTTTAGCAAGGAGCAGCCATGGAGGAAGTTAAAATTAATTTGCTGAAATAGTTCCTTGTAAGTAAATAGATAAGAGTAAAAACAACAAATCTTCTTCATTTCATATAACCATTATAGTAGTAGATTAATCATGGCATTAGTTCAATACTTCCAAATTCAGTTCTCAAATGCAGCCTCGGGCCGTTGTTTTGGGCAAGATGAAAATTATTGTCATAGTCTAAGTCACCTAGAACCTAGAAAGAAAAGTAATCTTATCACCTTAAGCAACAAACTGACGAACTGAGCTGGTCGGACAGCATCTGTGGGGTAGAGGAAAAATTTGTTGGCATTGTTAGTTGACCTGAATTATCAACAACTCCAGCATCTATGGTCTTGTGTTGACCCTATTATTTTAATTCCTTTTCAATTTCCAGTCAGAGCATGCTCATTCCTGACAATTCAGTCTTCCCATTCTGGTCGCTATGTTTACAGTTGCAACACTGTGTCTACACTGAAGTGGTTGTAGCAATGTAGCACTCTTTAAGTATGGTTGCAAGCATAATTTTAAAAGAAGCTATATTATCCCAGTATTTCAGATGAACATTGCTATTTTAATATATTTCAACACGTAAATTCTGATTAAAGGATCAGTGGTCCAAAGTATGACGTAGATGCTGCCTGGCCTGCCGTGTATTTATGTCTTCTTCTCAATTCAAATGTATTATATCTGCAGTATTTTTATTTTGTTCCAACATATGGTTCTGTTTATCTCCCATTCATGGCCTGAAGTTTTCCAATTCCTTTGAACTTGGGATGAATGAGCAAAAAAGTTGTCATCAAATGTTCCTTAAATTTTGCACTATCTGCATCAATGTCCCCCACCCCCTGGCAAACCCACCACCACCAGCCCTATTTTCCTTGCAGTGATATTTCATTTTTCAGGAAATATTTACAATAAAAGGGCTAACTATTAAGTGATTTTTTTAGTTACTGAAGTTATACATACAATTTGTTGGAGCATGCCACAGGGATTGTGGGTGTTGATGCAGAATTTTCAGGTATGCGTTTACAGCTTGATGAAGTATGACAGAATAGCGAAGGAGTAAAACAGTAGGTGTAATTTTATGCAATGTTTTACTGGAGGAACTCTGCAGGTCGAGCAGCATTTGAGGAGAGGGAAGACAATTTAGGGGTGGAATTATTGACGTTTCAGGTCAAAACTCTGCATCAGGACAAAGAACAGAGAGAGGAGATAGCCAGTAGAAAGAGGAGAGGGAGTGGCATGTCAGGCAGGGGGGTGACTGGTGGAACAAGGTGGGGTGAAATATGATGGGCAGGTTGAGCCAGGTGTGGGAAGGTTTGAGTTAGGAGATGGAAGCAGGAGGATGCTAGGTGAAGGCAGATGGAGCCAAGAGTGAGGAGGGTAAAGTTGGAGACAACTGGGAGGGTGATAAGTAAGAATACAAAGGCAACTAATACTGAAATCGAAAAATAAAGGTGATGATGGGAACCACTGAGGCACAGGTCAAGGGCAGATGGAACCAGAGATAGATGGGGGGAGGTGTAAACTTGTGTTGCTCTTGCAAAACCTTGGTACAGATACAAAATAAGCTGAATGTCCCTGGTCTGTACTGTAGCTTTTGACCAGACTACATCAACTTCATTCAAGCCAATGGATTATCTTTTACTTTTTGAGGCACGTGTTTGCTCATTGTACACAACACTTAAGCTAGAAAGCATTGTGAAGTCACAATATACTTTCAGATATTTAACTAAATAAATCTACCTTTTTTCCTCTCAGAAAAAGTAGTTATACTTGGAAGCAACAAGCAGAAAAACATTGCTTTGCAGTTTAACACTGAATCTCAGATGGTCCAAAATTGAACAGGAGGACCGGATGTGGTGTACTCTAAGCCCCTATGTCGCCTTTCATTTTATGTATGAGCTTTAAAATGAATGATTCTGTTTCCTCCAAGTTCTTTGAGATGGTTCAGCTGAAGTTTAACAGACACAATCAGAATAACAATGCAGAATTAGTCAGTCTTTCATGTTCTGGGAAATATGAAGTGAAGCTGCTCTAGCCCACTATAGACAATAGTTATCAATGTTACCTTCTAGCTACAGTCTGTTCAGATTGCCTCACAAACATGTTAATTACGATTGAGAATAGTTCCCATCCTGCTAGGTTAAAAATAAGTCCATCACCACTGCCTTTCTATGCTGTATACTTCATCTCTAAGCTCAAGTAACAGACCACATCACAGCTCATCCTGCCTATTCTCGCTGTCCATTCTCAACTCAAAATGACAACCCAGCAGGGTCACTGAAGCATTTATTTTTACTTTCCTTCCTTCCTCTTATCTGAATTGTGAAATCACAAGATAATTATTGATCTTCAAGAGCTCTCTGGTCTTGCTGCAATAGTTAATTTTTTTAAGTGCCTATGATTTTTGCGTTTGGTATTTATATCTGGAAACTAGTTCAAAGTGTTGAATATTACTGCATGCAGAAGATCAACCCAGTCTCAGTCTAAAATACCTTTTATTGGAATCTACAGTATATCCTCTTTGCTCATGAAATTTAAGTTCAAAGTAAATTTATTATCAAATATATATATATGTCACCAGATACAACTCTAAGATTCATTTTCTTGCGGGCATACTCAATGAACCTATAATAGAATAGTAACGGTAAGAGATTAAATGAAAGACGCACCAACTTGAACATTCAACCAATGTGCAGGAGACAACAAACTCTGCAAATACAAAAAGAAAGAAATAACAATTAAATAAATAAACAATAAATATACAAAAACATAGGATGAAGAATCCTTGAAAGTCAGTCCATAGGTTGCAGGAACATTTCAATGATGTGGCAAGTGAATTAAGAGACGTTATCCCCTTTGGTTCAAGAGCCTGATGGTTGAGTGGTAATAACAGTGTCTGACAGTATTGACCTCCAATGCATCATGGGGGAGGGTGGACCTCTTTTAATGATGAGATGGTAAATCTGACTAGAGCTGATTCAGTAGAGGAAGTTTTCAAAGAATGACCAGCTTCAAATTAAGATGGATCTTCTGAGCAGACAGCCCTTGGTAGGAAGCTGCTTGCAGAACATTTGGGTTTATGTATTATTTAAATATATCCAAAAGGATTTAAAATTAAGACAGTCATGTCAGGACTGGAATAGAACAAGTTTAAAAAAAAATACAGATGTGAAATTTCATGAGCACTAACTATGTTTAAGGCTATGTTGGGAATTAAATGGTTTACTTAAATATGACACAAGGAAGAATTAAGCATGCCAGTGCCCCATCCAAAGAGACACACTGGATATCTCCACATTGCTGAGTTTCCATTTTTAAATTGCTGATCCATTCTGGAATGGAAGAAAATGATAAGAGTTGGCTCAGACAGTTGCAGGGAGCTGAGCAGCCAAAAGCTTGCTTGCTCTCTCTGCATGCTAAGTACAACCAAAAAGATAGATAACTTATCTCATTGTCAATATGTTGTATGTTCTCTCAGTTTGAACAAATTCAGTTACATCAATTTAAGTTAACATGTCATTATTTTCATATAACAAAACATTCAAGATGTTTCACTTTAAAAAAAAATTGACAAGGCACACATCGACATGTTTGGGCTAATGATAAAAAGTTTGATCATAAATGTATATGGAAAGAATTTGAGTTTATGGGAATGCCAATTGAAAGGGCATAATGATGGCTTTATTAAATCTAGAATGCTTAGTAGACCAGAAGAGATTAGAGGCTTTGGAAAGTTTGAATGAATAGGCTGGATTTTAAACTCATGTTGAGAACTTTAAAAAGATGTTACTTGGTCACCATTAATGGTCAATGAGCGCGAGGCAGGATAAGTGAAGGGAACAGCTAGCTTGAGCAAGGAAGAGGATTTTTCCAAATTTGTCCAGTTTATAGAATTTAGCAAGGAGCATTTCAGCACTGGGCAACATGATACTGGTTAATGTTGAGCAAAGTTATAGAGATGAAAATAGTGACCATACAGATATGTGGTCGGAAGTTCATTCTGTGAAGCACTCTACCTTATTCAGTCAATCAGCAGGTTATAATTCTGCACTTTACTCATTGTCTATACTTTGGCTTCTGCATTTACTTGGTTCCTTGGTGGTAAAGCGTGATTATATTACATTAGGTGAAATTTCTTATTATTTTGTGAGTGTTTGTTAAAAAAAAATTCTGCAACTATGCTAGCTCGATGAATATGCCAGTAAAATTTATGGGAAATGAGCAACAGAACTTTCTTTTTCAGTGCATTGAAGCCGGGTGAACTTATCTCTTACTGTCACTACAAATTGATGCTAATATACCATTTATGTCCAAAATGTAAATTATATAACTGAGAAATTAAGAATATGGTACATGTGGATGTTATATTGACAGAACTGGGTTACTGCAAAGTTAATGGTTCTTTCAAGTTAAAAATTCATAGATTAATTGCTTTGCCTTGTAAGCTAAAATCACCAAAGACATGGAAACATAGATCTTTGTAGTACTAAATTCTATAAACTGTTCATTTTATTCATGAGATCATAAGGTGTAGGAGCAGAGTAGAATAACTGTCACCTTTGAGTGGGGGGGGGGGGTGAAAATTTGTCAATTCCTGTTTATTTCAAGTTACTGGCTTTTTTTTAACAAGGGGAATGTATATCTTTTCGATTTAGCTTAACCTTGCGTAATTCTGTCTCAAAGGAAATGGCAGAGGACCATAAGTCATAGGAACAGAATTAGACCATTTGGCCCATCGAGTCTGCTCTGCCATTCAATCATAGCTGATCCTTTTCTCGCCTCCTCAGCCCCACTCCCTGGCCTTCTTCCCATAATCTTTGATGCTTTGTTCAATCAAGAATCTATGAAGCTCTGCCTTAAATACACCCAACAACTTGGTTTTCACAGCTGCCTATAATAACAAATTCACCACCCTCTGACTAAAGAAATTTCTCAGCATCTCTGTTTTAAATGGATGCCCCTCTATCCTGAGGCTGTGCCCTCTCGTCCTGGACTCCCCTACCATGGGAAACATCCTTTCCACATCTACTCTGAATAGGCCTTTCAACATTCAAAAGGTTTCAATGAGATCCCCCCTCATCCTTCTAAATTCCAGCGAGTACAGACCCAGAACCATCAAATGTTCCTCGTGACAACCCTTTCATTCTCAGAATCATCCTTGTGAACCTCCTCTGAAACGAGAAAATCTGCAGATGCTGGAAATCCAAGCAACACACACATTTGATTTGAAAGTGGGCTGGGGGGGGGGGGGTGCGATAGTGTTACTGGAAGTTTGAGAAATCGATGTTCATGCCATCAGGTTGGAGGCTACCCAGATGGAATACAGTATAAGGTATCATGATAAGGCTACACTTAGGTTGGAAGAACAAGACCTTGTATTCTGTTTCAGTAGCCTCCAACTTGATGGCATGAACATTGATTTCTCAAACTTCCAGTAATACCTTCCTCGCCCCCCCCTCACCATTTCCCATCCCCTTTTCCCTCTCTCGTGTTATCTCCTTGCCTGCCCAACACCTCCCTCTGGTGCTCCTCCCCCTTTTTTTCATTCTTCCATGGCCTTCTGTCTCTTTCACCAATCAACTTCCTAGCTCTTTGCATCATCCCTCCCCCTCCAAGTTTCACTTATTACTTGGTGTTTCTTCTCCCCTTCTCCCACCTTTCAAACCTACTCCTCAGTGCTTTTTATCTCCAGTCCTGCCGAAGGGTTTCGGCTTGAAACGTCGACTGTGCTTTTTTTCCATAGATGCTGCCTGGCCTGCTGAGTTCCTCCAGCATTTTGTCTCTGTTGCACGACCTCTTCTGAACTCTCTCCAATGCCAGATCATCTTTTCTTGGATGTGGAGCCCAAAACTGTTCACAATACTCAAGGTGAGCCCTCAACAACGCTTAATAAAGCCTCAGCATCACATTGGTGCTCTTGTATTCTAGACCTCTTGAAATGAATGCTAATATTGCACTTTCCTTCTTCACCATCGACTCAACCTGCAAGTTGACCTTTAGGGTGTTCTGCACAAGGACTCCCAAGTCCCTTTGCTTCTCAGATTTTTGGATTTTCTCCCTGTTTAGAAAATAGTCCGCACATTTATTTCTACTACCAAAGTGCATGACCATGCATTTTCCAACACTGTATTTCATTTGCCACTCTCTTGCCCATTCTCCTCATCTCTCTAAGTCCTTCTGCAGCCTACCTATTTCTTCAACACTACCTGCACCTCCACCAATCTTTGTATCATCTGCAAACTTGGCAACAACTCCATCTATTCCATTATCTAAGTCATTGATATACAGCAACACCGAACCCTGCGGAACACTACGAGTCACTGGACAGAAAAAGATCCTTTTATTGCCACTCACTGCCTCCTACCAATCTGCCAATGCTCTAACCATGCCAGTAACTTTCCTGTAATACCATAGGCTTTTAACTTGGTAATCAGTCTCATGTATGGAACCTTGTCAAAGGTTTTCTGATAGTCCAAGTATACAACACCTACTGCATCCACTTTATCTATCCTACTTGTGATCTCCTCAAAGGATTCCAACAGGTTTGTCAGGCAAGATTTTCTCTTAAGGAAACCGTGCTGACTTTGTCCTATCTTGTCCTGTGTCACGAAGAACTCCATTACCTCATCCTTATTAATTGACTCCAACATCTTCCCAACCACTGACTAACTGGTTAATAATTTCCTTTCTGCTGCCTTCCTCCTTTCTTAAAGAGTGGAGTGACATTTGCAATTTTCCAGTCCTCTGACACCATGTCTTGAGTCCAATAATTTTTGAAAGATCATTACTAATGCCTCCACCATTTCTACCACTACTTCTTTCAGAACCCTGGGGTGCAATTCATCTGGTCTAGAGTCTTCCACAGAGAAGACTGATGCAAAATACTCATTTCGTTCATCTGCCATCTCCTTTACCCCCGTTATTATTTCTCTGGCCTTATTTTCTAGCGGTTCTACATCCACTCTCATCTTCTTTTATTTTTTACAGACTTGAAAAAGCTTTTACTATCCACTTTGATATTGTTTGCTAGCTTGCTTTCATATTTCATCTTTTCTCACATAATGCTTCTTTTCATTGCTCTTTGTAGGTTTTTAAAAGTTTCCTAATCTGCTATCTTCCCACTAATTTTTGCTTTGTTGTATGTTTTCTCTTTTGCTGTTACATTATCTTAGACTTCCTTTGTCAGTCACAGTTGCACTATTGTGCTATTTGAGTATTTCATTTTTAGAATACATTGATCCCACACCCTCTTCATTTTTCCCAGAAATTGATGCCATTGCTGCTCTGCTGTCATCTCCTTCCAATTTACTTTGGCCAATTCCCCTCTCATGCCAATGTAATTTCCTTTACTCAACTGAAATACTGCTACATCAGACTTTACTTTCTCTCTATCAAATTTCAAGTTGAACTTGAATCCAAGAAAAGATGTGCTGGCATATTGTGATCACTGCCTCCTAAATGTTCTTTTACCTTTAAGCTCCCTAATTACCTCTGGTTCATTGCATAACATCCAATCCAGTGTAGCTGATCCCCTACTCGGCTCAACGACAAACTGCTTTATTAGGCATCGATCTCTTCTCTCTTTCCTCAATTATGCTTCTCAGTCCTACCAATGACCTCAAAATTTTCTAGCATCAACCCTAGTGCTGTGACATCTTTCTGGTTGTGTGGTGACCAAAAATGTATATATATACCTTAAATATTTGATTGGATTCAACTATGAACGCCCTGCTCTTTGTGTCTAAGATATATTATTTGGCCCGTGTATCTTGTGTCTTTCCATAAATCTGGCTTTCGGCAATTAATTGCTATTCCCTTTCTTTGCTTACCCTTTACAAAATGCAGTATTATGACATTTAACTTTAAATTTGCAACTTTTCTTCCCAACTGGCCAGTCCATTGATACCTCTCTAAAGTGAACAAGTTACTTCCTCCCACTCAGCTGGGCCAACTTCTTGAGAATGGAAAACTGCTTAAATATGTTTCAAACTAAATTATTGATTTTAAAAAAATGTGAAAAGTAAGTGTTCAAGCACTGAGACCAACAGAGTACCTGCCCCTCCTGGAAATAGTCTTACATTCACAAATTATCTCAAAACCATTAATCTGTTTCCTGCCATTGATCTAACCATGGATGCAACTTATCATTCTCACTTGAATCCTCTGTTGTTACTACATTTCTAATTTTGGTCTGCAAGTGAAGTTTTGTCAAATGCTTAGGTGAAGTCCTTGTACCAACCACCCATGTCAACAGTACCATCCTGTTTTGTTACCACCCTGAAATATTCACTCTGGCATTAACAAATTAGTTTTGATTTTCCTTGTCAGACTTGTGTCTTTTTAAATGATTTTGAACCTCAGGACATCTTTCTGTAGTAGTTGCCCCCATTGATGAAAGACTGAATGGCCAATAAATACCTTTTTAAATCAACAGTAGCACCACACCTATAATCAAAAAGAATTAGAAAATGTTGAAAATTGTGATTGTTTTTCCTTTCTTGAATCATTTCATTCACAAATGCTAAATTATCTACTTTGAAAGAAAATAAAGCCTCTTAATATTTCCCCTCTCTATTATGATACGTAGTTTTCCCTCTTCTTTCTCAACTGAAATATCTGTGCTGTTCACAGATGTGCATTCTATTCAAATTGTTTCCGACTTCAAATTTAGTTAACAGTTTGAGTCTCCATATGGTTTTCTTCCTTCCTTTGTAGCATTAACAATTAGCTTTTTAAAAAATCTGATCAATGATGAATTTAACTCAATTATGATTACAACAGTTAAAGGGGTCTTCCATCTACATTCCATTTAAAAAAAAGAGAAACTAGAGTCATAGTACAGCACAGAAACAAACCCTTTGTACTACCATGCTAACTAAATACCCATCTATACTGGAACAGACAGTCCACAGGAGGAACTTGGCAAGTCAAGCAGAGTTTGTTTGAGGTGTGCGGGGGGGGGTGGGAGGGGGATGACGGGGATAATTGTCAAAGTTATAGGTGAAAAAATTTCCATCTTCTGTTTTTTTTTTCTTTTGACTGCTTCCATTTGTTGTTCACTTGTTTCTGTCTCCCAACACTAGTCCACATCCTTTCCCATTTAGCTCTATCTACCTATTATCCTTTGCCCCCTCCTCAGTTCAACTGTCACTCACTGAATCCAGTTTCACCTCTCCACGTCTCTGCTTTATACTGACTACCTTTCCTCTCCATTCTCCATCATAATGTAGGATCTCAACCAAATATGTCACCAATTCCATTACCCCACAGATGTTGATTGAACACTAATTTCCTCCAGCAGACTGTTTGTTGCTCCTGATTCCAGCATCTGTGCTCTCTTGTGTACCAATTTATACTAACTCCATTTATCAGCATTTGATCTGGAGCCTGGCAATTCAAGTACTTGTCTGGAAACTTCTTGAATGTTCTGAGAGCACCCACTTCCAATATCCACTCAGGCCGTACTTTGAAGATTCTACGGGATGAAAATGAATTCTTCCTCCTATTCCATCTGGACAGCTTAAGCCTATGCTTCCAGTTTTGAATACGAAGGGTGAAAGTTCCCTACTCTCTGTTTTATCTTTGCCCCTCAAAATTCTGGATACCTTTTTTCAACTCCTTCCCTCATCCTCTTGCCACTCCAAGGAAAACAAACCCAGCCTAACCAGTCTCTTCTTATAACTGGAACTGTCCATCCCAGGCAACATTCTGGTGAATCTTCTCTGAGCTCTTCCTTCCAGTAGTGTGATCATCAGAAATGCATAGCCCCTGCTGTGGCCACACCATTGTTTTATAAAGTTGTCCTGTACCCTCCATGCTCATACGTTCTGTGCTGTGGTGAAAGAAAGCAAGCATTCAGTATGTATTTTATTAAATCACCATTCTACCTATACTGCCACCTTCAGGAATCCTTGAATGTGCACACAAAGTCTCACTGTTTTTCTATGCTCCCGAGGGCCCTAACATTTATGGTGTATACTCTCCTCTTAGTAATTGTTCCAGGGTGTATCACCTTGCATTTATCAAGATTAAATTCAATTTGCCATTTCTTTGCTCATCTCACCAGCTGATTAATAAAATTCTGAAGCTGATACCGACCTACCTCACTATCAGCATCACAAGTTTTTCTTGCAAAAAATTACTAGTTTTTTAAAAATAAATATGTAACATAAAGACTTCTCTGCACACAGACAAACACTGGTGACTGCCAGGGACAATTAACAAGGATCGTCAATGATAGGATAATTTTTCATAAATGCTTGCACTGCTGCCTTTTACATTTGAATTTATTGGGTAAGAAATTAAATAAAAGTAGATGGGCCCTAAGAAAAGGTAAAACATACCCATTTTATTCCATTGTATGTTGGCAAGAAATCTTTGTTCCAAACTGAGCAAATATCATTTTTATCACTACAGATATATCAAAACTCTTTTTGGCTGCAATGTGCTGTCAAAACTCAGTGCAGTAGATTCTGGTAGGCCCCAGTGAGCATGTGATATAAGCAAACCTTGGAATTTGTTTTTACTTTCACTTTATCAGTTCTCATCTTAGTGAGTGTGCAGCTAAACATTTCATAGTAGCTCAACTCGAGTAACACTTAAATATAGTGGCTTAGAAAGGACAATAGCTTACATTTATTTTGTATGTTTTGCATAAATTAAGAGATGGGGATGCAGTTCATATTTTGACGATTTTAAGTAGAAGATAAGGTTATTAGTTTCTGTAATGGTTTTCCATGTCTTTTAGTTTAATTGTACACTTGCTATTGTTCTAAGCCATTAAGTCCAGCTGTTAAGTTCCAGTTTTTATGCTTCACATAAGCCTCCTCAAATCTTACTTGAGGAGGGGCCTTCTGTTCTTTTCACACTTGTGTTGATCTGCTTCTCCACAATGCCAAGCAATTCATTGTATGGAAACTGCCTCTTCAGTTAACCACGATTCATTTGTACTAATGCTATATTAACCCCATTTTATCCCAACACTATCACCAGTAGAGTGTGCAAATTCCATACAGAAGCAACTGAAGATCATTGGGGGTATCAATATATTTCTTATAAATCTTATTGAGAAAGATTTTATTCATGTATTTATAAATAAATAGTGATGGAGCAATAGATAACAGAACCCAATAATTCCTTGTTGATGTCCCTTTCCTCCTTTATGATGTTCTTTTTTTAACTAAAAAAAATTGGATCTGCCCTGATATTGAGAAGTTACTTCTGAAATGCCATCTCATGTTTCACTGCATGAGGAAACTACTGTATATAAATGTTTAATACGGTCCTCCAGCTGAGGGATTTACTGCTAGTCTCAATACTTGGAAGTTTAGATTTGAAATGGTTGTCTGGTATGGAAAATGAGAATCACATTGAATCCAAGTTGGGTTGGCCAATTGGATACTAAATTAGATGGTGGTAGTGGAGGGTTATTTTTCATATTGGAGGCCTGTGACTAGTGTAGGGGATTGGTGCTAGATTTCTTGTTGATTATCATATGTATTAATGATTTAGATGACAGTGTACACGACAAGATTACTAAGTTTGCAGGTGGTGTGTTGAAAGGTTTTCTAAGATTGCAACAAGATCTAAATCAATTGGAATGGCAGATGGAACTTAGATAAATGTGAAGTGATGCATTTTAGGAGGTTAAAAATAAGACAGGACTAAGACACTGAATGACAGAACCCTGTGGATTGTTGTAGAACAGCGTATTGTGAGCAGTTTTGGTGATCGTATCTAAGGTGCTGTTATCGGAAGGAGTCCAGAGAAGGTTTCGAGAATTGTCCCAGGGATGAAAGGGTTAATGCATGAAGATTGTTTAATGGTTCTGGGCCTGTACTCAATGGAGATCAGAAGAATGAAGGAGATCTCATTGAAACCTACCAAGTATTGAAAGGCCTAGATAGAATGGATGTTCAAAGTAAATTTATTATCAATGTACATACTGTATATGTCACCATATACAACCCTGAGATCCATTTTCTTGCAGGTATACACAGTAAATCAAAGAAACACAACATAATCAATGATAGACTGCACCACCAGGATGAACAAACAATCAATGTGCAAAAGACAACAAACTGCAAATACAAAAGTAAAAGAAACAATAAATATTGAGAAACAACACACATCAAAGTTGCTGGTGAACGCAGCAGGCCAGGCAGCATCTATAGGAAGAGGCGCAGTCGACGTTTCAGGCCGAGACCCTTCCTAAGTTGTAGGACAACTTCAGTGATGGGGCGAGTGAAGTTATCCCCTCTGGTTCAACAGCCCGCTGGTTGAGGGGTAATAACTGTTCCTGAACCTGATGGTGTGGGTCCTGAGACTCCTGTACCTTCTTCCTAATGGCAGCAGCAAGAAGAGATCTTGGCCTGGGCGCAGGGGTCCTTGATGATGGATGCTGCTTTCCTGTGACAGTGTTCCATGTAGATGTGCTCAATGGTGGAGGAGGGCTTTATCCACGATGGACTGGGCCACATCCACTACTTTTTGTAGGATTTTCTGTTCAAAAGCATTGGTGCTTCCCTACCAGGCAGTAATGCAACCAATTAATTTACTCTCCACCAGACTTCTATAGAAGTTTGTCAACATTTTAAAGGTGCTGCCATGCTTTCTTTATAATTTCACTTATGTGTTGGGCCCAGGACAGGTCTTCTGAAATGGTAACACCAAGGAATTTAAAGTTGCTCACCCTCTCCACCTCTGATTCCTCCGATGAGGACTGGCGTTGGACACCTGATTTCCTCCTATCATCAGCTCCTTGGTCTTGCTGTCATTGTGTGAGAGGTTGTTGTTGTGACAGCACTCAGCCAGATTTTCAATCTACCTCCTATTTCCTCACCACCTTTGATTTGGCCAACAGTGGTGGCATCTGCAAACTTAAATATGGCATTGGAACTGTTCCTAGCCTTGCAGTCATAAGTATAAAGTGAGTGGAGCAAGGGGCTAAGCACCCAGTCTGGTGGTGCACCTGTGCTGATGATAGAGTTTGTGGAGAAGATGTTGTTGCCAATCCAAACTTGACTGTCTGCAAGTGAGGAAATTGAGGATCCAATTGCACAAAGAGGTATTGAGGCCAAGGTCTTGAAGCCTATTGATTAGTCATAAGGGGTTGATAGTATTGAATGCTGAGCTATAGTTGATAAAGAGCATCCTGATGTATGCATCTTTGCTGTTCATACGTTCCAGGATTGAGTGAAGAGCCAATGCAATGGCATCTGCTGTGTACCTATTGTGCTAGCAGACAAATTGGAATGGATCCAAATCGCTTCTCAGGCAGAAGTTGGTATGTTTCATCATCTGTCTCTCAAAGCACTTCATCACTGTGGATGTAAGTGCTATTGGATAATAGACATTGAGGCAGGTCACCTTGTTCTTCTTGGATACCAGTATAATTGAAGCCTTCTTGAAGCAGAGGGGTACCTCAGACTGCCAAAGTGAGTGATTAAGTACATCGATGAACACTCCTGCCAGATGATCATCACAGGTCTTTAGTACTCAACCAGGTATCCCATCTGGGCCAGATGCTTTCCCTGTGTTCATCCCCTTGAAGGAAGCTCTCACATTGGCCTCAGAGATGGAAACCATAGGATTATTGGGGGGATGTGGGAGTTCATGAAGTTTCCTCCATGTTTTGATGGATGTGGAGGGGATGTTTCCAGTAGTGGGAGAGTCCAGGAATAGAAGGCACAACCCTCATTTGGGCTTCTACAAATAAAAGGATCGGGCTTGGAGATAATATTTCAGAGTTGATAGTTGATTTGTTAAGGGATGGAAAACTGTTGGAATGAATAGATTATTTTAAGGTTAGCATGTTATGAGTGGGGTGCCTTAGGCCTGGAGTTTTATGTATTATCCATTGTACTGGCTTGGCTTCAGCATTGTAACAATAAAACTCAGCTTTCATGGAATGAATAACATCAAATTTTGACATTTCTATGAATATATAGTTTTGAAGAAAAAGACAAAGTTATGCTTAGTGATTCAGCACTCTGCCACAGGTTTTGCTGCTTTGTAGCCTTTCCTGTAATTTAGGAAAATCAATGATCTGTTGAGGAGTATTGAGGAATATCTTCGACATTAAACAATGTGAAAATAATATGCATTATTGCCAATGAGTAGTTTTTTTGGTGGCAATCTAAGTCACAATAACTATTTGACAAACTCTCTGAGATTTGGGAAAACCCTTTTTTTATTTGTGTGGATGAATCATATTTCCTTTGGATAAATAATTCAAGATGTAATATTTCTTTTAACTATTGTCAAGTGAAGTTTTATCTGAATTTCAGGAAGTTTCAGCTTCTGCTTTGATGTTATCTTTTTTGAGGGACTATGTGTTTGAAAGATTGTGTAAAATTTTGTTAGTCCTGCCCTGCCTCCAGTTAGCTGTTTGACAAAATTCCTCAAGGCGATATGCTGGTTCAGCAGTTTGATGATATAACTTGACAAGATGCTAGGAATCTTCTTCCTAAAATTATGCTTAAACTCAACTGACATTTGGAAAGGAATGCTTACCATGGAGATCGTAAGATCCTTGTTTGTACTGGAAGTCACACAGTGCTTACTTTATTTTAAGCCCACTTCCTTTGACAACTGATAGTTTTAAAGTTGCTTCTGCTGCTGTCAGATTTTAACTTCTGTCTATTTAAAAATTGACTTCAATTGCTATGTATGTTCATGCAGGATCTAGCCCTTAGTTCCAGGAGTCATTAATCGAGGCTTCTAGATTACAAGTCCAGCATTATAATCACTACACATTCATAATTACTGGCATGTAATATTTTTCTGTGACAAATACCATTATCCCCAACAGCAGTAGACAAATTGCAATGGCTCTACATCCAATTTGTTAAACCAGATGTCTTGGGGAAATGCTGGTCTTGCCAGAAACTCACATTTGAAAATTTAATTCAAATTAGATGAGGTTTTAAACATGGAAACTGTTTGCCTGTCACCACAGTCCTCATGGCAAATCTAAGCACTGACTTAGAGATTAGTTTGATGATGTTGATTAACTGGCTGTGAAACCCAGGTTTACTGCTGTATTGTGCATTCTCCCCTGCTCCTTCTCCCAATTTATATTGAATTATTGGATGGAATTTGAGTTGAGAACCTTGGGAACATTGACTTATTAGACCATGTTACACAGACCAATGTTTAAGATAAGGCAGAATGTGTACCATCCCCAGATTAGGTTCTTAAACAGAACATCCTTAACAGTTACATTGAAGCAAGCACTAGATTCCTTGCTTGTGCAAGTAAATGCCTTAATTTCTGTGTCAGGTTGGTGTCCTCCTCCAAACTGTTTTGGCTTTGAGTGTGGTTGTGATTTGCAGGTTCTCACCCCAGTGATCTCTAACTTCTCTTCAACTCGAGTACTGCCTCCCACTTATTGCTGGTACCCCAAACCCAATTTGATAGGTATATCACCCTGCCTGTAACTCAACCCCGGTGTCAACCTTTACCATCTCCAACTCGGAGCTGCAACTCTACTGTCAACATTACATAAGAGACTGGGTATACCTGGCTCAACGTTACCACGCTGAATGCTCTATCCCATTCTTGATCCTCAGATGGCAGCAGTGACCCTGATTAGTGACTTAGCTGGTTGGGTACTATGCCCACTAACACCCCTATCCCCCCATCTCTGATAACAGTGGAACTTGTAATTCTTCAAAACTATGTCTGAATCTGTAGGTCTGTGAGGGTCACTGAAGGACTCCTATTTCAAGGCACATGATTAAATTTGATTTCTTTCTGATATAAAGAGTGTTTTTTTGAAATTAAGATAACATTACAGATTGTTCTTGTTTATTTCACTCTAAGCTAAGTATTTGGAGTGGATTACTGACATTTGCTAATAAAATAATGAAAGGCATGTTTTTATTTAACACCGTTAATGACCCTGGAGTTCCGCAAGTGCTGTACAGGCAGTGATATATTCTTGACATGTGGTCACAGTAACCATCATTCTTTTCTTTTTCTTGTATAGTCTCTCAGTATCGAAGAATCTGCTTTAGTGCTGTGGGCCCTGTGGTGGTCCATGAGTAACTAGATGGGATCTGTTGACTCTGCCATGTCTGCTCTGTGAGGAGGGTTGGTAGATATCTTAGGCATTGGCAGGACCCTTCAGCTGTTGATCCTGGCCTTTTGCATGATCCTGACTTGAGGTTCTCAGTGTCATTCTTATAATTCTGCATGTTGATTAGTCTTGGGTTAGGGACTTCCCAAGACAGGTGAAGATGCTACATGTTGTATAGTAGTGGTCACCAACCTTTTAAAGCCCAAAATCCCCTACCTCGACCTTAGTGAAAGGCAGGATCTACCTACTAAATCATTTAGAGAAAAAACAGCTCAGACTGTACTTCTAATTTGAGGCCTTTTATTTGGGCTAATTGTATTTGAATTACACAAAATACTTCTGTCACACTTTCAAATTAATTCAAACAAGAAAACACTGTAACTAGCATATCAAACAGGACATAGCTGTCCTTCTTTAAGAATATTACCATACTTCATACCTTTAATTCTCAGTTTCACTATTTAATTTTATCTCAACATGAAAAATAAATGAATAAAAATTGACTGTTGCACTCAGTGTGATGACTGGGGCTGAATACTTTCTGCTAGTTCCCTGAAATTTGGCTCATAACTACAGACAGCCAGTCTGAGATAGTCTGTGAGGTGTCTGTCAGTAAGACAGCTCCTGTACTTAGAATTAATAATTTTCATCTGTGAAAATGCAATTTCACTTAGATAAGTTGACCCGAAGTAGGCACTGACTTTTAGTGCTATAAAACCAACGCGCACACCGCGCATTGCTGGGGCCCCATCAGTAGTAATTGCCACCAGTTTATGAATAGGGATGTCATTTTCACAGACATATTTTTTAAACTCATTGTAAATATCCTCACCTCTCATTCTCTCCTTTTATTGCAAAAGAGTGAGGAAGCCCTCCTTTGTTGTAAAATCTTGAAAAGCCATTCTGTCAAATACAACAAGCTGAGCTGTTTGCATTACATCCAGGGATTCATCAAACTGTAGTGAAAAATATTCACAGAGTGGCAAGTCCTTTAACACTTGTCGATCCACATCCTCTGACAGTGACTCTGCCCTCCTTGTCACTTTTGCAGGGCCAAACGGTATATTATGTATTGCGGTTGTGATGTCGTTTTTGTTTTTAAAGTCATTAGAAAGAGTCTGTGCGGTAATGGCCATTGCTTCCTTGAATAAATTGCCATCTGTAAAAGGCTTCTTGTGTTTAGCCAAAAGGTGACTTACACAGAATGATGCTTCAATAGCAGCCTTACTTTGAGCAGCATGTTTTGTCGAAAACAACAGAAATTCCTCTTCCCATTCTGGATGGAATTTGTACATTTTCAGCTTCTTTTGTGGAGCCTCCACCATGCTAGCGAGCTACCTTGCAGGATATCACCAGTGAGTACCATATATTGATGTTTGCGACAGTCTGTACTCTTATCTAATCTAATTGGTCATTTTGATGCAGCACAAGCTTCGCTGAAAAAAATACAACAGCTAAATCAAAACCTCCAGGCCACAGACCGATACATTGCCGTGAAGAATGCAGGGGTACAGTGGTAGTTGGAACGCACCCAGCACATCTTTAAGAAAAAAGTCAAAATAAACAAGCTAATTTATTAGGTGCCACCCGACACGTAAATGTCAGCCCAGATCTTCGTGGTAATGTATCGGTCCACGGCCCGGAGGTTGGAGACCACTGGTTTAGCCAAAAAGTAACTTACACGAAATGATGCTTCAATAGCAGCCTTATTTTGAGCAGCATGTTTTGTGAAAAACGATTGCTGGGCCTTCAACACCGATTTCAGCTCTTCAACTTTCCTGGTATGAATTGCGCTCTTTGTGGGGTCTTTAAATTTCTGGTGGTTGGTGTTGTGGTGCCACTCCAGATTCCCTCTTTTAGTCAGTGTTTGTGTTTGGTGGCACAACATACATACACACTTGTCTTTCACCAAGGTAAATAGAAATTCCTCTTCCCATTCTGGATGGAATTTGTACGATTTCGCCTCCTTTCGTGGAGCCTCCACCATGCTATCAGGATATCACAAGCGAGTGCCGTATATAGAAAACATAGAAACATAGAAAATAGGTGCAGGAGTAGGCCATTCGGCCCTTCGAGCCTGCACCGCCATTTATTATGATCATGGCTGATCATCCAACTCAGAACCCCGCCCCAGCCTTCCCTCCATACCCCCTGACCCCCGTAGCCACAAGGGCCATATCTAACTCCCTCTTAAATATAGCCAATGAACTGGCCTCAACAGTTTCCTGTGGCAGAGAATTCCACAGATTCACCACTCTCTGTGTGAAGAAGTTTTTCCTCATCTCGGTCCTAAAAGGCTTCCCCTCTATCCTCAAATGGTGGCCCCTCGTTCTGGACTTCCCCAACATCGGGAACAATCTTCCTGCATCTAGCCTGTCCAATCCCTTTAGGATCTTATACGTTTCAATCAGATCTCCCCTCAATCTTCTAAATTCCAACGAGTACAAGCCCAGTTCATCCAGTCTTTCTTCATATGAAAGTCCTGCCATCCCAGGAATCAATCTGGTGAACCTTCTTTGTACTCCCTCTATGGCAAAGATGTCTTTCCTCAGATTAGGGGACCAAAACTGCACACAATACTCCAGGTGTGGTCTCACCAAGGCCTTGTACAACTGCAGTAGTACCTCCCTGCTCCTGTACTCGAATCCTCTCGCTATAAATGCCAGCATACCATTTGCCTTTTTCACCGCCTGCTGTACCTGCATGCCCACTTTCAATGACTGGTGTATAATGACACCCAGGTCTCGTTGCACCTCCCCTTTTCCTAATCGGCCACCATTCAGATAATAATCTGTTTTCCTATTTTTGCCACCAAAGTGGATAACTTCACATTTATCCACATTAAATTGCATCTGCCATGAATTTGCCCACTCACCCAACCTATCCAAGTCACCCTGCATCCTCTTAGCATCCTCCTCACTGCTAACACTGCCACCCAGCTTCGTGTCATCCGCAAACTTGGAGATGCTGCATTTAATTCCCTCATCCAAGTCATTAATATATATTGTAAACAACTGGGGTCCCAGCACTGAGCCTTGCGGTACCCCACTAGTCACCGCCTGCCATTCTGAAGAGGTCCCGTTTATTCCCACTCTTTGCTTCCTGTCTGCTAACCAATTCTCCACCCACACCAATACCTTACCCCCAATACCGTGTGCTTTAAGTTTGCACACTAATCTCCTGTGTGGGACCTTGTCAAAAGCCTTTTGAAAATCCAAATATACCACATCCACTGGTTCTCCCCTATCCACTCTACTAGTTACATCCTCAAAAAATTCTATTAGATTCGTTAGACATGATTTTCCTTTCACAAATCCATGCTGACTTTGTCCGATCATTTCACTGCTTTCCAAATGTGCTGTTATCACATCCTTGATAACTGACTCCAGCAGTTTCCCCACCACCGACGATAGGCTAACCGGTCTATAATTCCCTGGTTTCTCTCTCCCTCCTTTTTTAAAAAGTGGGGTTACATTAGCCACCCTCCAATCCTCAGGAACTAGCCCAGAATCTAACGAGTTTTGAAAAATTATCACTAATGCATCCACTATTTCTTGGGCTACTTCCTTAAGCACTCTAGGATGCAGACCATCTGGCCCTGGGGATTTATCTGCCTTCAATCCCTTCAATTTACCTAACACCACTTCCCTACTAACATGTATTTCGCTCAGTTCCTCCATCTCACTGGACCCTCTGTCCCTTACTATTTCTGGAAGATTATTTATGTCCTCCTTAGTGAAGACAGAACCAAAGTAATTATTCAATTGGTCTGCCATGTCCTTGCTCCCCATAATCAATTCACCTGTTTCTGTCTGCAGGGGACCTACATTTGTCTTTACCAGTCTTTTCCTTTTTACATATCTATAAAAGCTTTTACAGTCAGTTTTTATGTTCCCTGCCAGTTTTCTCTCATAATCTTTTTTCCCCTTCCTAATTAAGCCCTTTGTCCTCCTCTGCTGAACTCTGAATTTCTCCCAGTCCTCAGGTGAGCCACTTTCTCTGGCTAATTTGTATGCTTCTTCTTTGGAATTGATACTATCCCTAATTTCTCTTGTCAGCCATGGGTGCACTACCTTCCTTGATTTATTCTTTTGCCAAACTGGGATGAACAATTGTTGTAGTTCATCCATGCAACCTTTAAATGCTTGCCATTGCATATCCACCGTCAATCCTTTAAGTGTCATTTGCCAGTCTATCTTAGCTAATTCACGTCTCATACCTTCAAAGTTACCCCTCTTTAAGTTCAGAACCTTTGTTTCTGAATTAACTATGTCACTCTCCATCTTAATGAAGAATTCCAGTATCACAGAATATCAGTGGTTCCCAACCTCCGGGCCGCGGACCGATACATTACCACGAAGAACGCAGCGGTGCAGTGGTAGTCAGAACACACCCAGCACATCTTTAAGAAAAAAACCCAAAATAAACAAGCTAATTAATTAGGTGCTGCCCGGCACGTAAGTGTCGGCCCAGATTAGAGGCGACACAATCGGCAATCGCCTCTGATCTGGGCCAACATTCACGTGTCGGGCGGCACCTAATTAATTAGCTTGTTTATTTCAGCTTTTTTTCTTAAAGATGTGCTGGGTGTGTTCCGACTACCACTGCACCGCTGCATTCTTCGCGGTAATGTATCGGTCTGCAGCCCGGAGGTTGGGAACCACTGCTGTATACTGATGTTTGTGACAGTCTGTACACTTACCTAATCTAATTGGTCACTTTGATGCAGCACAAGCTATGCTGAAAACACGGTGCATGGCAGGGGAGCTACACACATACACACTGGGCAGAAAGAACGGAACTAAAACCCCGCAACCCGGAAACAACCTCTCTTTACAAAGTTTCCAGTAGCAAAAGTATTACTATATTACCATTATCCTAATTAGTATTACTTATTTTTATAACGCTCACATTACAACAGTATTTGTGTATTTATTTTTGATTTTTTTCGGGATCTACTGGGAAAGTCTCAAAGATCAACGGGTTGGCGACCACTATTGTATAGAATTGGATTGTAAACAATCACCAAGCGGAGTACAAGAAGAGAGCTACCTTTTCAGTTAGGTTTGCACTCAAGATTTAAAAGACAGAACTTTGCAGCAGTTCTTCGGAGTTGGGCTGTGACCAATCACTGAACGGGATTCATTAGAATGGGTGAATAAAAATTACACAAGCGCAAGTGCCTTTCTTGGAGTGGGCACTGTTGTGAGTGGGTCAGTTTTGGAGTGACTTTGGCTCATTAGGCTTTGGTGAGATCAGGCTTTGGCAAAGTAAGTATCTGGTAAGTTTTTCTTTTTCTTCTTAATTTTTCATTCCTTGTCTGTAAGGGCATGATAGTGCAGTGAGAATGGCTCCAGGGGCAGTGTTTTGTACCATGTGTAAGATGTGGGAATTAGACCATAAGGACGTAAAATAATAAGATATAGGAGCAGAATTAGGCCATTGGGCCCCATGAGTCTGCTGTGCCATTTTATCAAGGCTCATCAAATTTTCCTCTCAGCCCTAATCTCCTGCCTTCTCCCTTTATCCCTTCATGCCCTGATTAATCAAGAACCTATCAAACTCTGCTTTAAATATACATAAAGACTTGGCTTCCACAGCTGCCTGTGACAAAGAATTCCACAGATTCACCACTCTCTGGCTAAAGAAATTCCTCCTCATCTCCTTTCTAAAAGGACACCCCTCTATTCTGAGGCTGTGTCCTCTGGTCTTAGACTCTCCCATAATAGGAAACATCAACTCTATCAAGGCCTTTCACCATTTGAAAGGTTTCAATGAGATCACCCCTCATTCTTCTGAATTCTAGTGAATATAACCCCAGAGCCATCAAATGCTCTTCTTGTGACAAGCTATTCAATGCTGGAATCATTTTCGTGAACCTCCTTTGAAGTCATTCCAGTTTCAGCACATCCCTTCTAAGAGAAATGGCCCAAAACTGCTCACAATACTCCAAGTGAGGCCTCACCAGTACTTTGTAAAGTTTCAACATTACACCCTTGATTTTATATTCTAGTCCTCTTGAAATGAATGCTAACATTGCATTTGCCTTCATCACCACTGACTCAGCCTGCAAATTAACATTTAGGGAATCTGCATAAAGATTCCCAAGTCCCTTTGCACCTCAGTATTTTGTATTTTCTCTCCACTTAGGAAAGTAATCAACTCTTTCATTTCTTCTACCAAAGTGCATAACCATACACTTCCCAACTCTATATTCCACATGCCATTTCTTTGCCATTCCCCTAATCTTTCTAAATCCTTTTGTAGCCTACTTCATCAAAATTACCTACACCCCACTTACCTTCGTATCATCTGCAAACTTTGCAACAAAGCCATCAATTCCACCATCCAAATCACTGACATATCACGTAAAAAGAATCTATCCCAAAACAAACCCCTGTGGAACACCAACAAGACAAAATCTGCAGATGCTGGAACTCAGCAGGCTAGGCAGTATCTCTGGAAATGAGTATGGTTGATGTTTTGGGCCAAGTCCCTTCATTAGGACTGGAGAAAAAAATGAGGAGTCAGAGTAAGAAGATGGGAGGAAGAAACACAAGGTGATAGATGAAACTGGGAATGGGGGAATAGGAGGGGTGAAGTAAAGAACTGTGAAGTTGGTTGGTGAAAGAGATACAAAGATGGAGGAGGGGGACTCTGATTGGAGTGGACAGAAGGCCATGGAAGAAAGAAAAGGGGGAGGAACACCAGAGGGAGGTGATGGGCAGGTAAGGAGATGGGTGGGAGAGGGAAAAGGGCATAGTGAAAGGTGGGGTCATTACCGAAAATTTGAGAAATCTATGTTTGTGCCATCAGGTTGGAGGCTACCCAGACAGAATATAAGGTGTTGCTCCTCCAACCTGAGTGTGGCCTCATCAAGATTGTAGAGGAGGCTAAGGACTGACGTGTCGGAATGGGAATGGGAAGTTGAGTTAAAATGGGTGGCCACTGGGAGATCCTTGGGGAACACAACTAGTTACTGGCATCCAGCCAGAAAAGGCTCCCTTTATTCCCACTCTTTGCTGCCTGCCAATCAGCAACTGCTTTATCCATGCTAGAATCTTTCCTGTAATACCGTGGACTTGTAGCTTTTTGAACAGCCTCATGTATGCACCTTGTCAAAGGCCTTCTGAAAATCCAAGTACACAACATCAACAGATTGTCCTTTGTCTATCCTGCTTGTTATTTCTTCAAAGGATTCCAAAAGATTTATCAGGCAAGATTCTCTCTTGAGGAAACAATGCTGACTACGACCTACTTTACTTTGTGCTTCCAAGTACCCTGAGACCTTATCCTTAGTAATCATCTTCAAATTCTTCCCAACCACTGAGGTCAGACTATGGTTTCCTTTCTTCTCCCTCTCTCTCTCTTCTTGGAGGTTAAAATGACATTTGCAATTTTCCAGCCTTCTGGAACCATTCCAGAATATTGAATTCTTGAATCAATACCTCCACAATCTCTTCAGCCACCTCTTTCAGAACTTTGGGGTGCACACCATCTGGTCCAGGTGACTTATCTACTTTAAGACCTTTCAGTTTCTCAGGAACCTTCTCTCTAGTAATGGTAACTTAACACACTTCATGACCCCTGACACCTGGAACTTCCAACGTACTGCTAGTGTCTTCCACAGTGAAGACTGATGCATCATACTTAAATTTTTGTCTGCCATTTCATTGTCCCCCACTTCTACTTCTCCAGCATTGTTTTCCAGCAGTCCGATATCCACTCTCGCCTCTCTTTTTCATTTTGTGTATCTGAATTCTGGGAGAACTTCATTCTCCCAGTTAACCACATCTGCACCAGGTGCACTGAGCTGAAGTTCCTCAGAGAACGTGTTAGGGAACTGGAGCTGTAGCTCAATGACTTTCTGCTCTTACAGGCAAATGAGGTAATGACAGCTAGGAGCTACAGAGAGGTAGTTACCCTGAGGTTGCAGGAGGCAGGTTAACTGGGTGACTGTCAGCAGAAGGAAGGGAAATGCGCAGCTAGTGCAGAGTACCCCTGTGGCCATTCCCCTCAGTAATAAGTGGACCATTTCAGATACTGTTGAGGGGGACAAGTTACCAAGGGGGAGCTGCAGTGACTGGGTGCCATGGCAGAGAAGAGGACAGTAGTGGTATTGGGAGATTCTCGAGTCAGTGGAACAGAGACGAGATTCTGTGTGCGTGATAAAGACATCCAGATTGTATGTTGCCTCCCAGGTGCCAGGGTCAGGGCTGTCTCAGATTGGTCCACAGCATTTTAAAGGGGGAAGGTGAGTAGCCAGAAGTCTTATATATTGGTACCAATGACATAGGTAAGAAAGGTGAGGAGGTCCTGAAGGAAGATTTTAGGGAGCTAGGTAGAAAGCTGAAAATCAGGACCCTTAGGGTAATAATCTCCGGTTTGCTGCCCATGCCCTGCACCAGTGGGGGTAAGAATAGGATGATTTGGCAGGTGAATGCATGGCTGAGGAGCTGGTGTAGGGGGCAAGGGTTCATATTTATTAATCATTGGTATCTCCTCTGGGGAAGGTACGACCTGTACAAAAGGAATTGGTTACACCTGAACCCAAGGGAGACTAATATCCTTATGGTAAGGTTTTCTGGTGCTGTTTGGGAGGGTTTAAACTAATTTGACTGGGGGATGGGAATTGGAGTGATAGTGCAGAGGATGAGGTAGTTGGTTTACAAACAGAGGCAGTGTGCAGTGAGACTGCTAGTAGGGAGAGCCTGATGACAAGGCAAAATTGCAGTCAACAGGATGAGTTGCAATGTAAAAGGCCAACAAAAGGGTGAATACAGGTCTGAAGATGTATTTGAATGCGTGCAGTATATGGGATAAGGGAGATGAACTTGTAGCATCATTACAGTTTGGCATTTATGATGTTGTTAGCATCACTGAGTCATGGCTGGAATAAGATTAAAGCTGGAAACTTAATGTCCATAGGCAGGTAGGCTCTGTTGGTAAAAAATGAAATCAAATCAAAAGAAAGGTGACATCGAGTTGGAAGGTATTGAATTGTTGTTAGTAGAGCTAAGGATCTGCAAGGGTAAAAAAGCCCTGAAGGGAATCATATACAACCCCCCCCCACCAAACAGTAGTAACTATGTGGTCGACAAATTAAAATGGAAGAAAGAAAATGCGTGCCAAAAGAGTAATGTTACAATAGTCATGGGGGATTTCAATATGGAGGTAGATTGGGAAAAGCTGGTTTGTGCTCAATCCTAAGAGGGGAAATTTCTAGAATGCTTATTAGGTGACTTTCTAGAGCAGCTTATGGTTGAGCCCACTAGGGGATCAGCTATTCTGGATTGGGTGTTGTCCAATGAACTGGAATTGATTAGAGAGCTTAAGGTAAAGTAATGCTTATTGGAAAATGATCAAAATATGATAGAATTTATCCTGCAACTCAAAAAGAAGAAACTAAAGTCAGATGTATCAGTATTACAGTCGAGTAAAGGCAGTTGCAGAGACGAGAGAGGAGCTGGCCAAAATTGGGGGGGAAAATATCTGTGTTGGGACAGATTCTTTTTACGTTACTGTATATGTTAATGATTTGGATGATGGAATTGATGACTTTGTTGCAAAGTTTGCAGATGATATGAAGATAGGTGGAGGAGCAGGTAGTTTTGAGGAAGTAGAGAAGCTACATAAGGTTTGAAACAGATTGGGAGAATGGGCAAAGAAATGGCAAAGGGAGTGTTTGGTTATGCATCTTTGGTAGAAGAAACGAAAGACTTGACTTTTCTAAATGGAGAGAAAATATAAAAACCAGAAGTGCAAAGGGACTTTGGAGTCCTTTTGCAGGATTCCCTAAAGGTTATTTTGCAGGTTGAGCCTGTGGCAAGGAAGGCAAATGCAATGTTAGCACTTATTTCAAGAAGACTAGAATATAAAAGCAAGGATTTAATGTTGACAATTTATAAAGCGCTGGTGAGGCCTCACTTGGAGTATTGTGAGCAGTTTTGAGCTCCTTATCTTAGAAAGGATGTGCTGAAACTGGAGAGGGTTCAAAGGAGGTTCACGAAAATGATTCCAGCATTGAATGGCTTGTTATATGAAGAGCATTTGATGGCTTTGGACCTGCATTCACTGGAATTCAGAAGAATCAGGAGTGACTCATTGAAAACTATCGAATGGTGAAAGGCCTAGGTAGAGTGGATGTTTCCTTTCATGGGAGAGTCTAAGACACAGCCTCAGAATAGAGGAGCAGCCTTTTAGAATGCAGGTGAGGAATAGTTTCTTCAGCCAGAGAGTGGTGAATCTGTGGAATTCTTTGCCACAGGCAGCTATGGAGGTCAAGTCTAGATGTATATTTAAGGCAGAGGTTGATACAGTGGTTTCTTGATTAGTCAGGGCATGAGGGGTTACAGGGAGAAGGCAAGAGATTAGGGCTGAGAAGAAAAATTGGATGAGCCATGATGAAATGGTAGAACAGACTAGATGGGCCAAATAGCCTAATTCTGCTTCTGTATCTTATGCTTTTGTGGTTATATGACAATGACTTGGATGATGGAATTGTTGGCTTTGTGATCAAGTTCACGGACGATCCTGAGATGGGTGGAGGGGCAGGTAGTTTTGAGGAAATGGAGAATTTACAGAAGGACTTACACAGATCAGAAGAATGGGCAAAGAAGTGGCAGGTGCAATACATTGTCAGAAAGGGTACTTTCGTAGAAAAAATGAAAGGATAGACTATTTTCTATATGGAGGGAAAAATCAAAATTCTGAGGTGCAACGGAACTTGGGAATGTTCTTACAGGATTCCCTAAAGGCTAATTTGCAGGTTGAGTTTGTGGTGAGGAAAGCAAATGCGATCTTAGCATTCATTTCAAGAGGTTTAGAATATAAAAGCAAGGATGTAATTTTGAGGCTTGAGAAGCCTTACTTGGAGTATTGTGAGCAGGTTCGGGTCTCTTGATTCCGAGATTGAAAGGCTTGTCATATGAAAAGCGTTTGATGGTTCTGGGCCTCTACTCACTGGAGTTCAGAAGGAAGTGTGTGACCTTTCAAATGTTGAAAGGCCTCGATAGAGTGGATGTAGAGAAGATGTTTCCTATGGTGGTGGGGGTGGGGTCTAAGACCAGAGGATACAGCCTCAGAATAGAGGGGCATCCTTTTAGAATGGAGATGAAGAGGAATTCCTTAAGCCAGAGGGTTGTGAATCTGTGGAATTTGTTGCTATAGGGAGCTGTGGAGGCAGAGATGTTTGGTATATTTAAGGCAGAGGTTGGTGGATTCTTGATTAGCAGACATGAAGAGATATGAGGAGAAGGCAGGAGATTGTGGCTCAGTGGGAAAGTGGATCAGCCATGATGAAATGGCAGAGCAGACTCAATGGGCCATATGGCCTAATTCTGCTCCTATGTCTTATGGTCTTGTCTTTCAATCTGCTTTGAGTACATGCTTGAATCATTTCCTCTGTTCATGTAATCTCTGAAAGTGGTGTAGCTCCAAAATTGAGTCCATGTGTTAGCAGTCTGGTTTCACGGATGTGAACAATTTGCATTCCCATACTAACTATAACTAAAATTTAATTACTGAAGAGAGCAGCCTCAGAGATGATACTGTCAGAGGATTTGGAGGAATTTAATGGAGGAAGAAATGGTGGTACTTCTCCAGTGGCTTGAAGACCTGCTCTCGATAGTTTGTTTCTCAAATGTAGGAAATTTGGCAGCCAATTTATATGTGGCAAGTTCCTTTGGGCAACAATGTCATTAAAAATCATATAGTATGTTTCTCAGAAGTGATTTAACATTATTGTGCTTTATCTGCAATAGCTCAGTTATTTGGTTAGTGTGTTGACAGTATAGAAAATTAAGAAATGAACTTTTGGCATTAGTGGCTCCTCTTCGTCACTTTGGTCTTGCATTTTGCTAAAAGGGAAAAGACCCAGGGTTAACATTTTAGCTTTGTAATGTACAGACTACCTGATTTACCTTTTCCATTGACCATGATGGAAGGGAAATCAGAGACTGAATTTAAATATTTATTGATTTAGAAGCCCATTTTACAGCCTTGCTGAATTTAATTTTTAACTTCCTCTTTTTAATTAAATGTTTACTCTATTATTTTCCCGCCACTTCATTCCTCTGCTAATGGAGTTTATTTCATTGCAGAGTACATTTCCATAAATAGTTTCCAAATTATTTTACTAATCCATATGCTATAGATCAGACTAATCACTCATCTGGTCATCACAGCGAGGTCTGCATTTGGCCTGATCTAATGTATGACAAGTAGTTACTTCCAGAAAAGATTGTTAGCTGGTATATGGCAAATACAAACAAAATCACAAGAGATTCAGTTCTGTTTTACACTAATATTGACAAGTTGATTTTTATAAAAGCAACCTTTTAAATTGTTTTAAGCATTTCGGGATTAGTTTTAGTAAGTTGTTTGTACCTATTTAGTTGAAATTATTGTTTCCCTGTAGCTTTCCATTTGGAGACTTCATAGATTCTGGGTGCGATGGGGACTAAGGGAGTATAAGATGATGAGAGGAATTGATTGTGTGGATAGCCAGAGGCTTTTTCCCAGGGCTGAAATGGCTAACACGAGGGGCATAGTTTTAAGGTGCTTGGAAGTAGGTACAGAGGGGATGTCAGGAGTAAGTTTTTCACACAGAGAGTGGTGGGTGCGTAGAATGCACTGCCTGCGACAGTGGTGAAGGCAGATACGATATGGTCTTTTAAGAGACTCTTGGATAGATACATGGAGCTTAGAAAAATAGAGGGCTATGCAGTATGGAAATTCTAGGCAGTTTCTAGGGTAGGTTACATGGTCAGCACAACATTGTGGGGTGAAGGGCCTGGAATGTGCTCTAGATTTTCTATGTTCAATGTTCTATGATATATCTTTGTTACCTCAGGCAACCCCCACAGGCCATGGATGACTACTACTCTGGTCACAAACATTGGAAGATATCTTATTTCTTAAATATGTAGTGGCTATTGCACATCAGGACTTTATGAAGGGAGGGCCTGTTCCAATGGCAGAAGCCTAGATGAATGGAAATCAGATTCTCCTATGCAGACTCAGTGTTGCATGTGCACACCCACCTACAAAGATGTGCCAATGCACACCCATGCTGCCCACCTTATTTCCTTTGGTCGCTTCCTCTATGCTGCATCCCAAGCTCTTCTCTCTCCCTCAATTTCTTTACTTCAGTCACTCATTGGCCTCTTGAGGATAGTGATGTATGCAACATTTCTTGCTCAGTATTTTTAAAATGTGTTTGTATTCACAATGGATTACCTTACCTGCCAGTTCGAATTTTGGTCTTTCTGACCTATGCGAATAGGGGATTCTGTGGATAAACTGTTACTACGATTGAAAAAGCTTTTAAAATAAAATTTGAAGGTTCATTTATTATCAAATTATGTAACCATACACAGCTCTGAGATTCGTCTTCTCCAGATAGCCATGAAAAAAACAAAAACCATGGGAGGTGTATGGAGGGATATGGTCTGTGTGCAGGTCAGTGGGACTAGGCAGAAAATGGTTCGGCACAGCCAAGAAGGGCCTGTTTCTGTGCTGTAGTTTCTATGGTTTTCTAAGTCATTTCGAGAGAAACATCAAACACATTCCCCACACAAAAAAAGTATGGGAACCTGATCATCAATTCCCCAAATCCTCCTCCCTTGCACAAAAAAACTAACCCAATGGAACAAGAGCATCAACCCCCAAACTCCCTCCACTCGTACAAGAGAAAGGAAAATAACAGGCAAAAACACAGAATTTAAAAATCAAGGTCTGAAAAAGTCCACAATCCATAAATGCATTCTTCCAATCTATAAATACGGAACCATGGTGACATCCTCTGACATCATCAAAAGGGAGAGACACCCCTCAAATCTAGAGGCCTACCTACCTGCCTCTGTGTCACAAAATTGTCAACTTCATTAACAGTGTTGTAAATATATTTATCTTTTAATAAAGTGGAAGTTAAAAATATATGGGTTCACAGCAAACAATACTCACTGAAGGAAAATAAATTTAATTCACAAAATAGGATCTGTTTTAAGAGCAGGAAACAAAGTGATAGAAATAACATGACAGGAACTAGCATAGTTACTTTGACAGGAAAATATTTAAATTCAATGATCATTAGAGATAAATGATATGCATTCAATCGCTTGGCATAATTCGGTTACCATGCCCGATTGATGAACCTTGAGATTCATTTTCTTGCAGGCATTTACAGGAAAATAAAGAAATACAATAGAATTTACAAAATTATACATCAACAAATTGACATGTAACAAATGTGTAAAAGAAGACATTTTATGGCAAAAAAGAAGTGAGAACGTGCGTTACAGAGGCCTTGAAAGTGAGTCTGTAGGTTGTGGAATCAGTAGAGTTGTGCTGAGTGAAGTTACGCACAACGGTTCAGGAACCTTATGGTTGTCGGTAATAACTGTTCCTTCCCCTTTACTCCATGGTCTATGTCCTAACAGATTCCTCCTTCAGCTCAGTACCTCTTCCACCTATCACATCCTAGTTTCTTATCATTCCCTTTTATCTCACCTCTCACCTGAATTCACCAATTGTTTTCCTCCCCGTCCATCCTCCCCCTTAACCTTTTTTATTCTGCCTTTTACCCTTTTTCTTTCTGCTCCTTTATGAAGGGTCTTGCCCAAAATAGTTATTGTTCATTGCCCTCTATAGATGCCGCCTGACCTGCTGAGTTCCTCCAGTATTCTGTGTGTGTGTTGTTTATGACAATGAATATTTCAGAATTTTAATTCACTCAGGACTGAAAAATTTGTGAAAATGTACCTAGCAGGCAATTACTTCTAAGTGCCATAATTAATATTAAAGTCTCAGGCATATAAGAATATTACATACAATGCAAATCAGTGGATCTTACAAAAACAATTAATTTGTGGCTGAAGAGCCCCAAGATCGGGGTTAATAATTCATATTTTAAATACACAGTCAGTATGCTTAAGGGAAATATTAAAACAATTGCCAGAAATACTTTTTTAAAAAAGCTAAAGGATGTGATTAAGTTCGAGAGGGTGCAGAAAAAGACTCACAAGGATGTTGCCAAGACTGGATGGGTTTGGACTGCTTTCTGTGGAATGAAGGAAGCTGAAGAGTGACCTTGTCGAGGTTTATAAAATCTTGAGAGGCATATACAAGGTGAAAGGTCAGTCTTTTCCCCAGGGTAGGGGGAGTCTAAAGCTAGAGGGCATAGGTTTAAGAGGTGAGGGTAAAAATTTAAAGAAAACCTAAGATGTGCATTTTTCAGACTGGTGGAACAAGCTGACAGAATAAGTAGCTGAGGCAGGTAAAATTTCAATATTTGCAGACAGGTGATGTACATAGATAGGAAAGATTTAGAGGAATATAGGCCAAATGTAAGCAGATGGACTGGCTCAGGAAGACACTTTAGTTGCTAGTTGGGCCAAAGGATGCATTTCTGTTCAAGGATATAATTTTTTGACTCTGTAACCTTTAATAAAAAAAACCTGATAGGTCTTTGCATTTATTTACCATAGTTATTACATAGAACATAAAACAGTACAGCACAGGAACAGGCCCTTCAGCCCACAATGCTGTGCTGAACCAATTCAATTAGCCAATTAAACTAATTACTTCTGCTTACACAAAGTCCATATCTTTCCATTTCTCTCACTTTCATGTGCCTATCAAAATGTTTCTTGAAACATTCCTAATGTATCTGCCTGTACCAGCATCCCAAGGAGTGCATTCCAGGCACCCACCATCCTCAGTATATATAAAAAAAACAAAAAAATTTACCCCTCACATCTCCTTTTGAAACTACCTCCTCTCACCTTAAATGTATGTCCTCTTGTATTATACATTTCAACCCTGGGAGAAAGATACTGTCTGTCTACCTATGCCTCTCGTAATCTTAGAAACCTCAATTAGTTCTCCCCTCAGCCTCTGCTGTTCCAGAGAAAACAACGTAAGTGTTTCCAACCTCTTGTTATAGCACATTCCTTCTAATCCAGGCAGCATCCTGGTAAACCTCCTCTACACCCTCAAAGTCTCAACATCCTTCCTATAATGGAGTGACCAGAATTGTATTCAATACTCCAGATGCAGCCCAACTAGAATTTTATAAAGCTGCAATATAACTTCCTGACTTTTGAACTCAATGCCTCAATTAATAAAGATAAGCATGGCAAATGCCTTCTTTATCACCCTATCAAACTGTGTAGCCAGTTTCAGGGAGCTGTGAACTTGGACCCCAAGATCCCTCTGCTCATCAACACTGTCAAGGGTCTTGCCCTTAACAGTATACTGTCTCTTTATATTTGACCTACCAAGGTGCATCATTTCACACTTGGCCAGGTTAAACTCCATCTGGTATCTCTCTGCCCATATTTGCAACTGATCACTGTATTTTTGCCAGTCTTCTATCCTACCTACAACACCACTAATCTTCATATCATCTACAAACATTAACCCATCCATCTCTTTTTTCATCTAGATTATTTATATGCATAACAAAGAGCAGAGGTCCCAGTACCAATCCTGCAGACACCACTAATCACAGATTTCCCATCTAGAATAAGTCCCATCAACCACTATGCTCTATCTTTGTGTGGGTGAGCCAGTTCTGAACCCAAACGGCCAATCGACCATGGATCCTATACATCTTAGTCTTCTGGATGAGCCTCCCATGAGGGACCTTGTCAAATGCCTTACTAAAATCCACGTAGATAACAACACAGCTCTATCTTCATCACCTCTTCAAAAAACTCAACCAGGTTCAAGAAAACCTGCAGATGCTGGAAATCCAAGCAACACACACAAAATGCTGGAGGAACTCATTAGGGCAGGCAGCATATATGGAAAGAGTAAACAGTGGACGTTTCGGACTGAGTCCCTTTGTCAGGACTGGAAATAAAGATAAGAAGTCAGAGCAAGAGGTGGGGAGTGGGTTTCCTCCAGGTGCTTTGGTTGTTCCCATAGTCCAAAGATGTACTAGTTAGTAGGTTAATTCGTCATTGTAAATTTTCTGATGATTAGGCTAGGGTTAAATAGCTGTGTTGCTTGTTGGCGCAACAATTCAGGCTGGAAGGGCATGCTTTATGCTGTAATATCCCATCAACCACTGGGAACTTAACCACCACCATGCTCTTCAGGAGACCCGACATTACCTCCTCCTTTACCTCAATGCCCTAGCTTATTAATAATCTCATCACTGATCTTCCTATCCTTCACGTTCTTTTCTTTGGTAAATACTGAGGTAAGGTACTCATTAACGACCTCATCCACATTTTCTGCTTCCAAGCAAATGTTCCCCCATTTATCCTTGAGTGATCGCACCCTCTCCCTAGTTATCCTCTTGCTCCTGATGTATGTATAGAATGCCTTGGGATTCTCTTTAATCCTTATTGCAAAGGACTTTTCATGGTCCTGCCAGGCTTTCCTATTTCCTTTCCTGAGTTCCTTTCTAGCTTTTTTACAATCCTCAAGGGCTCTGTTTGATTCTAGCTTTCTAAACTTTACTTACTTTTTCTTTTTCTTCTTGACTAAATTAATCACATCTCTTGACATTCAAGGTTCTCTTATCTTGCCATCCTTGTCCTTCCTTCTGAGTGGAACACACCTGTCTATACTATGTGCAGTTGGTCTTTAATTCATTCATCCATTCTTAATCACTACTTTACAAAATCAATTGAGGTCATATATTGTAGCACCTTTTTTATATATCAACATCTAAAGCTGGAGATGGACCAGGCCTTAGACCAAAAACTATAAAATATAGGAGCAGAATTAGGCTATTCAGCCCATCGAGTCTCTTCCGCTATTTCATCATGGCTGATCCTGGATCCCGCACAACCCCATATACCTACCTTCTCGCCTTATCTTCTGGTGCCCTGACCGAACAGGAAACAGTCAACTTCTGCCTTAAATATACCCACAGACTTGGCCTCCTCGGCAGTCTGTGGCAGAGTATTAAAAAGTCCTCCTTACCTCTGTTCTAAAAGGTCACCCCTCAATTTTGAGGCTGTGCCCCCTAGTTCTGGATACCCCCACCTTAAGAAACATCCTCTCCACATCCACCCGATCTAGTCCTTTCAACATTCAGTAGGTTTCAGTGAGATCCCCACGCATTCTTCTAAATTCCAAAGAGTACAGGCCCAAAGCTGCCAAACGCTCCTCATATGTTAACCCTTTCATTCCCAGAATCATCATCGTGAACCTCCTCTGGACTCTCCCCAATGACAACACAGCCTTTCTGAGATATGGAGCACAAAATTGTTGTCAGTACTCCAAGTGTGGCTTGCCTAGTGTCTTATAAAGGCTCAGCATTATCTCCTAAGTCTTTCTGTACCTCTGATGTTTTAATTTTCTCCCCATTTAGATAATAGTCCACACTATTGTTCCTTTTATCAAAATGCATTATCATACATTTCCCAACACTGTACTCCATCTGCCACTTTTTTGCCCATTCTTCCAATTTGTCTAAGTCCTGCTGCAATTGCACTGCATCCTCAGCACTATCTACCCCTCCACCTATCTTTGTATCAACCGCAAACTTTGCCACAAAACTATCAATTCCATATTGTTCCATCAAAGCCCTGCAAGGACCTGCTCTGAACCCTAATTCTGGATCCCAAGCATGGATGGGTTATGCTTTACCTTGATTGTCTGACCTCCACATTACTCTTCCCGCTTGTACTTCTGCTAGATTGCTGGCCACATCTTTTAAGTAGCTGGTATTGACCTGGGAGTTTCAATCCCATTGAGCCCAACAGAAAGGTTTCTCACCTGAAATGGGTGCCAGGTTCTGGGTATCCCATGCTTTCTAAAGCACAAATAAATACAGGAATGTGTAAGAGTGATTGAGGTCAGACAAGAACTGCAGATTTCCTTCATTCTGTGGATCTGTGTGAACAAAATATTCACCTGAAAATACATCTCGCTTGATAGTGATTTCAACTATTAGAGTCGCAGAAAACACTTTGTTCACAATTATCCTCAGCGTGAAGGAAATCTGCGGTCCTTGTTTGATCTGACAATATTTAACTTTGAACAAGACGGTTGACTCCAAATTACCCTCTGAAATTTAACAAGTGACTCAGTTCAAGAGCAATTGGGAACTGACAATAAATGCCAGACTTTGCTGGAGACACCACAGTCCATAAAATATATCCACTATATTAGACAGTATCAATGCAGATATTCGATCATATAATTGTGAGTTATTTTTGTGTCCGGGACCCGCAGGGGTGAATATGCCTGGGCAGTGTGGAGATGTTGCAATGTATTGAGACGAGGCGAGCCTGGCCACCTTACTTCCTGCTTTGCATGCAAAGTCCTGACCCCGACATCCCGGCGGAGGGTTTTCCCCCCTCATCTTTATGTTGCTAACTGTCAGTGAGACAAGTATCCCGGGAACTTTCTTGCTCAATTGGCAGAAGCTTTGAATCGGAATAGCTAACCTCGAACGCCAGTCACTCCAATTTAGCGACTGAAAGGCAAACTTTGCGACGGGGCACTACATTCTGCTGAACATGGCGCGTAGTGTTATCTGTTTACAGGATGCAACGCGTCCTACTGTAAAAGGCTAAAGTGTCGCGGCTGAGACGGAGTCATCGAAGGGGAAACTTTTTGCAGAAAATCAGATAATTTGCACTACGCAGAAATAAACTAGCAGCTCTCAGATTGGCTCTTGTCACCTTTTCTTTGCATTCACGAGCGGGGCAAAGGGAATGCATGCGAGTGCAAAAGGTAGGTGAGAATTCGAGGCTATTTTTGGGTGATGGTAAAAGATGACTTTTTATACGGTATTTCCCTGTACGGCGGTATGCAACAGCGAGGAGAGTCCGTGCATGCACTTTGTTTGGAGTTGCAGTATACGAAGGGGTGGTGCACTTACCTGGCTGGTGTGTGAGGTTGTCCCAACTCCTCTGACATTAGCACACGCATCGCGGGGCTGTGCGCCGCGCTGCGGAGCCGGACGCCAGGGGCTTGGCCAAGAAGCTGTTGCAACCACAGGCACCCGTGCTGCCGCTCCTTTGCTCACAGTTTTTGATTGTGTGTAGGCGCTTGGTGCATGTTTGCAAAGGTTAGAAAGTTAGATGACCCACGCGTGTTGGCACAGAAGAAAGTCATTTTGAAGGATGGTTGTAGGAAGTTCATTGCCGTTCCTCCGCCCCCCCCCCCGCAATAATCTGCCTTTACTGTGTTTGTTGCAACACTGTAAGGAAGGGGCGGGGAGTGAGAGCTCTTTGGAGTTGAAAGCAGAAGTCGTCAGTCTTGTCCAAAAACATTTTTGTTGGGCTGTGTTCTGGGTCGGGACAAATTCTTTAAGGTGAAATACGAATGACAGGTTCCTTAAATCTTGAGCAAAACGCACATTCCAAGGGGAAGACAGTCAGGTGAATTTGTTACTGTTTATGTGAATTTGGTTTGATTCAGTTGATTTTTCCTGCATTTGCTTACGTCTGGCAAAAGTTGTGCACATCTCGCCGAAGGCATCCTGTCCTTTCGTGGAACCTTTGTGTGGGGATTAACCTATGGGCAATGCAAAGAATTTTGTTAAAAAGGAAACCATATTTTTTTAATACATGATTGGACTTTGAGATTTCAGACTCGACTAGATTTTGGTAAATGTGCTGCCGATATTTTTGCAGGATTATATGCTTTGACGCAGTTGTCAAGGCAACCATCAAAAATTCAAATTGGAATAGTCAAATATTTTGCGCAAGTTTTGTAATGTTGTTAAGAAATACAGTGTGGAAGCAGGCTGTTTGGCCCAGTAAATGCATGCTGACTATCACCTTTTCACACTAATCCTTCATTATTCCCATTTTCATTCACCCCACATTGTCAATAATTTCCTCCCGATTTGACAACTGAACTACACAGGGCAATTTAACAGTGGCCAATTAACCTCCCAACCTCTCATCTTCGGCAGGAAACCAGTGCAGTCACAGGGAGTGTGTGCAACCTCCATTGATGTCAGGATTGAACTTGGCACTAAAGTTCAAAGTAAATTTATTACCAAAGTACATATATGCCACCATATACAACACAGAAATTCATTTTCTTGTGGGCAATCACTGTAAGTACAAGAAACACAATAGGATCAACAAAGGATCATACCCAACAGGATGGACAAAAAAATTTGCAAAAAAATTGTGCAAATGCAAAAAGAAAGAGGGAAAAAATAATAAAGAACTAAGCAATAAGTATTGAGAACATGGCACGAGTCCTTGAAAGTGAGTCACAAAGGAGAAAATCTGCAGATGGTGGAAATCCAAGCAACATTCACAAAATGTTGGAACTCAGCAGATCAGGCAACATCTACTGAAGAGTACAGTCGACATTTCGGGCTGAGTCCTCCTGAAGGGTCTCGGCCCGAAACATCGATTGAAAGTGAGTCCATTGGTTGTGAGAACAGTTAAGTGATGGGGCGAGTAAAGTTATCTCCTTTGGTTCACGAGCCTGATGCTTGAGGGGTAATAACTGTACCTGAACCTGGTGATGCAGGTCTTGAGGCTCCTGTAACACTTTCCCGATGGCAACAGTGAGAAAAGAGCATGCCCTGGGTGGGTCCTTGATGGATGCTGCTTTCCTACAACAGTGCGCCGGATGTACTCAGTGGTGGGTGGGGAGGGCGTTAACCCATGATGGACTGGGCCGTATCCAGTACTTTTTGTAGTGTTTTGTGTTCCAGGACATTGGGGTTTCTATACCAGAATGTGATGCATCCAGTCGAATATACTCTCCACCACACATCTTTCGAAGTTTGTCCAAGTTTTAGTTGGCATGCCGAATCTTCACAAACATCTAAGAAAGTAGAGGTGCTGCCATGCTGAACCCAAGATAGATCCTCTGAAATGATAATACAGGAATTTAAAGTTGCTGTCCCTCTCCACTCCTGATCCTCTGATGACGACTGGCTCATGGACCTCTGGTTTCTTCCTCCTGAAGTTAATAATCACCTCCGTGGTTTTGCTGACGTTGAGTGAGAGGTTGTTGTTGTGGCATCACTTATCTAGATTTTCAATCTCCCTCCTGTGTGCTGTTTTGTCACCACCCTTGATTTGGCCAACGTCAGTGGTGTCATTGACAAATGGAGCATTGGAGCTGTGCTTAGTCTCACAGTCATAAGTATAAAGTGAATGGAGCAGGGGGTTAAGCACTCAGCCTTGTGGTGTGCCTGTGCTGACGGAGATCGTGGAGGAGATGTCGTAGCCAATCCAAACTGACTGAGGTCTGCAAGTGAGGAAATTGAGGATCCAATTGCACAAGACATTATTGAGGCCTACCTAGGACTTAGATTAGATTATGAAGACACGTAGTCCTCTTTTATTGTCATTTAGTAATGCTTGCATTAAGAAATGATACATTATTTCCTCCGGTGTGATACAACAAAACACAGGACAAACCAAGGCTGAAAAAACTGACAAAACCACAGAATTATAACATATAGTTACAACAGTGTAACAATACCATAACTTGATGAAGAAGTCCATGAGCACAGTAAAGTTCAAAGTTTCTCAAATGTCCCACATCTCACGCAGACGGGAGAAGGAAGAAAAACTCTCCCTGCCATGCCAACCACAGTCCAACTCTGAGTCATCCGAAAACTTCAAGCTCTGATCAGCACTCTGACACCCGAGTATTGAGCGCTATCTCTGTCCGAACAATTCGACCTCCTTCTTGGTCGCCAAAAGCAGGCAAGGCCGGGGATTTTGAGGCCTACCCTCTGAAAGATTCCCGACCACACAGTAACGACAGCAGCGAACGGGCGTTTCAGAAATTTCTCCAGATGTTCCTCTGTGCTTTCACATCCATTCTCCATCAAATCAGAATTGTCCATGGTCCCAATTTAACAGATACAATATCATTTTTCACCGGAGGGCTGCGCTCACGCAGGCGTGCTGCCACCTTCTCCTCCCGCCTTATTGCAGTTTATTGATTGGTTTTGAGGAGATGATATTATTGAATGCCAAGCTGTAGTCAATGAGGAGCATCCTGATGTATCCTCACTGTCCAGATGTTTCAGGATTAAGTGAAGAGCCAATGAAATGGCTTCCACTGTTGACCTGTTGTGACATTAGGCAAATCAGAATGGATCTAAGTCACTTCTAAGGCAGGAGTTGGTATGTTTCAAAACCAATCTCTCAAAGCACTTCATCACAGTGGATGTAATTCCTACCGGATGATGGTCATAGAGGCTGTTCACCACGTTTTTCCAAGGCACTGATATGGCAAGTCATGCGTCTGTGTCGTGCCATCCTCAATCTGAAGATGTTTCCCTGTTGCACTTCATTGCGGATATTTGATTGTAAATTAATTTTGTTTTGGGTCTTATTTGCACAACCCCATGATAAGAAAATTTCTCCTTGTCCTGCCCATGAAATCCTTTCCACCATTACTTAGAACATTCTAATCTCTAACTGTATCCAAGTTCTGTATTTAAGGAGACATGGACCGCAGATGCTATTTGAGTCCTGGTACATTGTTTTGATCTGAACCATCAGCAATTACTTTCCCCTCATAAATGCTGCTTTACCTCATTTCCCCTACCCTTTCTCCAGCAAATTGCTATTCTTTTATGAAGTATTTTGTTTATGTATCACCACATGTCCTCCAATACATAGGGAGCCTGAACCTGAACATGCTTTCTTTTCAGCTACAACTCAAATGGATATTCACACAACTGTAAATCGCTTACTGTACATTCCTTTGTATTGGTGTAGGCAAATTAGTTTGTGCTTTTTGCTGTTTGCACTGCAGTTATGTTAACCACAGACTGGCAAAGGACTTTGGTGTAGACAGCTCATGTGGAGAAGGGTCATGTGGAAGATTTTGAGCACATCATTGCCCAATTGCCTGTGCAACTGTTGTTGACTTGAGATCATGAATATGTTACCCTATAGCTGTTGTGAATGCTGTTTCATTTATCCAGTGACTGTGTAAAGGTAGCATGACATTTACACACCACAAAGGTGTGTGACTTTGGAGGGGATTTTGTTTATGTATGCATACTGTCTTTGCCCTTCAGGGTAATGGTTATGGGTTTGAGAAGTTTTACTTATAGTCTTTGTGGCATCTTGGATTGCTCTCCATGATTATAATAGGTTACATATTTTTTTAAAGCAGGTATTTGACTTGTGGGACTGATTACTGTAGCTATAGTCCTGGGGAGATCTCTGAAGGGGTTGCCTATTGGTGGGTTCTCAGGTGGCTGGACCTGCAGTCCACATATTCTGATGATGTTAGGATGCATTCTCTTCATGGAGATGGCATATGTGTGACTTTGTTTAACATGAGGGTGATGCACAGGCAGCCACCGTCCAACCCTTGACAGATTAGGGTCTGGTGGCATGAAATGGAAAACAACTCGGGATCCTTCTCTGTTGCAGCCTTCCTCCGCCTTTACTGCCATTGTAATGAGTCATCATCTTTTGCCAGGTCCACCGTTCAGGTCTTGGTTGGGTTGCTCTTTGTCTGGAAAGTCCCTGTACTGGGTGACCCTTCCAGGAGCTAAGCACCAGATGGCTAAACTCCGTACACCATCAGCATCACTCTCAGGGTTTCGGAAACTCACCAGCCTATCCACCACGACAACGTCAGAGAAAGGGACTGCTGATATTTACAATGGCACAGAAGGAGGCCATTTGGCACAATAGGTTCAGGGAGGGGGGCATCTTTAAGGGATGCAACCTCATCATGCCATTCTTTATCTCCTTATTGCCTTACCATTCTTTCCCTACAGTGCAGCAGCATAGATCCCTGTTGGTGCCACCACCCCACCCTCTCATCCTCTGCGCTAATTTTCTTTTTGCTGTTAACTTGCACCAAAGAGGAATCTAAAGTTGCCAATTCATCAGTGGGAAACTTGTTTCACTTTGGGAATATCTTGAGCACCTGGAGCAAACCCAGATGCTCATGGACAGAATTTGCAAACTCTGCAAGGAAAACACCAGGGACCAAGGTTCAGACTTGGTCCCCAGAGCTGTGAGCTGCGGGCTGCCGCATGGACCATAAGACCACCTTTTTAGTTAAGTGATAACAACTGACTTTAATACCTAACTACTTTTTGATGTGTTTAATAAGAAAATATGAATGCTTTTCTGAATTTTGCATAGTCTGTTATGTCTTGAATTGATCTATTCTTGTCACTAACCCAGAAAATGTGGGGTCACAGCAAATTTCTTGGGCACACGGGAATTCTGTGGTTTCTGAAAACACTGCTTTTTTTCACCACTATTACATTAGGGCACACAGTGCCAATAAAGAACCTGCATTTATATTGTCCCTGTCAGGCTCTCAATGTTTTGAAGCACTTTGCAGATGGTTAATTACTTTGTATTAATATTAGACATTAGTGTGCAATTTAAAGACATCATTGCAGTATTAGTAATCAGGGGCAATGTGTTGTACGCTGTTCTTTATTAACACTCCTCCCAGTTTGTGTTGAAATATGAGAACCAGGATTGGAAATATTCATTGTGCTAATTGTCATCCTATTTATTTTGAAATCTCATTGATTTGTAATTGCACTTCAACCTTTTTCTGCTTTTTGTCAAGTTGGGCCTGTACTTAATACTCATTCTTCTGTTTGAATTGATAGTTTACAGTAAATTGGCTGTGTTAATTATATATTCATTTTTATTAGTTTTGGCATTACAGTTGAAATGGATTGTTGAGGGGGCTGTGGGTTTATTGCAGAAATCTTTTTATTTTAAGTTTAACTTTCTTGTCATTGAGTTAGCATAAGTATTAGCTTACAGATGTTGCCGAAAGCAACAAATGGGTTATGCACGACCCTGACCACTACATGACAGAATTTTCTCTTTCAGTTTGCTTGTTTTTTCATCTATTCTAATGGCAGTATTGTCACTGTTATTTTTCATTCTGTTGTATATTTTTAGCTATATGTTACTGGGACACATGATCTCGTTGAAGAACGTGAATTTTCACAAAAGGACAATGTAATATCAGTTTTGGCATTTCATTCATTTTTAAAGATTGTAATGGGACCATGAATGTTGTTTGTTAATATTTAAGCATCACATTTATTTATTTACTTAGCGATACAGCACGAAGTTGGCCCTTTGAGCTATGCCGCCCTAGCAACCCCACAACGCTGATTAACCCTAACCTAGTCACAGGACAATTTACAATGATCAGTTAACCTACTCGGTATGTCTTTGGACTGTGGGAGGAAACCTGAGTGCCCGGGGAAATCCCATGCATTCCACGGCGAGGATGTAGAGAGACTGCTTACAGAACGGCACCCACCAGAACTGAACTCTGAAATCCAGAATGCCCGAGCTGTAATAGTGTTGTACTAACCGCGATGCCAATGCACTTTACATTGATTCAGCTGAGTGTTAGATAACTTGTGGCTTTGTATGCTTAGAAGTAACGTCTATTGTTCACACGTGTTTAAAATCCAAATGGTAGTTCAAGGTGCAGCACGTTCTCAACTTGACAGATACGTTAGGCCTGATTTATACTTCTGCGTCAAATGTACGCCGTAGGGTGACGTGCACCTTCCCAAAAAAGTAACTCGCGCGTCGCGGCAACGCAGACCGCAACAACTGTGATTGGTCCGCTTGGTAGCATTGCATTTCCTCCTACGCATTTCAGGTTGCTTTTCTCTGCCATGTCTGTACACTGATGCGAAATAAATGGTTGGAGACGATGAACCAAATCGTCAAATTTACCTGCCAACATCCGAAAATGTTTGAAATGCATTTCCTCGTCCATGTCTCTCATGAAGAAACTCAACACAGTGGCATAGAAACCCCACTGCCAGCTAGCGTTTTGGCGATGAATTGCAGAACGATGCAGACACAACAACGTATGCTTGCTACGGCGTAGGGCTATGCAGAAGTATAAATCAGGCCTATGGCGTAGCCCGTACACACAAGTATAAATCAGGCTTTAGACTTGTGAACCTAGCTGCAACAAAACTCAAAACCTGAGAATGACTTTAAGGACCCAGCTTGTAGAATCTATGGGGAAATTGCATTTTTTTTCAAATACACACTTCAGCAAATTTATTCTGAATGATTCATCTGTGTTCCTTCAACTCACGGTGACTGAAAGCAAAATTGGTTGCTGCCATGGACTTTGTTTTCCTGCTTTCCAACATTTTGCCATCCATTTGTTAAAGTCAATTGTGTTCAGTTTTTGCATTTTAAGTCTTGTTCAACCAGAAATGAACTTCAAATCCAACTTCCTGCTCCTCCCTACTTCAGATCCTGTAATCTTTATCTATGCTTTCAAAAACTCAGACTTGAATTTTTTAAAGATTGTCTTTACTAATTTCAAATTGTTCATCTCCAACTTGTCATCAGCTGTAATCTATCCTGCACAAAACAGAATATATCCATTACCCTTTGTCTTCAGGCACCTCACTGTGTACCTACATACAGGAAAATATTCACTCACCTCTGCTTTTTTCTGTGTGTTCTATAGGCATTGCTTTCTCCAAGCAAATTAATTATCCTCAAACCATAAGCTTTTATGTAAAAACTTTAAATGTAACTCTTGCTCTTAATTGTGCCTTACTGAATCAATTCTTGAAGAGTTCCAGGATATTGTTCCTTTTGTAGAACTCCAATATTAAAGCCATCCTTGCCTGGTTCCACGGAACTGCATTATATTTTTTTGTGCCTGCTGTCTGTCATAGTGTGCATCATCTTATGCTAATAGTTGTGAATAATTGCTGGATGGGTGTAGGCAGCAGTCTTAAGGAAAGATTGCACTTTTTTTTTGACTACGCAACCAAAGTTCTTCAAGCTATTTGACTGAGAAAGTCTTGTTGAAAATCTGATTTGGAAAAAAAACATCTTGAAGGCTACCAAATAATAAATCAACCTACTTCTGGGATTTGGGCTCAAAGCCCTTTGGGTGAAGACCAGTTTCTATGTAATGGCTATGATCTAGTTTTGGCAGAGTTTCTTGCAGTGTAGGCTCTTAACACGCAGGTCCTCATAACTTGATATCCAGTGATGTTTGTTGATAATGTTATATTGATACAGTCATGGTTTATTGTGAAGTTGAAGGTTAAGGCACTTTACTGGCACTCAGCAGGAAGTGCATAATATTGACATCTCACTACTTGATGCTGACACGGGTATAAGCAGCGGAGGCATTACATTTTACAGTGTTAAGAGTATTTTTAGTAGCTTTTACTGTTTGCTTTTAAGATTATTTCTGGTAGTTTATATGTTAAGATTACTGGAAGTTGAGAATGAAATGGTTGGTTTGACTGAAGGCTGTAAATGTTTGTGTAATGTAAATTTACAATCCATGGGTTTAAAGAGCTGTTGTTGTGTATAGTCTCAGTTGTCTATATTTCAAGGTAGTACAGGATCTCATGTTTGGTTACTGGGCCTCAATATTTCAGTTACTGTCTCATTTCATGTTTTGAAATAAATGCACTGATAAAGAAGTCACAGAACAATTTTTCCTCTGGGGGGGAAAATTGAAGCAAGTTCCCATTGGAGTCCTTCTTCATTGTTTATTATTTTAATTTACATGTATAATTTCATACCCACACTACATTTCTATCTCTTTCAAGATTGTACATACAAATTTATCCCTGATATCACTCTTTGGGAATTTTGCCATTAAAGAACGTCACTGCATTTTCAACAGCAAACAGTTTAAAACACAATGAGTTTGAATAATATACAACTTCTGTGGATCAGAAAAATGCTCAGAATCAATGCCAGTGTCATTGGTGTTAGTTTGTAAATATAACTAGCTACTCTAAGTACACTTATCATCAATGTATACATTATACAATCTTGAAATTCAACTCCTAATAGGCAACCACAAAGAAACCCAAAAGAACCCATTTTTTAAGAAAAGACCATCAAACACCCAAAGTGCAGAGAGGGGGAAAAAAAAACACATCAAACATTAAACACAAGCAAATAGCGTTCTGAATTGAAGTCCACAAAGAGAGTCTGTCCACAGACCCTTAATTCAGCGCAGAGTGGAGCAGTGAGCGGAACCGGTCCATGTATCGCCTCGGGCCTTGACACCCTGACCTTTTCAATCTGGCCCGCTGCCTGAGTTATTGTCCAAGCATCAAATTCAGTTGCTTTGATACGCTCTGGGGCCTGGACCCTGCTGCCTCAATTTGGCCTGTACCTGACCTTTTGGATACGGCTTGGTGCTTAAATTGATCAAACCTTGGGTCTTTCTCGCTCTTCGCCAAGGGTCCGTTACCTTGCCTAGCCTCACCTTGCCTTAGTTCTGCCTTATCGAATCGCCTCCAAGTCCAAAGAGAAGTTGCAGGCTATTGTTTGCGAAGATCGTTTACCAAAAAATGAATAAATAACAAAGTATTTAGTTGTTTTCCGTGTTTCATTGACCACCAATCAGAAGTCACTGAGATTCACCAACACCATCCTAAACCGGACGTAATCCTACTGTGGGTAAAATTAGGTGTGAGAGCTTTTTTGGTTAAGGTACAGAAGATGCAGCAGGTAAATTATGCTGAAAAGTAAAGCTATCTTTCAAGCTGTGTTTTGGTATTTATTGTGTTAGAAATTCGGTCAATTCATAGACCATACATGATTTTTATTTTTACTTTTCAGTGATTCCTGCAAAGATTTCTTGCACTGTTGCCTGATCGGGGTCAATGAAATTACATGTTACCATACGTGTTTTAAAATGTGGGGTAATATGCAGCATTTATAATACTTAAGAATTTATAGCAGGATTGTATTTCATCAGTCAGTACAAGTATGATTAAACTAATGAGTAAAATAATTTGTTTACCTCCAGAGAGTTTTGAAACTGGTTCATTCGAATTAAATTTTGAACCTTGTATCCTGGAAGTTGGCCAGGATGCCCAAAGCACCCACTCTGCTTCTCTGAAAGAGTTAACAGAGTTGAATTCCTTATCCCACTCCCCACACTTCACCATTTCCCTTCTGTAAGCTATTTATGGATTCTGATCCAACCCCTATAACCGTGTGTGGTGGCAGATGTGTGGAGCCTTCATTCTTTCTTGTTGTTCTTTTGCTAAAAATTATAAATTTCTGTCTTTTCATTGCACACTGATCAGCAAATTACTTCAATAAAGCTCTTTTTTTTCAGAGAGTGATTAGTTGTTCTTTACACCACTTTTCATGAAAGGAGTTTGTATTGTGTTAATTTAAGAATTATTGTAGTGTTCTCTCACTTCACAAAATATCTCATAATTAGATCAGTTAAACATTTTTATAGCCTTAAACAAATCTTTGTTTTTGTTTAGTTTTTTTCATCTATAGTTAGAACCTGATGCATATGCAATTTTTATTGGCAGGAAAAGAATCTTAGAGTTGTATGTGGTGACATGTATGTACTCTGATAATAAATTTTACTTTGAACTTTATTGTGCCACCATCCAGGTGGAAGTAGAAAAAAATAAAAACAAATGTCTGAGCAGTGTCAAAATTCTGTTTGCTATTTCTGGTTTGAGAAGAGAAATGTTGAATTGGGCATCTGCTCCTGGTGGTTGTCCTCTCAACCCAGCAGTAACTCTGCATGTGATGGCCATTTGGTGAGAACAAGATAATGCTTGCCTGTGATTTCCACCTCCACCCCCCCAATAGTTATATAGCTTGCAGTTTATCACTGTAAAAGCTCCCGTGAGCAAGTGTCATGTGAATGAGGCCATTGTGGCCATGGAATCTTGCCCAGCAGAAGGCCAGTGACTTCAGAAAAGGAAGGAAGGAAGAAATTAAGTTTGGTTTGCAGAGTCACTGTGTTGTTTCTAAATCAATACTAGTAGTCTTGGGATTTTTTTTTACATCAAAGCCAATGTATAGTTTGTATTCAGTCATGAAAATGAAGGCTTTTGTAACAGTAAACTATTTAAGTTAAGAAGTCATGATTGCATCCTCTCCACACATATTTTATCTTTTTTCAAATCTATCTTGGATCGGTGTGCTTGCAAACTCAAGGGAAATGTCTGAGTAATGGATTCTTTCATATTGCTCAGGGAATTGTGCAAATGCCATTAGATTGCAAGTGTGGAGCTGTAGTTTCTTTTCAGTTCAGAGAATTTTTTTACGTAGTTGAATTTTGAAAGGTCCTTTGTCTTGGGCGAATGCGGCCCGGCCACCCACTTCAGAGCTGCGTGAGTACTGTAGAGAACTTCTGAGGTGCTGACTAGAGGGTTGTTTTTGACCTTGCTTGTAGATATGTATGCTCAGAGGGCAAAATTAAAACTTTCAGAGGCCATTATGGCTTCCTGACATTGATTTGTTAAGCCTTAATTAATTTTGTATGAACATCCAGTTTTGGTCAACAATTGTTGTCCCTATTGTTCTTACATAAGACAAGATTGTTACTGAGGTCATAATCATAGAATAATGCATAACTGAAACAGTTTCTTCAGCCCACTGAGGCTACGTCCACACTACGCCGGATAATTTTGAAAACAAAGCCTTTTCTCTTCGTTTTGACCCTCCATCCACATTGAAACGGCGTTTTCATCCCCCGAAAATGGAGCTTTTCTAAAACACTCTCCAGAGTGTGTAAATTTGAAAACGATTGTTGCGCGTTGTAGTGTGGACACGGTAAACGGAGATATTTAAAAACGCTGTCATGACAACACCACAGCAACAATGCTTTCTCTGCTTCTGCTTGGTACTGTGCAAGCACTGCCGAACGGCTGTTATAATGTGCAGTTGGTGTGAACTGCGTGAGAGTTAAATTGTAAAATGAGCTTTTTTTTGTCTATTTAAAAACGCTGTCATGATGTGCCAGAACAGATGGCAGCAGCGCGGCATTTCATTATTTTCTTGTACGCAACCCCCCACACAACCTAACAATTTCAGAACAGACGGCAACGAGACTGAAGCCAGAAGAGTTAGAAATGTACCCACCAAATATTTTGACCCATAGCTTACTAAATAAATAAGTATACTCACTTTGCCCTGTTTTCTGTCCTTGCTTGTATGAAGGTGGTTTACCTATTTATGCAAGTACTTCTCAGACAATAGATGTGTAACAGCCTAATGTAACATTGTATGGAAATACAAGATAACACTAATGCAGACATGCTTTATATATTTAACAAGGTGCTTTATTAATGCAACAGAGTTAGTCAGTTTTTCAATGATCGTCGTCAGCCGGGTCATACTGTCCATGAACTCCCTGTCGGTTGCCAGCTATGCCACCGTACCATTAGGCTAAATGGGATATTAAGAGTGGGCCTTTGAATGTGGTTTGTGACTGAGGGGGACAGGCAATAAATGGTGATTGCCAATGCTTGCTGCCATGTCTCTCTCCCTCTCTCCCTCTCTCCCTCTCTCCCTCTCTCCCTCTCTCCCTCTCTCCCTCTCTCCCTCTCTCCCTCTCTCCCTCTCTCCCTCTCTCCCTCTCTCCCTCTCTCCCTCTCTCCCTCTCTCCCTCTCTCCCTCTCTCCCTCTCTCCCTCTCTCCCTCTCTCCCTCTCTCCCTCTCTCCCTCTCTCCCTCTCTCTATTGACAGTTTGAGAATAGTCACAATGGAATCTCTGTACAATGTGAACTATTTGTTAGATCATAGTAAGCAAAGTAGAAGACAGAATCAAGATTCAGACAATTTCTGATCTATTGATTCATGGATAAGCTTGAGGGGCCTACACCTATTCGTGTATAAACCTGGTTTTCTCTATGCAGCTTAGTACTATATTTTGAATTTTGGCCAATGTATTTGTGTTCACATCACAGTTCAGCTGTTTTGACACGTGTTGAATATTATTTTTGTTCTTGCTGCACTTAAAGCTAGTATTAGCATGATAGTTATTAACCTGCACTTCAAAGTTAAATCCTGTGCATTTCCTCCTGAAGTCTTTTTGGATGGGGCTGAATTCTCAAATCTTGCTTCAAACTTTTAAGATTGTTTGTATTTTCTGTTAGGAATTAAGTTTCTAAGTTTTCTTTAAATTCTAAACTATTACTTGATCATAATTTCAAAATATGAATAAGTACTAACATTAATTGAATGCTGTTTTAGTTCAGTCTGCCTCTGAGATGAATGATTGACATAGTTCTGGTGAGAGAATTGTACAATACTTTGATTGGGAGATGTACAGTGCACAGTTCCATTCTGATTATAGAAGCAATCTGAGTTCATTGGTAAGGGTGCAAATATGATTTACTGTAATGATAATAAAAATATTCTTTTCAGCAAGAAGTGATTGGGCAAGGGACCCATGCTGTAGCAAAGAAGGGTAGATTAGATGATGTATTTCCATAGATTTGCATTGACTTATGCCTGCCTCTGAGCTATGTAAATCTATGTAAACTATTAGGATGAGAATTCAGCAAAGGGTTGAAAATGTGTACAATTTAAACACTAACCAAGGAGGAAGGCAAGAAGAGGGCTCTGGAAAGGCTTTGGAAGTTTTAGCAAAATGATCGATTTTGACCTGGACTAAACTCCATAGGGGAGTCAGTGCTATTTATATCACTGTTCTGCTAGCATTAAAACATTTTTATAACAGTAATCATGAGCTTGCACCCTGATGTCCCTGACAAAGCTCATCCAACACTGCAGGATTTGTGTCTTGATTATTGATTTTGAGATTAAGATATTGATTCATCTGTTCCCTTGGCAGCTGTTGCCTTTGAAGAATAGAGTGCAGTGAAGGTGCATACCAGAATGAATCCAGAAATAGACATGAGGATGGGGCAGATTGTCACAGGAGAAAAAAAAATTAAGCAAAACTAGTCCTGGAGAAGAATATGCGAAGTTGAAGTTTCCTTGGTTGGAGTGCATGTCTCAAATAGAGGAGTCATTGATCAGGACTGAAATAGGAAGAACTGTCTTCAACCAGCCAGTAATGAACTTTTGGAATTCTTTCCTTAGGAGGCATAGTCAGTGAGTATATTGAAGGTGGAGATCAATATACTTTGAGATATGAACAGGATTAGTGGAGGAAATATTGCTGTAGTAAAGAATCAGCTGCAATCCCATTGAGTAGCTGTTCAAGTATGATGGGTTTTTTTTCTTGCTCTTTTTATCATTTGTCAAACTTCTCAGTTAGTCGGTAAGTCGGTATATTAAACTAGTATGAGAATATCAAACTAGTATTTGATATTAAGAAACTGAGGAAAGTGGAACAGGAAGGCAAAAAATGTCATGATCTTTGCTAGAGTTTTTTTTCATATGGCTTTACAAATGTAAAGGTGCTAGTAGTTGTTAACTCAACTTAATTCAACTTCATTTATGCGAGGGTCACATATGAAATGTAGTATGTGTTTAAAAAATAGTTAAGATTTGTGATACATTGTGATGATGGTGGCTGATGCAAATTATGATAAAACCAGCCTAGATGATTGATAATGATACAAAATAATCACGAATTAGAGCATTCTCTCTCTCAATTTCCCTTAAAGGTGATAGAGATTTGACTTAACTTGCTATTGTTTGTGTGTTGAAAACATACTGCTGTGAAAAATTGGACAGATTTAATCCAGTAGTGATGAAGGAGTTTACCTGTAACTTCAAGTTATGAAGTGTATGACCCAAGCAGGGTGGTATTTTCATTGACTTGCCTCTCTTGGACAACTAGGTGGTGGAGGTGGAAGGTGCAGGTTGTGCTTGGTTATTGTAGACGCATAACACTGTAGACTAACCCAATGTGGAGGCAGTGAGTTATTAGGATGGTGAATAGGCTGTTGATTGAGGACAACCAGGTATTGTATAATATAAAGCTATTTTAAGAACTCTTGAACTGCATTTGATCAAGTAGACAGCCAGAGACTTTTTTCCTTGGGCACAAATGGCTTCTGTGAAAGGATATAACTTTAAGGTGATTGGAGGAAAGTACGAGGGGAATGTCAGAGGAAGGGTTATACAGTACTCAGAAACTGACAGGTGCCTGAAATATGCTGCCGGGGTGGTGGTCAAGGCAGATACATTATGGACATTGAAGAGACTCTTAGATTGATCTCCATTTTTGTGTCATTTGTGTGCCTATATGGGAGGAAAGAATAGATTGCTCTGAGAGTAGGTTTAAAAAGTTGACACAACTTTGTGGGCTGACAGGTCTGTACTGTGCTGTAATGTTCTCTGTTCTATGAAATAATTGAATAAGTGCAAACGATTCACTTCAAGTTAATTCATGGTTGGACATTTGCAATGAATGGTAGGGTGCTGGAGAGTATTGCAGAACAGAGAGACAAGTAGATGCATGTACAGTTTCCTGAAAGTGATGACACAGGTAGACAGGACAATAAAGTTTCTTGGCATGCTGGTCCATTGATTGCAGCATTGAGTATAAGTGTTCAGGCATAGGAGCATTAGGGAGACTGCACCTGGGATGCTATAAGAAGGATGTGACTAAGCTAAAGGGGATGAAAAAAAATACTCACAAGGATGTTGCTAGGACTTCAATTATAAGGAGAGACTGAACAGACTGGAGCTAAAAGAGGCTGAGGATTGACCTTGTAGAGGTTTATTGGGTTTATATAAGGGGCATGGATTGAGGTAGACAGTCTCTTCCCCAGAATTGGGAAGTTGAAAACAAATCCCAAGGGTTTCTACAAATATGTTAAGAGCAAAAGGATAGCAAGGGACAAAATTGGTCTTCTGGACGATAGAGTGGTCATCAATGCCTGGAGCTGAATGAGATATGAAATATCTTAAATAGTATCTTTTTACATCTGTATTTACTAGGGAGATGGACACAGAAGTGAGGCAAAGCAACAGCTAGGTCTTACTAGCTCTTCCTTCAGTTAGTCCTGACGAAGGGTCTCGGCCTGAAACGTCGACTGTACCTCTTCTTAGAGATGCTGCCTGGCCTGCTGCGTTCACCAGCAACTTTGATGTGTGTAGCTAGGTCATGTACCTGATACAAGTCATAAAGGAGGAGGTGTTTGCTGTCAAATTCCACAGCCTGATAAGGTGTTCCCTTGGATCCTGTGGGAGGCTAGTGCAGAAATTTCAAGGGTCCTAATTGAGATATTTAAAACATCTTTAGCCATGAGTGAGGTGCCAGAGGATTGGAGGATAGCTAATATTATTCCATTGTTTAAGAAAGGCTCTAAGAATATGCCAGGAAATTATATGTCACAGAGCCTGATATCAGTAGTGGGAAAATTATTAGAAGGTAATCAAAGGAATTGATTATACAAATTTTTGGATAGGCAGGAACTGATTGGGGATAGTCAGCATGGCCTTGTGTGTGGTAGGTTGTGTCTAACCAATCTTATGGTTTTTCAAGAAGGATATCAGGAAAGTTGATGAAAGAAAGTCAGTGGATGTTATGTCTTTAGCAAGGCCTTTGACAAGTCCTGCATCGGAGGTTGGTCAAGAAGGTTCAGTTGCTCAGAATTCAGGAGAAGGTTGTAAGTTGGATTAGACACTGGCTTTGCAGGAGAAGCCAGAGATGGTTGCTTCTCTGACTGGAGGCTTGTGACTAGTGATGTGCTGCAGAGATTGGTGCTGGTTCCATTGCTGTTTGTCATCTATATCAATGATCTGGATGATAATGTGCTAAGATAGATCCACAAATTTGCGGATAACATCAAGACTGGGGGTGAGGAATGCTACCAAAGCTTGTAGTGGAATCTGGACCATCTGGAAAAATGGGATGAAAAATGGCAGATGGAATTCATTGTAGACAAATGTGAGATGTTGTACTTTGAGAGGACAAACCAGGGTACAACATACGCATTGAGGAGTGTCATAGAACAGAGGGATTGAGAATACAGATCCGTAATTCCTTGAATATGTTGTCACAGGTAGATAGTATTGTAAAGAAAGCATGTGCTACATTGACCTTCATAACAATTGAGTACAGAAGTTGGTATGTTATGTTGAAGTTATATATGACATTTGTGAGTCTAATTTGAAGTATTGTGTGGAGTTTTGGTTACCTACCTACAGAAAAAAAGTATCAATAAGATTGGAAAAAGTGCAGAGAAAATTTACAAGGATGTTGCTAGGACTTGAGGGCCTGAGTTACAAGGAAAGATTGAATAAGTTAGGACTTTATTCCATTGAATGTAGAAGAATGAGGGGAGATTTGATAATGGTAAAGGGATATAGATAGGGTAAATGCAAGCAGGCTTTTTCCACTGAGCTTGAGTGAGACATGAACTGGAGGTCATGGGTTAAGGGTGAAAGGTGAAATACCTAAGGGGAATATGAGGGGGAATTTCTTCTCTCGGAGGGTGGTGAGAGTGCAGAACGAGCCGCCAATGGAAGTGGTAGATTCCAGTGAGATTTCAACATTCAAGAGAAATTTGGATAGGTATGTGGTTGTGAGGGTTTTAGAGGACTATAGTCCAGGTGCAGGTCAATTGGACTTGATGGGCCAAAAGGCCTGTTTCTGAGAAGGGAAATAAATGCACGGGGCAGGAGGAGTAAGCTTTTCACAAGAGGGTGGTTAGTGCATGGAATAAACTGCCAGAAGAAGTGATAGAGGTAGATACAATAACAAGATTTGATACTTATTTTGGTAGATTCATGAATAGTAAAGGTTTTGATGTACAGTAGATTCTGGTTAATTGGGCCATTATTTAATCAGGGCAGCCACTTATGTGGGAACACACTTAAAGGACAAAAACTAATCAAGAAAATTGCCAGGATTGCCTTAGTTTATTTTGAACACTGTCACTTAATTGAGACAGGAGGCTTGTCAAACAGATTCTAACTAGCATTAGTTGCATGCGCTTGTATGGCAGTTGAAGCTACACCATGCTGAGAGCGAACAGTTTTTAAATAGCATCAGTTGTGTGTGTGTGTGTTCAAAAAACAGTAATTTTTGTCACTGATAGTTGGCGAGAAATAAGCAGTGAGACAATTCAGAACTGTTTTGCTTAATGTGGTTTCAAGCATTCAGGTTTGGAAATGCCAGAAACAGCCGAGAGTGAAAATGAAACAATTTCACTACCTCAATGATTTAGGAACTACAAAGAGTTTGAAGGTAATGGCAATCATCTTGATTGGTACAATGAAAATGAAGATTTTGAGGATGCAGTTATCGATAGCATTGTATGAAGGCAGTCCATGATCTGCGCTAGATGTCTGCACTAATTTTTTGTTCATTATGTACACTGCAGAAATTCTTCCAACAATAACTGTTAGGAACTAATACAGACTTATAGTACTGTAGAACTATTGGTATTTCATTTAAATATGTGAAGTGTTACTCAGTTTGCCTTTTTTATATCTCTTTAACTATTTCCATGAAACTTTGGCTAATTGGGGTAGCTGCTTAATTGGGCCAGGTACAGGCAAATAGGACTAGCTCAGAAAGACACTTTAATTGGCATGGATGAGCTGGGCCATGTTCTGTGCCATATAGCACCATAATACTCTATGGTGCTACTTTAGAGCATGCCGAAAACATGTTGTATGTGGTTTTTCCTTGGAGCCTTTAAAATGTATTGAGTGAGTTCCAGTCATAGCAACTGATAAGGCAATTGTTTTTCTTCCCCCATCATTTCTGCAAAACAAGATTTTTTTTTGCTGTGATCCTCATTTGTTATTACTGTGCTCCCTGGCTTCTTGATTTGTATCCCAATTCTGCTGTTTGTTTTCTGTGGTATTTTAAAATATTCTCTTTAATTTCTTTAATGTCTTCTGCTGTAGGTACTAATGAGAAAGAAAGAGCCTGCATTTTTTACAACACCAACTTTCGAAACGTGAATTGTATGCAATATACATGTGGATTTCTATGATGGTTGTTTTGCAAAGCACCCAACAAGAGCACTGAATGGTTCTACAAACAAATAAGAACAAGCTATTCGCTTTTGTTGAGAGTATGAATTTAGTAAGTGTATCTTATAAATAATGCAAGAAATCTTTTATGCTAATGAAAGAGACATTCTGGCATGTAAGCTAAGAGATCAAACCTCTGCCAGTTTTCTTGAAACGCTGGTCTAAAAAAATCTGCCCAAGTTGGTGTCAGTGTCTCCAGGACATATAGTGACTTGAGTGTGCATTAACTGGGTGCAGTTCGTTACCTGGTTCCATAGAATCGTACAATTGTTACAGCATAGGCGGCCGCTGGGCCCCATTGACTCGGCAATTCCCTGTAGAGTAGCTTCTCGTTACTTGCACATCATAAACACGAGATTTCCGCAAACGCTGGAAATCCAGAGTAATACATACAAAATACTGGAGAAACTCAGCAGGTCCGAGACCCATTTATGGAAATGAATAAACAGTTGACGTTTCAGGCTAAGGCCATGCATCTGGAATGAGTCCTGATGCATTGTATGTGTTTTACGCTAGTTACTGGCATTCACTTCAATGTGAGAAGCCTCACTGCTCAGTCAGATGAGCTGAGGGCATGGATTGACACATGGGATTATAATATCTCAGTAAAGGAAATAGAGGGAAGGGCAGGGCAGGACTGTCAGCTCTCGTCCTGGTATATAGAATTTTTAGGTGTGATAGATAAGGGTCCAAAATTGAGAGGATGTTGCTCTGCTGATCTCAGGAAGAGCATGATAGCAATACTCTGACAAGGAGAAAGGATCTCCTGTGGCATTCAGTGGTGCACCGCAGTGGAATCAGTCTGTTGTTAAAGCAGACTGCAGCATAGAATAGAATGCTGGCCACCACTGAGTCATAGAGCATTTGCAGCATAGTACTACAGACGTTGAATGACTGTAGCCTCAAGAAGTACAGTCGACTCTGTCCCTTCTTGTACAGATCCTCTTTATTTTAAGTCCAGTCCAGTTTATTGTCCAGGTGAGTTCCTAGGTATTTGTAGTCCTGGGAGACTTCCACATCCATTCCCTTGATGGAGATGGGAATGCAGGGTGTTTTCACCTTCCTGAAATCCACCACCAACTCCTTTGTCTTAGTGATGTTGAGCTGCAGGTGATTCAGCCCACACCACTCAACAAAGTTGTCCACCATTCTTTACTCAGCCTCTTGACTCCAGCTGATACAGCCCACAACTGCTGAATCGTATGAAGCTTCTGCAGGTGGCGGGATTCCCGAGTTCATCTGAAGCCTTAAAGCATCTGAATACTTGCATTCCGTCATGAAGGTGCAAGATGATTGACTCCTCTTGTGAGTAACCACTCCCGAGAAGAATACAAAGCATTTCCTCTTAATTGAAAATCAAAGATTCTTTTGAGTCAAAGTGCTGAACTGGAGTTGTTGGTGCTCCCAGTGCTTCTTTTGGAGTTGGCACATGTCATGACTATTGTTCTTTCAGGTAGATGAGAACTGGGAGGTAATTGGAGGACCCCAATGAAGCCCATAGAGTTATGGGGTGAACATGCAAAATCCATACAGATAGCACCGGCAGTCAGGTTACTTGGGTTGCGAGACAGCTGTCTTTTACAGACCCCAGAGAGCCAGATCAGATTTGTCTCCTATTTTGAACATGTTATGATTTGACATCTGAATTTGTATGACCTGTCATCCACTTTCCAAGACTGTGGGTTGTGGTGTGCTTTCTGTTAAAGTTTCTCATTTTTTGAGCTTCAGGAGGGATTACCACTTGATTGTAATGCCTTGCTGTTTTGAATTTTGTATATGGTCAGAGATGGCATGTGAGCTAAACCAGATGATTTGCTGTGGATGGAGTGAAAGGTACTTGCATTAATAAGTCATGATTCAAAAGACCTTGTAATGTTCCTTCCATTAGTTATTGACACTATTGAGAATTTCATCCCCAGGCCTTCAGTGGATTGAACCCCTGGGTATTTGTGATATGGAAGGTCTTTATAACGTTGAACAATCTGTGTATTTCTTAGTCATTAGTGATTTGCTGAAACCTCTGCACTTTTTATACCTAGTGTCTGCTTTTTTGGTCAGGGGTTTTCTGTTGAACATTGCCTGGCACGTGCCTGGGAAGCTATTTCTTTCCCAGGAGATATGGTGGAATTCATGAACTATTTGAGTTTGTTATTTAATTAGCTACTAAATCTGGTCATTTAGCTGTAATGAAACCAAGAGTTTCTTTGCAGGTGCTCAATATGGTGGACCTCACCAGCAGTTCTGATGTTATGGATATTTTATGTCTAAGGTTAGTTAGGTTTGGCCAGTTTTTTTTCTAAGATGCTCTCTGGGAATGCAATCTTTTAGATTGTTCAAGACCTTTGAAATTGATTTTCTTGGGATAGCATTTCTGTTGCCCCTTTTGTTTGGGGCCAGGCTGGTGGGGATAACAAAGCAGATTAAGCAGTGGTCATTCCAGAGGTCATCATTGTCTATCACGGTGTAGGATGCCTGTATTACCTGGCAGTCCTTTGCATAGAGAATGGCATAATCAGTGTCGGGATTAGGAGTGCTCATCTCTTGCCAAAAATGAGTTTTCTGCTGATGCGAATTCCACCTCTGCCTTTGTCTCTATCCCCACTGAGTCAGGGGCTCCCATAATCCCTTTGGGTGGGGGGCACTGCTTCTCTACTTCCTCTAACTTCAGTGGTGGGTGGGAAGAGCTCTGCTTCTGCCTTTGACTCTGCCCTTAAGTTTTATATGATACGAATAATTCACTGGATAATCTTTTGCTTGTTATATAAACAGTAATCAGGAAGTTAGCAACCAGAGCTCACACAGTTCTGTTGTATTGATTCAAGGCATTAGTTTTCTTTGTTGCAGTTTAACCATTTGAGTTTTAACCTTCAGTTTAACCATTAAATGGTTGTGTTACTGGATTAGCAGTCAGTTGGTTTGGAAGCATTTTGTCTCATTTCTCCCTTGGTCTTTTTACCTGTCAGTTCAAATGTGTATCCACTGGTTATTGGCAACTTTGAAAAAGAAGAATGGTTCTATCCATGCTGCCAGTCACTACTGCTGGCACCATGACCAGCTGCTGAAGGCAGTGGCTGAAAATATCTTCACAACCCTTAACAACAGTAAGCACCTCCACCAACCCGGAAAGCCCATAGCTGTTGTCAAAGCTGGTGACCAACCACAACCTCAGTACAAATCACATGCATGCTTTCTCACCACAGCATTTGACTGGCAACTGGAAGTCGATCATGGCAAGCAATTAAAGTTCCCTGACTTCATCGCATCATCATAGCTAAGGCCTGACATAATCATTGTGTCAGAAACCTTGAAGTAGGTGGTCATGGTAGAACTGAGTCCCCTGGGCGAGAATGTCTGAAGTTGTGATGATGTGTCCCAGCGCATCCGAGGCTCTATCTCAGCATCATACCATGTTGAATCCCTGTGCAAGTTGGGTGCACATCTCATAAACAAACTTGAAAAGAAAAGCCCCTACAGTTTTACACATCAATATGAGTTTTCCTTTCCTTTCCAAAGGAAATATCTGAAGTTCCCAGTCTTTCACCCTAGCTAAAATTCAAATGAACTGCAATAAAAGTTTCATAGTGGCACCATGTTTTGGCAATTTGAAAGTTTTGAATTTGGCTTTTTGTTATTAAAATAAAAATCTGTTTTCCATAAAAGTAATGACAGACTGCCAAGCTGTCGTCAAATTGTAACCTGGTCGTTGGTGCACTCTATGGAAGGGAAACCGTTGTATTTGAGCAGTCATCCCATTCTACACTTATGTCCTTAACTCTTAACTGCCCTCTGAAGTGGCCTGGCAAGCCTTTCTGTTGCTTCAGTGCATTACAGCAAAAAATCTAGGTGTGCACTAGTTTATGAACTTAGCCCCCTGCTACTTTTGCTGTGCTCTTTGGCAGTGTTGTTTGATTATTCATTTAAGGGAGTATCACAATCAAAGCTTGGTTTTATCTGTGGGATTTGAGCACACAAGTCATATTTCCTGTCGAAGCCATTTGTTGAATGATTCTAGCTGCATCTTGTCTCTAATCCAGAGTAGCTGAAGCCAGTTGTAACTCTCTGGTCAGCATTCCTATGCTGAGATTGGCTCCCTTGGCCCAAAGGAACTTCCTCATCAGTAATTTGTGAATAAACTGCCAGAAAAATCCCATTTGAGTCAAAAGTATGATTATCCTAGCAGAAGATGCAATCTTTATTTATTGGCCAAATTTGGGCCAAGCAGTTGACCTTTGTCTGAAGACTGAAACTAAGCTACCAAAGTCAAAGTACATTTATTATCAAAGTACTGTATGTATACTTAAAACTCGTCTCCTTACAGGCAGTCACAAAATAGAGAAACCCAATAGAAAACAATAAAAAAGAGGCCTGTCTAACACTCAATGTGCAGAGAAAAAAAACACCCATTGTGCAAATAACAAAAGCTAGCAAACAAATAAGGTTCACCAAAGTGAGTCCATAGCCATGAAACCAGTCATCACTGTAGCAGATCCAGTAGTTTGTTACTTACAAGTCACAGCCTCGATTCAGCACAGAGACATGTAAACCTTGTGGAGCAGAGAGCTCAACTGGTCTGTCCCTCACGTTTGGCACTGCCACCCTGACCTTTGCGATCTGGTTCGATGATTAAATGGATCAAACCTCAGGTCCTCCTTTGCTCTTGGATCTAGGCCCTGCCGTTTTGATACAGTTTTGGGCCTGGGCCCTGACACCTTGATTCGGCCCATATCCGGCCTTTCCAGTTTGGCCATCTGCTTAAATCAATCAAACCTCGAGTCATTCCTAGCCGGTTAGATACACTCTCAGGCCTTGGCCTCACTGCCTCAACTCTGCCTTGCCTTGGTTCTGCCACATCAAATCGCCTCCAAATCTGCTCCAGCAATGTTGTAGCATTGACTCATTACCCACTCTCTGGCCCGGGCCCCGCTGCCTTGATTTGGCCTGTACACACCATGCCACAACCATCCTGCACTTTCAAGACTTCAGTTCACAACGTAAAAATACCAGGTCGTGCAGGCAGTTAAAAGCTCAAAGGGAAGTTACAGGCTATTGATTGCAGTGATCATTTACCAGAAAGAATGTGATTTAATAAAGTAGTTAGTAGTTTTCTTTGTTTTGTTTGCTCCAACAAGTAGTCACTTTGCTTTACCAGCTCCATCTTAAGCCAAGCACATCATAATTTGAAGGCAGAATCTAAGACATGCAACAGAGTATATTAAAATGAGTGTTTAAATACAGACAGGCAACTGCTGTGATTTTTGGGAGTTGCATTCTTAGAAAACAGTTACTATCACATTCTTTTTTAGGATGAAAGCCTTGCCATCTGCACATGTGCTTGGGAATACAAGTTTAAAAAAAATGTTTATTTTTCATAAATTCCTTGAGAGCAAATTTTGTTCTGTATATTATTTATATAGTGATTTGTGAATTATGTAAGGGTGTATTTCAGTTGCTCAAAGGGCTGTAATGCAAGGCTTGTCTGTATATAACTGGAAATGGGAAACTTTGACTGCTAATCACTTTACAAAGTGCACAAGCATTTGAGTCCATTTGGGCTTTCTGTTACTGTTCCCGTTAACTACTTTGAACTTCCTTCAGAATAATCTTGTGAATTTGAGTATGCTTGTGATTTTTGGTTTACGCATTATGATTTATTGTTGACCACACAGCAGTTAACTCCCAAAGTAAATAAGTTTTCCAGAATTTGGTAATGCAGTAAATGAATGTGTATGCTGATGAATAAGGGATTTTGTCTCTCAGTTATTTTACACTTTTTACTTAATAGGCTTTTTATCCCAATGTTAAAAAATGCTATAATTTTTATTCCCTTAAAACAACGTGAATGCTTTTATTGCTCATTTATTTTGTATCCATAAGGAAGTGCTGAATTTAATGAGATAAATTAACTTTGAAGTAAAATAATCTCTTTAAAAGTAAATTCTATTAATATACAAAAATGAATACCGTAAGTAAATATTGCATGATATGTGTGGCCTGGTTTTACTTTCAAATTTGTACAAGGAAGACTCTTAATTAAGTATTTTCTGCTGGTTAGTGGTGTTTCTATGTTGAAAAACGGTGGTAACCATCCTGAAGAAGGGTTTCGGCCCAGAACGTACACTTTCTATTATATCCATAGATGCTGCTTGATCTGCTGTGTTCCTCCAGCATCTTGTGTGTGTTGCTTTGGATTTCCAGCATCTGCAGACATTTTCGTGTTTGTAATAATGACTTTTTTTATACAGCAATGATTTAATGTATTAAAGCAAGTTGTGAGTGTTATAAATGAAGATTAGATATTAAGCCATAAAGAAAGGCAGCAGATTGCAAATTGCTTGGTCAGAGTGAGAATTTTTAAGGAGCTTCCCAATGGAGTTGGTGGTAAAAGGTCTTGAAAGAAATTCCCAGAGCTTAGGACCTTCATTCAAAAGTTCAGAGTTCTAGAGAGAAGAGAGACCAAGGAGAAATTTGAAAACTTCTGGTGAGGTCTTTAAAACTACAGCATTGCATAACTGAGTCAGTGTAGGCCAGCAATTACTGGACGGTGGAGGTGGTGATAACTTTAGCAGTTTGAGAATTCGAAGATAATGGCGTTTGTGTAGAGATAGTGCTGGGTGTTTAGTGCTAAAGGGTAAATTGATGTTATGTTTTTGGATGATGTTGAGTCATTTCTCTGGTATTTCAAAAAGAACCTGATAAATTTGAAAGATAAGGAGTCAAATAGTATTCATTTTGTTCCAGGTACTTTTAGTGTAACATGTCAGCACTTGTATTTATTTTTAATTCCTGTAGTTCTTATTTAAACACTTAGTTCTATAATTTGTGTTTCCTACTTACCGCAGTGCCAGTAACACTACAAAGTGCTCCATTAGCTGTAAAGTGCTTTTGGACACCCGGAAAGGGAGGTGAGAGAGATGTTATCATTGCACGTCTTTCTTTCAGGCTGAGTAGGTTTTTAATTAATGAAAAATTGTACAACTTCAGTTTTCAATTATTAATTAATTCAGCTGCTTCAAAACTCGAATTGTCCTATATATACTTCTAATTCTAGCAGATGAGAGCAACACTTGATGTCCTTTATTGGGTTGCTTTTCTTGAGTGTTTCCATGCCTCCCCTCAATACTAACTACTTGGCCTTAATTAAGATTTCTTTTCAGGCAGCAGTTTGGAAATATAATCATCTTTCCCTATGTGGGAAAAGCAGTTAGTTTGTCAGGACATTTTTTTTTTAAAAACCTCCATTATGTCCTTGGAATCTACAAGTTGTTCAACTGAAGGCAACATGTTTTTAATGTTTTCTTTCATCATGCCTATTCATGATTATTAAACATGTATCAAGGTACAGGTCCTGATGAAAGGTCTTGGCTGAAGCATTGACTGTTTAATCACTTCCATAGATTTTGCCTGAACTGCTGAGTTCATGCAGCATTTTGTATCTGTTACTCTGGATCTCCAGCATTTGCAGAATCTTGTGTGTTTACAGCTTGAACTGTGCTGTATTTTCAAAGGTACATGGAATTGGGAGTCATTGTGCAGGAATCCCTTAAGGTTAATTTGCAGGTCGAGTTGGTGGTAAGGTAGGCAAATGCAATGTTAGCGTTCATTCCGAGAGTGCTAGAAAATGAGAGCTAGTCAGGCCGCGCTTAGAATATTGTGAGCAGATTTAGGCCCCTTATTTAAGAATAGATGTGCTGGCATTGGAGAGGGTCCAGAGAAGGTTTGAGAGAATTATTCCAGGAATAAAAGGGTTAATATATGAGCAGTGTTTGATGGCTCTGGGCCTGTACTTGCTGGTACATTCTCTTTTTTTCCCTCAAAATAAATCTGTCATTAATGCGAAAGAAAGAAAGCCTGCATTTTGTCAAACACCAGTAAGTTCGTGTGAAAGTGGTGAGTTGGAAAGCCAGTAAGTTCGTGCCCTGGCGTTTTGAAAGAAGTGGTACAGAGAAATTTGTCCCCTCTCATCTTAAACCGTGTCCTCTAATTTTAGACTTTTCCATCCAGGAATAAGAGGCACTTTGACTATCCTATCTGAAGATGTCAAGGAGGTGACCTGAACTGCAAACACTATCCCTAATGTGGTCTAACTGAAGTTTTATACTCTGGCCTGACTGCTGTACACTATTTTTACCATTCTATCTGCTTGTGTTGCCAAATAGTAAGGAAAAATACTGCAGCTACATTGAAGGTTGTCATCACGGAATAGAATAAGAGGGTTGAGCATAGACAACATGGGTTTATAAGCGAAAATTCATGTTTTGCTAATCTTGTAGAGTTCTTTATTGGCATATCCAATGGAAAAGGTAAGGGGGATGCAGTGAATATTTTTTTTTTATTTTGGAAACCTTTTATGATAAAGTTCCATTTGGGAAGTTGGTCAAGAAGGTCAGAGCAAATGTAATTTGGGGATAAGGGATATAGATTGAGAACAGTTATCAGAAAGAAAGCAAAAATTAGACTGTTGCCAAACAGTTTTTAACTAGTGTCAGTTGTGTGCACTTGTGGCGCCATTAGACACTAAACATGGTTAGAGTTTTGAAATGGCGTCAGTTATGTACGTTCGTGTTCCAAACAGTGATTTTGCTCACCGTGGTTTTAAGCATTCAGTCTTGGAGATGCTAGAAAATGGCAGGAGTGAAAATTAAATAATTTCACTATTTCAACAAGCTAGCAACTGTTAAATAATTTGAATGTATCAACAGTCATTTTAAATGTTACAATGAAAATGAAGAATCAGAATCAGGTTTATTTTCACTGGCATGTGACGTGAAATTTGTTAACTTAGCAGCAATAGTTCAATGCAATACATAATCTAGCAGAGAGAGAGAAAAAAAATAAATAAAACATAATAAATCAATTATGTATAAAATTACATATCAATTAAGATTAAAAATGTGCAAAAACAGAAATACTGTATAGTTTAAAAATAAGTGAGGTGGTGTCCAAAGCTTCAATGTCCATTTAGGAATCGGATGGCAGAGGTGAAGAAGCTGTTCCTGAATCACTGAGTGTGTGCCTTCAAGCTTCTGTACCTCCTACCTGATGGTAACAGTGAGAAAAGGGCATGCCCTGGGTGCTGGAGGTCCTTAATAATAGACGCTGCCTTTCTGAGAAACCGCTCCCTAAAGATGTCCTGACTACTTTGTAGGCTAGTGCCCAAGATGGTGCTGACTGGACTTAGAACCTTCTGCAGCTTCTTTCGGTCGCTCTATACCAGACAGTGATGCAGCCTGTCAGAATGCTCTCCACGGTACAACTTTAGAAGTTTTGGAGTGTATTTGTTGACATGCCAAATCTCTTCAAACTCCTAATAAAGTATAGCCACTGTCTTGCCTTCTTTATAACTACTTCGATATGTTGGGACCAAGTTAGATCCGCAAATACCTTGACACCCAGGAACTTGAAGCTGCTCACTTCTGATCCTTCTATGAGGATTGGTATGTGTTCCTTTGTCTTGCCCTTCCTGAAGTCCACAATCAGCTCTATTGTCTTACTCCTGTACGACGATTGAGAGGGGGCAATCATTGAAGGACTTTATTAAGGCAATCCATTAGGTGTCTGCACTGATTTTGTACATTTACAGCCAATCAAAAGAACAAGGTGGTGTACAACTGAATGAACTCCATTGGTGACTGTTAGGCAGTAATACACAGATTTATAGTACTGTAGTAGTATTGATGGTGCTCTAATTTGTTTTGTATTTCATTTAAATGCATAATTTGTTTCTCGGTTAAACAGTAGTTTGCCTTTTTTTAAATACCTTTTTAACTATTTCTATACAGCTTCAGCTAATTGGGGCATCTGCTTAATTGGGTCAAAATGTACCGGTCCTGATGTGTCCCAGTTAAACGGAATCCACTGTATCAGCAACTATTAAAGATTTTGTTGCAGAATAAGAGTCAATGTTTTGCTGTACTATACTTGCATTTGTCTTTAATTTTGAGACCAGTATATGTGTTTACAGTGGGATGAGATCATGCATATCTATAAACAGTGGAATATTTATCTGTATGGACTTAAGGAAATGTCTGAAAAAGGAAGAGCTGATGTCAACAATTCTCACATCTGCTTTCTCTGAAGAATTTAGTGTTCTGGGAAATATTGAAGCATCAGATCAGCTTTTAAAATTAGGTTGATTACTAATTTTCCTTCTAATATTTTCTGTTTTTACTTGGAATAAATTTATGTGCTGACAGAATTATGATGGACCAAATGATTTGTGGCTAATGGTTAGTGGCATTTTTGCTTTTAGTAATTACACACTTGGTTCCGCACATTTGGCTACTCCCTGATTTCTTAAGTTGAATAATTGTAGATCTGCTTGGTTATCAAGCACGATCTTTAACTGCAGCTCCTGTCCTAAGTGTAATATCAGTGTTCTCTTTTTGACTACAGTGTGAAGCATAGAACAAATTTGCCAAGATTCTAGTGCTCCAATGTATGTGACTTGCTCAAATTGCTCCTGATACAATTACCATGCTGTGTACACTGCTTCCTTTTACTATGTAATAATTGTTTTATGTGTTTGTGTGTGCGTGTCAGCAAAGATAGACGCACACATACACACAAACTCATGGAAATTTACCAGTTGAGCTACTGTATAGTCTTTTTCACTCTTGAGATCTTCTCAGCAGTGCCAATGTGACTGATGTCTCTCTAACTTCTCTACAGATGCTGAATGACCATACGATAACCTCAGTTGCGTTGTCAATCCCCTTGTTGTGTTTTGTTGTGTGAAATTTTCTCCCAAGCATGTATTGTGACTCACAATTTGATAGGTTATTAATCCTTTCATCTTGATAGTCGTGTACAAGCAAAGATAATCCATTTGAACTTCCCTGAACTTCATATTGGCCTTTTAAATCAATAATTATTGGCTCTCCATATTTTAGACTTCTGCAACCCTTTTGAAAGATGGTGACGAGACAGGAGGTCTAAGTACTTACTGTGAACTCTCCTCTGACCCCACAACTCCAGCCTTTGCCATGTCTTCACCACACCCCCTGACCTTACCCTCGCTGAGGCAGAATGTCCTGCCTTCAGCAAGGGTTCTTTGTTTCCTTGACTTCTGCTCTCGCCTTAATACTGAGCTCTTCTTCTGTTGCCTCTGCTTCTAGGCCTACTTCTTTGACAAAGATTCCCCACCCGCCACAGATGACTCCTTCTGCCTTCAACCCTCCTCCTCTTGGACACCCTGCCCTGGCCTTCTGCATGTCTAGATAGTTTCACCTCTTAACTACTAATGAGACATCAACTGTCTCAACTTTACCTCTCCTCTCTCCTATTCCAACCTCAAACCTTTGAAACTCATTAGCATTCACTATCTGCACCAATCCCAACCTCACCATCAAACCCAAAGACAAAAGCTGTGTTGTTATAATCTGGCAGACTGGTCTCTACCTTGCTAATGCCAGACAGCAGTTCTCTGAAACTTATTACTTGTGTCTTCCACTAAGAAGCATCAGGCCATTGTCTCTCACACCATCACCAGTCTCATGGGTTCTGGAAATCTCCCACTGCCACCAACCGCATAATTCTTGTATCCAGCACCACTTGTTTCGATCGTCTCCCTAAGATACACAAACCTAAATGTCCCAGTGGGCCCATTGTTTCTACCTTTTCCTGCCGCACTGAACTCATGTCTGCATTGTTGGACTCCGTTTTATCCCCTTAACTCATCCCCTCATCCGTGACACTTCACATGCAACAACTTCAAGTTCCCTGGCTCTGACCAATTTTTTTTCACTGTGAATGCCTGATCCCTGCAACTTCCATTCCTTATCAAGGAAGTCTTAAAGCTCTCTACTTCTTTCTCGACAACGGATGTAACCAGTTCCCCTCCACCACCTCCACCCTCCATTGTTTGGCAGAACTGCTCCTGGCCCTCAACAATTTCTCTTTAGATTCCTGTCACTTTCCTTAAACTAAAGATGTAGCAAAGGGCACTTGTATTGACCCTAGCTATGCCTACATTCATCAGCAAAGTGGAACAGTCCATATTCCAAGCCCATATTGGCAATACTCCCCAACTCTTTCTCTACTACACATATGATTGCCTAGGTGCTGCTTCCTGTATCAAAGCCGAACTCATCAATTTCATCCAACTTCCACCCTGACCTCAAATTTACTTGATCAGTCTCTGACACTTCTCTCCCTTTTCTTGTTCTCTCTCTCCATCTCTGAAGTCAGACTATCTACTGACATCTTTTATAAACATATTGACTCTTACAGTAATCTTGATGATACCCCTTCCCACCCTGTCACTTGGAAAAATAATATTTCCTTTTCTCACTTCCTCCGCTTCTGCTACATCAGTTCTCAGGATGAGACTTTCCATTCTAGAACATCCGAAATGTTCTGTTTTCCCCCCTGGAAACAGGACTTTCCAACACTATCATTGCTGCGCTCACCCACATCTCCATTTCCTACACATCTGTCCTCACTCACCTGCAGGCTTACACTCCTCCCCTCCTCCACCTTCTTATTTTGGCTTCTGCCATCTTTTCCTTTCCTGATGAAGAGTCTTGGACTGAAATGACAACTGTTTACTTCCTTCCATGGATGCTGCCTGACCTGTTGAGTTCCTGTTGCATTTTGTGTGTGGGGGGCTAAGTACTTGTCCCTTGGCATTCACAAGAAAATTGTTGCTTAGTTATGGCTGCATATGCTGCCTTTAGTTCCCTAACTTCTCTCTCCTCCTAGTGCTGCTTCATTAGGTGTAATCTTGTCCTGAATGGGTGGATGGTCAGCATCTCAGCCAGAGCATGTGCAGTGGTAAAGTGTTTTATCCTTTGTCAGTTGAAAGGTTGCAGCCCTTGTTATGTAGATTGCCCAGTCTGTCGTCCTCTAGCAGTTACTTTAAAATCTCCTTTAGATTTGATCAGAATATTCTTACTTTTCACTTGAATTGGCAGAAATGAGGACGGGAGAATATACTCTGCCGTTCATAAACTTCCCAAATTGTCTAGAACAGAACAATGAAAAGTTGACTGAAACTAGTTCCAATGGCAACCCTTAAGATAAGACCATAAGATAAAGGGGTGGAATTAGGTCATTTGGCCCATCAATTCTGCTCTGCCATTTCATCGTGGTTGATCCATTTTTCCTCTCAACCCCAATCTTCTGCCTTGCCTATGTATCCCTTCATGCAATGACTAATCAAGAATCTAGAAACCTCTGCCTTAAGTATACATAAAGACAGTGTCCACAGCTACCTGTGCCAAAGAATTTCACAGATTCACCACTCTCAGGCTAAAGAAATTCCTCCTCATATCCGTTCTAAAAGGAAGCCCCCTACTTTAGACACTTCCACCATAGAAAACATCCTTCCCTCATTCAATACGTTTCAATTGGGTCACTTCTCATTCTTCTAAATTCCAGTGACTACAGGCCTAGAACCATAGAGCTCTTCATATGACAAGCTGTTTAATCCTAGAATCATTTTTCTGAACCGCCTTTGAAGTCTTTCGGGTTGCAGCACAGCCTTCCTAAGATGAACGGCCCAAAACTGTTCACTGAATAATCCAATTGAGGCTTCACCAGTGCTTTCTCAAGTCTCAACATTACATCCTTGTTTTTATATTCTAGTTCTCTTGAAATGAATGCTAACATTGCATTTGCCTTCCTCAACTTGCAAGTTAACCTTTTGGGAATCCTGCACAAGGCTTCCCAAATAGTTTGTGCCTCTGAGTTTTGTATTTGCTCTCCATTTAGAAAATAGTGAACCATTTCATTTCTTCTATCAGAATACATGACCATACACTGACCAACATTCTGTTCCATCTGTCACTTCTTTGTCCATTCTCCTAATCTGTCTTAAGTCCTTCTGTAGCCTCTTCAAAACTACCTGCCCCTCCACATATCTTTGTATTACCTGTGAAGTTTGCAACAGTGCCATCAATTTTATCATCCAAATCATTGACATATGATGTAGAAAGAATCGGTCCCAACATGGACCCCTGTGGAACACCACTGGTCACCAACAACCAACCAGAAAAGGCTCCCTTTATTCCCACTCTTTCCCTCCTGCCTCCTGCTAATTACTTTCCTGTTATAGCATGGACTGACTCATAGCTTATGAAGTGGCCTCAGATGCGGCACATTATCAAAGGCCTTCAAAAATTCAAGTACTCAACATCAACCTATTCTTCTTTTGCCTTATCTCACTTGTTATTTCTTCAAGGAATTCCAACAGATTGGTCAGGCAAGATTTTCACTTGAGGAAATCATGGTGACTACAGCCAATTTTAACGTGTGCCTTCAATTACCCCAAAACCACATCCTTAATAAGCATCTCCAACACCTTCCCAACCACTGAGATCAAACTAACTGGCCTATAATTTCCTTTCTTCTGCCTCTCTCCCTTCTTGAAGAGTGGAGTGACATTTGCAATTTTCTAGTCTCCTGGAACCATTGCGGAATATAGTGATTCCTGAAAGATCATTTTTAATGCCTCCATGATCTCTTCAGCCACCTCTTTCAGAACCCTGGGGTGTACACCGTCTAGTCGAGATGACTTATCTACCTTAATACCTTTCAGTTTCCCCAAGAACTTTCTCCCTAGTAATGGTAACTTCACATAGTTCATGACTCCTTACACCTGAAACTTACACCATACTTCTGGTGCCTTCCACAGTGAAGACTGATGTCAAATATGTATTCAGTTCATGCACCATTTCCTTTACCCCCATTTTTACCTCTCTCCAGTATCGTTTTTCAGCGGTCCAATATCCACTCTTGCCTTTCTTTCACACTTGAGATAAGTGAAGAAATTTTTGATATCCTCTTGAATATTATTAGCTATTAACGATGTATTATAATCTGATAATGGTCCTTTTGCTCATTGTAATCCACTTGGAATGGCTGCGTACAGTTGTGAGGAACTTATCCAATCACGCTGGATGCTAGGTCAAAATGGACCTTTAAAGGACACCGCCATATCTAAATTGATGACTTGGAGGTTGAATACAAAGACAAAACGAACATGCTTCTACCTGGGTGCTGTTGTAGTGTGGCAGACTAACCTCAGAGTGGGGCCAGGTGGTAACTCAGACACCTCCTCTTATTTACCCCTTGAAAAAGACCCCACTCTGGACCATCAGGACATTGTCTCTGACACCATCACGAACCTCATCAACTCTGGAGATCTCCCATCCACAGCCACCAACTTCATAGTTCCTTTACCCTGCACTGCTCGTTTATTCTTCCTACCCAAGATCCACAAACCTAACTGTCCAGGTAGGCCAGTTGTTTCTACCTGTTCCTGCACCACTGAACTTGTGTTTGCATACCTTGACTGTATTCTATCCCCCTTGGTTCAGTCCCTTCCGACCTACATCTGTGAAACTTCACACGTTCTTGATCTCCTCAACAGCTTTCACTACCCTAGCCCTAATCCCCTTATTTTCACCTTGGATGTCTAGTCCCTTTTTTAAAAAAAAACTTCTATCCACCATCAAGAAGGCCTTAAGGTTCTCCTTTTCTTTCTTGATAATGGACTTAATCAGTTCCCCTCCACCACTAACTCCTCTAACTGACGGAAGTGGTCCTCACCCTGAACAGTTTCTCTTTTGGCTCCTTCCACTTTCTTTAATCTCAAGTCAAGTCAAGTCACTTTTTATTGTCATTTCAACCATTACTGCTGGTACAAAACATAGTAAAAATGAGATAGCGTTTTCCAGGACCATGGTGCAACACGAAACAATACAAAAACTATACTGAACTACATAAGAAAAAGAACACAAAACTACACCAGACTACAGACTTATCCAGGATGGCATAAAGTGCACAAAACAGTGCAGGCACTACAATAAATAATGAACAAGACAATATACACAGTAGAGGGTATCGCAAGCATGAGAAAATCTACAGATGCTGGAATTTCAAGCAACACACAGAAGTTACTGGTGAACGCAGCAGGCCAGACAGCATCGCTAAGAAGAGGTACAGTCGACGTTTTGGGGCCTAGACCCTTCGTCAGGACTAACTAACGAAGTCCTGAAGAAAGGTCTTGGCCCGAAACGTCGACTTTACCTTTTCCTAGAGATGCTGCTTGGCCTGCTGCGTTCACCAGCAACTTTTATGTGTGTTACAGTAGAGGGTATAGTAGGTTGGTGTAAAGCCAGGCTCTGGCTATTGAGGAGTCTGATGGCTTGGGGGAAGAAACTGTTACATAGTCTGGTCATGAGAGCCCGAATGCTTCGGTGCCTTTTTCAGATGGCAGGAGGGAGAGAAGTTTGTATGAGGGGTGCGTGGGGTCCTTCATAATGCTGTTTGCTTTGCGGATGCAGTGTGTGGTGTAAATGTCTGTGATGGCAGGAAGAGCGACCCTGATGATCTTCTCAGCGGACCTCACTATCCGTTGCAGGATCTTGCAATCTGAGATGGTACAATTTCCGAACCAGGCAGTGATGCAGCTGCTCAGGATGCTCTCAATACAACTTCTGTAGAATGTGGTGAGGATGGAGGGTGGAAGATGGACTTTTCTCAGCCTTCGCAGAAAGTAGAGACGCTGCTGGGCTTTCTTTGCTATGGAGTTGGTGTTGAGGGACCAGGTGAGATTCTCCGCCAGGTGAACACCAAGAAATTTGGTGCTCTTTACTATCTCTACGGAGGAGTCGTCGATGTTCAGTGGTCGTTCCGTGTCCTCCTGAAGTCAACAACCATCTCTTTTGTTTTGTTCACATTGAGACAGGTTGTTGGCCCTGCACCAGTCTGTTAGCCGCTACACCTCCTCTCTATGCTGACACATCATTCTTGCTGATGAGACCCTCCACGGTTGTGTCATCGGCAAATTTGATGATGTGGTTTGAGCTGTGTGTTGCAGCACAGTCGTGGGTCAGCAGTGGACTGAGCACACAGCCCTGGGGGGCCCTGTGCTCAGTGTAATGGTGTTGGAGATGCTGCTTCCGATCTGGACTGACTGAGGTCTCCCAGTCAGGAAGTCTAGGATCCAGTTGCAGAGGGAGGTGTTCAGGGCCAGTAGGCTCAGCTTTTCAATCAGTTTCTGAGGAATGATTGTGTTGAATGCTGAACTTAAGTCTTTGAACAGCAATCGAACATAGTGTCTTTTTTGTCCAGGTGGGTTAAGGCCAGGTGGAGGGTGATGGCAATGGCATCGTCTGTCAAGGTGTTACTATGGGCACCTGCATGGGTCCCAGTTATGCTGGCTGTTTTGTTGACTATGTAGAGCAGTGGTCCCTAACCACCGGGCCGCAAAGCATGTGCTACTGGGCCGCGAGGAAACGATATGATTCGGCGATATGAGTCAGCTGCACCTTTCCTCATTCCCTGTCACACCCTGTTGAGCTCGAATGCACGCGAGGTCATTACGCACATGTCATCCATGTCAGCGCGGGATGGAGATCAATTCCTTCAGCTTGCAAATGACGGCGGTGTGAAAAGTATATTTGACATAACATCTCTGCCAGCATTCTGGATCAAAGTCAAGGCTAAATATTCTGAGATAGCCACGAAAGCACTGAAAACGTTGCTTCCATTTCCAACATATCTCTGCAATGAATGCAACGAAAACTAAATTGCAGAATAGACTGGACATCAGGAACCCTCTTTGAGTATCACTGCCTCCCATCACCCCTCGATAGGACTGTCTTGTTGCAGGGAAACAAACCCAGGGCTCCCACTGATTCAGCGATATTGGTGTGTTGCAATGATTTTATATATTCATACGAGGAAAATATGTGCTGTGTGTTTAATAGCCAAACGTTACTTAAAATGTTATGATGCTATTGACTTATAAGTGACTTATATAACAATCACAGCATGGAAACAGGCCACCTCTGCCCTTCTAGTCCGTGCCGAACGCTATTCTCACCTAGTCCCACAGACCTGCACTCAGCCCATAACCCTCCATTCCTTTCCTGTCCATATACCTGTCGATTTTTCTTTAAATGATAATATCGAACCTGCCTCTACCACTTCTACTAGAAGTTCACTCAACACTTACTTCAAGCTCCCCTGTCCTCCCCGATCATTGACTTATCACTATATTCATGCGAGGAAAATATGCGCTGTGTGTTTAATATTAAATTCGTTAGATAAACTCTTTTAGAAATGAAATTGAGTGTATTAGCCACTTATCACATATTCCGGTCGTGATTTCACCCCCCCCCCGAACAGAATCGCCAAAGAGGATTTGCAGGAAAAAGAATTGGCACGTACACGCATGTGCACTGGTGCCCGCACAAGGCTTCATGGTCATGGTAGTCTTTCTCAGGGTAAACACAACGTATTTGACTGCTACTCTTGTCCGCTGGCAACTCTACCACCCGCCCCCCCACCTCCCGGGTCAGGGGGTCCGCAAGAATATTGTCAATATTAAACCGGTCCGCAGTGCAAAAAAGGTTGGGGACCCCTGTGCTAGAGCGCTGCATTTTCCAGGCTTGCCTGATACTGCTCCCCAGCTCTTTCTGTGCTACATTGATGACTGCATTGGTGCTGTTTTATGAACCTATGGTGAGCTTGCCAATGTCATCCTTTGCCTCCTACTTCCACCCTGCCCTTATATTCACTTGGTTCTTTTCTGGCACCTCTGTTTCCTTTCTCGATCTCTCTTTCTCCATCACTGGAGGTAAGCTGTCTACCAATATCTTTTATAACCCTATTGAACTCCACAGCTATCTTGACTGTCTTCCCACCCTATCTCCTGTAAAAATGCTGTTCCCTCTTCTCAGTTCCTTCAAACTGCCTTATCTATTCTCAGGGTGAGGCTTTCTAGGACATCAGCGATGTCGTCTCCCATCAAATAATGGGATTTCCTTTTCTCTACCAATGATGTTACCCTCACTACATCTTCCAGATACCTGTGCTCACCCCATCTTCCCGTTGCCGTAACAGGGATACAGTTGCTCTTATCCTCACTGATCACTCCCATGAACCGCTGCATCCAACACATCATTCTCTGAAACTTCTGCCACCTGCAATGGGACCCTGCCATCAAACACATCTTTACCTACCCCCCCGACCAACTCTCTCTGTCATTCCCTTATCCATTTGTCTGTCCCCACTAATCTCCCTCTGGGCACTTATCTCTGCAGGCAGAAGAAGTGCTACACCTGGCCATTCACCTCCATTCAGAGCCCCAAACAGTCTTGTGAGGTGGTCTACACCTGTGAATCTGTTGGGGTTTTCTGCTGTATCTGGTGTTTCTGATGCTGCTTCCTCTACATTAGTGAGATTAGGGGATCTAGTTTAGAGGACTACGTCGTCAAGCACTTCTGCTCTGTCCACAAAAGCAGAATTTCCCAGTGGCCAACCACGTCAATTCCTGTCCCCAGTCCTGTTCCACCGTGTGTGTCTGTAGCCTCCTCTTCTACCACAATGAGGCCACTCTCAGGTTGGAAAGCAATACCTCATATTCCTGCTAAGTAGCCTCCATGAATGTTCATTTCTCCAACTTGCAGTATTTTTTCCTTCTCTGTCTTCCCTATTCTTCATTTCCCCACTCTGGCCTCTAATCTCTTCTCCTCATCTGCCTACCACCTGAGCCTCGTGTTCCTTCCCTTTCTCCTATGATCCATTCCCCTCTTCTATCAGTTTTCTTCTTTGCCTGCTCTTTATCTTTTCCATTTTTCACCTCCCAGCTCTTATTTCATCCCCTTCCCCCACCCACCTGGCATCACCTATCACCTTCCAGGCTTGTCCTCCTTACCCTCCTCCTACCTTGTTCTGGCATCTTCTGCCTTCCTTTCCAGTCCTGATCAAGGGTCTCGGCCCAAAACATCGACTGTTTATTCATTTTCATAGATGAGTTATATGCAGTGTGGTTCTATGTTCAGACATGTTTTTCCAATGACATAAGCGCAGACTGTACACTTGGACCTCTCTCAACAGATTACACAGAAACTAAATAGATCCTATCTGCAGAAGTCAATGATGGAGAAGTTCTATGATGTTGACAAAAACAAAACCGGGAGCTGACTGTGGCTCAGACCACCAACTACTATGCAACCTCAAAGTAAGGTTGAGGAAGCACAAGCCTTTCACCAGAGTACCAAAATATGATCTTCAAAGTATTCCACCAGAATTCAAAGATGACCTGAACAATTGTTTTGCTACTGTAGGCACAACCGAAAGGACGCCAGAGGACTTGTGGGAAAGTATCAAAAATGTTGTACATGAAGAATGTGAAAAGACTCTGCCTAAGTTGAAAATGCAGAAGAGACCAAAATGGATGCAGGAAGAAACTGAAAATCACACAGGAAAAATGAAAAGCCAAAGCTAAGGGAAAAAAGGTAGCAGTTACAGTTCGCAATCGAGCTTTCCAACGTTACATGAGGTAAGACAAAGAAAACTACTACAATGACGTGTTAAGAAGTAGAAATGGAAAATTTTTAAAAAAGACGGATCAGTCTTAAAGCTACAAGACTGAAGAGTCAATTCCAGCCTCGCATGGGAATGCTGAAAGATGCACAAGGTGCCATGCTCAATAAATCTGAGAAGATCAAATGATAATGGAAGGAATACTGTCAGTCATTATACCAGAAAGACCAACTGGATCAGGAGTATCATCCTATATTTTACAATCAGGAGCTGACAGTGATGAAGGAAGAAGCTGAAGCAGCATTAAAAGCCCCACCAAAGAACAAAGTATCTGGCATTGATGGAATTTCAATTGAAATTCTACAGCAATCAGACCCAGCTATTGCAAAATAGATGCCACTCTATTAGCTGATCTGGAAGACAACATTATGGCCAAGTGAATGGAGAAAATCCATGTTTTTACCAATATTGAAGAAAGGTGATCTGACAGAGTGCGAAGATCATTGTACAATTGCCCTCATTCCTCACACAGCAAGGTTTTACTAAAGATCATTCAGAAAAGCTTCAACTTTTATTTAGAGCGGGAGCTTCCTGAGGTGCAGGCAGGTTTCAGGGAAGGAAGTGGAACAAGAGATATCATTAAAGATATCAGATGGATTCTCAAGAAGAAAAAGAATACCAAAAGGACATCTATTTGTGGTTTATTTGCTATAGCAAGGCCTTCAAGTGCATCAGCCTTGACAAACTATGAATCACATTAAGACACGTGTCTGTCTTAACGATCGTCCTTATGCACAATCTTTACATTAATCAAGAAACAGCAGTTTGAATGAAAGAAGGAGAAACTGAATGGTTCGGCATTCATAAAAGGGTATGACAAGGCTGTATTCTCACCCCCTGCCTGTTTAATTTGTACGCCGAACAAATCTTCAGAGAAGCTTACGAGGAGTTCCTGGCTGTCAAGATCTCGGAGGACCTAATCTGGTCCCAACATGTCTTCTTTATAACTGCATCGATATCAGTTATACTTCATTAGGAGTTTGAAGAGATTTGGTATGTCAACAAATACATGCAAAAATTTCTATAGGTGTACAGTGGAGAGCATTCTGACAGGCTGCTGTCTGATATAGTGGGGCGGGGTGGTGAGGGCTACTACACAGGGCCGAAAGAAGCTTCAGAGGGTTGTAAATTTAGTCAGCTCCATCTTGGGTACAAGCCTACAAAGTACCCAGGATATCTTCAAGGAGCAGTGTCTCAGTGAGAAAAGGGCATGCCCTGGGTGCTGGAGGTCCTTAATAATGGATGCCTTTCTGTTACCATCAGGTAGGAGGTACAGAAGCCTGAAGGCACACACACAGCAATTCAGGAACAGCTTCTTCCCCTCTGCCATCTGATTCCTAAATGGTCATTGAACCCTTGAATGTTACCTCACTTTTTTAATATAGATTTCTGTTTTTGCATGATTTTTAATCTATTTAATATACATATGCTGTAACTGATTTACTTATTATTTTTCTTCCGTATTATGTATTGCATTGAACTGCTCTGGGTAAATTAACAAATTTCACGACGTGCTGGTGATAGTAAACGTGATTGAGAATTGAGGGGTGAGATTTGGTGGCAGAATCATCAATAACCTTCATTATGCTGATGTCAGGATAACACTGGCTGGAAATGAGGAACACCTGAAGCAACTGCTAACCAACATCAAGGACCATGGCCTCAAGATGGTCTGCACCTTAACCTGAAGAAGACTAAAATTATGACTACTGGCACCACAGTGAATTTCAGTCTATTTGGAGAAGAAATTGAGGTGATTGACAGTTTCAACTTACTTGGCTCAATGATTAACTCCGAAGTGGTAAGCAGTTGCAAATTCCAAGGAAGAATCGCCATTGGCAGAGCAGCCATGAAGGATTAAAGAAGATCTTCTCTCTACATACAAAGATTCGATGTGCAAGTGATGATGTTCTGAATGACATTATATGGATGCAAAAGTTGGATGGTAAAGAAGGAGGATAGGAAGCATATGGACACCTTTGAACTGTGGTGCAGGAGAAAAATACTACACGTTCTGTGGACTTCTCACAGAACAAACAAATCAATCCTCAATGAGATCAAGCCAAGTCTCTCTCTGATTGCTGTGTTTGGAGGGAGAGGAGAAAATTGGCCAAACAGTCATTGTGGAAGATTCTTTTTTGGACTGTGGAGAAATATAGACTGGAGTTCCCAAGCATTAGGCTGCTTTGTTTCTTTATCTGAATGACATCAACTGTACAATTTCCAAAGCTGCAGATGATATAAATCCTGAAGCATAAAGAATTGTGAGGAGGATAGAAATGGATTTCATTTGGCATGGAAGGGTTGTGAGGGAAGCTGGTGGATACGTGCCAGACAAAATTTTGTGGTGAGAATGAGTGGTGTGGTGTTCTAGTTGGAAAAAAAATAGCAGAGGCAACTATAGAACACACAATTCTCAAAAACAGTGTTCAAGTTAAAAACCTCAAAGTCTAGGGGTATTTGTACTGTTCATTCAAGGTATCCGGCACTTTGAGATACTAAATATTTACAGGATTCTGGGCTTTTTAAATAGGGGCATAGAGAAAGATAAAGAACCATGCCTGTGGTTCTTCTGTCCATTTCTGTGAAGGTTTTGATGAGGGTGCCAAAGAAATTGTTCAATTTCTCTTTATTTGCTATTTAGTTTGTACTGAGATGGAAAATTCCTTTAAAATGCATGGGTACTTACCTTTGGAATTCTTAAGTTCCAGCAGACTTAGATGCTCAGTTTTTGAATTAACTGAAGGCAGAAATGAATAAGCCTTGGAGTAGTCTCTGGGTTTTGGGTGTAAAATGGTCGAGACTTCTGTGATATTTCTGGAAGAACTAGCTCAATGGCCAACTCCTGCTTTTGTTTCTAATGTTCTATTAAGAATCTTTATTGTACAAACATGAGTTGTAAGCAGAACTAACCCCCAAACATCTGCTCCAGTTCTGTTCCATTTGTGAATGAGATCATGCTACATGTATTGGATGCAACTTCTGTGTATGAAGTAACATTTTTCGTGGCTGGCTCTGGGTGCTTTTTGACATCATGGGGATGTGAAAGACAGTGTAACATACTGAACATCTTTCATTTTCTTGTATATGAATGGGCTTTTGGATCATTTCCTTTTATTGAGGTGTACATTGGAGTCATGCTCTGCAAATGACTGTTCAAATTCCCAAATACCATAATTTCAGAGATAATTTATGCTGCTCCTCAAACACAGTTAGCAAAGCTAATTGAAGTGTTTTCACACTGACAATGTATTGATGTGATGAAATTAATCCAGAATTATGGAAGTATCAGAAGCAGAATATTACCTTGTTTAACGAGTTGTTTAATGCCAATTGTGTTTTTTTTTGTTGTAGCTGCCAAGAATACGTACAAGAAAAATTTGCCATTGTTTGCATTGAGTGTTGTTGTCAGTGGTTAGATTCTGTGCTGGAATGTCCTTTTGGATCTGTGTGTGTATCAAGTAAAGTCACTTTTTATTGTCACTTCGACCATAACTGCTGGTACAGTACACAGTAAAAACGAGACAACGTTTTTCAGGACCATGGTGCTACATGAACAATGCAAAATCTACACTGAACTACGTAAAAACAACACAAAACTACACCAGACTACAGACCTATCCGGGACTGCATAAAGTGCACAGAACAGTGCAGGCATTACAGTAAATAATAAACAAGACAATAGGCACAGTAGAGGGCAATAGGTTGGTGTCAGTCCAGGCTCTGGGTATTGAGGAGTCTGACGGCTTGGGGAAAGAAACTGTTACATAGTCTGGACGTGAGAGCCCAAATACTTTGTTGCCTTTTGCCAGATGGCAGGAGGGAGAGAGTTTGTATGAGGGGTGTGTGGGGTCCTTCATAATGCTGTTTGCTTTATGGATGCAGCGTGTGATGTAAATGTCCGTAATGGCGGGAAAAGAGACCCCGATGATCTTCTCAGCTAACCTCACTATCCGCTGCAGGGTCTTGTGATCCGAGATGGTGCAATTTTCAAACCAGGCAGTGATGCAGCTGCTCAGGATGCTCTCAATACAACCCCTGTAGAATGTGGTGAGGATGGGGGGTGGGAGATGGTCTTTTCTCAGCCTTCACAGAAAGTAGAGGCGCTGCTGGGCTTTCTTTGCTTTGGAGCTGGTGTTGAGGGACTAGGTGAGATTCTCCACCAGGTGAACACCAAGAAATTTGGTGCTCTTAATGATCTCTATGGAAGAGTTGTCAGTGTTCAGCAGAGAGTGGTCGTTCTGTGTCCTCCTGAAGTCAACAACCATCTATTTTGTTTTGTTCACATTCAGAGACAGGTTATTGGCTCTGCACCAGTCTGTTAGCCGCTGCACCTCCTCTCTGTATGCTGGCTCATTGTTCTTGCTGATGAGACCCACCACGGTCGTGTCATCGGCAAACTTGATGATGTGGTTTGAGCTGTGTGTTGCAGCACAGTCGTGGGTCAGCAGAGTGAACAGCAGTGGACTGAGCACACAGCCCTGGGGGACCCCCGTGCTCAGTATGTTGGTGTTGAAGATGCTGCTTCCAATCCGGACTGACTGAGGTCTCCCAGTCAGGAAGTCTAGGATCCAGTTGCAAAGGGAGGTGTTCAGGCCCAGTAGGCTCAGCTTTCCAGTCAGTTTCTGAGGAATGATTGTGTTGAATGCTGAACTGAAGTCTATGAACAGCATTCGAACATATGTGTCTTTTTTGTCCAGGTGGGTTAGGGCCAGGTGGAGGGTGATGGCAATGGCGTCGTCTGTTGAAGGGTTGGGACGGTACACAAACTGCAGGGGGTCCAGTGAGGGGGGCAGCAGGGTCTTAATCTGTCTCATGACGAGCCTCTCAAAACACCTCATGATGATGGATGTGAGTGTGACGGAACGGTAGGCATTGAGGCAGGACACCGAAGACGACTTCGGCACGGGGCCGATGGTGACGGCCTTGAAGCATGTAGGAACGACGGCGCTGCTCAGAGAGATGTTGAAGATATCAGTGAGAATCTCAGCTAGCTGGTCTGCGCATCCTCTAAGCACTCTGCCAGGAATATTGTCTGGTCCAGCAGCCTTCAGTGGGCTGACCCTGCACAGGGTTCTCCTCACATCGGTCATGGTAAGACACAGCATCTGGTCGTTTGGGGGGGGGGGTCTTCCTCGCTGCCACATCACTTTCTGCCTCAAAATGAGCGTAGAAGTTATTCAACGCATCTGGGAGGGAGGCATCACCAGCATAGTCAGGTGATGTTGTCCTGTAGTTGGTGATGTCCTGAATGCCCTTCCACATGTGCCGCGTGTCACTGCTGTCCTGGAAGTGGCTGTGGATTCGCTGGGCGTGTGCATGCTTTGCCTCTCTGATGGCCCAGGACAGTTTGGCCCTCGCTGTTGTTAGAGCTGCCTTGTCGTCTGCTCTGAAGGCGGAGTCACGGGTCCTCAGCAGCGCACGGTCATCCATGGCTTCTGGTTAGCGTGTGTAGTGATGGTCTTGGCCACAGTGATGTCATTGATGCACTTGCTGATGTAGCTAGTCACTGATGCCGTGTACTCCTGTAAGTTGGTAGAGTGGCCATCGGTTGCAGCCTCCCTGAACATGTGCCAGTCAGTGTACACAAAGCAGTCTTGAAGAGCAGGGATGGCTCTTGCTGGCCAGGTTTTCACCTGCTTCTGAACCGGTCTGCAGTGCCTGACGAGCGGTCTGTATGCTGGGATTAGCATAACAGAAATGTGGTCTGAGTAACCGAGGCGGAGGTGGGGCTCTGCCCGGTACGCATCGAGAATGTTTGTGTAAACAAGGTCCAACGCATTCTTCCCTCTCGTTGCAAAGTCCACATAATGATGGAATTTGCGGAGCACTGACTTAAGGTTCGCATGGTTAAAATCTCCGGCGACAATAAACAGTCCATCAGGTTGTGTGTTCTGCAGTTCGCTAATGGCCCCATACAGTTCACAGAGCACCTCCTTAGCATTAGTGCCAGGGGAATGTAGACACCAACTATAAGGACAGTGGTGAATTCCTGTGGCAAATAAAATGGCCTGCACCTAACAGTCACAAACTCCACTAGCGATGAGCAATATCTGGAAACCAGCACAGAGTTCTTGCACCATTCTGGTGCATCTCTGTCCGCTCGAAACAAGACGAGACTGTCCAGCTGAATGGCAGCGTCTGGGATTCCATCGGTGAGCCACGTTTCTGTGGAAACATATGCGCAGCAGACTCTGTACTCCCGCCTTGTTGGAGTCGGATGTAGTTCAATTTGTTGTCCAGGGAGTGGACATTGGAGAGCAGAATGGACAGGAGAGCTGGCCAGCTAGGGTTTGCTTTTTGCCTGGCACGGACCCCTGCCCGCTTGCCTCGCTTCCGCTTCCTCTTAAAACATTTCATAGAGGCTTAATTTTTATTTTCACCCCAGATTTTTGAGCAGATGCTATTTGGAAGTATGGTGGATTCTATCTTACTTTGTTTATCTTGGCTGGAAGGAAAAATGGATCAGCCATGATAAAATGGCAGAGCAGACTCAATGGGCTAAATGACCTAATTCTGCTCCTGTATCTTATGGTCTTATATTTAGTAGTTATCTTGATCATAGTTACTTACTTTTTAATTGTGTGGAAATGAGCTTTTACTTTTACACTTGATACCTCCTGATAACGATTTTAATTGGACAGTTCAGAGGAAAGATAAACCAAATACCTCTTTGTTTTTATTCCCCGGTGATGGTGATTCTTAACTATAAAGGAGTAAGGTTGAAATGCAACCAATTCTGACTTTACGTGAAAGATAACAATAGGGTCTGTTGGCATTACACAGCATGACAAGCAACATCTATGGCAAGAGAAACAGTTTAAATTTTCAGGTTGAAACCCCTTCATTAGATAAAGGGTCATGGACCTGAAATATTAACTTTCTCTTCCCACAAATCCTGCTAACCCAAATTTTCCCAGAACTTTCTTTTATTACTTCTGATTTGCAAAAGTTGCAGCCTTTTTAAAAATTTGATTCACACAAGAAAGCTACTTAAGTTGTACCCTGGTGTTACTTCTTCAAAGATTAGCTCAGTCAGCATAAAATGGAAAGCAAATGTTGGACCACTTTCATCCACATGCACTGAAGAGTCTCAACATGGATTTCAAAAGTAGTTTTGTTGTTTTTAAACATAAACCGTACAGCATTTAGCATTCAGTTGGCTCTGATTAACTGATAAAACTATAGTAAAATGATTGGGGGGGGGTGAGGGAAAGAAAATTGGTCCTGCAAGGGAAATCAACTGTGGTTAATAATGTTTACAGATTTTTTGGGTAGATTTTTGTGCTTTGTCTGTATTGAAGAAAACTAGATTCAAGGCTGAGACAGATTGAGAGGAAAGAAGCTGTAGAAAAGATATTCAATCTTTTAAGGTTTTCTCTTAGTTTTCTTATTCAAAATTGCTTAACTTCTCTGATTCCTTTATTAAATTTAATTGTAATGTTAATCTTCAAAGGATATAATAGGTAAAAATATCAATGTTGTTGTGATCATTCTTGTTGTTCCACTAGTCTCTGTATTTTAGGCGACCGTAGTGTTTGTGGAAACCACCGAGGAATCTCCCTTCTGTCCACAGCTGGCAAGATTATGGCGAAGATACTGCTCAGCCGGCTCAAGATCATCTCAGAAGATTTCCTGAAAGCTAATGTGGCTTTAGGGCTGGAGGGGCAACTACTGACATGATTTTTACTTTGAGGCAACTCCAGGAGAAGGTGGTAGAACAGCAGCAACCGTTGTACGTTGTCTTTGCTGATTTCTCACAAGCATTTAATACAGTGGACAGAGAAATACTCTGGGAAGTGCTCAAAATTTATGGCTGTCCAGATAGGCTGATTAAGATGATCAGGTTGTTTCATGAGAACATGTCTGGCAAAGTATCGATTGGAGGAGACGTCAGCTAATCCTTCACCATCAACCACGGGGTAAAACAGGGATGCATTTCTTGCTCCAACTTTGTTCACACTGTATCTTGCTGCAGTTTTGGAAATAATGGACCATAATTTGGACAAAGGTGTGTACATCAGGACTTGCTCAGGTGGAAAATTGTTCAACCTGTCAAGACTCAAAGCCTCAACCAAATCAAGAGAGATATGTGTCAGAGAGCTTCTGTATGCAGACGACTCAGCCCTGGTTGTTACTGATGTTAATGTGATTCAAGAAATTGTAGACCGCTTCTCGTTTGCTGCCACTCTTTTTGGCCTAAGAATCAATGTCTCCAAAACCGAACTTCTGTACCAGCCTCCTCCTCTGTGTAGTCCCAGTGAGACTCAACCACCAGTCATATCGGTCAGTGGGGTAGCGCTGAAATGTTCTGACTCTTTCACATAGGAAGCGCTGTGACCAACACCAACTCATCAGATCTGGAAGTTGAGAGGAGAATTCAATCAGATACAGAAGTCCTTTGGTGCTTTGCAGAAGTGACTTTGGTCTTACCACGATATTAAAATGGCAACTAAGGTCAAAGTGTATAACACAAGCTGTTGTACCATCTCTGCTTTATTCAACTGAAACGATGACATTGTATCAGAAGCACATCAAGAAATTGACCAAGACACAACACAGGCATTTACGCCAAATATTACACATCAATTGGCAAGAGAGGGTACCTGATGTGGAGGTGCTCAAACGTGCTGGGACAGTCAGCGTAGAGTCGCTCATCACAGCTTCTCAGCTGCGTTGGACTGGTCATGTCACAAGAATGAGTGATGATCGTTTACCCAAAGCTGTTTTCTGTAGTGAGCTACATGAAGGAAAGAGGAAGCAAGGTGATCAGAAGCTGCTCTACAAAGATGTGCTCAAGCACCACTCACGTGAATGTCAACACCTGGGAGAAAGATGCTTTGGACAGAAGAAGTTGGCACTGCATTGTCAAGAAGTCAATCCCAGCCATCAGGGAGAAAAGGCAGAAGAAATATGAAGCAGGTCATGAACGCAGACATTCGGTGCTAGACCAGTCAAAACATAAATGCAACTGATGTGGGAGACGGTGCCGATCTAATGCTGGTCTTGTGGCCCATAAACATGCCTGCAGAGACTAAACTCTCGGCACAGTCAACATCGAAATCGATAGACAACCGAAGAAGAAGAAGAAGTACTTTAGTTGACTCAGCATATGGGCTGATAGTTAATTTTAATGATCAAAAGCTTTTTCTTGTTTATCTTGTATACAAAACAGGGTTCAGTTAATGTTTCAGTAGCGTTTTCACATTGGCTTCACTTGAAGATCAGACTTTTCAAAATGTGGATTACTCTAATTGCATACTTGCATTGTGGTACTATTTGAATTGCAGTGCTATTTTTAAATGTCTCTGAATTCCTCCATTGCAAGACTAAAATCAAAAGGGGACTATTGTGTAGAAGTAGGTGATACATACTTACCAGTGTCATCAGCAAATTGTTTATGCTTTCAAGTAGGACTTTAATTTTAATGTTTTGAAACAATAGTGCTTTTCCTGTAATCTCCCATGGAGTGAGTTTTTAATCTCCAAAGCAAGCTTGTCAAGCAATTACATGTGTTGTCTCTTGAACTTTCTACCTATCATTGTACAGTTCAGACAAGAGTTAGTGACGTGATAAAATGGTTTAAGGGGTTATGATCTAAAAGCAATAATCATTGTAAACAATCAATAATAATGTAATTTACAGAAAACAGGAAGTTCTGTATGGAGTTTAAAAATGTTTCAATAAATGAGGTTAGAGTTCAATAATAGTTAATTAAATAAACCAGTTTGGCTGTTCATTGTTTAACCAGGTGTTGATCTGAGAACGTAATTGGATCTTTAGTTCTTTTGCTGATGAATAAAAGCATGCAGGCTTTCTTGGTCTTAGTATTGTACATCCTGTGCCATGTGGCATGGTTACAGGTTCAGAAAATATCCTTTTAGACTTTCAGATATTAAGCAGCAGGTGGGATTCACTCACAAACAGGCGTACAGCTGAGCGATACGGCAAAATAAGTTTGAAGGGATGGTCTCCCCATAGCTTGCCTATGGGCAGGAGAGGGAAGAGAGAATTGCAAGGCAGACCACGGCCTAACAAATAATGCAGAATCCCCTGGGTGCATTCTGGATTCAAGGATTTTCATCTCTCAGTAGTGCAGAAGGTGATGGTTCCTCAGGATGAATCTGATCCATAGCTTCATGGTTGACTCAACTATCAGTAGTGAGGGTACATAGGATAAGAGAGCCTTGACATTGGGCATTCAAGGTTTAGGGGTGAAGAGGGAGTATGTGTGATTATACATTTAATTTCAAGATTGGATATTGCTTCCAGTGGGGCCAATGTTAGAGATTTCACTGGCTGCATAACATGGTGTGGGAAAGAGGATGAAAAGCTAGATATTGTCATTATATGTGCCAGTGATAGCTTGAAAAAGAGGTCCTGTGGGTAGATTTCAGAGAGTAAGGGTGGAGATTAAAGAGCTTTACCACAAACTGCCATAAGTACGGAAATAGCAGTTTAGTGTGAATGAATGTGTGGCTGATGAAATTGAGGGAGGGAAGCTTTTGGGTTCTTCAGACATTGTCATCTGCTCTGAGGAAGATGTGGATCTGTGGAGATTGGATGGGCCAAAGATCTTGTAGGGTGATTTGCTGGTTTTGTTGGGAGGATTTTCACAAAGTTGACAGATGTGGAAAACTGATAGCATTTTTGGAAGGAAGAAGAGCATTTTAAGAAACCGAACTGTAAAGAAGTTCATTATGCTCCAAAGACCTAAAAAATGGAACTATCTGAGTTGAATTTGGCAGAAAATGGCATGGGGTGCAGCAATTAGTGTATCTCTATTACAGTGCCAGCCACCCTGGTTCAGTTTCCGTTGCAAGGAAACGTTCTGTTCATGAGGTTTCTCCGGGTGCTCCAGTTTCCTCCCACGTTCCAAAGACATACAGGTTAGCAGGTTAATTGGTCACATGGTGTAATTGAGCGTCACAGGCTCATTGAGCCAGAAGGGCCTTCTACCATGCTGTATTCCTAAGACTGAACATAGAAAATAGGTGCAGGAGTAGGCCATTCGGCCCTTCGAGCCTGCACCTTAAGAATTGTGAAGTTAGTTATGGACTGTTATTGTGAAAGGATGTTTATTTGGAATATGGGTTTATGAAAGGGAAATTGAATGTTTTGTGTATATACAGTTTTATGTTGCATTCATCTAAAGGGGGTGAAAGTGTAATGTATGGATCTATTTCTCTTAGAGCATTGACACCCCCGCCACTTTTAACACTACGTAGTGATCTGTTGTCAGCGCATTTGCTGTTGTCTAGGCATGCACGTTGTTCTCTCCCCTCTCCCCCCCCCCAATGTGAATGCACTAGTTAAAGCCATCTGCCACATGTGTGCTTTATTTAATCGATGTGTAGTTGTACACAGACACAACAAGGGGAATCTTTCAAGCTGATAAGTGGCTAGTTCACTGAGGGAAGCTTGAAGAAAGAAACTTGGGCATGTGTGAACAATGGTTACAGGAGAGTAGTTTGGAAGCTGTGGCCCTGCTTCAGTTAGATTGGATATGTTTTTAGAAGAAAGTAAATCCAGAGTAGAAGTTTTAAACCTGCAAATAGCTGGTGTCATCAGTCTAATATAGAATTTGGCTACCTGGGCTAGAATAGCCACATGAAACTAAACCAGTGAGGGAGCGTGGGGGGAAATCTGAGGAGGTGAATATGGAAATTCAGGCCAATTATGCTTACAGAAGACACACAAAATGAGAGCTTTGCATATGCTGAGTAATATTCAGAGTAGGATACGGTGAGATAGGGAAGTTGACATGAAACGTTGAGAATAACACTGCAAAAAGTGAAGAATGACGTAAAACCCACAGGGTTGAAATTAAGAAAAGCATTATGGAAGCAAACAGGGTGAATGAGGAAAATACTGGTAGACAAGTCAAAAACACTTTTAATTGTTAAAGGGGATGAGGATTAGAAAGTTAAATGAAACTAAAATGGAAGAGGGTGTTTGGAGGCAGAAGCTTGGAGTATAATTCAAACACATCCCTTGCCTTCTCAGAATTCAAGGATAATGCAGAATTGGCATCAAGGAGGAAGAATGTAACATACCTCCAGTGACACAAGAGTGGACGTTGAAGGAATCCAGCATTACTTAACAGAGATTAATTTACCAGATTTATCCCAGAGAGGAAAGACAAGTTCAGGTTATTTTTTTCAGTGGTTCCAACAAACTGAAAGATAACAGGATGGCACCATCCTTTGGGGGGAAAAAAGAGGGATAGACTGTGCCTTTTGACTAATCAGACCAACATTAAGCAAAATATTTGAAAATGCTGAAGGATGGTATTAAGTTGTGTCCCTCACTATATGTTTGTTTATTGAGTGCAGTGTACTAATCGAGCCTGACAATTTTTTGCGGAGGTGACAGTCGCCTTTATGCATTTGATATGATATTCATGGAATGTAACAATGTGCAAAATGAACCTCACAACACATTAGTCCTTTGTTCTAAGAGAAAGTGGGAGAACAATTTTGAGGTGATTTTAAAGAAGCAAATAAGGCAATAAATATATGATAAATTCTAGGATACCAAGTGTTAAGGGAAAAAGAGATCTTGTTAGTACGTGCCCTGAGATTTCTGAAGATATTGGGCAGGTAAATTCAGTGTTTATGAAGTTATTTAGGATGTTGGCTATTTTCCTTCAGTTTGGTATGTAAATTAACCATGAAATAATTTTGTTCCTGCTTGAATTGTGTTTGTATGTTAATGTATTTGCCTTATGTTTTTACCTTGGAGTTTAGTGCCACTGTAGAGGTAGTCGTAGAAATGATCCCACCTTCCTTCATAGGCAATAAGGGACAAGAGGCCATAGTACAAAACAAATTGCCATTCAATAACAAAACAAAACAAAGTTATATACTTTAATAAAAAGCTACTTTCCCCTGACAGTTTAGCAGTTGAGTATTCAAATGGATCAGGAAACTGCATGTAAGCTGTTAATATTTGTTGAATTATCTTCCTGACAAATAAATCTCCATTGAAATAATGCCATAGTGCTTGTTTTAGTCAACATTTAGATTCCATTCACCTGAGAGTGAAGCCTTTAAATCTTTTCAGTTTTCTTTATACTTTGAACTACGTTACTATATTAACATTAAAGCGAGCAAAAGAAATTTGCATGCAAATTCTGTCAGCAAATAAGCAAAACTTGTTCTTGGACAAAAATAGAGAAGGAAAAGAAAATGAGTGTTCTATGTTCCTGATCTGATGAAGGGTGTTGGTCTGTTTACTCTTTTCCATAGATGCTGTACCTGACTTGCTGAGTTTGTGCAGCATTTTTTGAGTGTTCTCTATGGATCAGTTCTGGAATCTCTGCTGCTTATTATGATTGTGTACAAATGACTATTTTCACATGAAGAAAATACATTTGTCCATTTGTATCCCTGGTGTAATGTTGTGTTTCTCACAACAGGCTACTCAGAGGGCCATTTGTAGAAGTTCAAGTTATTTTTGCTTCAGAGAATTGGGATATTTGAAGCTGGATATGGATGTAACTTCAAATTTAATTCAGCTCCATCAGTGACATCTTAATACACTAAGAATCTGAAAAGAACTTGCATTAATACAGTGTTTGCAATGTGAATTTTAGGATGTCTTGGAGTACTTTGTAGTCAAGGAATTACTTTTGAAAAGCATTGCATTGTGAATCAGGAATCAAGTAGTTATTTTGTACACACCAAATTCCTAGAAAGAGCTAAATGATTATAAAGATAATCTGCCTGGTTTTGATTGAAAGACAAATAATAGTCAAGCTACCAGGGATACCTCTCCTGCATTATTTTCAAGCTATAACCATGGATTGTTGATGCCCACTTGAGAGAGCAGAGGAGGCCACAGCTTATGTCTCACCCATGTTTTTTTACCTCTAACAGCGTAGCACCGATTGAGGATCTACTGGAGTGTCATGTCAGATTTAATGCTGTAGAGTGAGATTTAAAGTGGGAACCTTCTGACATGATCCTCCAGTGAATAATTTCCACCATTTCTTTGTCAGTATTGACTTGTCATATTCACACTACAGTGCAGAATAATTAATTTTAGACCAAAGCTGTTTTGTCACAGAATGGTGCAAGGGTGTTGACTGTCAGATCAGTTAATTAAATTCTTGCTGCTGATAAAAGTGGCATTCTTTCTTGTCTCTTTATTTCAGACCGTATCACCATGTTGGTATCTATAATTGTCTGTATCACGTCAATAACATCTTCTGTTTCATCAGGTACTGAGTTTAATTCCCATGGGACATAGGGTGAGAAATTAGTTCTCATTTTTTAATAAAATAAGTTATCATTGTACTCTTGAAAATTGCTATGTTGGATTAAGTTTGCAGGTGACACAAAAATTGGTGGAGTTGGGGATCATGAGGAAGATTGTTAAAATATATATGTAACACGCTGTAAGGTTTCATTGCTAATGTAATGGCCTCTCTGTAATATTTCACTGCTCAGGCTAAGGTAATGGTTTCTCTGTTTTTGGTTATGATTAGAAATAATGGGGCATTTTAGCCAATGAGCAGGATGTTGTTCTTTCTTGTGTGTCCGATTTTGCGGTTCTTGTTGGGGAGCAATGAAGAGAGTGGACGTGAATGGGAAGAGTTGGTAGACCACTGGACGGAGTGGACTGAGGAACAAGGGTCTGAGGGTCAGCTACGCTCAGAGGAGGACGACAGGAACAGATGGACAACACCGTGAGCTCCAATGTTTGCGCATTAAACTGTTTCATGAGAATGGGCCCTTTTCTTTTTTTTTCGTTTTTTTTACTAACCATATAGTCAAATTAAGAATTATAAATCTCAGTTGTTTAATCGCGTATCGTGTGCTGTTTGTTATTTCATGATACTGATTTGAAACAGAGGACACATCGCACAGCACCCATCCAAACAAGATTTCTTAAGTTTGGTCGGGCCGGGGGCTATCATTCCCTAGATTAAGCTGCCAGCTGAACCAAGGGTTACATGTAGTTGGATACAGATCAGTTGGAAGTGTGGATGTAGAACTGGCAAGTGGATTTTAATCCCGACAAGTGAGGTGTTGCAATTAAGGAGGGCAAGTGCAAGAGGAATGTGGACGGTAAATGGTAGGACCCTTAGCAGGAGTGATATAAACAGGAGTTTTGGCAAGAGGCAATATGCTTAGAAAGCATGGTAAGGAAGGTGTGTGGCATGCTCCCTTTCATCATTTGGGGTACTGAGTAAGCAATTGCAAGTCACATTGCAGCTGTGCAACACTTTAGTGAGGCTCCAGTTTGTGTAGTTCTGGTCACTGTGTTACAAGAAGGATGTGGAGACTTGAGAGGGTGTAAAAGAGGTTCACCAGGATGTTGCCCAGATCAGAGTATCAGCTATAAAGAGGTTGGACAAACTTTTAAATTGTGTTCTCTGGGGTGTCAGTGATTGAAGGATGACCTGATAGAGGTATATAAAATTAGAAGAGGTAGATATAAAGTCAAAGTCGGTGTTCCCAGGTTGGATTTAAGGTGAGTAGGAAAAGTTTAAAGGAGACGTGCGAGTCAAGTTTTATTACACAGAGCATGGTAGGTAGGTGACTGAAACAAGGGTAAAGTCAGGCAAAGCCACAGTGATAGGATTCTTGATAGGGGAATGGACAGGAGATTCTGTGGTTGTGAAATAGAAGCCAGGATGGTATGTTGCCTCACGGGTACTAGGGTCCAGGATCTCTCCGAGCGGTCGCAGAATATTCTCAAGAGGGAGGGTGAGCAGCCAGAGGTTGTAGTACACATTGGCATTAGTGACGTACTGTAGGTAGAAAGAGGGGAAGGGGTCCTGTACAGTCAATATATGGAGCTAGGGAAAAGGCTGCAGAACAGGACCTCCAAAGCAGTAAATCTTGGATTAATCCAAGTGCCACGTGCTAATCAGGGCAGGAGTAGGATAATGGTACAGTGAACGGAGATAGTGCGGGGGTAAGGTTTCAGATTTCTAGATTATTGGGACCTCTTCTGGGGAAGGTATTATACAAAAAGGATGGGTTACACTTGAACCTGAAGGGGGCGAATTTCCTTGTGGGCTTTTGCTAGAGCTGTTGAGGGTTTAAATAAGTCGGCAGGGGCATGAGATCTAATGTGAAAGGGCTGAGGATGGGGCAGTTGATATACAAGTTGATGCAGGGTGTTGTGAGACTGAGAAAGGACAGGTACGAGTAATAGAGAAAATTGCATTCGGTGGAATGAGGTGAACTGAAGGTATTATATTTGAATGCAAGCAGTACAGGAATGAGGTAGCACAGTTCAAGTTTGGAAGGTATGACGTTGTGGGCATCACTGAGACATGGCTGAAAGAAGATGATAATTGGGAGCTTAACATCCAAGGATATACCTTGTATTGAAAGGGCAAGCAGATCAGCAGAAGGGTGGGGTGGTTCTGTTGGTTAAAAAAAAAGAGATCAAGTCCTTAGAAAGAGATGATACAGGATCGGAAGATGTAGAATTCTTCAGGGTTATAAAACCTTAATGGGAGTTATTAACAGTGTATAAGAACATAAGAAATAGGAGAAGGAGTAGGCCAGAAGGGCCGTAAAGCCTGCTCCACCATTCAATAATATCATGGCTGATCTGGCCATGGACTCAGCTCCATCTACCTGCCTTTCTCCCATAACCTGTAATTCCCCTACTATGCAAAAATCTATTTAACCTTGTCTTAAGTATGTTTACTGAGGTAGCTTCCACTGCTTCATTGGGCAAAGAATTCCACAGATTCACCATTCTGTAGGAAAAACAGTTCCTCCTCATCTCCATCCTAAACCAACTCCTCAAATCTTGAGTCTATGCCCCATAGTTCTAGTCCCATCTACCAGTGGAAACCAGTTTCCTGCCTCTTGACAGTAGTCAGGACATGGGCTACAAATTTCAATGGGAGATAGAAAAAACATGTAAAAAGGATAATGTTGTGTTAATCATGAGGGATTTCAATATGCAGGTAGATTGAGAAAATCAGCTTGGTGCTGATCCAATGAAAGGAAAATTGTAGAATGTCTACAAGATGGATTTTTAGAGGTTAAGCCCATGAAGGGAAAAGGCAGTTTTGGATTAGGTGTTGTATAATGAACCAGATTTGATTAGGGAGCTTAAGTTAAAGGAGCCCTTGGGAAATGGATAATAATATTATGGAATTCACTCTGCAGTTTGAGTGGGAGAAGATGACGCCAGAGGATAAAGTCAGATGTGTCAGTATTATAGTGGAGTAAAGGGAATTACAGAAGTGTGAGAGAGGAGCTGGCCAAAGTTGATTTGAAGAGGACACTAGCAGGCATAATGGTAGAACAGCAATGGCTGGTGTTTCTGGGAGCAATTCAGAAGGTATAGGATAGATACAGTCCAAAGATGAGCAAGTATTCTATAGGGAGAATGAGGCAACCATGGGTGACAGGGGAAGTCAAAGACAGCATAAAAGCAAAAGGGAGGGCTTATACAGTACGGTATCGTTGCAAGAATTAGTGGGACATTAGAAGATTAGGAAGTTTTTAAAAACCAACAAAAGAAAACTTTAAAAAAGACATAGAGAAAAGATAGAATATGAAGATAAGCTAGCCAAACATATCAATGAGGATAACAAAGGTTTTTCAGATATACAAAGAGTAAAAGACAGGCAAGAATGGATATTGGACTGCTGGAAAATGACGCAGGAGAGGTAATATTGGAGGACTAAGAAATGGCGAGCAAACTTGACAATACTTTTGCATCATTCTTCACTGTGGAAGACACGAGCAGTATGCCAGAAATTTGAGAGTGTCATGGGGTAGAAGCGAGTATAGTTCCTGTTACTAAGGAGAAGGAGCTTGGGAAGCTGAAAGGTCTGAAAGTAGATAAGTCACCTGGACCAGATGGACTGCAGAAAGTAGTGGATACAAATAGTCCAACACAGGTAAGGGCCTCTTCACCACTGAGTATATTTACAAGGAGCGCTGTCGCAGGACAGCAACATCCGTCGTCAGGGGCCCTCGCCATCTTAGTCTAATCTCTTCTAGCTGCTGCCATCAGGAAGGCGATACAGGAGCCTCAAGTCCCAACAGTTCAGGAACAATTATTACCTCTCAACCATCAGGCTCTTGAACCAGAGGAGAGTTACTTCACTCACACCAATACAAAACTGATTCTTCACCAACAGATTCAACTCTAAGGACTCTACAATTTGTGTTCTTGATATTAATTGCTTATTCATTTATTATTCTTGATTTTTTTCTTTTTGTATTTGTGCAGTTTGTAGTCTTTTGCATATTCGTTTTTTGTCTACCTCTATCATGTGCGGTTTTGTGTTGATTCTATTGTTTCTTTCTGTTTACTATGAATGCTTGCAAGGAAGTGAATCTCAGGATTGTATGTGGTGACACATATGTACTTGGATAATAAACCAACTCTGAACTTTGACTCTGATCTGCCTTTCAATTTGATCGTAGGTTACCAATCCATATATTGCATTCTGTTCCTGCTTCTTTTCCATATAAAGAGAAACCAAGAATTGAATTGACTTTATTACTTACATCATTCATATACGTGAAGAGTAAAAATCTGTTACATTTCAGTCTGAATGTGCAATTTATAGTAATTTATAATAAATAGTATGTACAATAGGACAGTGCATATAACATATAAATACAGTTGATTCAGCATGAACTAATCAGTCTGATGGCCTGGTGAGAGAAGCTTTCCCGGAGCCTGTTGGTCCTGGCTTTTATGCTGCGGTACCATTTCCCGGATGGCAGCAGCTGGAGCAGTTTGTGGTTGGGGTGACTCAGGTCCCTAATGATCCTTCGGGTCCTTTTTACCCACCTGTCTTTGTAAGTGTCCTGAATAGTGGGAAAATCACATCTACAGATGCGCTGAGCTGTCCGCACCACTCACTGCAGAGTCCTGCGATTGAGGGAAGTATAGTTCCCATACCAGGCAGTGATGCAGCCAGTTAGGATGCTCTCACTTGTGCCCCTGTAGAAAGTTCTTAGGATTTGGGGGCCCATACCAAACTTCCTCAACCATCTGAGGTGAAAGCGCTGTTGTGCTTTTTTCACTACACAGCCGGTATGTACAGACCACGTGAGATCCTTGGTAATGTGTATGCCGAGGAACTTAAAGCTGTTCACCCTCTCAACCCCAGATCCATTGGTGTCAATAGGGGCCAGCCTGTCTCCATTCCTCCTGTAGTCCACAACCATCTCCTTTGTTTTTTTGACATTGAGGGAGAGGTTGTTTTCTTGACACCACTGTGTTAGGGTGATGACTTCTTCTCTGTAGGCTGCCAAATTATTATTTAAGATTAGGCCAATCAGTGTAGTGTCATCAGCAAATTTAATTAGCAGATTAGAAGAAGCGCCTAAGGAAGAAAATTTCCTGATTTGGCCTCAATTGCTTTCTGTGGTAGAGAATTCACCACTCACTGGAAGAAAAATTGTTTTCTTATCTCAGTCTTAAATGACATAACTATTTTCCTTCGTGAAATTTATTTTGTTCCTTGATTTCCTGATATCAGGAACATCCTGCCTGCTTCTGCTCAGTTCAGTCCTATTGTAATTTTGAGGCCTTCTGCATTATTCTTTGTCATATTTCTAAACTCTAGCGCAAATAAACCTATTCAACCCAGTCTATCATACAGTATAGTTAGTTCTAGCCATAGGGTGCCGCTGGAAGACTCAAGTGAAGAAACCAATTGCTCAGTGCCTGAGGATCATATTCTTACTCACTTTTTCTCATAAGTTCATTAAACACTGACTTTTTTTGTTTCAATCAGGCTTACTCTGAAAGCCTGTTTTATATTTATTTATTTATTTGTTTGGTTGTTGAGATACAGCATGGAATTGGCCCTTTGAGCATACCGCCCAGCAATCTCTCATTTTAATCCGAGCCTAATCTTGAGACGATTTACAATGACTGATTAACTTACCAACTGGTACATTTTTGGACTGAAGGAGGAAATGAGAACACCCAGAGGAAACTCACGCAGTTACAAGGAGAGTGTACACACTCCTTACAGGCAGTGGCAGGAATTGAACCTGGGTCGCCCGCACTGTAAACCCCTTACTTAATGCTGATTTATATTGTGATTCTTTGGTTTCAACATGAAGTAATTAGTCAATATAAGTCTGGCTCTGTATTATGTTCTGTGCACATGGTATCGGATGAGAGACTGTTAGATAACTTGTTCTGTTCTGTGTGGGCACCTGATATAGTTATATTGCTTCTGATTAGTGATTTGAATGCAGTAAATGATAACTTATCAGTTGGGGATCAGAGGAGCTTGAATGCATGGCGGGCAGCTCAGGGCCTCCAGTTTCTACTATGCTGCTGTGAATCTTCTGAATTCCTTACTAGGTTGGGGTGTGGCCCCTCCCATTGGTGCTGCTCTCCAGTGTTTGCTCCTGGGAAGACGAGCTGAATTGTGTTCATCTGCGGCTACACTTCTGCTAAATGAGGAACTGTTGCAGCTTGTTATTGCAGAAATGTGCCGCCGGGACATCATCAATGTACCTTAAATCTACAGGCCATGACACTCAGAGACTTGATTATTATTTTAAAGTTTTTTTGTAACTATATATTTCTGTTATCATAATTATGTGCTGTGTTCTGTATGTGACTGTTGGTACTGTGGTTTGCACCTTGGCCTTGGAGGAATCCTGGTTTTTTTGGCTGTGTTCCTGTGTATGGTTGAGTGACAATTACAATTGAACTTTAACTTGAATCCCTGTGTTTTCATAGTCATAGTCATACTTTATTGATCCTAGGGGAAATTGGTTTTCGTTACAGTTGCACCATAAATAATAAATAGTAATAACACCATAAATAGTTAAATAGTAATATGTAAATTATGCCAGGAAATAAGTCCAGGACCAGCCTATTGGCTCAGGGTGTCTGACCCTCCAAGGGAGGAGTTGTAAAGTTTGATGGCCACAGGCAGAAATAACTTCCTATGACGCTCTGTGTTGCATCTCGGTGGAATGAGTCTCTGGCTGAAAGTACTCCTGTGCCCAACCAGTACATTATGTAGTGGATGGGAGACATTGTCCAAGATGGCATGCGACTTGGCAGCATCTTCACTGATTCATTACAATGACAATGAAAGAAGTAAGTTTGCTCTTGGAAAGGATGCAAAGATATGTGAAGTCATGACCCTTTGTGCAAAGGGGATGATCTTTAGGGAAGGTAATTGCTGAACGCTGAAGATTATGATCTTGTCTGCAGAGCTTGAGACCATGGAATCAACTATGTCAGAGCAACAATACAGTTCAGGCGTAACACATTATTAGAAGTTACAATAAAACAAATAGTACAAATGAAGGAGAGCAAAGTAGTGTTCGTGGAGTGTGCAGAAATTTCATGGCAGATGGTATGAAGTTGCTCCTAAAACATGAGTGCATGTCTTCAGATTTCTGTACTTTTCCTTGATGGCAGTAATGAGAAGAAGGCATGTCCTGGATGGTGAGGATGGGTAATGATAGATACTGCCTCCTTGAGGCATGGCCTTTGGAAGATGTCCTTGAAAATAGGGGGTGGGGGGCGGTGCTTGTGCCAGTGATGATGCTGACTGAGTTTGCAACCCTCTGAAGCCTTCTACGATCTTGTGCATTGGTCCCTCCATACCAGCTTGTGGTGCAACCAGTCAGAATACTCTCCATGGTATATCTGTAGAAATTTGCTAGAGTCCTTCAAATCTCTTCAAATTCCAAATGAAGTATAGCTGCTAGTGTGTCTTTGTCATAATTGTACCAATATGATGGGGCCATGATTGAAGCTGCTTACTCTTTCCACCGCTGCCTCCTCAGTGAGATTTGCCATGTGTATCAATTCCTTCGTCTTGCTGATACTGAGCGCAAAGTTGTTGTTTGTGACGCTCCTCGATCAGCTGATCTATTTCCTTTATTGGAGCCCATTTTTGGAGCTGCTTTGCTAGTTTTGATATAATTAGTCATATTTTTCTATATATTGTGAGGGGTGTTATTGCAGTCATTACTATGTAATGGGCTATGTAAGGATTGTTTAAAACAGAAAACCTGCAGCACAATACAGACCCTTCGGCCCACAATGCTGTGCCAAACATGTACTTATTTTAGAAGTTATCTAGGATTACCCATAGCCCCCTATTTTTCTAAGCTCCATGTACTTATCCAGGAATCTCTTAAAAGACCCTATCATATCCGCCTCCACCACCATCGCCAGCAGTCCATTCCACGCACTCACCACTCTCTGTGTAAAAAAAAAACACTTACCCCTGATATCTCCTTTGTACCTTCTTCCAAGCACCTTAAAACTGTGTCCTCTCATGTTAGCCATTTCAGCCCTGGGTAAAAGCCTCTGACTATCCACACAGTCTATGCCTCTCATCATCTTATACACCTCTGTTAGGTCACCTCTCATCCTCCGTTTATACTCTTGAATCTGACCTTAAAATATTCTAGATTACCTCTCAATAAATTCTAAATGTATGTAGAAAAGACTGGTATAACAGTTTGTTGTCTCAGTATATTGATGTTCTGGCTGATTTAGTTAATTTTCATCCATTATTCTTAACTTCATTTTTCCAGGAAGGTTTTTTTTCAATATAACTTCAAAAGCAACACACACAAATTGCTGGTGAAACTCAGTAAGTCATGCAGTATCAATGGAGCTGAATAAACAATCAACATTTTGGGCTGAGACCCTTCATCAGAACTGGAAAGGAAAGGGGGCAGAAGCTAGAATAAGGTGATGGTTGGGGGAGGGATGGCAAGTAGAACAAGCTAGCAGGTGATAAGTGAGCAACAGGCACTGCAGGCCAGGCAGTATCTATGGAAAAGAGTACGGTCAACGTTTTGGGCCGAGACCCTTCAGCAGTACTGCAGAAAGAAAGATGAGGGGGGAGGGAGAAACACAAGGTGATGTGAAATTGGGAAGGAGGGGTGAAGTAAAGAGCTGGGAAGTTGATTGCTGAAAGATACAGGACTGGAGAAGGGGGGAAATCTAATAGGAGAGGACAGAAGGCCATGGAAGAAAGAAAAGGGGGGAGGAGCACCAGAGGGAGGAGATGGGGAATGGTGAAGGGGGGGCATTACTGGAAGTTCGAGAAATCAATGTTCATGCCATAAGGTTGCAGGCTACCCAGATGGAATATAAGGTGTTGTTCCTCCAACCTGAGTGTGACCTCATCACAACAGTAGAGGAGGCCATGGATAGACATATCGGAATAGGAATGGGAAGTAGAATTAAAATTGGTGGCTACTGGGATTTCCTGCCTTTCCATCATACATTAATTCAATTTTGCCTTTGCTTTTCAAAGTTTCTTGAATGTAGAGATTGTACTTATTTTAGGTATGTCAGTTGATAGAGCGCTATTGGTATCACATGATTACATTTCATGAGAGTCCAGTTGTACGATTTGGACCTTGGAGATGGGTACTTTCTGGCTATTCTTGGATCAGTTCCAAGTGTGCAATTAAACACTGAGCCTTCAAAACAGTTCAAATCTGTATATTTTTCCATTATATCTCACAGTGATTCCATCAGGCCTACGTCTAGTTTAGTCATGTCATTTATTTACGGTTATTTATCTTGTCCCTACATTAAATCCAATTTTGAAGCACAGTAGCATAGCGGTTAGCACGCTTTACAGTACAAGTGACTGACATTCAATTCCCACGGCTGATTGAAAGGAATTTGTACATTCTCCCCATGGCCATGTGGGTTTCCTCCCAGTCCAAGCACGTACCAGTTGGTAGGTTAATTGGTCATAGAAAATAGGTGCAGGAATAGGCCATTTGACCCTTCGAGCCTGCACTGCCATTCAGTATGATCATGGCTGATCATCCAACTCAGAACCCTGTACCAGTCTTCCCTTCATACCCCCTGATCCCTTTAGCCAATGATCCCTTTGGTCATTGTAAATTGTCCTGTGATTAGGCTCAGATTAAATTGGGGGGGTTGCTGGGAAGCACAGCACAAAGGGCTGAAAGAGCATATTCCGCACTGTTTCTCAATTTTAAAAAAAGTTGTTTTGTGACTTGGTTTACCTAGAAAATGATCTGCAACAGCTACCAATGTTAAATTGATCAGACAGCTCCAAGGAAGTCACCTTTTCGTATTGAGCAGCTTCTCCTTTCTCTCTACTCACTTCCGCTAAATTGAAGACTGTTTTGGCATCTGTGTGAGTCTCTGGTATGTTGGACCCTTTGAGGAATATGCGGAATGGAGTTTCTTTCATTTTCATTTAGGCCCTCTGCTTTTCTGATGTTGGTGCTGCTTCTTCCGCTCATCCAGAATGCTAACATTTTATCATCACCTCTGCTAATTTCCACGTTACTGTCATTTTAATTTGATCTAATGTGATTTTTCTTCTCAGCTCCTTTATTTCTATCACTGGGTAGAGGCTAGCGGTTACTATCTATAGATCCCCAGTACTACCTTAAACCCATCTCCTTCTGTCCTATTTCCCATATGGTACATTTCAATCCCATTCTATTCTGTCTGCCTTTGTCCTCCAACTTAAGTTTGGGGCATAACATCTCACTTTCCCACTGGGCATATTACAGCATTCACGACAGCACTGACAGTAAAGATTGGATCACCAGTCTTTTTGTGTCTAAATCGGCAAGTTCTGATGAAAAATCATCTTTACTCCATTTTCTCTATGTGCAAATGCTGTATGACCTGCTGGGATTTACCATCATTGATATTATTCCAGAGAATGGTGACTTGGAAGAGGGTTGCTGTTTGTTGAATTGTTTGTAGCTTAAATTGAAGCTTAATCATATTTGAGGAAGCAAATTATTTTTCTCCAAATGTGCTGGTCACTGGTGGTAATTAGTGGGTGTAGAATCACCCACAGCATAGCTTCCTGGATTTACTAATTGTCTCCCTAAGTGTGTTGGTTCACAGATTCTAAGGTACTGCTTTTTATTGCAAACACAAGAAAATCTCAAAAGAGTAAACAGTCAACATTTCGGGCCTAGACCGTTTTGAGGCATCCTAAAGAAGGGTCTCAGCTCGAAACGTCAGCTGTTTACTCTTTTCCATAAATGCTGAGATCCTCCAGCATTTTGCGTGTATTGCTCTTTATATTGGCCTTTATTGCACTGTCCCATTAGAACTTTGAAGATTGAAACTAATGCGTGAATTTTAGTATACTTGCTTTGAACTTTGATGTAGAAAGCTTCCTTTTAACCGCAGTCATCCTCCACAGATATGCAGAGTAACTGCAATACTTTTTGAGTTGATGTTGGTGAAGTATTTTATTAATTTAATTGGGATGCCACATACAACTTCAGTTTTGTTTTACAGTGTTTTGTGATAGTTTGAATTTCGTTCTGCTAGAGACCAGAGAGACTTGCTGAGTTTAATAAGGGAAAGGTTTCCGTTCCCTAAAAATGTAGGTTGGAAATGAGGATATGTATACTGTTGTAGGATAAGGGATGTTCCTTAATTAGCTTTATGCTACTGGGGAGCGCTCAACAACTTACATTCTGCAAGAAAGAAAACTGAAATCCTGCAGATTTGTTCCATGCTTTCCTCTTCTGGGTCTGAGGATGTTTAGAGTATAAGGAGGAAAAATCTTTTCCACTGAAGGTCTTGTCTTGAGATCCATGTTATTAGTTACTGTTGAGCCACAATATATTTTGCTGTAGCAGTACATTATGTAACTAAATGAAATGTGGTATATAGATGATTTATTAATGCTGTTTAAACTGTATCTTGACTAATGCCCTAAACTTTTTTTTAAAGGAGTACAGCTTCATTTCTTTTTAAATGTAAGAAGCAAAATTGAGAAGTACAAATGGTTTATTTCAAAGAAAAGGCCACTTTTCAAAATTGTATTCAGATTTAAGTTTGAAAACTAAATTCATTGTATTAGATTTTCTACCCGTGTCAAATAATGCAGGCAAGAAATGTCCTTCTATCAGCAATGTTGAAAAAGCAGGAAGCCAGTAATATTTGTTTATCGTGCACAGCAGAGTTATTTCATTGCAAAGAGAATTGATTCCAATTGTACATTACTTGGAAAATTGTTGAGGATATTGTGTTGAACTCATTGTTAAAAATGAAAGAATTTAGTTGTCTTAGTAATACTAAAAGTACAGAATTTAACATGTTGCTCCCCAGCTCAAAACAATGGTGCAAACTTTTGAAGGTTCCACTGAGCAATAAAATGTTTGTCAGTGGCACTGGATGTTGTTCATTTACTGCTCAAATCTGCAAGATACTCTGACCACACGCATTAATGTCTCACCATTGTCTGTAAGTAAACACTAAGTAGTTCAACTTCAGCGAAGTGATTGTTACTGAAGATGTTGCTAAGTATTCAGTACTTGAGCTGGGATTGGAAATGCCTGTTGGCACATTTGCTAATTGGAAGAGACAAAGAATGCAGTGAACCTTTCTGTAAATTATGTAGCAAAGAGATTAACCTCTTATTGAGATCTGGTACATCCACTCATGTTTTAATATTTGATATGTATCTGCAAATAAATCTATTTTGTTGAACCATTTTATTGAAGAAAAAGCTGACTTCCTTTTTCCTTGATGGAGGCCTGTAATTAAGAGTTACAAATGGCTTTCATTGTGCTTGCAGTTTTTCCATAACTACAACACAAATGTAAACATTACTAAATTGGATAAAGTATGAAATCTGCTTTCATTATGCTCATAGATGGTCTTCTTGTTAAGCTGTTTCCGTGGCTGTGCTTAGCACGTACATTGACCTGTTCAACATTTTCCTTTTAGGTCATTGTTCAACCTTGGGTCTCATTTTATTACTTGTGCTCTTCTTACAATTTATTATTTCTCTTCCTTGCCTGCTTTCCTCTGCTCTTCCAGGGATGCACAGGGTCAACCATTTACTATTCTGATTTTTTTTTTTACCTTCAGTTACCTCTGTACTACATCTTTCCTTGCACGACAACATATTGAACACTGGAAGGATGGTGTTTATCATCTGCTGGCCAAATGAGATTGCTTCATGTCTGTATTAAACCTCAACAAACAAATGTTTAAAATTTCCTTTTTAGTGCAAACCTTTTTTGTCCATTCCGAACTTGTTCAATCTCTTGCACAAAATTTTACATTGATCCTTATTATGACCCAACTGTTGTGGGTAGGAGTGTACTGCTGCTTCTCTTCTTTCTAAGAATGAAGGAATCACTGGCAATAAAGTAGTTTAACACCCACTCCCATATTGCTCATGAGGATGTGACCTGGTACATTCAAATGATGACAAAGGTATTCTCTCAGTGCTATCGTGTTCCTGGACTTTTACCATATGTTGCTAGGTCAGGCCATGGCACTTCTGTACTCTGTCTTTGTTTAGTTAGTAGACATTACTGATATTTGGAGAGTGTTGATAAAACCTTGGTGAGTTCCTGTTTTAATTCTGTAGATGGTTGCATTTTATATGAAGATGCAACGTTGTGGAAGGAGTGAATGTTGAGTGAGGTGAATGTGGTGCCACAAACAGAATAGAGGGATGTGGATCATGGGCAGGCAGGTAAAATTAGTTTGATTTGATATTGCGGTCAGTGCAAATACAGTGGGCAAAAGGACCTGTTCTTGTTTAGGCTTAAGTAAATGAATGGTTTTGTGTTGCGCTCATGACTTGCACTTAGCAGATGGTTGAAAGGTTTTGTGGGACTGGGGTGAGTTAAATGTCATCTCATATAGAGTGGCTGATATTTCTTTGCAGCTGCAACTAATTAACCTCAAACCCCCCCACCATCCAGGCCATGCTCTCTTCTCGCTACTACCAATGGGCAGGAGGAGCCTTAGTTCCCACATCACCAGTTTCAGGAACAGTAATTACCCTACAATCAACACTCTGGACTGATTCTACAACCTACTGATTCACTATCAAGGACTCTATACAACTCATGTTCTCAGTGTTAATTTTTATTTGCACAGTTTGCCATCTTTAACACATTAATTGTCATTTTTTGTTTATATATAGCTTTTCATAAGTTCTATTGTATTTTTTAATTTTCCTGTAGATTCCTACAAGAAAATGAATCTCAAGGCAGTATCAAGTAGAATATGTACACTTTTCACTTTTTGTCAAACTTAGCTCCGTTTCCAAGATTTGGACTAAAGTTATAATGGTTTCTGGAGCCAATTCATTCTTGTTGAGTCTAAGCTCAGTGAGCAGATTGGTACAATTCATGAAGCTATCTGTTACTTTACTGTTTGAGATTAGAAAAGGTAGAATTTTATCTGCTTAGGTTGGTTGTCCAGTATTTTGTTCAGAAACTTAACCTACGTATTTACTCACATGTAAAGACTGTGATGGAACAGCTTGGCTAGAGGAGCAGCTGGTTTTCAGTATCTGGATTTCACTGCAACTAAGATGGTCACAGATCTCAAAATCTTTCTGTAGTCCAGTGCACTCTGCTGCTTCAGGATACCGTGTGGACTCTGATTCAAATCAGTTGCTTTTTATTGATTATAGTTGGAGGAAAGATTAAGGTAAATCATCCATTCAAGCAGGAGTGAATGTAAAATCTTTAGCAGAATACTTGCTATTATTGAAGATGGCAAAATCTGTGGAGCCTCCTTCATCTGAAGGTATTTAAATGTATTCCCCCCACCCCCCCCCATCACCACCAGCTTGTTTGTAAGTAGAACAGGAAGGATTGCAGGCCCGATTGCAGATTACAAATGTTTCAGTTCTAAGTTTATCTAATGCTTCAGATATGGACAAACCAGGAAAGATATAATTTATGGTCTGTGTAAGCCACTAGTATGTCTAATAATTAGGCAGCCTACAGCGAGGAAGTCATCACCCTGACACAGTGATGTCAAGAAAACAACCTCTCCCTCAATATCGCAAAAACAAAGGAGCTGGTTGTGGACTACAGGAGGAATGGAGACAGGCTAACCCCTATAGACATCAGTGGATCTGGAGTTGAGCGGGTGAACAGCTTTAAGTTCCTCGGCATCCACATCACTGAGGATCTCATGTGGTCTGTATGTACTGGCTGTGTGGTGAAAAAAGCACAACAGCACTTCTTTCACCTCAGATGGTTGAAGAAGTTTGGTATGGGCCCCCAAATCCTAAGAACTTTCTACAGGGGCACAATTAGGAGCATCCTAACTGGCTGCATCACTGCCTGGTATGGGAACTGTACTTCCCTCAATCGCAGTACTCTGCAGAGAGTGATACAGACAGCCCAGTACATCTGTAGATGTGATTTTCCCACTATTCAGGACATTTTAAAGACAGGTGAGTAAAAAGGACCCGAAGGTTCATTAGGGACCCGAGTCACCCCAACCACAAACTGTTCCAACAGCTACCATCTGGGAAACGGTACCGCAGCATAAAAGCATGAACCAACAGGCTCCGAGATAGCTTCTTTCACCAGGCCATCAGACTGATTAATTCATGCGGATAGAACTGTACTTCTATGTTATATTTATTGTCCTGTTGTACATACTATTAATTATAAATGACTATAAATTGCACATTTAGACAGAGATGTAAAGATTTTTACTCCTCATGTATATGAAGGATGTAAGTAATAAAGTCAATTCAGTTCAATAGTACATATACTTGAGGACCACCAGACTCAAAAACAGTTACTTTCCCCAAGCAATCAGGCTGATCAACACCTCCACCCACTAACCCACCCCATCAGAATCCCCCACTACTTCTACTTCTACTTCTATCATTTCCTGTCAGTCACCTTATTTACGGACAAGCCTCTGTCTTAACTTCAGTTTATGGATATACATTCAATCTAAATATATAAGCTATTGATGTATTTATATTGACTCTTTTTTTATTATTGTGTTCTCTATCATTTGTATGTTTTTTGTGCTGCATTGGATCCAGAATACCAATTATTCCATTCTGCTTTACGCTTGTGTACTAGAAATTACATTAGACAATCTTGAATCTAGAGTTTCAAAAGCTGGGAGGCAAGTCTCACTCCAGAGGCTAGAGAATAAAAATCTAGTCTAACGGGTGCTCCATTGCCAGAGGTACTGTGTTATATTTGCGACGTTGGAGTACAACCCCATCAACTTTTTGAAGTACAGTTAAAAGTTTTCGTACAGTTTTGAAAAGCAAGGACGTTTTCACTGGTGCCTGGGCTAGTATTTACTTCTGCTTATCTTGCATTTCCCGGTTGTGATATTGCTTTTATAGTCAGTATCATTATTGTTATACTGCTGGTCTTTTTCACATTGTAGCTGTGGTTTACATTACAAAGAGACTTAATTGGCTGCTGAATGCTAGAAGAGTACAGAAAATTTGAAAGAAATTGGGAGGAAGGGATAAAGAGAGAAAAAAATGAGATGGGCATATTTATGCAGCACACAGAAAATGCTGGAGGAACTCAGCAGGCCAGGCAGCATCTATGGAAAAGAGTGAACAGTCAATGTCTTGGCCTGAAACATCGACGAGTTACTCTTTGCCATAGGTGCTGCCTGGCCTGCTGAGTTCCTCCAGCATTTTCTGTGTGTGGTTGCTTGAATTTCCAGCAGCTGCAGATTCTCTCTTGTTTGTGATTGGACATATTTATACAATTTTTGAATGCCTGCACAAGATACCATCTATTTGTTACTGCTGCGTACTGTAAGTAATGATAGTGTGAGAAAGATGCTTTAAACTATATACATTCTATAAGCAAATAATGCTTCCAGTCTCTTTTCCTTGTGCTAGTTTGCGTTTATCAACATAGAATTTAATCTGTAGATTGTCATTTTGGGTTCCCAACCTCTTCAGTGCCTCTATACTTGATCCATCTGCTTTTGGCCATTTGTGATTCTTAACAAATTTTGGTAGCCTTTTTGCTGCAGCTTCAGTTCATTGCCACAGATTATGAATGGCAACGTTTACAGATGGTCCTTCAAAGCCTCCTTTACTTATTTGCCGAAGTGGATGCAGCATTACATATGCAAACACAAGGAAATCTGCAGATGCTGGAGGTTCAAGCAGCACACACAAAATGCTGGGGGAACGCAGCAGGCCAGACAGCATCGATAGGAAAAAACACGGTCGATGTTTTGGGCCAAAACATCGACTGTGTTTTTTCCCTATGGATGCTTTCTGGCCCGCTGTGTTCCACCAGCACTTTGTGTGTGTTGCAGCATTACATATAAACAGTCAGTCCATTGCATTCTGCCTGTTATCAGCACACCTTTATAGTTGCTTATTGTGCCATATTTTGCTATGGTATGAATCAGCATCCTGCACTGGAGTCAAAGGTTTTGCATTTTGACTTGTTTCTCACATCCTTTTATCCCAGTCTTTTAAAATCTGTACGCCTTCAATGAGATTCCTTTCTCATCTACTTTAAATAAAATCTATGCCAACTTTCACTGATTTGATGTTTTCACATTGTTCGTTTCTGTCATGTCCACAACCTATCTCTTTTTGGTCCTCTTTCAAAATAAATGATTATGTTCCTTTTCTGGTACTTCCTCATCAGTATTTCACATTGTATTTTCACTGAAAAATTCGCTCTTTTTGTTCACCCAATTTGAGTTGAATTTTATTGAATTGATACAGAGTAATTGTACACTCTATCTGGCTTTATAATGTGTAATGGTTGTTTGTTTGTAGTGGGTTAAGAGAGACTTGCTGGTGAGAACAAAAAGAACCCCAGTCTTCAGAGTTAAGTTTATGTTTTTGAGTTTTAAGCATCTATAACATTTACCTTACAGTATTTTTTTCATCAAACCAAAATTGACATGTCTATACGAATCTCATTAAGAATCAAGTTTTTTGCTTTAAGTGAGCTTTTCTGTGCACAATATGTATTTATTTCTAATAGAAATGTGTCGCTTTAAACACTTTATACCACTGTGAGATATATTTAAAGCATCTTGGGTCATTAATAACATTCAAACAGTCTGAAAATCTGCCCAGCATCATCAAATTTGCAACTGTACCAGGTTATGTGATTTGATTGTCCCTGTAAATTTTGTGTATGTTTTCTGAAAAGTTTTGAATTCTACTTCGTCTTAGCAACAGAAATTCCTTTTTGTTCATCATAACATGTGAAACAATATGAATACCAAGTTGATTATATTATTTTCTATATTTGGTTTCACTTATAAGATGCATAACGGTATCAAACTGAGAAGCAGATAAATCATTATTCAGCAAATGGATGGGTATATTTAGTTTGAGTTACTTTTTGATTTATTTATTGAGATACAGCGCAGAGGCCCTTCTGGCACTTTGAGCTGAGCTGCACTGCACAATGATCCCCCTACCCCCCGATTTAATCCTAGCCTAATCACAGGACAATTTACAATGATCAATTAACCTATCAATCAGTACATCTTTGGACTATAGGAGGAAACTGGAGCACCTGGAAGCAACCAATGCGATCACAGGGAGAATGTACACATTCTTATAGTCAGCAGTGGGAATTGAACTCTAGTTACCTGCTGTTACGTACCCTGTAACTGGGTTGCCAAACCAGCAGAAGTGGATCACTCAGTTGGAGTCTGGATTACTAGAACTAAGAAAGTTTTATTAAAGAAACAAGCAACACAGTACTCTAGTCAAAAGGATAATAAATGCAGCAGTTCAGCAATGATAAACACACATGTACACAGACTTAAGATAACAGGATCAATCAAGCTCTATCGTTGTCTAGGGGTAAATGACCAGTTTCAAAGTGACGCAAAGTTCAGTTCAATTTAGTTCAGTTCAGTTCGCAGTAATCGCTGCCGTGGGAGATGGACAGTGGGGGGAAGGAGCGAGAGAGCAAAACGAATGAATATTCAAACAGCTTCCACACAGACCTTCGATATTCTTCGCAGTCAGCTTTCGTGCGAGCCCTTTGTGATGTCATCTGAGGTCACCGACCATGACCCCTCCGTTTCCAGATACGATCGTTTCTCTGCTGTGAACCTGGCACCCAGGCAAGGGTGGACACACACCAGGTTCCCGCCGATCGTGCCTTTCCACTCTGTGTGTCTATGGCTTGATCCCGCGACCAGCCGTCCAAAACTTCCCACCGACTTGTGGGAGACGCACCGCTTCCAGGGTCTCGTTACCTCGGGGTGTCGTGTTTGTCTTGCCTTAGCGAACCTGTCCCTTTTTATCCCCCTGCTGGGGTATCGCCTGTCCATCACTTCAAACAGTTCAGGGTTCAAAGGGGGAGCCGATCTTGACAGCTCTCCTTCCGTTAAACTCTCCCGTCCCTTCATTAACATCTCCAAGTGCTGCTCCATTGTTTTCCTTATCTCTCTTTCTCCTGAAGACAGGTGGCAGACCAACTGCTGACCCCACTGGTGCCAGCCCAGGCCAGCTAACATCTTAATCTATGTGTATTCTCGTCACACTGCTCTGTAAAGTGTTGTGCTCACCACTACGCAAACATGCTATCTCTTGCAAATTTCTACAGATGTACCGTGGAGAGCATTCTGACTGACTGCATCACCGTCTGGTATGGAGGGGCTACTGCAGAGAGTCAGGAAAAGCTGCAGAAAGTTGTAAACTCAGCCAGTGTTGTCATGGGTACCAGCCTCCCCAGATTTGAGGGTACCTTCAAAGGCAATGCCTCAAGAAAGGTAGCATCCATCATTAAGGACCTCCATCACCCTGAGCATACCCTCTTCTAATTGCTGCCATCAAGGAGGAGGTACAGAGTACAAAGACACACACTCAACATTTCAGGAACAGCTTCTTCCCCTCTGCCATCAGATTTCTGAATGGACAATGAATCCATGAACACTACCAGACTTTTCCCCCTCTTCTTTTGCGCTACGTATTTAATTTAATTTTTTAAAAATATATATTTTAAATTATAGTTTTTTATTATTAGTTATATTGTACTGCTGAAGCAAAACAATAAATTTCATAAATCAATGATAGTAATTCTTGATTTGTGATTACAGGCAGGTAGTGCCAGGGGAGGTGAGTGGGTGTTGAAGTTGGTAGGTAGGCAGATGAATGATAGATGGAGACAGGCAAAGAGAGAAGAGGAACAATACATGGAGTGAGGAAGGGGGAATTGATGTGTGAAGATGGGGGACATCCGCTGGAGGGAGATTGACAGGAAAACAATGAACTATTGAATCTGGACAACCAAAGAGAGGCCACATCAGGAACTCAGAATGTAGTAGACAGGATTGGAGAAGATGCATGTGAACTTTTGCCTTACCTGAAAGGACTATTTAGGTCCGTGGATGGTGGTGAGGGAGGAAGTGCAAGAACAAGTGTAAAATCGACTGAAATCAGGGAGATGTTTCAGAGGTGCAGCCATGTTACTAAATGTGTTATCTATTCAGTGCAGAAAAGTAGTTGTTTGGGAACAAATATCACAATTTTGTAATTTTTAAAATTTGTACCTTGTTTATATCCATGGCTAAGTAGCCTGTCGAGATGTAGAATTAATCTGATAAGCTGTCCTTAATGGAAGGAGAATTAACTCAACAGCATTCATTAATGCACTGTAAAATGACCTTTGCTGATGTTACTTGATATTGATCTGTTTTTACCTAAGTCATAAATGAGTTAATAGTTGAGAGTAGGCAAAAATTACTCTGGTTTAAGTCAAATTTGGGGTTCAAGACAAAATTATAATTTGTAATGGAGATGTTTTACTTCCCCAGACAACTTGGTTCTTTTCGACAATTGTGCAGTACAGACATTATCTTTGAGTTGGGTTACTAGATAGTTCATGAAAATAGAAAAAGTGCTGAAAATCTGCCAAAAACATCAGAATGCACTGGAAGCACTCAGCAGATTAGACACCATCTGTAGCAAGAGAAAGAGGAGTTAACGTTATAGGTTGAAGACCCCTTGACAGGAGATTGGACAAAAACAGTTACTTGCTTACCTTTCCCACACTTGCTGCCTGACTTGCTGAACATTTCCTGCATTTTATGAGGTCGTTCAGTATTTTTTCTTTCTTTGTGATTGATGCCTTTCATCAAACCTGCATCAAAGCCAAATAATCTCTGACTGTGGTTTCTGCCAGTGACTATCAAGCCTGGTCGCTTGAATTTTCACACAGTTCTCATGGTGAGTTGTCCTACATAGTTTAGTTGACTTTTTTACCATGAGGAGAATTAGGGCATTCAGCCCATTGAGTCTGCTCCACCATTCCATCATGGCTGATCCATCATCCTTCTCAACCCGTTCTCTTGCTTTCTCCCTATAACCTTTGCTAGCCTGATCAATCAAGATCCCATCAACCAGTCTACCCAATGACTAGGCCTTGCACAGCCGTCTGTGGCAATAATTTCCACAGATTCACCACCCTCTAGCTAAATAAATTTTTCCACACCTCTGTTCTGAATGGACATCTCTCAATTTTGAGGTTGTGCACTCTGATCCTAGACTCATCCACTATAGAAAACATCCTTTCCGCATCCACTCTATCCAGATCTTAAAATATTTGATAGCTTTCAATGATATCACCACTCGCACCACCATTCTTCTAAACTCCAGCGAGTACAGGCACAGAGCCATCAAACGCTTCTCATATGTTGATCCTTTCAGTCCTGGGATCTTTCTCATGAACCTCCTCTGGACCATCTCCAACGCCAGCACATTTTTTTTTAAATAAGGGGCGCAAAATTGCTCACAATATTCCAAGTGCAGTCTGACTAATGCCTCATAAAGCCTCAGCATTACATCCTTGCTTTTGTATCAGGTCCCCTCGGATTGAATGCTAACATTGCATTTGCCTTCCCAACTTAATCTGCAAGTTAACCTTTAGAGAATCCTGCAGGAGGACCCCACGTGTTTTTGAATTTTGAAAATAGTCCACATCTTTATTCATTATACCAAAGTGTATAACCATACGTTTCCCTACATTTTATTCTACCTGCTACTCCTCTGTCTATCCCCCAATCTATCCAAGTCTTTCTGCAGACACTCTGCTTCCTCAACACAGCCGAGCCCTCCACCTATCTTCAACTTGTCCGCAAACTAGCTACAAAGCCATCAATTCTTTCATCAAAATCATTGACATACAACATGACATGAAGCAGTCTCAACACAGACCCCCGCAGCACACCACTAGTTAACAGGAAAAACCAGAAAGGACCCCCTTTATTAACACTCTTTTGTCTCTGCCAGTCAGCCAGTGCTCTGTCCATGTTAGTGTCTTTCCTGTAATACCATGGGTTCTTATCTTGTTCAGCTGTCTCATCTGCGGCACCTTTTCAAATGCCTTCTGAAAGTCCAAATAAACAACATTTACTGACAACACACATCAAAGTTGCTGGTGAACGCAGCAGGCCAGGCAGCATCTCTAGGAAGAGGTACAATCGACGTTTCGGGCCAAGACCAGGGTTGCTGCCTGGCCTGCTGCGTTCACCAGCAACTTTGATGTGTGTTCCTTCAATTTCCAGCATCTGCAGAATTCCTCATGTGAACATTTACTGACTCTCCTTTGTCTCTCCTGCTTGGTATTTCCTCAAAGAATTCCAACAGATTTGTCAGGCAAGAATTCCCCTTTAGAAAACTGTGGCCTATTTTATCATGTGCTCCGAAACCTCATCCTTAATAATAGACTCCAGCATCTTTCCAACCACTGAAGTCAAGCTATAAGACGGCTATACAGGTGTCCCCCGCTTTTCGAAGTTCGCTTTACAAAAGACCTACATTAGTACCCTGTTTTCGCTTTCAGAAGGTGTTTTCACTGTTACGAAAAAAAAAGCAGCGCACGATAAAAGGCAGTGCGCCCCGAGCAGCCGCTGTCCCCCGGATTGGGAACGGCATTGCTTAAACACGAGCCTGTGAGCAGTCATTTGCAAGATGAGTTCTATGGTATCGGAAAAGCCTAAAAGAGCTCGTAAGGGTGTTACACTTAGAGTAAAACTAGACATAATTGTTTTGATCGTGGTGAACGAAGTAAGGACAACGTGAGTTTGGCTTGTGGAAGTTGACGAACATGATGTTGAAGAGGTTTTGGCATCCCATGACCAAGAACTGACAGATGAAGAGCTGATGCAATTGGAAGAAAAAAGGATAACAATCGAAACCGAATGAGTAATGATAAAGTACGACTTTAATTTTGAATGGGTACGTCGGTTTAGGGGATATTTGCAGGATGGTTTGAGTCCTTACAAAGAACTGTGTGATAGAAAAATGCGCGAGGCTCAGCAGTCAAGCAAGCCTTCCACATCAGCCACAGCAGGTAACGAACCTCAGTCTTCGACATCGAGGCGGGCAGAGATAGAAGAAGATGAGCTGCCTGCTCTAATGGAAACAGATGATGACGAGATGACACCCCAGTGTCCCACCACCCCAACCCCCAGGCCACGGACAGATACCGATTCACGGAGAATGCAACGATAGCCAGGAGGCACACAGCACATCTTTAAGAAAAAAGCTGAACTAAACACGCTAATAAATTAGGTGCTGCTGACACATATTTGTCAGCCCAGATCAGAGACCATGCAATCGGAAATCGGCACTGATCTGGGCCGACAATTACGTGTCGGGCGGCATCTAATTAATTAGCTTGTTTATTTTGGCTTTTTTCTTAAAGATGTGCTGTGTGCCTCCCGGCTACCGCTGCATTCCTGCATGCTTCGCGGCAATGTATCGCTCGGCGGCCTGGAGGGTAGGGGCCACTGCACCATTCCAACCTGCGACGACTCAGTCTAACACACCAACATCAGTGTGCTCGGCGCTGTCTTCCCGATTCCTGTAAGTGATAATACACTGTACATACATTATTTCTACTTTATATTGGTTGTGTATTTTTTCGTGTAATTTGGTATGATTTGGCAGCTTCATAGCTTAAAGGTTACTGGAGAGAGTGTTCTTGTCAACAACGCTTGCGTGAGATTTTCTGCCGACGGCGCTTGCGTGAGATTTTCGCTACGGAGAACAGTTCAGTAATGATTGTGGAAAAGTATTTCTACTTTATATAGGCTGTGTATTTATCATATCATTCCTGCTTTTACTATATGTTACTGTTATTTTAGGTTTTATGTGTTATTTGGCATGATTTGGTAGGTTATTTTTGGGTCTGCGAACGCTCACAAAGTTTTCCCATATAAGTAAATGGTAATTGCTTCTTCGCTTTACGACATTTCGGCTTACAACCCATTTCATAGGAACACTCTACCTTTGGATGGTGGGGGAAACCTGTAATTTCTTTCCTTCCTAACCACCCCTCCCCTTTGGTAGAGTGCAGTGACATTTGCAATTTTCCGGTCCTCCGGAACCGTGTCAGAATCTAGTGATTCTTGAAAGATCGTTACTGATGTCTCCACTATTTCTTCAGCTACTTCTTTCAGGACCCTGTGGTGTAGTCCATCAGGTTCAGGTGACTTATCTACCTCCACAAACAAGAGAAAATCTGCATATACTGGAAATCCAAGCAACACACACAAAATGCTGGAGGAACTCAGCAGACCAGGCAGCATCTATGGAAGTCAAGACCTTTGACCCGAAACATTGACTGTACTTTTTTCCATAGATGTCGCCTGGCCTGCTGAGTTCCTCCAGCAGTTTGTGTTGTTTGACTTATCTACCTTCAGGCTTTTCAGCTTCTCAAGCACCTTCTCCGTTCTATTAGCAATGACCCTCACTTCTGTTACTTGACACTCTTGCATTTCTGGCATTCTGCTAGTGACTTCCACAGTGAAGACTGACATAAAATAATTAAGTTCATCTGCCATTCCTTTGTTCCCCATTACTATTCTCCAGCTCATTTTCCAGCAGTCAGCTATCCACTCTCATCCCTCATTTACTCTTTACAGATCTGTTTTAAAAAAACCTCCTTGTTTTCTCATTTTTTGGCTAGCTTCCCTTCATATTTCATCTTTTCTATCTTCTTGGCTTTTTAGTTGCCTTCTGTTTGGATTTTTAAAAGATTCTCAGTCTTCCCACTAATACGATGGTGATTAATAAGTTCAAATAATAATAAATGTGCTAAGTTTTCTAAAATTGACACCTTCTACCTTAGGCCACGAACTTATCAATTACCCCTCGTATTTGCTATGTTATATGCCCTCTCTTTAACTTTTATGTTGTCTTTGACTTCATTTGTCAGCCAATGGTGAAACAGAGTAAATATTTTCCATCGCTAACTAATGACACATCTGAGGTCAGGTCACCCAGTGCTTCAAATCTCAAACTCAAAGTACGGTTTCCTGTTGAATAGTATTTCCTTTTTATTAAGATGTTTGGTAGGTGTGTTGAACCTGCGTGCAACAGTTTTTTTTTAATGTGGCATATTCATTCAACACTCCTGTTACTTTTACTTTGAATGATCTGTACGTGATAACCATGGTGATTTCCAGAAGCCAGATATACTTGACAGATTTGCTTGGTGATAAAGATAGTTCATAAGGATCAAGACCTCGTTCTCTTGGGTACAGTCATACTTTCCTATAGCAGTTTAAAGCACATAGGTATAAGTTAGATTTGATTCAGGGCTTTGCTTAATATTGAAATTAGGTGTTCAAAACTGTCTGTGGAGGAGGGTTTGGAGAGGAAGGGGAACGTGGCTTTTTCAAATTATGTGCATTATTTTCAAAGTTGAAAGCTTCTTCTAAAAACTCACTGAAGGCATTGAGATTTTTAAGTGGATGTTTACATATTTCTGCCCTTGTGTCAATTTTTGATATAAATTTCCTGCCAGCGTCTCCAAAGTTTATGCATTAAATGCAGCATGCATTTTGAGGTATGTTCTAGTAAAGTGGATCTAAAATTTAATTTGACAGTGCTTCCACTTAAACTTTACACCAGGAATGGTTGAACTCTGTACATTTTTAGGCTCCCTGGACATTTGGGGTGGATGCACATAGAGTATCACAGTTAAGAAGGAGGAAGTCAGCCATCTAAGTGATATGTCTGGCCATTGTATGTGTTTCATACTATCGTTGCTGGTGGTGAAACTTTGGCTTAAGAATTGTTTAATCCATTTTATCCCGCAAGTCCAGTAAGCCTGTCAAACTCCATCTGGCCTGGAGTGTGTGTAAAGACAACTGTAGCAACTTTGGTGTGGGACTGCAAACTGGCAAATAGCAGTTTTTTAAAAAATGTAATAGAAAAAAATTGGTGAAAGAAAAATGCCTTTTATTCATGTACATTTTGCAGAAAGGAAGTACAGAAAGTTTGACGATAAAAGGATGTAGCTTTTTTTGCGCCTTTTAATTCACTTTGTATGATACCATTGGATTATAATTAAGTTCTTCACCACCATGATCATTAAGAAATATTTAAAAGACTTGTTTATCATCCTGCCACAACATTTCAATTAATATGAGATGACTGTTAGCAGATTTAAGGTATTTAGCTCTGTGCATGTCGATATGAAATGATGCTCAGAATGAAACTGCATCACCTTTGACCAAGAATAGAATGTTTGAATGAAATAAGAGTTAATCCTATTATGGATGGTGTTTGCTTTCATATAACTTTACTACTACCTTGAGTGAATTAAGAGACACTTCCAACATCTACGTTTGGACTGTACAATGAATTGAATTCTGATTAATATGACATGTTTGCAATTACGTAACCAGCTGTTCAGCATATGTTGACGATGAGTCAAAATTTGTCTCATAATTTATATCCAGTGCAGGTGCATCTTAGTTCTATTTAGAGCAAATAATGGAATGTAAGTAAGCTGCGTATTTTTATGTAAACTATGTACTTAGGGTTTTTTTTCTTTCCAATGACTGAATGAGATGCTTGTGAATTCACATTCAAGGCAGTAGTGGAAATTTTACAAGGCCCCTATTGTAAGTGAAATCCAAGAACATAAATGTAACCTGATTCTGTTCTGTGGTTAGTAGGTTTCCTCTACACTGTACAGTAATGTTAGAGAATTTACAGAAATTGTGGTTGAAGCTTTTTTTTACAAAAATATTATTTCTTGCAATGAATCCAATAGTGGTACACACTAATCTGAACCTGTTCAGCATTGTTTTTATTTTGCAAATAGTATTAACTTAAAAAAATTTGAACGGTTTAAGATCCCAAAATGTATTGAGTTCGAATTGTTGTTGCATTAATAAGTGTTTTTTTTTGTCCTGCATGTAATATTTCATATCTGGAATTCTAGTATTTAAATATTTACCAATAAACCAATTTTTTTAATACAGTAGTATTTTATAGAGTCTGACAGTAATTTGCCTGGGAAAATTGGTCAATTACCACAAAAAGTGTATTTCAAACGTATTGGTCATTGGACTTTGAAATAGATTAGTGATCTACTTGTAGGAGATTCTTTCAAGAAAGAAGAATTCAGTAATATATGATCTGAAATGCATTTATTGGGGAATGTTATCTGTATGTTTCATGGTGCATGGTGCTAAGTTCTTTACGACACTGGTCGATCACGGGCATCTTGGGACTTAAGTTTTTCATTGTTGAAACTGTGGGAGAATGATGCAGTTCTACAAGTTCTGTGCTGTGGTTCATTTGTAATTTTCTGTGATTTTTCCATTGGAAGATAAAATCAGGCCAAACAGTTGCTTTCATTGGTGCCAAAGTAAGGTGGGAAACACCTAATATTAGAAACGATATTGAAAAGAAAAGGTGTTAAAAGATCTGTAGTTGAGGTTTTAAGCTTTATAGGCAGGGGATTGCTTTAGCATCGCCAACTGCTGATGAGACAAAGTCACCATCAACAGTGACAGACTGAATTAAAGTCTTTCTGTCAGCCACATGGAATCAAAATGGTGTGATTGTATTTACTTAATTTGAAGTAATGCATTATTCCAAAGTTTGGTTCTGTCCTAAATGTTACGTGCCTTGAACACCAGTTGATTCTCTGAAGCAATTAATAGGCGAGTATATATTTTGGGACATGTTCCTACAAATGTATCATTTGAAGGTGCTGAGACCTTTACATTCAGCTTTGAGATTAAATTCCTTCCTTGAAATAGCTTCCTTTTTATTTTACATTTGCATTTGGGCAAACCAAAACACTGGTAACAGTCAATTAGCATCTGTGGAGAGAAAAACAGAGTTGGCAATTTGGGTAAAGGACCCTACACCTGAACTGGTGAAATGAGGAAACCAAAGATGAGTAAATCTGCAGATGCTGGAAATCTATGCAACACGCACAAAATGCTGGAGAAACTCAACAGGTCAGGCAGCATCAATGAAAAAGAGTAAACAGTCAACGTTTTGGGACAAGACTATTCATCAGGAGAAAACAGTTGTTTTAAGTTGCAGAGAAGACCAACGCTGGGGGAAAAAACAAATGTCTCTGATAAGATGTAGATGATCAAAGTTAGATACAGAAAGAGGGAGAAAAGAACAAATTGAAACAGAAGGATACAACTACATCTGTGGAGAAAGGGATTTTAAAAAATGGATAGTTACCTGATAGTGTTCTAAAATATTGAGTTGCAATGATTATAATAACATGCCTGTTAAGCACAGGCTTAAGTTAAGCATAGCTTTATAACGTCAAAAGTTGAGGCAGAAAGATCCAGTAGCCCATCGGGGAAAATAAAAGTAAGAGGCTATTGGAAGCCCAGCGCCATCCTTGAGGACTGAAGTTGAGGTGTTTGCAAATTGGTATCTAACCTGCATTTGGCTTCTCCATTGCAATGAGATCACATTGTGTGTGCAAGAAGAAAAACAAGTGAATCACATCATCTGTAATTTTTACTTAAATTGATTTTTGGGCAGTTTATAGAAACTCAAAATTGGCTTCTTACTGGAACCATTCATACACCTTCAGGTATTCACTATTGTAATGTAGGTTGCTGCAAAATACACAAAAAATAGTTGTATAAAATTATAACTTTCATATTGGTGTTAAATTATCTTCATCATAAAAGTTATGTACAGGGACATGTTAGGCCGAAGGGTGCTACGCAACTTGTTTTAGGAGTAGGGCGAGCAGTAGTTCAAAACTACTGTCATTTGTAAAGATCTTTACAAATGATCTAATTATAGCCCTCAACCCCACCTTCCTACCCAGTCATCTGGAAATCTTGTAGTCTTTGTGGTCCAAAGGTCTATCTGGCTCATCCTTCAATGTACTTTCTGACATGGTAGCAAAAGCCCTCTGAGGTAGAAAAGTCACAATTGTCTGAGAGAAGAAATCCCTCCCATGGCTGATTTTCCAAGGATCTTTCTTCTCCTTTTCACCCCAACCTCATGAGGAAGAAAAGTCAATTTCTGATCACTCAGGGTGCTTCAGAAGTTGTATGTTTCAATGATATCAACTTCCATTCCTCTGAACTCTGGGAAGAATACACCCAATCAGCTTAGTCTTATTCATGGAATCAACCTAGAGAGCAATACCTGCACAATCTCATAGATTCATTGCATTATACAGCATGGAAGCAAGCGCTTCAACTCAACATGGCAATGCTGAGCAGGATGTTACCTGCATTTGGTCCATATCTCTTTCAGCTATAAATGCTCCACGCACCTGTCCTTAATGGTTTTTATGTGTTGCAAATGGAACTGCCTCTGCTACTTTTTTTTTTGGTAGCTCATTCCATAAACTTAAGCATCCTCTGTGTGGAAAATCTTGCCCCTCAGATCCCCTTTTATATCTTTCCCCTCTCATTTTATATCTATTCCCTCTAGCTTTAAATTTACCTGTCTTAAGAAAAACTGTGACCCACTACCTTAACTATCTGTAATTTTATACTTCTCCATCATGTCCCTCAAGGCTTCATTTGCTCCAAGGAAAACAACCTATCTGATGTCCTGATATCTCAAGCCCTAATCTGGGTAACATCCTTGAGAATCATTTCTGCTTCCTCTCTTGATCAATAATGTGACCAGAACTGTACACAGTCGTCCAACTACTGTCAAAGCAGTGTTTAGTACATCTGTAACCTGACACCCCAGTTCTTATCTTTAAGGTAAGTATATCCACCCTTAAATATTGTGATCTCATAGATCAATTTTAATGGCAACAGGGCATCCAAATTCTTGCACTCTCACACTTGGCTTTTGATAAAAGGAAACCAAAGGTTAGAAGTTTTACACCATGTAGATAACAAACTTTTCTTTTATTCAAATAATAACCATGTATTTCCCTTGTAATGTACCATCTGCCATTGTTTTGCCCAGTTGGTCTGGTGCCATTCGTTGAAAATTAATTTTTTTTAAAAAGGCTGTTACATGTGGAACATAGTGGCAGAAGACCTAGTGCTGCTCCTTCACAGCGCAAGGGATCTGGGTTCAGTCCTGATGAGTTTGGAGAGTTTTACCCATTCTGTCCATGTGGTTCCTATGCATGCTGTAGTTTCAGTCCACATCTCAAAAGACATGGTGACAAATTAATTGGTAACACCTTCATGTCGGTTTGTGGCAGAGTGGGAATCACACTAATAGGGTTGCTCGTTGGGATGGACCCAGCCGGCTGAATATTCTTCTGTGTTGTTTTAGATATAAGATATAAAAAAAAAATGACCATGCAAAGACAGCGTGGCTTTATCAAAGGAAAAGTGCACTCTGCAGATCTAACTGATTTGGTCCAATACGAACAAAATGGAAATATCTGAAGCTGTGAGGTACAGTTCTTTTTAATATTAGAATTTTTATGAATGTTTTCAGAACGTAATTTTCAGGTTACTGTGAGTAATTTTTAAACAAAACAATTGATGTTTGACGAATGTGAATTTTCTTCCAAGGTAATAGCATGAGAAGAGTTGGCCTTCCTTCACAGAAAATACTTATAGTCATTCTTGAATTAATGAGCCTGATCTCAAATGAAAGTTATTTTAACAGTTTTTTTTTGGTAACTGGTTAGTTGATAATGGAGCTAATCTTTTTCAAGTAAAAAGATAATATAAATTTCAAGTAGCCCCTTAAGAGTTTCAGCATATCAACATTGCCCAATGCCGGCCCCCTAGGCCTGAGTCGACATAGCAACATATCAACATTATGTTTGAATTCTGTGACAAAAAGAACCGTCTCATTGAAGAATTTTGTTCGAGATAGACAGAGAAATGAAACTTACAAACTTTAGTTAGAAAAGTTTTCTTGATGAGATACCTGTATAGATGCAGGGTGAGCAACCCATTTGGATACAAAATTAGCTTGGTGAAAGGAATCGTAGGGTTGTAATGGACTGTTGCTTTTCCAATTGGAAACCTGTGACCAACCAGTGGGGTGCAGCAGCTGTCAGTACTGGGACTATTCTTGTTTGTCATCCACGTTAAAATTATGGATGTGAATATAGCTGGCATAGTTTGTGGAGTTTGGGAATTGGTACAATAGTGTACAGTAACGATGGCTATCTTGTGTTAGAAATAATTAACTGGAAAAATGGACCAACAAATGGCAGCTTGGAATTTAGCTCTTGTCAAGCGTAAAGTTGTTTTGTTATGGAAACTATAGCCTGTGGAGGCAAGAGCTAATTGAAGCAATGGGCCTAGAATGGTAGTGCTGATTTTGAAACTTGGTAGAATTGGGGTTATTGGTCTACAAGTGTGGAGGCTGTGGAGGGAATATCTCCCAAGATATTGAGGCAAATGACGATATGGAAGACTATAGCCTGATGATTTGAGGTGTGGTCATGGTCCATTGGATGATATAAGAAGGTGCCTGCAAGGCGGTGGTTGGCTTCTGCATGGTCGTCATTAGTTAGCCAAGCCCCAGCAACAGTAGTCTTGTCATAGGATTTGCTGGCAGTGTCTAACCTGATCGAGTGAGCAAAGTGCTCCAAAAATAATGGGGGGGGGTGGGGGCGGAGGTTAGAGTCAGTAAGAGGAGTGCAAAAATTGCCAATGTCATATCTCTAGTTAATAAAGAATAGATCTAGAGAGGGTGAAAGGTTGGAAGGAGTCCAATTGGATGTGAAATTCTGGAAATGGAAGAAATAGGGTGGGAATGAAAAGTGTATATGAAGGCCAGTTTTCTGTAGCCATAGGGTGAATTTTTAGGAGCTTTATTTGCCATCATGGTGCAGTGCTGTGCCTTATGTCCAGGTATGAAATTCGGTTTCAATCCAGGATCAGTCAGAAATGGGGTACTTCTCACAATTTTATTGGTCTCCTTCTCTGGTGTCAGCCACCAAAGCCAATCACACGGGCTTACTGTGATGAATGAACTTGCAAAAATGTTGGAAACATGACTTAAAGATTTCTCAACAAGGTAATTATTGTGTATAAATTTTGGATAATTGCTACCCACCCAATCAGTGAGTGGGTTTGCAATACAATAATTGGAGCATTACTTGCATTCTTTGTTTTGGAGGTTGTCAATGTATTGTGAAAGCAGTGAAGATACTGATCCACGTTCTCATTCCTTTTGTCCTATGTAACAGTGGAAAACACTGGAAAGTCAGTTAAAATCAAAAGTGATGGTACCTCACAAATATTTAATTGGTTGTGAAGCCCTTTGCTATGTTTATACATGATTTATAAATAACAGCATAACAAAATTTGGGTCATGGTCTCCATTTGGCAAGATACAATGCCAATCAATTTTACCAGAAGAACATGAGACATAGGAGCAGAATCAGGTCATTTGGCCCATGGAATCTGCCCTGCCATTCCATTAAGCCTGATTTATTACACCTCTCAACCCCATTCTCCTGCCTTCTCCCAATAATCTTTGACACCCTGACTGGTTAAGAAGCAGCCAACCTTCACTTTAAGTATACCTCTGGCTGAAGTAATTCTTCCCATCTCAGTTCAATTCTATTGATGTACCCTCCAGGTCCAGACTCACCCACTATAGGAAGCATTCTCTTCACATCCACTCTGTCCAGGTCTTTCAGTATTCAATAGATTTCAATGACATTCCCGCTCATTCTCCTAAACTTCAGCAAATACAGTCCCATCAAGTGCTCCTTATATGCTAATCCTTTAATTCTCATGAAACTCCTCTGGGCCCTCTCCAATGACAGCACATCTTAGATATGGGGCCTAAAACTGCTCACAACTCTACAAATGTGATCTGACCAATGCCCAGCATTACATCTTTGCTTTTATATTCTAGTCCTCTAGAAATTAATGTTAACATACACATTAACCCTTAGGGAATCCTGCACAAGCACTCCCAAGTCCCTTGCTGTTCTGATTTTTGAACTTTCTCCCCATTTAGTAGTTAGTCTATGCCTTTATTCCTTCTGCCAAGTGCATGACCATACATTTCCCTACACTTTATTTCATTTGTCACATCTTTGCCCATTCTCCAAATCTGTCTAAATGCTTCTGCAGACTCCCTGCTTCCTCAACACTACTTGTCTTTCCACCTATTTTTGCATTATTTGCAAACTTGGCCACAAAGCCATCAATTCTGTCATCCAAATCATTAACATATAACATGAAAAGAAGTGGTCCTATTACTGACCCCTGTAGAACACTACAACTCACCAGCAGCCAACCAGAAAAGGCTTCCTTTATTCCCACTCTTTGTTTCCTGCTAGTCAGCCAATCTTCTGACCATGCTAGTATTTTTACTGTAATTCTGTGAGCAGTTATCTTATTAAGCAGCCTCGTGTGGCACCTTGTCAAAGGTCTTCTGAAAATCCAAGCAAACAACATCCACTGACTCTGCTTGATATTTCCTCAAAGAATTCCAAAAGATTTGTCAGGCAAGGTTTTCCCTTAAGGAAACCATGCTGACTTTGGCCTGTTTTACCACGTGCCTCCAAGTACCCCAAAATCTCAAACTTATTAATGGGCTCCAACATCTTCCCAACCTTTGAGGGCAGGCTAACAGGCCTATAACTTCCTTTCTTCTGCTTGAGTCCCTTCTGAAAGAGTGGAGTGATATTTGCAATTTTCCATTCCTCCAGAACCATTCCAAAATCTAGTAATTCCTGAAAGATCATTATTAATGCCTCCACAATCTTTTCAGCTGCCTATTTCAAAATCCTGTGGTGTAGTCCATCTGTTCTAGGTGACTTATCTAGTTTAAAACCTTTCAGCTTTCCAAGCACCTTTTTCCTTAGTAATAGCGACAGCACTTTCTTCTGCTCCTAACACTCTTGAGTTTCTGGCAAACTGCTAGTGTCACAGTGAAGACTGACACAAAATACTTATTAAGTTCGCCTGCCATTTCTTTGTCCTGTATTACTATCTTTCCAACGTCATTTTCCAACAGTCCCATATCCACTTTTTCCTCTCTTTTACCATATCTGAAAATATTTATTTACTGCCCGATCACTGTGTTCTTTAATTCCTTTATTATGCAGAAATCCATCATTGTTGTCCTTGAATTAACCAAGCCACAGTCCTGTGGGTTAAAGGATACCAAAAATTTACAGTCCTCTGAGTAAAGAAATTTCTCCGAATCTCAGCCCACACGCCTTTCACCTTCTGCTGGAGCTCTGCCCCCTAATGCTAGGATGCAGTTTATCAGCAAAGCATATCAAAATGTTAATGTTTCAGTTGTATTTCCTGTTCTAAAGACATCTGCTTACAGTCCTTCAAGCCAGAAATTGTTCCTGTGAATCCAGTGCACTGGTTGTACCAGTTTTTTTTAAAGGGGGTGGGATGGATAGAGTAAAAAAAAACTATACTTCAAGTGTGTATTAAGTCTATATGATCTTGCATTGCCCACCTCCTTGTAGTAAAGCACATGCTACAATTTACCTTCCTAATAGCTTGTTCCAGTAAAAAAAATCTCTTGCTCTCAGATCGGATCAAATTACATTGCAATCACTCACAATATCTTGTCTCTCCCTACCTTCATAAAGTCCTAGTAATAGCATCTCAAAATTGTACAGCAGTGTAAACATTTCCAAGGACTGTATTTTACTTGGAAATATTATCAAAACTTTCTAAAAGAGAATTAAAGATATATCAAAACTTAAAGAGCCGAAAACGTTCGGGAGAAATTCCACCAATCGGAATAGGCTAGTGAAGACAAGGCTACAAGGAGCAGAGGAATGAAAAGGAGAAAATATGCTGGATGATAAAGTATGATTTCTCCCTGTTAAAGCAGCTGCTGTCCCGATTCTTTGGAAGGAGAGATTGCTTCTTGAACGTGTATTGAGGTTTTCCATTGACTGTTGGTAATCCTGGAAGTGACAAATGGGAGTGAGAGAAGAAAATTGGAGGATGGTACAGAATAATAAAATTTACTGGAGTTAAATGGAAACACAGTGGAGCACATTTCCAAGGATCGATATTACCAAAGTATTGACAGAATTGTGCAAAGTTATGCTATGGGTGGAATTGATAGCTTTATGGCCGGGTTTGTGAACAATATAAAATAGATGGAGGGGCAGGTAGTGTTGAAGAAGCAGGGAGTCTGCAGAGCTTGGACAGATTAGGAGAATGGGCAAAGAAGAGACAGATGGAATATGGTGTTGGGAAGTGTATAGTCAGGTACTTTGGTAGAAGGAATAAAGGCATAGGCTATTTTTTCAACAGGGAGCTAATTCAGAAATTGGAGGTGGAAAGGAACTTGGGAGTTCTAGTGCAGAATTCCCTAAAGATTAGCGCAGGTTGAGTTGGTAGTAAGGAAGGGAAAATGCAATGTTAGCATTCATTTTGAGAGAACTAGAATATAAAATCAAGGATGTAATGATGAAGCTTTATAAGACATTATCCAAACTGCACCTGGAGTATTGTGAGCAGTTTGGGCCCCTTTATCTGAGAAAGGATATGTTGGTATTGGAGAGAGTCCAAGGGCGGTCGTGGAGAATGAACCTGGGGTGAAAGGGTTAATTTATAAGACTCATTCGATGGCTCTGGGACTGTACATGCTGGTGTTTAGAAGAATGAGTAAAGATCTGATTGAAACCTGTAGAATATTGGAAGGCCTAAATAGAGTGGACATAGGATGTTTCCAGTAGTGGGGGAGTCGAGGATTGGGGGCACAGCCTCAGAATACAAGGGCATCCCATTAGAGCAAAGATGAGGAGAAATTTCTTTAGTCAGAGGGTGGTGAATCTGTGTAGAATTCATTGCCAGTGAAGGCCAAGTTATTGGGTACATTTAAAGCCGAAGTGATAGATTCTTAATTAGTAAGGGCGTCAAAGGTCACAGGGAGAAGGCAGGAGAATGGTTTTGATAGGGAAAATAAATCAACCACGATTGAATGGCCAAGCAGACTCATTAGGCCGAATGGCAGAATTAGGCCATTTAGCCCGTCGAATCTACTCCACCATTTCATCATGGCTGATCCAATTTTCCTCTCAGCCCCAATCTTCCACCTTCTCCCTGTATCCCTTCATACTTTGACCAATCAAGAATCTATTAACGTCTGCCTTATATATATCTTTTGGTCTTATAGTTTATTTTGCATCCATTGGAATTTTACTAATATTTGTGTTTCATTGCCTCAGTTAGGTCTACTATGTCAGTAGATACACTTCAGCTAGGCGGCTATGTTTTACTGCTGGTTTGTTTGACACCAAAGAATTGCCATTGACTAAAGTCGTGCATCATAAGTCAAACCTGTTATGTCAGTTCTTGATTGAAGTCAGCTACAGGCTGAACTGTATTAAAATTTCTTCCAACTCTTCTCTTTATTTTCTGGCCAACAATTTTGAATTGCTGCCTCAATGTAATTCTGACAGAGGAATTCAAATTTTGCAGACTGGAATGAAAGCACAAGCAAAGGTGGCCACATGTGAGGCTGCTTTTGCTTGTGCTTTCAGTTCAGTCACCCACCATATCATGTTGTGTTTTTTTTGTGACCCAACTCTGAGTGAGGATATTCCTGAATTACAGACAGTGCTTTGTCAATGTTCTTCATGACAATTTTTATTTAAACTCTTCCACTGTCTTTGCTCTGATAAAAGCAATTTTAACCTTAAAGAAAAGTCAGGTAATGATATTTACATGCATACATTGTCAGCTTTCCCTGATTGTCTTGGGTTCACTTCAGCACAGCACTGAGGAAATGCTTTATTTTCTTAATGTTTGTACAGGAAATCTGTCATACCCATGAGCCGCAGTATCAGTTTCAGATATTGGAAGTTATATAAAAGTGACTATTGGCATAATGCTATGTGTTGCATTTGACTCTTTTATTATCTATTTTTTAAATAGAAAATCAGAATCAGGTTTATTATCACTACATGTGAAATTTGTTGTTTTGCGTCATCAATACAATGCAAGACATAAATATTATTATAAGTTAGAAATAAATGAATCGTGCAAAAGTGAGTGAGGTAGTGTTTGTGGGTTCATGGACTGTTCAAAAATCAGATGATGGTGGGAAATAAATTGTTCCTAAAACATTGCATATGGGCCTTCAGGTTCCTGTATCTCCTCCCTGGTGGTAGATATGAAAGGAGGATATGCCCTGGATGGTGAGGATCCTTAATGATGGATGCCACCTTCTTGAACTACCACCTTTTGAAGATGTGTGCCTGTGATGGAGGAACAGCCCGTGATCGATAAAACATAAAACCTAGTGATACATCGTGTCATTTTTATGGATCCGAGTCAAAATGAGGATTGTAAGATCTTAGGGCCATTAAACTTACTTTTAGTCCTCTGATGATCATCCGATATCATTAATATACTAAGGAAGCCCCAAGTGGAGTTTTGTTATCAAAGCTACTGTGCCCTAAAAAAAGGAATTCAAGGTGACAGTAAAATTGCACTGTGAGTTCAACATAGACTCTCTCATGTTTTGAGGTTAGAGTGTTCACCCCACGACCAAATAAACATCATAAAATTATTTTTGCAATCTAGTACTGAAGTTGGTGGGTATGAGTATTCTGTACACAAGTAGTCTGAGGAATCCATAAAAGCATTGCTATCACAGGGTTAAAAACCAGCAAATGCAGAGAGTTGTAGAAAAGCTTTCATTATTTGAAAAGAGAAATCTTAAGCTATTATTTCTAATGTACACTCAGATCTTCTGACTTTTATCACCTGAAAATGAAATTCATCTTTCCAATACTACAGCTGCAGTGTATTCTGTGCATTTTTTTGGTCATTTTTTTATTCCAGAATTCCAGCGGTTGAATTAGCATCGAAACAAAATGCTTGGTTTGCTTAGTTTGCACCAGTTATTGCTATACTCTTAATATCATTCTGCTGGCACAACATGAAGGATAGATGAACATTCCAGAAATCTGACAAAAAAAACCGTAAACATACTGTAGGTCTTGCAGCATCTGAAGGATTCCTATCCAAAAACACTCATTTTCCAGAGGTGCTAGATGAGCTACTATGTGTTTCTGGCATTTTCAGTTTTTTGCTCTATTGGAGTAGCTGATGGATTTTTAAAATGGGGAGTAACTGTTCATTTTTGATGCTGTAAACATTTGCAAACCATGGATAGGGAAATTGCATCTGTGACTGTGCCTTATTTAAATGTTTCCTGGACTTCTGAATGCTTAAGCATAATGTGACATCTATATTTCCATTCAGTGTGGTCATGACTTTAGTATTTTGAAACCCAGTTTATTTAAGATCACCTTGCTATCTAAGCACTAATGCTTTTATGTTAGTTTTACTCACTCGATAGCACTAAACTCATGGCCCTAACGAACAGTAAAGCTAATGCGTCTAGTGCATTGCACTGCCTCAAACTGTTGCTTTTCAAGATCTCCCAGATGATGTACCTGAACACTGAAGCCCTGTGCTTGTCAAAAGCCTTCTAAAAATCCAAGTAAACAACATTCACTGAGTCTTTGTCTACCCTGCTTATTATTTTTTCCAAGAATTCCAACAGATACATTGTTTGCATGGTGAAAATGTTATTGTTGACCAGCGTAAAGCTCTAATTTTAAAGAGAAATCCCTGGTCAATTGTTGAGATCTGAACCATGTGGTAATAGAAAATGGATGAATTTTCTGGAAGTAAGTGTTACATTTTAGTTCAGGGAATTTGTTTGTGGAACTTTGGCTGGCGGGGATGAGGTGAAGGGGATAGCAAAGTTGAGCTGAAGAATTTTGATAACTGTATGAGAGCCTCAAACATGATAACAGATCAATGGCAAAGCATGCAGTAATGTTTTCTGGAAATAAAACTCAAGATGGTTATGGTAAATTCCACTGTACATTGGTTATTTTTGTCAGTCTTTGTTTATGTATAGGTTTTCACATGTTGGCCACAAATAAAAACAGACCAAGAATGGAATTTTGAAGCTGATGTCCATAGCTATATAAGACCCCGATCAGATCCCACTTGGAGTACAGGTGTCTCCCGCTTTTCGAACGTTCGCTTTATGAAACCTCACTGTTACGAAAGACTTGCATTAGTACCCTGTTTTCGCTTTCAGAAGGTGTTTTCACTGTTACGAAAAAAATCAGCGCGCGATAAAAAGCCGCGCGCGCCCCGAGCAGCTGCTCTCCCCCAGATTCGGAACAGCATTGCTTTAGCACGTTGCATTGAGCAGCCGTTTGCAAGATGAGTTCTAAGGTATTGGGAAAAACCTGAAAGAGCTCGTAAGGATGTTACATTTAGCGTAAAACTGGACATAATTAAGCATTTTGATCGTGGTGAATGAAATAAGGACAAAGTAAGTTTGACTTGTGGAGCTGATGAAGATGATGTTGAAGAGGTTTTGGCATCCCATGACCAAGAACTGATAGATGAAGAGCTAATGCAATTGGAAGAAGAAAGGATAACAATCGAAACTGAATGCAGTAGCGAAATGAACGTGAAGCCACTGCATGAGATTTTCGCTGCAATGATAAAGTACGACTTTAATTTTGAAAGGGTACGTCGGTTTAGGGGATATTTGCAAGATGGTTTAAGTCCTTACAAAGAACTGTATGATAGAAAAATGCGCGAAGCTCAGCAGTCAAGCAAGCCTTCCATATCAGCCACAGCAGACGACGAACCTCGACCTTCCAACATCGAGGCAGGCAGTCATAGGAGAAGATGAGCTGCCTGCTCTAATGGAAACAGACGGTGAGTCCAGTGTCCCACCACCCCAACACCCAGGCCGCGGACAGATACAGTACCGATTCGCAGAGAATGCAGCAGTAGCCGGGAGACACACAGCACATCTTTAAGAAAATAGCTGAAATAAACATTCTAATTAATTAGGTGCTGCCCCACATGTAAATGTCGGCCCAGATCAGAGGCGATGCAATCGGCACTGATCTGAGCCGACAATTACATGTTGGGCGGCACCTAATTAATTAGCATGTTTATTTCGGCTTTTTTCTTAAATATGTGCTGTGTGCCTTCCAGCTACCCCTGCATGCCTCGCGGCAATGTATCGGTCGGTGGCCTGGAGGGTGGGGGCCACTGCACCACTCCAGCCTGCAACGACTCAGTCTAACACACCATCATCAGTGTGCTCTGCAAGCTGTCTTCCCGATTACGGTAAGTGATACTCCACTGTACATACATTATTTCTACTTTATATCAGCTGTGTATTTTTACGTGTTATTTGGTATGATTTGGCAGCTTCATAGCTTAAAGGTTACTGGAGAGCGCTTGCACCGTGTTTTTGCCAACAGTGCTTGTGTGAGATTTTTGCTTCGGCGAACAGTGCCGCAATGATTGTGGAAAAGTATTTTTACTTTATATAGGCTGTGTATTAATCATATCATTCCTGCTTTTACTGTATGTTACACGCATCAAAGTTGTTGGTGAACGCAGCAGGCCAGGCAGCATCTCTAGGAAGAGGTACAGTCGACGTTTCAGGCCGAGACCCTTCGTCAGGACTACGAAGGGTCTCGACCTGAAACGTCGACTGTACCTCTTCCTAGAGATGCTGCCTGGCCTGCTGCGTTCACCAGCAACTTTGATGTGTGTTGCTTAAATTTCCAACATCTGCAGAATTCCTGTTGATTACTATATGTTACTGTTATTTTAGGTTTCATGTGTTATTTGGCATGATTTGGTAGGTTATTCTGGGGTCTGCAAACGCTCACAAAATTTTCCCATATAAATAAATGTTAATTGCTTCTTCGCTTTACGACATTTCGGCTTATGAACCGTTTCATAGGAACGCTCTACCTTCGGATGGCGGGGGAAACCTGTACTGTGCTCAGTTCTGCTCACCTCACTACAGCAAGGATGTGGAAACTGTAGAAAGGGTGCGGAGGAGATTTACAAGGATGTTGCCTGGATTGGGGAGCATGCCTTATGAGAATAGGTTGAGTGAACTCGGCCTTTTCTCCTTGGAGTGGCAGAGGATGAGAGGTAACCTGATAAAGGTGTATAAGATAATGAGAGGCATTGATCGTGTGGATAGTCAGAGGCTTTTTCCTAGGGCTGAAATGGCTAACACAAGAGGGCAAAGTTTTAAGGTGCTTGGAAGTAGGTACAGAGGAAATGTCAGGGGTAAGTTTTTATGCAGAGAGTGGTGACTGCGTGGAATGGGCTGCCGGCGACGATGGTGGAGGCGGATACGGTAGGGTCTTTTAAGAGACTCCTGATAGGTACATGGAGCTTAGAAAAACAGAGGACTATGGGTAACTTTAGGCAATTTTTAAAGTAAGTACACGTTCGACACAACATTGTGGGGCAAAGGGCCTGGTACTGTAGGTTTTCTATGTTCTTTGTTCTAAAATTCAATTGTATTTTTTTCTTGTAAATGCTTTAAGAAAATGAATCTCAGGGTATATATGGTAATATATATGTATGTACTTTAATAAAATGATATATAGATAAATAAATCCTCGTTTAGGCAGATAAAAACAGACTAAGAATGGAATTTTGAAGCTGATGTCCATAAAAATGAATACACAGAGTTGCTGGTAGGCGGGGCCAAAGATTAGACCTAACACCCATGCTGGTAAGGACAGTGCTCGCAAAGTTATTAGTCACTGAAGTTAAAGTGATAATGTATAGTACAGGTTGTCAGTTAATGTGCCAGATTTGGATGGGTGGAGAGTCCATGCACAATTTTTTGCTTATCAGTTGATTCCAGCTCTCCTGTGAGCAAAAAGAAAGAGTTTTGGTTCAAAATCCCCCCAAATCCATTTATCAACCAAAAAAGGCTGCATTTTTGTTGCATATTTGGTCCAAAAAATCCCTGAATTGAGCTAAATAATGGAAAAATTGTATGTTTCCCTCAGATTGATGAAATCAAATTGCTTTTATCTACAGTTTTGCTCACGTTTGTACTATCAATATGTTATATTGTGCAGAAGGCCTTTAATGCCTATGAAATATTTCACTGTATCAGATGGAAATGAAGTTCAGCATTTACATTCTTGACCTCTGCTACCTTTTTTTTAATCACTTCTTTCAGATTTCTGTTATTTTATGGCTGTAAGGCATTATATCGCATGCATATTCTGACAAATAAGAAATATGCAACATTTTTCAGGCTTTTTAGGCTCTTTCCAATATGAGGTGAATAAGAATAAACCCTGAAGTAAAGATGTTGCCAGGGATACAGGATTTGAATTACAGAAAATGGTAAATCCATTTGTACTGTATTATTGTAAACTGAGACATTAATGAGACTTTGACAGGGATGTCAAAAGCAGCATATATTCACAGGTACATATCTTAGTACTATTTATTTCTGACAACTTGAAAGCGAAGTTCACTACTCCATGACACACATGTATAGTGAGTATTGTAACAGACATGTACACACGAAGAGTCCTTGTTCAGTGAAATATTTTGCTGTAAGAGTTGTTTCTTAAGTGAGATGTGTAACTGTTTAGAATACAAATGGCTATGAACTGGAAGAAAATATAGATTATAAAATCAGCTTGTGAGAGTTGTTAATATAACCACAAAGGATCATTTGCTGTTTTTGTATTTCTATATCAGTTGTTAATCTATGAGAATGTCTACACTTGTGCTCACAGTCAGCCTATGTAATCCTTTTCTAAATCATTGACAGGATGTGGGTACTGCTGATAACCTCTGTGTTTAATGCCCATTCCTAATTCTACTAAACTAAATGCTGTCTTTGCCACTTAATCGATCAGCTAGAGTCCTGAAATAAGTATTTGGTGTTTTTAACAACAATAGTGATTTCCATTGCTCATCCTAGTTCTGTTACTGCAGAAGTAATTAAATTAACTGAATTTAAAAGTCGTCTTGCTGTCAAGATGGGGTTTGAACTCTGACCCCATTTATTCATCCATTTGCTGGATATGCATATCACCTGCCCATCAAACCATGTCCTAAATTTAATGTAATTTGTCAAATCATATTATCATTTGCAATATATAGTCTAAAAATAAAATACAACTATATAAATTACAAATACAGTCTTTTATTTCAGTGGGTGTTATAAATCCTTGGAAAACACTCCTTATAGCTTTTATGTTTTTGTCTGAAACCCTGAACTACAGTGTTTATCCCCCCCATGTTCCCCCTTTCCTCCTCGTTTGTTTCTGTGTCAGTGTCATTGAGTGGTTTGTTGGATCCCGACAGTTCCTGTACAGCATTCATTCTGACACACTACAGTTCGCTCAAAGCCTCTATTGTGTTGAAATAAGTATTTTCTGTCATGCTGTTCCTCTAACTGTTGGTGAACCTGAAACCACTTGTCTCTTGAGTCTCAGGTCATTCCTTTTTCTCCCAGACCCTATTTTTATTGAAAAAATACACTATTTATATATTGAACTTGTAACTACTGTGGCTATCAAAATACAATTTTACTCTGCAGGAACCACAGTCTAGTTCATTTGAGTTCTCTGAGATAGTTTGAATTATCAACTTGGAGTACGCACTGCTTATGCCACCAAAGTCAAAGTTAATGGCCTCTGTGTAATTGCTTACCACCTCCGAACAAATGGATAGATAGAATTGTTTCCGTTTTCCTGAAAGCACCATCAATTCAATTATCTTTGTTCAATGACTCCCAATTCAGTGTTACAAAACAATCTATCTGGAAGTAATCATCGATGCATGGAAAACAAATGCTAAGCCAAATGCACAATGTACAGACAACCCACATCCTCTGTACAAAAATGGCAAAGCCATAAAATAAAAAAACACAATTCAACCAGAAATATTCAGAACTGTGTTTTATGGTTCTGCCACATGTCCTCAAGTGAACTTATTTCAGTCCTTTCATTTGAATTTTGCGTTCTCCTATACTGCTACAGCACAAGATGATCTGGCTTACTGTGAATGGAATGAGATAAATTAAATATGTATAATTTCAACATCAACTAGTAGAGAAGAAAATGCTGAAAGCACTCTGCAACAGATCTAGCAGCTACCATTAGGAGTTAAATGTCTTATGGTTTATCTTTCTCAAGTGAAGCCAATAATGAGTCCACCCATGTCTGTGTCTGTATGTGCGAGGGGTGGGTAGTGGGGAACAGAAGAGTGGACCTCTTCTTAAAGTGGCTGTTACACTTCATGAAAGTTTCTTTGAAAAAAAATGTTACTCATTGTTCATTACTTTGGAATTTCACTTTGAAGTTTGCAAATACTTTTTACTGTATAAAATGTATGGATCAAATAAAATTGCAAATTAATTGTGTCAGTGCTTACTGAACTCCAGGTACAAGAAACTTAAGGGGTACAGCTCCATCTTATCCACATAACACTGATATCCTATAGTTCATTATTATTATTACTGTATTTACCATTCAGATTTGAATTTTTGGATTTTAATATTGGTTTATTTATTGGAGTTCATCAAAATTAGTTATTGAAAATTATTAGTAAGATGATTTTATTTTCCCATCAAGCTAAAATAGCAAGTGTCGTACATCTTTATATTGAGTGCTCACGCCCTGGTATCTTTATCTGACAAACATGCTTAATTAAAATACATGCATGATAATTGCTTGAAAGTAGTGGCATGAATGGTGAAATCCACTGCCTCCTTAAAAGAAACAGAGTCAAGGCAACCTTTATCACTGTCTATAACAAATTGCATAGGCTTTGGATGTGAATTCCTCGCCAATGAAACAGGTGGGTCTCACATTTCAGTAGAGTTTCATGGCATGGTGGTATAGCAGTTATCATAACACAATTACTAGCGAGCCAATTCAATTCCACTGCTGTCTGTAAGGTGTTTGTGCGTTCTCTCCGTGACCATGTGAGTTTCCTCCAGGGGCTTTGGTTTCCCCCACATTCCGAAGAAGTACAGGGTAATAGGTGAATTAGTCACAATTAGAAAGTGTGAGCTCATTGGGTCGAAGGGGTCTGTACCATGCTGTATCTTTAAATTAATAAAATAAAGAATCGAGTCAGAATTATTTTGCATCAGTTCATAGTATTTTGGGATCTATTGACACTTTCCCAGCAGATTAGGGAGAGTGAGTGACACTGAAAATGTGCACAGTTTCCATATTGACCATGCACACAAGGTAATTTCAAGGATTACCTGGCATCTTATTTACAGATACCAGACTCTCAATGTGTTGCAGATCTTCTTCAAACTCTTTCAAGGTACTCTCTGCGGAGCCGGTGTTTGCGTGGCAGAGTTCGTGCAGCAGGGCCTCTTGCAAAACAGCTCACTGAGGGAATAATTCTCTTTGACTATGTGTTAACAGGGCATAGACATTCATTGTCCATCCTTGATTTCCCCTGAAATGAGGAGGCTGACCACAAATGTGACATGTAGTTGGATATAAGCCAAACTAGGTAAGGATAACACACTGCAGAAAATACTGGACCACATTCTATGCATGTTGTTCAAGATTTCTAGCACAGACTCTGTATTAACGATAACAGAATTCCTTTTTAAAGGACACCAGTGATTAATTTTTTAAGATCAGTGATGATTAATTTTTCCAGCAATGTCATTGTTTCATACTGATCATTACTGAGACCAGTGTTACCCATCCCCCTCACCCAAAAAAATCCTTAATTAAATGAACAATAAGCTTATTTTCATCTGAATTTAAATTTCAGCTCTGGTCCTAGCCCAACAGCATAACCATGTTACCATTAAACAGTGTTCATTTCACTGTTCTCTGAGCAAAATCATATTTATTGACAAATTGGAATGAGTGCAATGTTTCTGTTAAGTAATGTGCAATTGTATGAAATCAGTAAATAATGACTTTTCATAATTGATCATCAAATCTCTCTCCATCTCCATGAATGAAAGCAAATAAGCATACTGTTGTTGATTTCCAAAACAACAGTTATAAATTCTTCCCATGACAGTAAATAAATGGACTGCTTACATTTTACCAGCTGTTTGAATGTGGTTGTTTATGCTGATTTTGTAAGTTAATATCAGGTCAAATAACTGTTGATCCATTTGAATTTACCATGCAAGAAAACAGATTGATTTGTTTAAGTGATCATGATGAAGAGTTGTCAATAAAGTGATAAATAAGTTTTTTGGCCATATTTTTGGAATTTTGTTTGTAATAACAAAACTTTTTATACCAGGAATTAATAATTAGCTGTATTTTCAATTTATCTAACAAAGGAGTATAGTTAATACTTGACAAAAGGATTAAAGATTTGTCTTAGATTCTGATGGATACTGATACAAGTCATGTAACTTGAAGTGCACTGATTCTAGGTAATTCCAAGCACCCAGCTGCTGATTTCTTAAGTAAAAGAGGAGCCTTGCAGATTATCATTTGACAGTAGGTTCTTTTTTAATCTGGCAAAGTTAGATAAGGAGATGTACTTGTCTAAGTGGATGGGAAGGTATGTAATTCTTGTCTCTGTAGTCGTCATGATCCTTTTGATTATCATGCAAGCAAGATAGTCTTTCTACTTGCAAACCAAGGTTTGATTGTTACATTATCATAAAATTTTCATTGTGTAAAGAAGTGTTGTAGCAAAATCCATTTATTCTCACTTCCGTGATTTATGCACGTGTAGCGAGAAAATTACACTTGACTGGAACATACTTGGGTTGGTGTAACATTCATTCTCCCCCTCCCCCTCGCCCTCGCCCTCCCCATCCCCCTCTCCAGTCCAACTACTGATGGCTTTTTACCCTGTTATCCTGAGAAAGTTGATGCAGCCTTTCCCTCTGAATCACCACAGGCTTTTATTTGATTTCATCTTCCCTGCAATGTAGTTTAAATAAAATGTAAATAAAGTTTACTATCACCTGAAATTCAAATTCTAGTTTGAAGAATGAGGCTGTGTGATCAAAAACTCAAAGAAAATTATTTTTGGTTGAAATGCTGCTCTTTAATTAAATTTGGTGCCAGTAAAATATTGTGATAATGCTGCACCTCACAAATAATATCACAAGTGTATTTACACTTCTGTATTTAAGTGCAAATCCAATTTGGGTGCAAAATGTTTGTAATGTTGTGGTCATTGCAATGGAAGTATTAGTAATAATATTCCATAGCCAAAATAAAATTTTTTTCTTCATTTTCCTTTGTAAATATGTGTAGGTATATCGCAAAACAGTATATTGCTACAGGTCGACCTTCACTATTCCAGTACCATTGGGACCTGAGGAGTGCCGGATTAGTAAAAATGCCGGATTATCGAAGGAACCGGATTACAGGTAGTCAGATTAGTGAAGGTCGACCTGTATTAATATTTGTACCTTTGGCAAATTTTCCTAATTCTTAACTGCATTATTTCTGTCATTGTGCTTTACTGTTTCTGGCACTGGGATGTAAGTGATGCCCAAGCCAGATCGTCTCTTGTATTACTGAGATGCTAATCTATATTTTGGGTGGTGTGGTAGAGATATGCCTTAACTAAAGGAGGTGTAAGGTGCTCCTTCTCTCAGTCACCCTTGCCCAAGGTGTAGCACCTGCTTAGCCCCCCCACCCTCATGAAGCCATAGGAGCAAGTAGTGGATGGTTGTATGAGCAGCTGGTACATATCACATGCCCTGGTTATGTGACCACTGACCACCAGGCAGACAATGTCTGAAGAGTATTGATAATGGCTGGGGTCACCCGTCTTTTTCTAGAAATCTACAGAACATTACAAGCATTTCGGCCCACAATGTTGTACCAACCATGTAACTTACTCTAGAAACTGCTCAGAATTTCCCCACTGCATAGCCCTCTATTTTTCTAAGCTCCATATACCTACCTAAGAGTCTCTTTTTAAAAAAAACCCTATTGTAACTGCCTCTATCACTGTCGCTGGCCGTGCATTCCATACGCCCACTACTCTCTGTGTGAAGAACGTACCTCTGACATCTCCCTACTTCCAAGTACCTTGAAATGATGGCCCCTCATGATCGCCATTTCAGCCCTAGGAAAAAGCCTCTGGCTATCCACACGATTAATGATTCTCATCATCTTATACACCTCTATCAGGTTGCCTCTCATCCTCCATCACTCCAAGGAGGAAAGGCCAAGTTCACTCAACCTATTTTCATAAGGCATGCTCTCCAATCCAGGCAACATCTTTGTAAATCTCCTTGGCACTCTCTGTATAGTATCCACATCCTTCCTGTAATGAGGTGACCAGAACTGAACTCAGTATTCCAAGTGGGATCTAATTAAGGTCTTATATAGCTGTAACATTACCTCACGGCTCTTGAACTCAATCCCATGGTTGATGAAGACCATCACACCATATGCCTTCTTAACAACACTCTCAACCTTCGCAGCAGCTTTTGAGTGTCCTATGGACACAGGTTTCAAGATCTCGCTGATCTTCCACACTGCCAAGAAAGAGTCTTAGCACTAATATTATATTCTGTCTTCAAATTTGATCTTCCGAAATAAACTGTTTCACACTTATCTGTGTTGAACTCTATCTGCCGCTTCTCAGCCCAATTTGACATCCTATTGATGTCACTGTGTAACCTCTGAAACCCTCCAGACTATCCACAACACCCCCAACTTTTGTGTCACCAGCAAACTTACTAATTCACCCTTCTACTTCTTTATCCAGGTCATTTATAAAAATCACAAAGAGGAGGGGTCCCAGAGCAGATCCCTGCAGGACACCACTGGTCACCGACGCCATGCAGAATACAAACCATCCACAACCACCTGCTTTCTGTGGGCAAGCTATTTCTGGATCCACAAAGTAAGGTTTCCGTGGATCCCTTGCCTCATTACTTTCTGAATGAGCCTTGCATGGGGAACCTTGTATAAACCCTTACTGAAATCCATATACACTACATCCACTGCTTTACCTTCATCAATGTGTTTTGTTTCATCCTCAAAGAATTCAATCAAGTTCGTAAGGCATGGCCTGCCCTTGACAAAGCCATGCTAACTATCCCTAATCAGATTATGTCTCTCCAAATGCTCATAATTCCTACCTCTCAGGATCTCCAACAACTTGCCCACCACTGAAGTAAAACTCACTGGTCTTTAATTTCCTGTGTTATCTCTACTCCCTTTCTTGAACAAGGGAACAACATTTGCAACCTTCCAATCCTCTGGTACTTCTGCTGTCCCTATTGATGATGCAATGATCATCGCCAGAGGCTCAGCAACCTCCTCCCTTGTTTCCCACAGTAGCCTGGGGTATATCTCGTCCAGTCCCGGCGACTTATCTAACTTAATACCTTTCAACAGCTACAGCACATCCTCTTTCTTAATGTCTATACACTCAAGCATTTCAGTCCGCTGTAAGATCCTCACAATTGCCAAAGTCCTTTTGACTGGTGAATACTGAAGCGAAGTATTCATTAGGTATCTCTGCTACCTCCTGCAGCTCCATGCACGTTTCCACTATCGCACTTGATTGGTCCTATTCTCAATTGATTTATCCTCTTGCTCTTCACATACTTGTAGAATGCCTTGGGGTTTTCTTTAATCCTGCTTGCCAAGGGCTTCTCATGGCCCTTTCTAGCTCTCCTAATTTCATTCTCTAGCTCCTTCCTGACACCATTGTAATTTTCTATAGCTCTAACAGTATCTACTTTACTGAACCTTATTGTAAGCTTTTCTTCTTAACTAGATTTTCTACATCCTTTGTACACCATGCTCTTTTACTTCAGCATCCTTTCCCGGCCTCAATGGAACATATCTATGCAGAACGTCATGCAAATGTTCCCTGAACATTTGCCACATTTCTGCTGTGCATTCCCTTGAGAACATCTGCTCCCAATTTATATTTCCAAGTTCTTGCCTAATAGCATCATATTTCCCCCTACCCCAATTAAATGTTTTCCCAGATTTTCTGCCCCAATCCTTCTCTAGCGCTATGGTAAAGAAGATAGAGTTGTGATCACTACCTCCAAAATGCACTCCCACCGAGAGATCTGACACCTGACCGGATTCATTTCCCAATACCAAATTAAGTACAGCCTCTCCTCCAGTTAGCTTATCTACATATTGCATCAGGAAACCTTCCTGAATATATCTAACAAACTCCACCCTATCTAAACCCTTTGCTCTAAGGAGATGCCAGTCAGTATTAAGAAAGTTAAATCACCCGTCACAACAACCCTATTATTATTGCACTGTTCCAGAATCTGCCTCCCTATCTGCTCCTCGATGTCTCTGTTACTACTGGGGGGTCTATTAAAGCATCCAGTAGAATTATTTCCCTCTTCCTGTTTCTGACTTCCACCCATGATGACTCAGTAGACATTCCCTCCATGACTTCCTCCTTTGCTGCAGCTGTGATACTATTCCTGATTAGCAATGCCACTCCTTCACCTTTTTTGCCTCCCTCCCTGTCCTTTTAAAACATCTAAAGCTCGGCACACTCAGCAGCCATTTCTGCCCCTGAGGCATCAAAGTCTGTGTAATGGTCACAACATCATAGTTCCATGTATTGATCTGTGCTCTAAGTTCATCTGCCTTGTTTATGATACTCCTTGCATTAAAACAGACACATCTCAAGCCATCTAGCTGAGTGCATCTTTGCTCTCCTCCTGCTTATCCTCCTCACAAACTCTCTACAAGCTGTCTCTACTTGTGCACCAACCACCCCATCCTCTGCCTCATCCAGCTCTCATCCGTGCCGGGTCTTTTCCATCCCCTCCGACCTTCAACTGTCGGAGGCAGAACGCTCTGTTCTCAGTAAGGGCCTCACGTTTGTCCCCCTTCGCCCACACCTCAGCAAGTTCCGTGTTCGCCATGATGCGGAACTTTTCTTCCGCCGTCTCCGTCTCCGAGCCTACTTCTTCGGCAAGGACTCTTCCACCCCCACCGATGACCCCTTCTCCTGTCTTCAACCCTCCTCTTCTTCATGGACACCCCGCTCTGGTCTTCTGCCTGCTCTGGATCTCTTTATCGCTAACTGCTGACGGGACATCAATCGTCTCGACTTCACCGCATCTTGTCCCCATTCCAACCTCACTCCTTAGGAACGCTCTGCTCTCCACTCCCTCCGCACTAATCCTAACCTTATTATTAAACCCGCTGATAAGGGGGGTGCTGTTGTAGTCTGGCGTACTGACCTCTACCTTGCCAAGGCGCAGCGACAACTCGCGGATACCTCCTCTTATTTACCCCTCGATCGTGACCCCACTAAGGAGCACCAGGCCATTGTCTCCCACACCATCACCGACTTTATCCGCTCGGGGATCTCCCATCCACTGCTACCAACCTTATAGTTCCCACACCCCGCACTTCCCGTTTCTACCTCCTACCCAAGATCCACAAACCTGCCTGTCCTGGCCGACCTATTGTCTCAGCTTGCTCCTGCCCCACCGAACTCGTTTCTGCATACCTCGACACGGTTTTATCACCCCTTGTTCAATCCCTTCCGACCTATGTTCGTGACACTTCTCACGCTCTTAAACTTTTCGATGATTTTAAGTTTCCTGGCCCCCACCGCTTTATTTTCACCATGGATGTCCAGTCCTTATATACTTCCATCCCCCATCAGGATGGTCTCAAAGCTCTACGCTTCTTTTTGGATTCCAGACCTAATCAGTTCCCCTCTACCACCACTCTGCTCCATCTAGCGGAATTAGTCCTTACTCTTAATAATTTCTCCTTTGGCTCCTCCCACTTCCTCGAAACTAAAGGTGTAGCTATGGGCACCCGTATGGGTCCTAGCTATGCCTGCCTTTTTGTTGGGTTTGTGGAACAATCTATGTTCCGTGCCTATTCTGGTATCCGTCCCCCACTTTTCCTTCGCTACATCGACGACTGCATTGGCGCTGCTTCCTGCACGCATGCAGAACTCGTTGACTTTATTAACTTTGCCTCCAACTTTCACCCTGCCCTCAAGTTTACCTGGTCCATTTCCGACACCTCCCTCCCCTTTCTAGATCTTTCTGTCTCTGTCTCTGGAGACAACTTATCCACTGATGTCCACTATAGGCCTACTGACTCTCACAGCTATCTGGACTATTCCTCTTCTCACCCTGTCTCTTGCAAAAACGCCATCCCCTTCTCGCAATTCCTCCCTCTCCGCCGCATCTGCTCTCAGGATGAGGCTTTTCATTCTAGGACGAGGGAGATGTCTTCCTTTTTTAAAGAAAGGGGCTTCCCTTCCTCCACTATCAACTCTGCTCTTAAACGCATCTCCCCCATTTCACGCACATCTGCTCTCACTCCATCCTCCCGCCACCCCACTAGGAATAGGGTTCCCCTGGTCCTCACCTACCACCCCACCAGCCTCCGGGTCCAACATATTATTCTCCGTAACTTCCGCCACCTCCAACGGGATCCCACCACTAAGCACATCTTTCCCTCCCTCCCCTCTGCATTCCGCAGAGATCGCTCCCTACGCAACTCCCTTGTCCATTCGTCCCCCCCCATCCCTCCCCACTGATCTCCCTCCTGGCACTTATCCGTGTAAGCGGAACAAGTGCTACACATGCCCTTACACTTCCTCCCTTACCACCATTCAGGGCCCCAAACAGTCCTTCCAAGTGAGGCAACACTTCACCTGTGAGTCGACTGGGGTGATATACTGCGTCCGGTGCTCCCGATGTGGCCTTCTATATATTGGTGAGACTTGACGCAGACTGGGAGACCGCTTTGCTGAACATCTACGCTCTGTCCGCCAGAGAATGCAGGATCTCCCAGTGGCCACACATTTTAATTCCACATCCCATTCCCATTCTGACATGTCTATCCACGGCCTCCTCTACTGTAAAGATGAAGCCACACTCAGGTTGGAGGAACAACACCTTATATTCCGTCTGGGTAGCCTCCAACCTGATGGCATGAACATCGACTTCTCTAACTTCCGCTAATGCCCCACCTCCCCCTCGTACCCCATCTGTTACTTATTTTTATGCACACATTCTTTCTCTCACTCTCCTTTTTCTCCCTCTGTCCCTCTGAATATACCTCTTGCCCATCCTCTGGGTCTCCCCCCCTTGTCTTTCTTCCTGGACCTCCTGTCCCATGATCCTCTCGTATCCCCTTTTGCCTATCACCTGTCCAGCTCTTGGCTCTATCCCTCCCCCTCCTGTCTTCTCCTATCATTTTGGATCTCCCCCTCCCCCTCCAACTTTCAAATCCCTTACTCACTCTTCCTTCAGTTAGTCCTGACGAAGGGTCTTGGCCTGAAACGTCGACTGCACCTCTTCCTACAGATGCTGCCTGGCCTGCTGCGTTCACCAGCATGTGTGTTGCTGGAATTTCCAGCATCTGCAGAATTCCTGTTGTTTCCATCCTCTGCCTCTTCATTTTGGTTCCCACCCCCTACAAATCTAGTTTAAATCCTCTCCAAAGCATTAGCTCATCTCCCTTCCACAATATTGGCTCCCCTTCAGTTCAGGTGCAACCTGTCCCACTTGTATAGGTCACTTCTTCCCCAGAAGAAGTTCCATTGATCCAAGAACTTCAAACCCTACCCCCTGCACCATCCACTCATTCATCTGTGCTATCTTCCTGTTCTGACCTCCCCTAGCTCGTGGCATTGGGTGTAATCCGGAGGTTACCACCTTGTAAAGACGTGGCCCAGAGGAAGGCAATGGCAAACCACTTCTGTTGCTAAAATTTGCCAAGAGCAGTCATGGTCATAGAAAGGCCATGATCGCCCACATCATACGCCACGACACTTAACGTCAGCGATGATTAATCTTTCATTTAGATTTGTGCTGAGGGAGAGAAAAAATGTCATTCATTTAGGGCATCGTAAAGTGCTTTAGTAAAGTGCAATTTGAAGTGTAGTCATTCTTAGCGTGCAGATATGTTCCCAACCTTAGCAATGGACTTCCAATCTACAATCAGGTCACTAAATAACTCCTCAATTAACATCTTAGTTTTTACCTGTTCATGTGTGTCTGCTGGTTAAGACTTTTTATATCAATCTTGCAGTCTATTTTCACTGGTGGTACAGCTTTTTTTCCAGTTTCTATTGAATCTGTTGTGCCAATATCAGATTCTTTCTGAAATATTGGTAACTTGATGTTTTAATCTTTCCCTGTGTGATCTAATTATGTTAATCAACATTAAGCTGCCTCAAATCCCTTTTCCCTTGCTTCTGTAGTATAGGAAAGGAAACCTTTATTATAAGATTTTAGCTGTTCAACCTCTGGGTTTTTGTAGCTCCCTTCTTGACCTTTGCAAACCCATTAAGCGATGATGAGAAATTTAAGTTGTTCTCTTCATAGTCTTAGTGGTGCTTTTGGGGAACTTGAACAATGGCTTGTTACTGGATGATAAGAATTTCTGTAACTACTTGAAAAAAGAGGTAGCCAAGCATGACTTTGTTCTTTAGAAACTGAGTCTGAAGCATTGATCATAGATGGCAGATTAATTAAGCAGGTATTTTACTTCAGTCTTCACTAGAGAGGATGCAAATAATGTCCCAATAGTATATGTAAACTGGTAATTTGAAGAGAAGGAAGAAGTTGGGAAAATTACATTCAGCAGTGCCGTCATACTGAGCAAATTGTGGGAGTTATAGGCTGTTGAGTTCCAGATGTAGACAATCAACATCTTAGTTTCTTTAGTAGCTAAGGAAATGGATTTAATTTCCTAAAATCCCTTAAATTTTGCATTGTTTCTATAAGATTCGAATAGAGCTATTGTAGTTCGTTTATTGAAAAAGAGAGAGAAAGCTGCAAACCAGCTAACTTTAACATATGCTGCAGGGAAAATGTTTCTAACTTTTATTAGAGACGTTATGGCAAAGAAATTGGTAAACATTTGATTGGTTTTGTTGAAGAGAAATTACGTTGAACTTATTTATTAGAATTTTTTTAAAAAACTAACCCGCTGCAAATAAAGAGAATTTATATCAATTTTCACAATAGATTTTCACAAAGCATTTGATAAAGCTGCTGAAGTCCCAAAAGTAATTACAGAAGATCATAGTGTAAGAGCTAACACATCAGAGTGGATGGAAGATCATCCAGTAATAAGCTGAAAGTTGGGATTAATTAACTTTTCTCAGTTGACAGAATGTAAGGTAGTAGTCCCCAAAGACATGCTGAGGCATCAAACTTTTATAATTTTGTAAGTGACTTGAATGAAGGATCTGAAGGCATCATTGCTGTTATAAAGATAGATAAACCTAGCCTATGAATAGGATACAAGGGTTTTGCAGATGGAGCATAATAGAACCAGGAAAATATATTCATTTTGGCTGAAATAATAAAGAAGCATATTACATGGTAAAAGATTGTAGAGCTCTAAGTTGCAGAGGTCTATAGATGTTCTAGTGACAAGATATACACAAGATACAGCAAGAAATTCAGAAAACCTTAGAATATTACTGTTTATTATGAGGGCAGTGTATTGCAAAGTAATTTAACTTGTTATTTTGGGTGTTGGTGAAGCAGCATGTGGAGTCTTGTGTTTGCTCTTGGCCTCCTTATGATAGTAAGGATGTTAATATATTGGAAGTAGTTAAGAGAAGGTTTATTTGGGCTTGTACTTGAAAGGGGCAAGTTGTTTTATGAAGAAGAGTTGAGCTTTTATCTACTTGTGTTCGGAAAAGTCCAGGGAACTTGAGTGAAATATTCACGGTTCTAAGGGGTCATGACATGGATCTGAAGAGGATTTTCATCATGTGGGAGAATCTAGAACCAGCACTTATTGTTCAGAAGTAAGCAGTTGTCCCGTTAAGACAAAATTGAGTGTATGAAACGCTCTTCCAGACAGAGTAGTGTAGGCAGAGTCTTTGAATTTCTTTATTGGATGAAATAGGTACAGTAAGTAAAGAGGCATAAGGAGGGAATGAGGAGTTGAAGTTGCAGTCAGATCATTAATGATCTTACTGAATGTGGGTTAGGCTTGTGGGTCCAGGTGGCCCATTTCTGTTCCTAAATTGTGTCTTTGTATGCACTTCCTGAGAATATTTTGCCTAACTAAAGAATTGAATTTGGTTTTGGACAAGAAGGCCTGAAGTTATACAGGTATGCACATTTGATAGGAAAATATTAAAACAGCAAAATTTTATGTGGGTGTCGAAGTGAGGGAATCTCTTGAGTTTATGGAGTGATGAAGCTCTTTGACATTTTACCTGGAGTTTATCTGAACTGTAGAATGACTTTTTCCTCTTCTACCTTCAATTTTTTTAGTTTACAGTTGAATCTACAAGATCACATTTTAAGATCTTCATAGATTCCATGGAAAAATCTCATCATTCTATTTTAGTTGAAATTAATATTAATAAAAGCAAGCATTTTGAAGGGAAAATGAGAAGCAACTAAGAATGAGGAAAATTAATTTCACATGCTTAGTACAACCTTCTCCAAATGCTTTAAAAAGAGATCATCAGAAAACCCTAAAAACAAAATATGTTATTGAATAATAAAATTATTTGGTAGAATTAGCTTATTGAATGGTTTAATTGTTTAATTAAATGAGTTAGTAGGTTTATGATTTGTGTTTTATAACAGTTATTTACCCCATTTTTTGCATTGTCATGGGAACCATTTGTCACTAAGCAACTACCTTCAGTCAGCAGAGAGGTAGCCTGATTACTCAAAACAATAATACTCCAAAGCCAGTTGATGCCAAGTGTATGGCAGGGCAAGCTGCATTTGGATTCTTCCTTTGATTGAATCTTCAATCCTCAAGTTGGGAGACTGGTGCACTACAGCATATTCTTTCAGGTTGTTCACAGCAGAAATAATTCTGCCCGTCTCACATGAGAAAGGTGTATAAAACCAGAATGCATGGTGATTTCACAAATGTGAAGATTTTACACAGGTAAACTTTGAGAATCAATGTATTATAAAGCATGGGAATTTATTGGACTGTCTGTGGAGTATGGCATGAAGAATAAAACCATTGCTAATATCTGAGCTGCGTTTTTACTTTGCTAATTGTAGCAGAGCAGCAGAGTGGAATGTAGACTCCACTTGTTTACTCTCAGGTTGCACAGGATTTTCATAATTAGTTTGGAGATTTACAACCTGAAATTTAATTGGCAGAAGCATCTTGAATATGAATGTAAATTGGTGATGAGCAGTTTGTGGGGCTGCATGTTCAGTTGAGGTTTTAGTTGAATTATCAAGGTTGATCCACTTAGTGTTTGGGTTGAAAGAGGAATTCTTGCTCACTCGTTGCCTGAAATTGGATGGGATAACAGCATTGATTAGATTTGTGCTGGAGAGGTAATGAGAAGGTTTTCTCCATAGACATGAAAGTTTGAAATAAATAATGTGTATTTTATAAACAGCTTTCAAAATATGAAGTTGAGTTTATTGTCATATACACAAGTGTATACTCTGTGCACTCTGTATCCATGGGTCATCTCATATTAGTGTATAGCTGAAGAAATTTGGCTCATTTGCCACCTTTGCAATGAGTTTTTGAGACACTTAACTCAGTGTATTTTGCTGACTTTGGCATGAGTCACTTTCTAAATTAAAATAATAGTGGAAATAAACCTTGAGGTACTCGAGCTGATCATGTAGAAATTTGGAAAAAATGCTATAAATCCACACTGCTGAGCAAAAGAAAAAAATATTTATTGACAATTTAAATAGCCAGTAAATGAATTTCGCCAAGGATGGAGAATTGCTTCAACTTGGAGTACTTTTTGCTTGACACGGCATATAGCATTTCTGTTATGAGTCAACCTACTTGCTAGATTGTGAGAAGTCAAACACTATCCAACAAAGAGCAACGGGTAAGCATCAAAAATGACACAAATTTGCTTTTGTGACATAGTTTACACTGTCATAAAAGGACCAGAAGACAGCCATAAGGAGCAGAATTTGGCCATTTGGCCCATCATATCTGCTCCACCAATCACTCATGAATGATTTATTTTTCCATTCTTCCGCCTTCTCCCTGTAATTTTTGATGCCCTTATTGATCTAAAACCTATCAACCTCTGCTTTAAATATACCCAATAACTTGGTTTCCACAGTTGTCTGATGAAGAGCATTAAGTACATCCTATTCTAAAGCAATGTGAATTATATAATTGATTTTCTCTGTGAATATGGATGAATCTCATTGCACCAAATGTTTAAAAATACTGTTGAAGGATTTTGGCATGATAGATTGTGGATTTCTCCTGTAGTTTTCAACCATGTAAATTCCATATTGATTGTGTGATCTGGGAACGCTTGCATTACATTGAAGTATTTTCCTATTGGAATAGCAAGCTGATGGACAATATATCACCCAAGGTATGTATTTGCTTATTTCCTCAAATATGGCTGGAGGAATGTTTCCTCAGTAGACATTTTGCTTGAGTCCCCTTTTGGAGAATTATTTGTCTCAATGAAATAAGAGAAAGTTGGTGGGAATAGAAGTAGGTAAAATATGCTTTCACCCCTTCCTCTTTAGACACTAGGTAGATTGAAGCTTTCTGAAAAATGATCGAATTTTACGCCGTAGCTCTGTGCATCATGAGCCCAGGAACTGCCAAAGAAAGAGCATTTAGAAACAGGCTGTGTTTCTTTAATTGAACAGTTGTGATAGTTCCAATTAATTAATTTTCCATTGAAAACATGGCAGCTGATTAGAAGGAATCCTGTCTGATAAAGTCAGCATGGATTTGTGAAAGGAAAATCATGTCTGACGAATCTCATAGAATTTTTTGAGGATGTAACGAGTAGAGTGGATAGGGGAGAACCAGTGGATGTGGTATATTTGGATTTTCAAAAGGCTTTTGACAAGGTCCCACACAGGAGATTAGTCTGCAAACTTAAAGCACATGATATTGGGGGTAAGATATTGGTGTGGGTGGAGAATTGGTTAGCAGACAGGAAGCAAAGAGTGGGAATAAACGGGACCTTTTCAGAATGGCAGGCGGTGACTAGTGGGTTACCGCAAGGCTCAGTGCTGGGACCCCAGTTGTTTACAATATATATTAATGACTTGGATGAGGGAATTAAATGCAGCATCTCCAAGTTTGCGGATGACACGAAGCTGGGCGGCAGTGTTAGCTGTGAGGAGGATGCTAAGAGGATGCAGGGTGACTTGGATAGGTTGGGTGAGTGGGCAAATTCATGGCAGATGCAATTTAATGTGGATAAATGTGAAGTTATCCACTTTGGTGGCAAAAATAGGAAAACAGATTATTATCTGAATGGTGGCCGATTAGGAAAAGGGGAGGTGCAACGAGACCTAGGTGTCGTTATACACCGGTCATTGAAAGTGGGCATGCAGGTACAGCAGGCGGTGAAAAAGGCGAATGGTATGCTGGCATTTATAGCGAGAGGATTCGAGTACGGGAGCAGGGAGGTACTACTGCAGTTGTACAAGGCCTTGGTGAGACCACACCTGGGGTATTGTGTGCAGTTTTGGTCCCCTAATCTGAGGAAAGACATCCTTGCCATAGAGGGAGTACAAAGAAGGTTCACCAGATTGATTCCTGGGATGGCAGGACTTTCATATGAAGAAAGACTGGATGAACTGGGCTTGTACTCATTGGAATTTAGAAGATTGAGGGGGGATCTGATTGAAACGTATAAGATCCTAAAGGGATTGGCCAGGCTAGATGCAGGAAGATTGTTCCCGATGTTGGGGAAGTCCAGAACGAGGGGCCATAGTTTGAGGATAGAGGGGAAGCCTTTTAGGACTGAGATTAGGAAAAACTTCTTCACACAGAGAGTGGTGAATCTGTGGAATTCTCTGCCACAGGAAACAGTTGAGGCCAGTTCATTGGCTATATTTAAGAGGGGGTTAGATATGGCCCTTGTGGCTACGGGGGTCAGGGGGTATGGAGGGAAGGCTGGGGCGGGGTTCTGAGTTGGAGGATCAGCCATGATCATAATAAATGGCGGTGCAGGCTCGAAGGGCCGAATGGCCTACTCCTGCACCTATTTTCTATGTTTCTATGTTTCTTACTTTCTCTAACTTTCAGTGCCAATTGTGAAGTTATTAAAAACTTCATGTGCTAAGGCTAATGTTGAATTATGTGTTTTATCATTGCGGTTAGTTATGTATGATTATGCAGCATTGCAAATTAGCCATGTTTTATTTCCAATTCACCTCCTTCCTCACATCTATTCAGGGCTCCTAACAGTCCTTCCAGATGAGGCAGCACTTCACCTGTGAATATGCTGGGGTTGTCTATCGTGTGCGGTACTCTCAATGCAGCCTCCTCTATATTGATGAGACCTATTGTAAATTGATGAATTGCTTCGTCGAGCATCTCCACCCCATCTGCCAAAAGCGGAACTTCCTGGTGGCTAAATGTTTTAATTCTCATTCCCATTCCTGTTCCGACTTTTAAGTCCTTGGCCTCCTTTTGTGCCAGGATGAGGCCACCCTCAGGATGGAGGAGCAACACATCGTATTCCGTCTGGGTAACCTCCAACTTGATGACATGGATATTGATTTCTCCTTGTGCTCTTCTCGTTTTCTCTTTTTTTATTCCCTTCCCAGCTTCTAATATTCCCCACTGTAGCCTCTTACCTTTTTGCAGCTGCCTATCACCTCCCCTGGTTCCTCCAACCCGCTCCTTCCTTTTCTTCTGTGGTCCGCTCTCCTTTCCTATCAGATTCCTTCCTCTCCAGCTCTTTATCTTTCCTGCCTACACAGCTTCACCTAGCCCCTTCCAGCTATCCTCCTTCACCTCCCCCAACCTTTTTGTTCTGGCATCCTCCTCCTTTCTATTCAGTGCTGAAGAAGGGTCTCAGCCCAAAACATTGACTGATTGTAGATCGCCATGCATGCTGCCTGACTTGCTGATTTCCTCTAGCGTTTTGTGTGTGTTGTTTCAGATTTCAATCATCTGCAGAATTTCTCGTGCTTTTTCCTCCCCCCAAATGGCAATTGGCTGCTCATCAAAGCTCTTGCGCGGCCTTCTATCCTCTAGTGGTGAACCTGATTGAAGTCCTCTCCTCCCCAAACTTCTGATGTCCCATTTGGCTGCTGGTCCAAGATGGTGTCGAGCCACACCATCATGGGTGTAGAGAGAGTAGTGCATTGGGCTAATGACGCATCCTTGAGATGCACCAGTGTTAATTGTCAGTGAGGAGGAGCTGGCATTTCTGATTGGCACTGACTGTGGTCTCCCGGTGAGGAAGTCAAGGGTCCAGTTTCAGAGAGAGGTACAGAGGCTCGGGTTTTGGAGCTGGCTGATTAGTATGATGGTGTTGCATGCTGAGCTGTAATCAATAAACTAATGACTTAGGTGTTACTATTGTTGAAATAATCTATGGCCATCTAATGTAAACCTGCTGCGGCAATCGGCAAATTGCAGAGAGTCCAGGTCCTTGCTCAGGCTGGAGTACTTATTGTATCAATGGTACCCGCAGCCCAGCACACCTTCCCTGCTTCCATTTTCTTAAAGGAGCTGCATTCACGACCTGAGTCTGCCGACCAGGTCCATTGATTTTGAGGATCAATAGATTTTTTCAAATGTCTCAAAACAAAGTTGCTTACTGAAGTATACATGGCTGTGATGGTGCATTTCAGCTGTAGTGTTCGTCCATCATCGACGTCACTGAGGACCTTGACACCATTTGATGGTGTCGAGACTAGCGCGTAGTTTGGATTTAAGTGAGGGAGAGTTGTGCAGCATCAGCCTCACTCTCTCTTCCCAATTCCCATCTGGATCCAGTGGCAAGACAGAGTCGAAACGGCTGGAGATGGGAATAGGCGCAGTGGATGACCAGGACATCTCTTGTGAGCTTAATGTAAAGGAACCCTTAGGAGACAGTTATCATAATATGATTGAATTCATACTGCAGTTTGAGAGGGAGAAGCATAAGTCATATGTATCTGTATCGCAGTGGAATAAAGGGAATACAGAGGCATGAGAGAGGAACTTGCCCAGGTGATTTGGAGGAGGATACTGGTGGGAATGACGGCAGAGCGGAGATGATTGAAGTTTCTGGGAATAATTCATAAAGTGCAGGATAGATAAGTCCCACAGAGGAAGAAGTTTTCAAATGGCTGACAAAGGGAGTTAAGGACTGCATAAAAGCAAAAGAAAGGGTATATAAGGTAGCAAAACTGAGTGGGAAGTTGAATGAGTGGAAAGCTTTTAAAATCCAACAAAAGGCAACTAAAAAAAGTTATAAGAAGGGAAAAGATGAAATATCAGGGCAGACTAGCCAATAATATAAAGCAGGATACTAAGTTTTTTCAGTTATATAAGGAATAAAAGGGAGGTGAGGGTTGTTATTGGACCACTGGAAAATGATGCTGGTGAGATAGTAATGGGGGGGGGCGGGAACAAAGAAATGACAGATGATTTTCAATGGTACTTTACATCTGTCTTCACCGTGAAAGACACAAGCAGTTTGTCAGAGGTCTGTGAGTATCAGGGAGCAGGAGTGAGTGCCATTGCTATTACAAAGGGAAAAAGTGCAAGACATACTCAAAGGTCTTAAGGTGGATTAGTCACCTGGACCAGATGGACTACATCTCAGAGTCCTGAGAGAGGTTGCTGAAGAGATAACAAATATATTGGTCATGATCTTTCAAGAATCACTTGATTCTGGCATGGTCCCAAAGGACTGGAAGATTGCAAATGTCACTCCACTTTTTAAGAAGGGAGGAAGCAAAAGAAAGGAAATTATAGACCAGTTAGCCTAACCTCAGTGGTTGGGAAAGTGTTGGAGTCTGTTCTTAAGGATGATGTTTCGAGATACTTGGAGACTAATGATAAAATAAGTCAAAGTCAGCTTAGTTTCTGTAAAGGGAAATCTTCCCTGGCAGATCTGTTACTCAAGGAAGTAAGAAGCAGGGTGGACAAAGGAGAGGAAGTGGATGTCATTTACTCAGATTTTCAGAAGGCTTTTGATAAGGTACCACTCATGATGCTGCTTAAAATATAAAATCATATGTCGTTACATAAGAGACACTGGCATGGATAGCGGAAAGGCTGATAGGTAGGAGGCAGCGAGTGGGAATAAAAGGGGCCTTTTCTGGTTGGCTGTTGGTGACTAGTGGTGTTCCTCAGGGGTCAATATTAGGACAGCTGCTTTTCACATTGTTTGTCAATGATTTAGATAATGGAATTGATAGCCTTTTGCCAAAGTTTGCAGATGATACACAGATAGGTGGAGGGGTAGGTAGTGCTGAGAAAGCAATGAGATTGCAGCAGGACTTAGACAGATTGGAAGAATGGGCAAAAAAGTGGCAGATGGAATACAGTGTTGGGAAATGTATAATAGTGCATTTTGGTAAAAGGAACAATGGCGTGAACTATTATCTAATTGGAGAGAAGGTTCAAACATCAGAGCTGCAGAGTCGTAGGAGTCCTCGTACAAGACCCCCAGAAGATTAATTTACAGGTTGGGTTTGTGGTAATAAAGGCAAATGCAATGTTGGCATTTATTTCAAAGGCAATAGAGTATAAAAGCAAGGAAATAATGTTGAGTTTTTTTAAGACAATAGTTAGGCCACACTTTTTTGAGTATTATCAACAGTTTTGGGCCCTATATCTCAGAAAGGATATGTTGTCATTGGGGAGAGTCCAGAGGAGGTTCATGAGGATGATCCTGAGAATGAAGGGGTTAACATATGAGGAGAATTTGACAGTTTTGGGCCTGTACTCGAATTTAGAAGAATGCTTGGGGATCTCATTGAAACTTACCAAAGTGTTGAAAGGACTAGATAGGGTGGATGTGGAGAGGACATTTCTTATGAGCGTATCCAGAACTAGAGGGCGCAGCCTCAACTTTGAGGGGCAGTCCTTTAGAACAGGTGTAAGGAGGATTTTTTTAGCTAGAGAGTTGTAAATTTGTGGAATGCTCTGCCACAGCCTGTGGTGGAGGCCAAATTCGTGCGTATATTTAAGGTGGAAGTTGATCATTTCCTGATTGGTCAGGGCATCAAAGGATATGGCGAGAAGGCAGGTGTATGGAGTTGAGTGGGATCTGGGATTATCCATGATGGAGTGGCGCAGCAGACTGGATGGGCTGAATGGTTTAATCCTGCTCCTATCCTAATTATGGTCTTATGGAGTCTGCTCCGCTGTTTAACCTTGGCTGATCCATTTTCCCTCTCAGCCCCAATCACCTGCCTTTTTCCTGTATAACCTTCATGTCCTGACTAATCAAGAATCTATCAACCTGTGCATCTGGAGTTTCGCCGGTTAGCGGACGATTTCCCTCCACGACTCTCTGATGTAGTGGGGAACCGCGTACAAGGCAAGTTACAGCAGTGGTTTGCCAGTGCCTTCTGCTGGGTGAGTTTCCAAAGAGACCAGCTCGTAACCCAGCACAGATGGAAAACGTGCAGGGGAGCCGGCTGGATTCGAACTCGGGACCTTTCGTCCCAAAGTCCGGCACTGATGCCACTACGCCACCAGCTGGGTCAGTGCTTACAATTGAATGTATTGCTTACAAATTCTAAATATTGGTAAGTAAACCATACAGGATATAAGTGGAAAGTCAGTAGTGTGAATGCTGCTTCTAACTTGTGTTTAGTGCCTGTGGTGCATAGAAATAAATTTTTGAAAAGGCTCAGGTTAGAAATGTATACATTGGTTTATGTATTAAGAACAAAACCATACAAAAAAGAAATTAATATGCCACAGTTCACTTCTTTTGGTTTTTTTTTGATGTGAAGCATTTCTGCTGAAGAGGTTACAGGTTCTTCTGAATGAAAGGTGTGATTTTATGGTCAAACCACAGGAGTGTCCCTGGTATTGCGTTCATTCTCATGGGTAGGTGAACCACATGCTGGGAATCAGCAAGATGTAGATAACTTTTTGAATCAGTGAATAAGGTTTAAAAAGATCAAGAAGCTGGATGGTGATGGTTTAGCATAATAGCTTGAATTCCTAATTGTAATTTATTAATGTAATTCTTCACCCACAAACCACAGACACAAATGATGCAGGATGAATATTTCTATTGGTACTGTGTTGCCCTATTGTTCTTACTGTCTTTGGGCTGTGAGGATATTGATAATAATACCAGTTTCAGGGTCTTTTTGCAGTTAAATATGAATTCCTAACCTGCTGCTGCAGTGTGGAGTCCAGTGTAATACCCATCTTTTTTGATAATCAGGTTTTATATCCTTACTTTACAAAGCATAGGTAACAAATGGTCTCTGTCTTTATAGATATTCATAAGTTGATTTTGTCCACAAGTCATAAAATACACAAATATCAAATATTAACTGGTAATTGTGCCTCCTCAGTATTGTAATGAATGACATCAAATGCACATAAGTTGGTCAGCTACTAAAAGTGGAAATTTTCTAGAGTGTTACCTAGGCTGATAATTTTAAGGCGAAGACTTAACTAGTAATTTATTAATTTATAAGGATTTAGCATTAATTTCCTGATTTTTGTACAGCATGCCAATAGCCAAGCATCCCATATGAATCAACAGCTTTAAGATCACATCAGCAAATTTGAAAACCCCTGTGCCCTCTTTCGAATTGTGCAATTTAGTTCTTCCTGTGAAATGCTTCATTTAATAAGGTGCCATGAGGACAATCTCCAAATTCTCACCTATATAATGTTGGGCCCATTCCTCTGTCAAAAGAGTCAACATTTTCAAGATGATTGGAAGTTGTAATAAAGTAATGAATGTTATGGTATCATCTTGCGTTTTATGCTTGACATTGAACCACAATTAATTCTGTTATGTTTCACATTCTGGCAATAAAGTGCTTTTGATTCTGAAAGGGCAGGCACATCCATAGAATACCTGCTCACAGGATGTTCTGTGACCTTTGGTGCTTGTAAAAAGCATTTTCTGAAAGATGATTTGGATTCTGTCCATTGAGATTCTTTTCATTTACTATTTTGAATTATACCAATTGTATATTCACCTGACCTTGCTGTGGAGGGAGGTGGATATATAAGGTACAAAGACATCATTATTCAAGATTGTTCATTCCCATTCTTCAGTACACAAGTGTAAACGAGATCAAAATGATAGTTTCTCAGGATCCAATGCAGCAATAAAAACACAATAAGTATAAAGAATGTAATGAAAAGACAAATAAATATAAATACAGTACAGAAGATTTGTGTATGTGCACGATTGTGTGTAAATAAAAAAATTACATGAAGTACAGATTACCCGTACATAAGGTGCTGACACGATGATGGAGTATTATTGGGGATGGTGTGGTGTGATGGGGTTGACTATTGGGTGGAGGTGTTGATCAGACTGATGGCTTGGGAGAAATAACTGTTTTTGAGTCTGATGGTCCAAGTATTGATGTTGCATAGCCTCTTCCTTGATGGGAGTGGGGCAAACAGTCCATAAGCAGGTTGGTTGGATCCTTAGTGATATTGCTGGCCTTTTTCTGGCACCTCTCTTGTATGTATGTCCTTGATGCTGGGTAGCTTCTGCCAGTGATGCATTAGATAGTTTTAATACCCGTTGTCCTCTTGTCTGCCACTTGCTCCAGAGCGAAGGAGGCAATCAAGACTTTGCCACAGACTGATGTTACATACAGATAATGGTCAGCAGATTTATTTACCCCAGGACATTAGTGAAGCCAGTGGTTTTTACAACATCTGTGATTTCATGGTTATCTTTTATGACTTTAGCTTTATCTTAAATTTCATATCTTTAAGTTACTTGAATTTATCTAATTGTCGATTACAGACTTCACGTGAACATTATTAGTAACTCTGCTTAAATAGAGCTAGGTGACTAGTGTCATTCTTGGACTACTGAGATTATGGAAGGTGCAATGCTAATTAAGGTTCTTAATGTTTTCATTTCGCTTTTCTGGGTCTTGTATTATTTTTTGCTGGATGGATTATGTTGTGTATAATTGGCAGTCTGTGTATTAACCCATGTAAATTAGTTCTGATCATTATCTACCTCCAGCATTATGGCTCTGCACTGCAGTAGGGTGTTTGAGGTTCTGCATTCAAAATACGTTCAGCAGCTATGATCTTCACAGCCAAACCCAAGTATGTAGGTCATCAGATCAGTGGGATTTATCCACTTTTATGTTAGGGTTTTGCATGTGAAAGTGGTGGATGCTAAGAATATTCAAAGCTGAGCAACAAACAATCCGCCAGAGGAACTCAGCAGGTCCAGCAGCATCTGTGGTAATGCAGGAATTGTCAACATTTTGAGTTAAAATGCTTCATCAACACAAAGACCAGAGAAGGCGAGATGAATGGTATGAAGAGGGGGGACTGGTGAAGAGTGTCCTGGAGGTGATTGGGGAGTGGTGAAGAATGGTGAGCAGATTGAGCCAGATAGGAAAGGGGAAGTGGTGGAGTTGGGAGAAGAGGCACATCAATGATAGATGGAGCCATACATAAAATGGAGGAAGCAGAGCCAGGTTATGGGGAGGGGAGGGTGAAGATGAGATAAGCAGGAACGCAAAGGTCCTGTGTAAACAGTGCTAAAATCTGATAGGTTGGGAAGGATATAAGGAGAGCCATTGGGGAGATGTGAAAGGCAGGTGGGGTGGGTGAAATGTGTGGGTAGTAGATAGTTTCTTTTGACAGGATATTTCCCCTCTCCTCGCTCAGTCCTGAAATAAAGTTTTGACCTGAAAAGGTGACAAATCCTTTCTCCTCACAGATGTACCAGCAGATGGTTTGTTGCTGCAGATTCCAGCATCTGAGACTCTTGTATCTCCAGATTGAAAACTGAGATAGATTGTTTAGAACAGCTATTGGAACTGCTGTTTTGCAATTCCAGTGACCCGTATTCAATCCTGACCTTTGGTGCTGCTGGTATGGACTTTGATCTCTCCCTGTAGCTGGATGGATTTCTTCTGTGTATTCTAATTGTGTTACACATCCAAAAGACACTGATGTTGTTAGATAAATTGTTTTGTATAAATTACCCCTAGAGCTTAGGTGAGTGATGGAATTTGAGGAGAAATTGATGGGAAATCAGATTCTGGTTGAGGTTTTCATGTCATTGGTATATGTCATGAAAATTGTTTTGTGCCAACAATTAATTAATTAAGTAGTGTAAAAAGAGAGCAAAAATAGTGAGGTAGTGTAAATGATGAGAGAATAAAAATGGAATGAATATAAATTGGTACTCAATGCTTGGTGTGGACTCAGTGGGCTACAGATTTATTTTGGTGCTGTATGACTGACACTGAGGCAAAAAAGCAGCTGTGATCGTACAGAGTGACAGGGGTTGAATGGTCTCTTACTGTTTCTACTTGTAGTCTATTAAATCTTTTTGAAAAACATTCTCATTTGTTGACTATTTTGGAATTCCATGCCAGGTCCACCTATCATATTGGGAACATATGATTAGGTTCCTGCAGATTGGCAAAAATCCCTGATCAATTTAGGCATTAATCATTTGCATACCTACAGATAAAACTTTTCTTGAGAATATTTTACTGTAAGGAATTGCCATTAAATAAAAAAATACGGGAAAAGTAGAAGATAATTTATAAACTGTAAGTTCCCAGAAACAACAGGGTGACAGTAGAAAATCTGTTTCCTGGAGTGTTAGATAAGGAATGCATATTCCTGGGACACCAGGGATGAATTGGAAACAGGTGAAAAGGAGTAGGAGTCGGTCAGCAAGTCCTCAAAGCTCAAAGTAAATTTATTATCAATGTCGATACGTCACCGTATACAACACAGAGTTTATTTTCTGTGGGCATACTCAATAAATCCAGAATAGAATAATAATAATCAATGAAAGAGCACTCCACCTAGGACGTTCAACCAGTGTGCAAAAGGCAACAAACTGTAATTACAAAAAGAAAGAAAGTAATAATTAATTAATAAGCAAGCAATAAAATTTCAGGACATAAAATGAAGAGTCCTTTAAAGTGAGTCCATAGATTGTGGGAACATTTCAGTGCTGGGGCAAGAGAAGTTAAGTGAAGTTATTTCCTTTGTTTCAAGTGCCTGATGGTTGAGGGGTAATAACTGTTCCTGAACCTGGTGGTGAGAATGCTGAGGCTCCTGTACTTTCTTCCTAGTGGCCGATGCGGGAAGAGAGCATGACCTGGGTGGTGCGGGGTCCCTGATGATGGATGCTGCTTTCCTGTGACATCACTCATGTAGGTGTGCTCATTGGTGATGAGGGCTTTACCTGTGATAGACTGGGCTATATCCACTACTTATTGTAGAATTTTCCATTAAGGGCATTTGTATTTGTCAAAGTTTTAGATGTCACGCTGAATCTTTGCACACTCCTAAGGAAGTAGGCGCTGCCGTGCTTGCCACGTAATTGCATGCTGGTCCTAGAACAGGTCCTTCGAAATGGTAACACCAAGAGGACTGGCTCATAGACCTTCAGATTCCTCCTGCTGAATTCAATAATCAGCTCCTTCGTCTTACTAACGTTATTGTTATGGCACCACTCAGCTAGATTTTCAAACTCCCTCCTCTGTGCTGATTCATCATCACCTTTGATTCAGCCTATGACAGTAGTGTCATCAGCAAACTTGAATATGGCATTGGAGCTGTGCTTAGCCACACAGTCATAAGTGTAAAGTTGTAGATCAGGTGGCTAAGCTCACAGTCTTGTGGTGCACCTGTGCCGATGGAGACTGGAGGAGATGTTGTTGCTAATCTGAACTGACTGGGGTCTGCAAGTGAAGAAAGTGAGGAGCTTGCTGTACAAGGAGATATTAAAGCCAAGGTCTTAACGCTTATTAATTAGTTTTGAGGGGATGATGTTATTGAACGCCAGGCTGCAGTCGATAAAGAGTGTCCTCATTTATGTATCTTTGCTGTCCAGATGTCCTTGGGTTGAGTGAAGAGCCAATGAAATAATATCTGCTCTGGACCTGTTGAGCCAGTAGGCAAATTGGAGTGGATCTCAGCTGATTCTCAGGCAGAAATTGAGATCAACAACCTCTCAAAGCACTTCATCGCTGTGGATGTAAATGCTACTGGGCAATAGTCATTGAGGCAATTTACCATGTTCTTCTTGGGCACCAGTATAGGTGAAGTCTGCTTGAAACAGATGGGTACCTCAGACTATCGAAGCAGGAGGTTAAAGATCTCGGTTAACACTCTAGACAGTTGATTGGCACAGGTTTTTAGTACAGCTTGATCCCAAAGTAGGCATTTCTGATGATACAGCTGCCCGTTGGTGCTACATTGTGTGGCAGCATAAACCTTTGCACTTGTCTTTATCCTGAAATGAAGCTGGGAATGTCTTTAGCATCAGTTGTGCTGCTGGCTGAGCCACAACTACTGTTACAGAATTACAAAGTTAGAGAAGCTGAACCAATAATGGAAAATGCTGTAAATACTCTGCAGACCAGGCAGCATCTGTGGAAAAAGAAAGTTACCATTTTAGAGTTCTGTGTACATGCATTTAATAAAATTGGGAGGAAACTCTACTGTAATCTCTGGTTGAGGATCACAAACTTGGGTGTCTGTTACATGATTTAGATAAATTGTACGATATTAAACGTGACCAAGTGGTTAAGGCATTCATCTAGTGATTTGAAGGTCACTAGTTTGAGCCTTGGCTGAGGCAGTGTGTGTGTCCTTGAGCAAGGCACTTAACCACATATTGCTCTGTGACGACACCAGTGCCAAGCTGTATGGGTCCTAATGCCCTTCCCTTGGACAACATCGGTGGCATAGAGAGGGGAGACTTGCAGCATGGGTAACTGCTGGTCTTCCATACAACCTTGCCCAGGCCTGCGCCCTGGAAACCTTCAAGGTGCAAATCCATGGTCTCATGAGACTAACGGATGCCTATTAGAGAGACGATAATATGGGTCTAAATATAGACCTTACATTTTGTGCCTCCATCATAGGCATTTCTCCCCACCATTGAGGATACTTTCAAAAGGTGGTGTTGTCATTTTGACCCTCACAATCTGGGATATGTCCTCTTCTCATTATTACCATCAGGGAGAATGTACAAGAGCCTGAATATGCACACAATCGTTTAGGAACAGCTTCTTCCTCTCTTCAGTAAGTTTTCCAAGTGGTCCATGAACCCTTGAATACTACCTCATGATGCCACACACACAAAATGTTAAGAACTCAGCAGGTCAGGCAGCATCCATAGAAATTAATAAACAGTTGACGTTTTGGGCTGAGACCCTTGTTCAAGACTGGAAGGAAGGGGGAAGAGCAGTGTAGTAACGTGGGGGGAGGGCAATAGCTCAAAGGCAATAGGTGAAGCCAATTGGGTGGGAAAAGTAAAGGGTTGGAGAAGAAGGATTCTTATAGAAGAGGAAAGTGGAATATGGGAGAAAGGGAAGAAGGAAGAGCACCAGGGATAGGCAGGTGAGGAAAACAGGTAAGAGGCCAGAGTGGAGGAATAGAATAAGAGGAAAGGGGAAGGGAAATTTTTACTGGAAGGAGAAATCGATGTCCATGCCATCAGTTTGGAGGCAACCCAAATGGAATATGAGGCATTGCTTCTCCACCCTGAGAGTGGGTTCATCATTGCAGAAGAGGAGGCTATGGAGTGATGTGTTGGAATGGGGATAGGAATTAAAACGATTGGCCACTAGGAAACTCCAGACTTGGCAGATGGAGCAGAGTGGTTGACAAAGTCACCCCACCCCCCAAATTACATACATCCTGTTCCAGTAGTATAGAGGAGGTTTCATCAGGAGCACCAGATACAGTAGATAACCCCAATAGATATGCAGGTGAAGTGTTACCTCACCTGGCAGGACTGTTTGGTGCCCTGAATGGAGATAAGAGAGGAGGTAAATGAGCAGGTGTTGCATTTTGGTCACTTGCAGGGGTATGTGCCAGGAGGGAGGTTAGTGGAAAGGGACGAATGGACAAAGAATCACGGAGGGAGTGATCCCTATGGAAAGCAGAGAGTGTGGGGGGCAGAGTAAAGATGTGTTTGGTGGCAGGATCCCTTTGAAGATGGTGGAAGAGGCAGCAATACAGTCATAAATATAGCACAGGAAGAGCATTACGATGTAAGGGTGGGAATATGGACTATTCTACTTAGCCAGTGTAAAGTCGGGCATAGCTGGGGCCACCCCTTAAGTCTGGAGAAAGCAGGAGGAGTGAAAGGAGAAATTGTTGAGGGTGAAGACTAGCTGCCAGATGGAGAACGGTGTGGGTGGAGGGCACTGGTTGGGTCTTCTGTTGGGGGGAAAAAAAAGCAGAGAGCTTTAAGACCTTCTTGATGGAGGGTAGATGTGTATAGGTATCGGACATCCATGGTGAAGATGAGGCGGTCAGGGGCAGGGAATTTAAAGTTGTTGAGGAGATCAAGGGCATGCGAAGTGTAACAGATGTAGGTGGGAAGAAACTGAACCAAGAAGGATAAAATGGAGTTGAGGTATGCAGACATGGGTTCAGTGGGGCAGGAGCAGGCAGAGACAATGGGCCTACTAAGTCAGTCACGTTTGTACCTCATGATTCCTCCTTTGCACTATTCATTTATTTTGTTATTGTAACAAAATATTTTTTTACATCTTACACTGTACTGCCAGAAAACAACAAATTTCATGATACTGTATGTGACACTGGTAATAAATGTGTTTCTGATTCTGATACTGACTAAGGGGTAAATTTATGCAGATATGACAATAACCTGAACTGTTCATAAGTTGGAAATGAACACATACAATGTCTAGTGTCCAAAGTGCTTGTTGAATGTACGGGCTCTGAGTTGGTTGTATGTTCATAACCTGGGGACGGCCCATATTATACAGTACTTTAATTTGGTAAAATGATCCACTCGTATATACAATACATGTGAATTGCATAGAACTCTATCTAGTTTTAAGTGTAGTAAGGTATGTTAATTTTAATCATGTTTTCTTTTCTTGTTATACCTGTGTGTTAATTATTTAAATGTCCAGAATTTTGAATTAGTCTATATGCAATTTATAGTTTTTGCCTCTTAATGACTGCTGGGTTGCCTTTGTCCATTTTGTGTTCTGGAATGTATATCCATAGCCTACCAATTTAAATAATCTTCTAATTTTATTGCAGGCAATGTTCGCTCTTCAATGTGAACTAAATGCCAAGCAAGATCCTCACATCACTGGAGGACATCCATCTATTTTTCATCAACTTTGCCAAGAAAGTCAGCATGAAAGGCGCTCCAGTTAGTAAGTAATTTGATTAATACCATTGAATAATATTCTGCAAGATTTCTCGGTTAAAGTAATATGCTGCCTCACCTTGTGTGGGAAAAGCCTATCCTTTCAAGGAGAAAAGAATCCAATATAATGCAATTTTCTGTTTGACTCCAACTATACTCCCCTGTTTTCAATTGAATAAATAGGATATTCATCAGTTATACAAATAGACTGGAAGATTTAAAATATGCCAAAGAAGTGCATTTATACATTTGTGGAACAATTCATACCTTTTCAGAATGTTCCAAAGTACTTCATAGCCAATGAACTGCGTTCTGAAGTGTCAGTACAGCAGCAGTATTAAAAATGCAGAAACCATTTCTATGTGGCAATCTGTCACAAACAGCAGCCCTGACTTGATGACTAGTTTTACAAGAGTTGTTTGTGGGATTAATTTTCTCCAGGATTCTGGACAAATTGCCTTTATTCTTTGCATTATTTTCATGGGACACTCCAATCCACCTGAGAGACAGTCAACAGTGCTATTTAACATCTCATTCAGAAGGTAGCTCATGCTGGTGCCTCAGTAGTGCTTTTGATGATCAGTCTAGATCTTAATGCCCAAGCCATTAGACCTGCTACATGAACGTAGAACCTTTTGATTAAGAAGCAAAAGTGCAACCAACTGAGTCATGGTTAACATCAGTGAAAACATTGTAACCATTAATTTTTTTCAGGTGAGTTTGGTACCTGGTAGAAGAAAATAGGAGCAACTAGTGAACAGTTTTATCAGCTTCAGTAAAGTAGATTTCAAACCTTATTTTAGTCTGTTTAAAGGAATGCTTCTTTCATGACATGAACATCTTTGCTAAGTTTGAACTTGAAGGAGAAAATGTTTGATTTTAGTTATTGCATAGGAAAAGAACAATCTGGAATATGATCTGTGATTTGATGTGTCTTTCAGTTACAAAATTATACTTCAGTAACAGGTAACTAATAACTGTGCCCTAATTTGAGCTAATCAGAGAACAATGAAGTTAGTCATTCATTGCTCTTTTGTTCTGTGGGGTTTTGTACTAAAAGATATGGTGGGACGAGTGTGAACAGTTCAAACAACTGTGTTATCTCCTTCACCATTCAGAGTGAAGTATCCTTATTGCAGATTTATAAAGTCTAAGCCAGAATTCATCAATTTGAACAAATAATTTGATGTCAAATTATGTACAAAATGTTAAATTAATAGAGAAAAAATAAAAATGTCATTAAGGATGCTTGTTTTTAGAAACTAACATGTACAAATTAATTAATTTAAAATAGAATACCCCAAGAATAATGTAGTCTGAAGAAGAGTTCCCTTTTGATGTCAGATGTTGTTTGGCATAATTATAGATTACTGTGTCATTAGAATTTCACTTGCACTTGATTGAACGAGTCCAAACCTCCAACCACATCCAGGACCAGATTGTAATCTCCCCACCTCATGTTCTACATTTTTCACAGCACCTCATCCTCAACCAGATATCTGCTTGTTGCCTCCTCTTGCTATGTAATGTGATTGAGGGAAGAAAACATGCAAGGCCACTCTTTATGTTCAATACTTTGGCCCTCATTTGCAATTGAATGTTCCGATAGAAGAGCATGAGTTGACATCTGTTATCCTAATGTGCACCTTTCCCAGTACTAAGGAAATTCTAGACCCTGAAATCTCAGTGAGCTATCAGCTACTGCGTGAGCAAGGCAATTTGACCACAACTTCCTATGTATTTGGTTGTGCTTTTACAGTATATCAAATACTGTACTCTGAACTCCATAATTACAGTGAGTGCTGATGGTTTCTTAATTATTTCTGCTCCAAAATCAGCCCATAGTTCCTCTGGACAGCTGGACTTCAACTGTATGGTTAATTAAATAAGAATTGAAGTGCTTTAGAAATTGATTATGGCATCAAAAACATTCAATTCTCTTCCTGTAATAACACACATTATTGGCCTGTCAGATTTTTTTAATTCAAGTCTGCCAGCGGTAGTAGTTTAATTGATAAGGCATCAACCTTCATCTGTAAAACCTTGGTTTGAACTGAGCTCCGACTAAAGAGAGGCAAGGCAAGTGTTCTCCGTTACTTTCCCTCCTGCCCTCTACCCCCCCCAAAAAAAAGTATTCCCATCATCCTGGAGCACATTGCTCAGGCCCTCCCTATATGAAGTAAATTTAGGAAGTCTTATTCCAGTGAATGATATTTTTGGACCAACAGCAAAAAGGCTGACACGAATTATAGCGTCACTCGTTCTTGTTGGCAAGATTTAGAAGTATTTCTCACTGGTCCGCAACAGCTTATTCTTCAAACCTGCAGTAAATGCAGAGGGACTAAAAGGAAGCCCTGCCTTGTGTCTCGGCTAGACTTTAAATAAGTTTTCTTACCAGCCCAAATAGCCTTCATTTTATTGAGTTCCAACATATCTTATGAGAAAAAGCGTTTTGCTACAGACTTCCTTTTACTTTTTTTGCAGGAATGTTGAAGTTTCGCTTTCAATGGATGACTTTGAGATATGCCACAGACAACTTAATCAAGATATGATGCATCATTACAGGTTCTACTTGACCTGATGACAAGACTCAGAATTGCAGACGTGAAATGAGAGAAAAATTGTGCTAACAGTTTGAAATCCATGTATTTTTTTAAAAACACCTACATTTCTCAGGGAACTTGAGGATTCTAAGCCTTTATTTTGACTTGTTTTCATAATCTTGCAAGGAATTTGGCAATCCATTTGTGGTTTATCCATTGAATTGCCTTACGAACACATGATGGGAGACCAACCCCCTTTTAAATCTAATCACTCCGTGAACAATACAGAAAATAGGTACTATTCACAACAACCACAATCCAGCCCATTGAGTGGAAATATGAATCATAACTATGGACCTACAGGCATGGAAACATCTCAGTCTTCTCCAGCTTCACCTCACTTTCCTTCAGATTCAAGGGAAGCTGCAGTAGCAGGGAGCATGCCAGCTGTTACCAAGAGCCTTATGATAGAACCACGAAGGCCAAGTAATTGGCCTCATTCCAGTGCTGGCAATCATATTCAAATGCAGAATGACCTTAGCAATTCTTCCATGATGTGGACCTCTACTGCTCAAGCCAATGCTCCTGATGGATACTCATATGCATTTTCTTCTCCGGCAACTGACACATCATCCCAGAAATTGACCAGTGATGTATTGCACAAGTTGGACTCCTTCACACAGGTTTTTACCAATCGCAACCTCAGGATGCAGCAGGCAAACAGCATTGCCTCGACCCTGCCGAGCCAGGCGACAGTGGTTGAGAGTGTTCGGGACAGTGCTCTCCGGCAGCTGCTGTCGCAGAAAATTCCAGCTGAGCAACAGGCTGCCATGCATCCAATTCAGCGATTTCAGCATACTCCAACACAGCAAATGCATCAGGGCTTTCCAACTGCGCAGTCGAAGCAACAGTTGCAAGCCATCCATCAGCAGCAGCAACAACAGCAGCTGTATTTTGAGTTCCAGCAATTGGCCCAAATGCAGTCACAACCACAGCCAATGCTACAACATACTCAGTCGCATGTTCAGCAGCTGCAGGCTCAGCAAGTGCTGCCTCAACAAATTCAGCAACTCCCACAGCAACAGTACTTTGTACGCCAGCAGCAGTCCCAGCAGCACATGACGGTGCCTGACCTGCAGCAGCAGCAGTGTCACATGCATTCAGTGCAATTCTATCAGCCGCAGCAGCTCCTGTGCCAGTTACAGCAACCTGTGCAGCCGCAGATGCAGCCTCCACCTCCCTATCACAGAAACCAAAACCCCAAGTCCATGCAGCAGCCTCAGTACTCCCAGGAACAATCCCACCCTTCTCAACACATCCAGATGGATGTTCCCACTCAGTATTTCTATCAAGATCAGGCACACTATCGTCATATGTACCAACAAAATCAGTTGCATCAGCAACAAGAGGAAACTATGCAACAGAAACAGCTCCATGTTGATAATCGCATTCAGACATCACTTGTTCCCCTTACAAGTACCTCTTCCTTGGTCATAGACGAGGCGACGAGGAAGGAATTAAGTAACATGAGCCATCCTGGGACTCCTATGGTTCCTCAAAGACATCTTGTAGCACCGCCTAATCTTCCTCAAGCACCTGCCAAGGCATCTCAACAGCAATCTCATAATCAAACATGGTCCCAGGTAAAATGCCAGATGGTTTTGAATTTAAAATTTTGAACTAAAAGATTGGAAAAAATATATTTTTGTTGTGTTTTAGTTGTCCTGAAAATGGGTTAGCAAGTTATCTTTTAGCATTCTGTTCATTAAAAGGATAATTATAATAATTTGGTATATTTTATATGTATTTAAACAATAATTGATTTATTTGGAAACTTTAGTGCTCTGGACTGTAAATGAATAGTATAAGATATTCTATATCTTCTTTACAAATACGTTAGCATTATGTTAAATTATAATAGGTCTCCAAAGTTTGATAAGGCAACTGTCATGGTCCGGTCCATAAAGTCCACATTCCGTGGACTCAGGACTCCGGGTCTTCCAGCTGTCCCTTGTTTGAATTAATCATAAGCACCTGATTCCCATCTTTGGGCTTGCAATTTAAGTAGCCTTGGGACTGAGTGTGGGCTGCTGGTTTGTCTAGTCAGTCCCCCTTGGAGCAACTTGCTAATGGAAGGCTAGTGAAACCATTCGTGATCTCTAGATGTGGTTGTAGGACCACCGCTTCATGGAGCCTTGTTGCCACTTGTTGGAGTAGTCTTTGCGGTATGGATTTGGCTGTTTCCCGGGCCAGCTGAGTGGCTCAGCCATTCCAAGCTAGGTGGGGATCCGGCTGTTTCAGTAGCCAGCGGAGGTTGCTGGCTATAACTGTGACCCGGAGCAGCCCTGAAGCAGAAATGGATCTGTCTGTCATTCTTTGGTGTTGGTCTCTTCCTGTCCTTGCCTCCATGGGGTAAGTCAGGCTGTTTTGCCATTGCCCTGCGAGGGGATCTGTCTTGTCTTGTCCTCGCCTCCGTGGGGTAAGTCAGGCCGTCTTGCCGTTGCCCCGCGGGGGGTCATGTCTTGTCTTGTCCTCGCCTCTGTGGGGTAAGTCAGGCTAACCATTTGAGCTCATCCTTTACACAACTTATGTACAAGTATCCAAATCACAGACTCTGTTCTATTTATTTTGTCTTGTGATGAAAGATTGCAAATGATTTTCTTCCTCTATTCCTTTTTCTTTTACCTTTAATTTCCAGATGTGGGAAGTAATTTGACATTACATTACTGAAAATTCCTCTCATCCTCACCTTTATTGCTTAGCACTCACGTGTTTTCCATCTGTGGCAGTTTAAGGTTGGCCTTATACTGACTTATCTCTGTATTGGTTGTTCATTTCAGTTCTCAGTATTAGTTCATAATCATTGTATTATTATAGTTAAAACACCACATACTATCAAATGCTTTCAAAGCAGGGAGAGCATGAGTCAAATCTGTTTTTCTTAATCATACTGTCTGTTGCTCAGATGGTTTAAGATAATCTGTTTCAACCTGCAGTAATTATTCTCGTATTTTGAAAACCCAGATTGTGTTCTAGTCTTCCACATGGAAATTCATTTAGCTTTGAACAGTTCTGTGAATTGACTCATACTTGCTTGACCTATCAGTAAGTTTTTAGGATGGTTCAGCTTTAATTCTTTGACAATTCATAACAAACTACTTCATATGTCCTTATTTCAGGAAATGGAAAGTAATAAAGAGTCATTTTTTGACCACCTACCATGGTCTCCACAGCCACATTCCGAGGCCTTCAGTTTACAGTTCGACTCGATGTTTTTTTTTAATAAGCTTGCTTCAACTTCTATTTCTTTTGGCCTTTGTTAAAACCACTTTCACTGGCCTGTTAGCAAGAAAAGGAAAAGTGGAGTTACCTGACTAGATCTGTTTTCTTCTGTCCAAGTTTATAAGTTTATAAAATACCTTTACTAAAAAAAATGCTGTTAACTCCCTATACAATTAAGGTCAATTAAGATTAGAGTCTTTTTGTTAATTGGTGCTGTATATCCTTTTCATTGCTCCCTGTTTTACAGAAATACTTGAATTATAAAGTTTGGTAGTGTATTATTCCTTTTATTACTCAGTTGATCTTTTGAAGTTATCTCTTTTTATTTTGACCCTGACCAAAAAAGTATTGGGAACTTAAAGACATATATAAAATATAATTATCACCGTACCATGGTGTTGATAACGGAAGTCAAAATGTTTTGGATGTAATGTTAATCAGTAGGGCTATACTGAATACGTGTAGAATTAAATTTGCTGCACAGTGTTTCTTCAGGGGATTTATTTATAACTATTGAGCAGATCATTTGAGTAGAAGAGTTCTAGCCCTTATTTCCAGTTTGATAACTGGATGAATTATATTTGGGTATTGTTATTTAATTATCCAATATACAGTGACTTGTTACACTTCCTACAGTAGACCTGGTTAATACTCATGCCATGTCTGATCGTCTTGCCAGGAGTCCTTTTGCTGTGATGCAGAGGGACTTGGAAGACCTCATAAAGCGCTGGTGAGGCCTCACTTGGAATATTGTGAGCATTTTAGGGCCCCTTATCTAAGAAAGGATGTGCTGACATTGGATAGGGTTCAGAGGAGGTTCACAAAAATTATTCCAGGATTGAAAGGCTTCTCATATGAGGAGTGTTTGATGGCTTTGGATCTCTACTCACTGGAATTCAGAAGAATGAGGGGTGACCTCATTGAAACCTATGAAATGGTAAAAGAACTTGATAGAGTGAATGTAGACAGTGTCTTTCTATGTTGGGGGAATCGAAGACCAGAGGACACAGCCTCAGAATAGAGGGATATCCTTTTAGAACAGAGATGAGGAGGAATTTCTCTAACCAGATAGTGGTGAATCTGTGGAATTCATTGCCACTGGTGGTCATTGGGTATATTTAAGGCAGAGGTTGATAGATTCTTGATTAGTTAGGGTATGAAAGGATAGAGGGAGAAAGCAGGAGATAAGGGCTGAGGGGGGAAATGGATCAGCCATGAAATAAAGAGCAGACTAGATGGGTTAAATGGCCTAATTCTGTTCCTATATCTTAAGGTCTTTTCATCTTATGGGCTTGTTGAAGAAGAGATCATAACCAGAATTATGAAAGAGGGATCATGTTTTATGTGTTTATTGGCACTTTTTGAGATTCTAATGCAGAATATATGAGGATGAACCAATTGATGTGGGTGTTTGGTTTTCCAGAAGGCCTTCAACCTCACCTTCCTAACATTGGGGGTGGGGGAGAGGAAGGGAGGCAGATTGTGTTATGAAATGTATCTACCTATAGAAAAATTGTTTAAAATAAATTTTTGCTTTGATTTTTTTGTAAGATAATATATTTGACTTTATAAATCACTTGGTTGAGGATATTGCATTGTTTAGGAAATGATTTGCTAAAAAATGTATGGTAAAGACATGATGTTCATTTATTTTATAGATTTCTCTGACCAACATAAAGCAAGGGGACTTGACCGTTGAACACAGGTATGAAGTCATTTTATTTCATTATGGAGCATCTAGTGTAACCCTCTCACCAGGGCTCATATGCAAACTTGGCTCGTTAGCTGATTCTGCTGACAGCCATGTGACTTGGCGATGAGAAGGCCATGTTCCGTAAGCAATATATGTCTAGGGTCGGTATGATTTGGGTTTAACCAAACAGAAAAGTTGGGATGTTCTGATAAAGGAACATTAATTGTTGCAATTGCTGTGTAAATACTGCTCCGTGCAAAGTTGTCATTCACCAGAAAATTAACAGATCATACACTGACATAAAAAATAAAGAAATATATTTACCAAAGTTAGGGCTGCAGAAAAAAAATATAAAAAGGCCAGTTACAGTTAAACCAGTCCAATGTGCACATAAACACGGAACTCATCTCTGGAATAGTTGGGGGTGTATTGCTTTATACACACGTTGGACCCACAGTCTGTGTGAAAGCACCTGCCACAGCTCGAACTTCCCTTGAAGACCATCTCAAACAAACTGGCTCTTTCAGGAGTACTGGTCCTTCACGCTTGGAGCCATTCATCTGCATAAAGCTCCTCTTACAATGGGGACCCTCCTTCAAATGGCATTGACATAAATCCCAGCTGTGAAAAGAGAAACAGTTAAAACTTCAGGACATTGTCAGAACAGGGAAAGAGAGAAAACTTCTTTCTCATTTCAACGTTTATCTTCATATCTCCTTCCATGCATTACCAGTATTTTTTTTGTTCTATTGTGTTCTTGTGATGACAGTTTTCAGAACATTAAAGGGTGCAGTATAAATGATCTTTGTTGTCATAAGTTTTCATTACAAGGAAACAAACTTGAAGCAGCCCCTAATTGTTTAAATTGAATTATGATTTCACTTTAAAAATATGCATTTTTGTTGTATAGATGATTAATCGTAAGCATGCTTCTTGAATATTATTATCTGTTCAAATTTATTAACACTATATATAAATTTTAACTCTCAGTAGATGGCCAGGTAGTGTTGTTCATCAGTACTGCTTTCTATTTCTGAACAGTGGCCAAAGCCGAGTTTCTTTCCAAGAAAGGATAGATGAAAAAAGCAGGCTGATATGTTCAATATGCCACAAGGAATTCAAGAGCCTACCTGCTCTGAATGGCCATATGAGGTCTCATGGTGGTCAAAGGGCATCTCCTAAACAGGTCAGTAAAGTGCTGCTATTTCATGTATATGAATTTATATCCAAATACTTTTATTGTTTATATGTGCAAATCATTGCTTCCTGTTTGCTCAGCTATAGTATATATTAGGACTAATTATCTCTGTGACGAACCATCTGTAAGATGAGCAGATTGTAATAAATTCAGGTGCAGGTTTATTTTAAACTCTTGAGAATTTTTTTCTTTTGGATCTGTTTGATTGAAATTGTTTTTGTTTACTGCCATCTAAGAATCAAATGAATTTTTGCTGAATTGAATCCTGTTTTCAGCAGCTCTCAATGTGCAAGTCACCAGAAAGCAGATAAGACTACTAAACCTTACTGTAGTCAGGCATTTTGTCCCACTTATTGCATGCTAAGACTTGCTAAGTTAGATGGAGTTAAAGACTAAACCTGTGATAGAAATGAATTTCGCTGAAAATATTCATTGGTTGGAGGTACAGCTACAGGTCTTGTGTGAATTTGGGGAATTCTGTCTGCACTGAGCTCGGATTTAAAGAGTGGCTTTACCTTGTGTGGGAATTACAGGCAAAGAGACCATCAAAGAAGGGAGAGAATTTCCCAAAGAGGTTCCAAGTGAAAACTCATCTGGTAAAAGAATTTACTGTATATACTTCAAGTCAGTTGTCTCCACACAAAATTAGAACGGTGGACTCTCCATGAAAAACCATACAGGTTGCAGTTTTTGACCAGAAAGAGTTGTGACCAGAAAGTAAATATTTATAATTTCAATATTTAAAAATATCACATTGATTTTTACATCACTACTTTCAGATATAAAGGTATTGAAATCTATTCTATGAATAAACTCCAGCTCAACCTTTTTCTAATCATGGTTAATTTATGCAATAGAATATTTTAGTGTTTTGTAAAGTATTAGGACTGTACAGATTGTTTACTTATAGAGTTTTCTCCCTAGGATATGGGGTATCTAAAACTAGAGAATGTGGATTTGAGGTGAAAGATTTAAAGGGTACCTGAGGGGCCAATTTTTTCACATGTAGGATGGTGGGTATGTATGTGGAACAAGCTTGCAGTGGAAATGGTATTTGTAGGTACAATTACAACATTTCACAATTTAACATTATTGTCTTGTATAATGTTAAGACTTCAAACAAAACCTTTCACAATACTTTTTCCAGAACAAGCCATTGCAATATATTGTCTGTTAAGATATTGACCAGCTCTTGACAACACTATCAGGCAAGGAGGTTAGTGACTTGATTGAAATTAGTAATGATGTTACCTCAGATAGCTTCTGTTTTCTAGCAGTCTGTTCTTTCAAACTGGTCACTCAAGCTACAACAAAGTCTCCCAAAAAAAAGAATTATTCATTTGTCGAAAGGTGTGAATGATAAATGGTTACATGAGACGATTTCTGCATGTAATATCCTGGTTATAGCTCGGGTACCCAACACCTTTGCACTGTACTGCATTTGTCAATGTGGAGCAGAGAGTGCATTTGTAAATCTTGTGGGTGCAAAGGATGTTGGGAATAGTGAGGGTGGAGAGCCACAGGAGGGGTGTGGGACAGGTGGCAGAGGAGGAGTACTGGGGCGGGGGTGGTTTGTTAATCATCACAGAATATCACTTTGATGCTTCCCGCTCCCTCCCCCTTTTTTTCCAACCATAATTCCCCTCACCCTGTCCCTTTCCCACTCTTCAGTCCACAACACCATAAGGTTTAGAAGCAGAATCAGGCCAATTTTCCCAACAGGTCTGCTCTGCCATTTCATCATCGCTGATCCAATTTTCGTCTTATCTCCAATCTCCTGCCTTCCCCGCCATATCCCTTCATGACCTGACCTATCAAACTCTGCCTTAAATATACAGGCGGCCTCCACAGCTGCCTGTGGCAATGTATTCCACAGATTCGCCACCTACTGGCTAAAGAAATTCCTCCTCATTTTTGTTCTAAAAGGGGGCTTCTTTATTTTGAGGCTGTGTCCTCTGGTCTTAAATTCTCCCACAATAGTGACCCATATCAGAATCAGGTTTATCATCACTCACATGTCATGAACTTAGTTTTTTTTTCACGTCAACAATACAGTGCAATAAACAAAATTGCCACGGTACTGTGCCAAAGTTTTAGGTGTGTGTGTGTATGTGATTTCTAAGTTTACTGAGATACAGCGCAGAATAGGCTGCACCGCCCAGCAATCCCTCAATTTAATCCTAACCTGGTCACGGGACAATGTACAATGACCAGTTAACATACCAAACAGTACGTCTTTGGACTGTGGGAGGAAACTGGAGCATCGATGGAAACGTACGCGGTTACAGCAAGAATGTGCAAACTACTTACAGACAGTGGCAGGAATTGAACCCAGGTTGCTGGTACTGTAAAGAATTGTGCTAACCACTACACTACTGTACCACCCTATTACCTCTATAAGCAGGTTCATCATTAACTTTTTCAGTATAATTGTTTACAGTAAGGCAATTTATAGAATAAATCAGCTATTGAAAAAGCTGTCAAATGGCAGAGTCAGGTATAGCATAGTGTCCACCATGTAATATGCCCATTATTTCAATGGACTGCGAAAGCCACATGCACTTCTATTATGGTAGCAATAAAATTATCTCATAGTTAGAAAATGTAAATACCTCATGATGAAGCTAATTGCATTTCTGACAAAACTCAGCAGGACTGTGCTATTTTTCAATGACCATCTTGCAGGCAGAAATCATCCTGCAAAGGCATCTGCAAGTAGGAATTGTTTTGAGCACAGAATTTACCTGTTCTTATTAAATATATTTAAATAAGTGTTCATTTTCTCTTCAGCTATTCTGCTGAGGCTTGTGTAGAATTATGCTGATAGTTGTAAGTAGGGATGAGAAATGGAACACAGTGAACTGGAGGAGGAATGATAAGAGAATCTTTTGACAGAAGAGGACTGAGATTAGGTGAGAAAGTGGGAGGGAAGAGTGTCAGGGTGAACTGAGAATACTGAAGTGAAGGAAAGACAAAACACATCAAACCAAAATCTGCAGATTTTGGAAAACAGATATAAAGCAGAAAAGATTAGAAAAACACAGCTGGTCAGATAGCACCTGTGAACAGAGAAAAAGTTAGTGTTTCACATTAACAGTCTTTTATCTGAGATGTTTGATGCATCTGGGGAGATTGTGAAAAAATGTGGTTCTGTTGAAGATGCTAGAAGTGAGAAGAGCTGTAGTTTGAAGTTAGGATAGGAGAATACTATATGCAGATCAAGTATTCACTAGACCACCTCCATTATCTCTTCAAAGTTCAGTCACTTGCTCAAATATTCATCTGCGAATGCATAAACGCTTTGAAAAGATAAGGTTGAACATTGGTAAAAATTTCCAGTTTGAACTTAGAAATTCCAATGCGGAAATTATTTTTAACTGTAAATCATTGTCTATTGCAGAAATGAGTCTGGGAAGGAATAGATATAGTACTTGTGTGCATTTCTGCAGTCACCTTGGAGGAATGATTTTTTTTTTCCCCCCAGTGAAACTTAAAATGTTCAATAGAAGTAACTGAGAATATTCTTTCCAAACTTTCTCGGTTCCTTGGAGGGTTCAGTAGTCATGGCTGGTTAAACATGTAATTAAAATTTTGCAAGAAATCAGATCCTTTCATTAAACAGATCAGATTGAATCCTGTTTTCAGCTTCGTAACAACTGATAGTAAATAATATAACCCAGAATTGGCAGTTGTGATGATGACAAAACAGTCATTAATTGCTATTGTTGCTGCATAGCTCTGACTGCATCTTCTAACATCCACACATACAGAATGAAATCCAGAATCTGTAAGTCTCTGTCAATACAATTTTGCTCCTCAATGGGCACTACGCTTGTCTAGAATTTGTAATTTGCTTTTGAAGTACAACTTTTTCTACTATTTACAGTATATACATATATATCATTTAAAATGTTATAGCCTGTGGAAGGAAACACAGTTGCATTTTTAAGTTCTGTCATTTCAACCACTGAGCAACCTCACTAGCCCTGAGGAACTACTCTTAAGTAGTGTGTGTAATTCTTTTCACATCCTGATTCAAAGAATGTAAGTTTTTAAAAATTAGCTTTTAATGATAATTTATTCTTGACCTTAATCCTATGTGTGTACACAATCTTCATTTCACTTTATCTAAAATAATTTAAAACGTAACTTTAACTGCTATTTATTTCCTAACTTCTTGTCCTGAAGGCCACTCACCCATTGCAAATAGTGCTGCAATAAAACGCATAAATAACAGCAGTGGAAGTCAGTCCCACATCTCACAAGATCTTTAACGGACAACGTTGTGAAAAAGTCATGTCTCTGGCATCCTTTTCTCTCGTCTCAAAATTGAATGAATAAGATATAATAATTTTGTAAACTAATCACACTCTCGATGTATCATAATTTTTCTGTTTTCCTTTTCCATTTTTGCCTTTACCTTTACATTATGCATAGATTAGAGGGAAAGGATGCCCATTGGATTTGGTGAGAACTGTGGGATTGAATTCCACTACCTATCAAATATCGAAAATCCTAAAAAGAGAAGACATGGAGAGGATGTTTCCTATAACCAGAGGGCACAGTCTCAGAATAGAATGACATTCCTTTAAAACAAACATGAGGAACTTCTTTAGTCAGAGAGTGGTGAATCTGTGGAATTCATTGCCAGAGATGGCTCTGAAGGTCAAGTCATAGGGAATATTTAAAGTGCAAGTTGATAGGTTCTCGATTAATAAGGATGTCAAAGGCTGTGGGGAGAAGGCAGGAGAATGAGGTTGAGTGGGGAAAATAAATCAACCATGATAGAATTGTGGAGCAGATTCAATGGGCCAAATGGTCTAATTCTGCTCCTGTGTCTTACAGTCTTACTCCAGCATCACTTTTACTGTGGCACCATCAACAGGGAATTTTTAGGATAAATGTAGTTATTGTGCAGTCTTCGGAACTAATCAGAGTGAAGTATTCTTACAGCCAACAAATCGTCAAGTAAAGTGCAAAATGATATTTAAAGTAATGATTTTACAGAAAGTCAAGTTCAAATTGTGAGATCATTGACTTGAGCCTCTTTCTACGACGTGTATGTATGTGTAAAAGTGAGAATTGCAGCTGTGGAGAGAAGAACAAAATTACTCTTTTAAGAATCTGGCCCTTATCATGCTTGGTGATTAACTTCACCTTCTGTGAATGTGTATACTCTGCTATCAGGCGTACTGGAATGTGAAAAAGAAAATGAGAGTTTTATTTTATTAGAAGTAATAGGACAATCCTGCCACCATCATACCCAACTGAACCCTAACCCCCGCTGCCATCTAATTCAAAAGAACAACAAATTTCATGGCTTAAATTCTGTGACAAATTTTAAGCAAAGAAATGCCGACGACAAACGGATTTCAAATGAACCACCAAAAAAAATTGATTTCTGAGCATGAAACTTGCATCCTATAAAGAAATAACAGAATTGCTGCTTGAGTTACTGTCTTTTGTGTTCAGGGCTAGGCTAAAATGTTGTAAGTTCTAAAGCACTCAAATAAATCTTGCACAAACAGGTAGGTTGTACTCTATTATGTTTGCTATTCTGTTTTGATATAATTTAATTAGAATCTGGATTATCTACAAATGATGTGAATCCATTGATGATTGAAACTTTACTTACAGTATTCTAATATAGTACAGTACTAGAACAAATCATCATGTGTTTGGATAATATATTCAAATAATTTATACTACCTGTCCTTATGAATGCAATTTATATAACACATTATTTATGTGGGTTTTTCATTGGAAAGAGAAAGAAGACTGCAATACCTAAACCAATATTAAAGGTCCTGTTAATCATTAAATGTCTCACAGGTCTTTTATTTTTATGTACATTTGGAACCAACATATTGAAATTAAGTTTTTAAAGATTCACGTCACGTAGTAGAACTGCGTTTATAAGCTTAGGGTATATTAATGAATATGCTCGATCCTGTCTGATCTGTCTCAGGTGTATTGCTTTGGTAGGACCCCTCTATATCTGAGGCTGAAAGCCTTTGGTTGTCTGTACAGGATGAAGGAGAGAAGCAGCCTAAAGAGGTGGATCACCTCATGCCTATCATCATGCCTGTCTCTGTACCTGTAAAGCCTCTGCCTGCTGAAGCCAGCAAGCAGGCCACGAAGGACAAGCCTACCAACTCTGTTTCAGATGACGAGATGCCAGTCCTCATGAAGATGACTGATTCTCCACCAAACGCTTCCACAGTGGCCCAATCCTGCTCATCCTCTGTGAGTGCTGCCATTCTTGCTACTGACCCAGCCAGTGTTGCTTTGTTTGAAACCCTTTGCTTGCTGATGGAAAACTATGGTGGCATGTGCTGCAGAGTTTTGGATCACCCCAGACTACTGCAAAAATGCCAATTGAAAAGGACCATTGAATTGAATTGTCAACTCAATTTAGAGTTATAAAGTGTAAAATTAATGGATCTTTCCAGTAAAGGAACCTCTTTTTAAACTGAGAGTTTATTAAAATTTATACACTGGTATTTCGCCTGGTGCTCAGAGTGTGTTCCAATGGAATCAGTGCTAATAGGGGTGATTATAATGTTAGATATTATTATAAGTGTGTTAATAGCAGTGCTGCTCTCCAGGGAATCTGGCAAGAACCGCTGCTGTCTGATGGTGCTCGCATAGCAACGAATCAGTGCGGAGATGCACTGGTGTTGGCTGGGCCAGCTGATCGGTACTAAGATGTACGGCTCGCCCAGGTGGGCAGTTGCTGGGGACAAGCGGCACCAGCACCGTGTGTTGATATGCTTCCCAGATCTGGTGGTCACTCTGATCAGCATTTGTCTGGCTGCACTGCACTCACCAGTAAGCTTCTGGTTTATGGAGAAACCTCGGGGCTGGGGAGAGGTGTGTAGCGAAACAAGGGTTAGTAGCAGCCTCACATCCAACAGGTGCTGATGAGATAAACACTTGGATTTGGCTGGTCCAGTCACACATTGTCCCTAGCAAAGGCCCAGGGTCACCTTGTCATGTCTATGTACTGAGCAGCCACGAGCTCATTCCAGCCCTCAGGGAAGAATACTCAAACATAGGTAATTTTTATTTGCTATGGAGGGCAGGTGTTTATGCCTGGTTCCTGGCATAGCAGCATACACTGCAGGTGGGTGTTTTTTCTAAAACATGGGGAGAGAGGACTTACCACCTATGTATGTTTGGACTTGAGAACCAACAGCAGGATAATAAATGGGGACTTTTGCAGGGTAGCTCTGGCCAGATACCAGTGTATAGACCCACTACTCCTGAAGTTGCAAACATGCTCTGGATTGTTAATTCTTTTGAGGTTCTAAATTGTTTTTTTTCCCCTGGAATGCAAAGGGATTCATGTGCAAATCAATTTTTGCGGTGTTTGCTTTTCTCTGCGTGCTGTTGTCTTTCTGACCTAAATGTGACTTTGAAAAGTGCGCCTCCTGTACGCTTAGATTTGCAATTCAATTGCTTCTTCCTTTGTTGGCAGGAAGTTCTTTTGTCTGTTACTTTTCCAGAGAGCTCACAGAAAGTACTGAATTCTGTTTACTTCAGCAGCTCCAACAACAAAATATTCATAGTATTATCAGTGTCAGTCTGATGGCAGCTGAGCAACATATTGAGCAGTGGAATTCAGTAGTGCTTTCATTCTGCCTTTAAGCAATGCTTAAATCTGCCCTTTATAGAACCAGTGTTAAAAGATTTTAAAAACTAGTTTTATCTGTCATACGTACATCAACACATACAGTGAAACATACTTTTTGAATGTTCTTTTTATTCATGAAGTTGTTTGCTGGTTCTCGGAATCATTATCTATCTTCATTTTTGGTTGACTGCTTTCTTACCTAGAAACAGTATAAACAAAGCCAGCCTTACAAAGCAGAAGCAACATTTTAAAAGGTGATTGATTTCAGTTGGAGCAAACCTGGTGTAACTATCTATATTTTTAACTGCTTGTTTATTAGTTCTGCAGAGATGAAGTTGGCAGCAATGCAATCAGTTCTCCAATGTTTTGACATTATTTGTTCATTTTCTTGTTTTACCTAATAACACAATAATCATATAGTAATAACACAGTCATCTTACTGGTACTGTGCTGTGTATAAATTTTCCTGCTATGTGCTTGCCTACCAAGAGCTCTTTCCAATATGGACTCAGAATACGGAGATGCCAGCTTTTATTGTTTTGCATAATTTGTGTTCCTTTTTCTTTCCATGCGCACTGGGTTCTTTCGGGTTTCTTGCTTTGCAGCTGCCTGTAAGCAGACAAATCTCAAGGTTATATAATTTATACATACTTTGATAATAAATGTTTGTAGCCTTTGAATTTGATTGTGGAAGGTTAAATAATGAGTGGCACAGAGTGAAACTGATGGAGTGGCTGCCTTGATTCAAATCTGACTTCTGTAGTTGCCTGCACATTCTTGATTTGTCTGTGTCTACTTCTACTGGGTGCCCTCCCCCCCCCCCAAAAAAAGGGCAAACTGCTTTAAGTTGCTCTGACTGTGCACCTGACTGGTGGAACATGGCAAACGTCAAAAGAAAAAGTTGGGAGAACAAAGTGGGTTTGGAGTAGGACTGGTAGTAAATGGACATCAAGGGCTTGGTGGGTTAAATGGCCTATTTCTATGCTTTATCTCCCTATGATTAAAAAGAAGCACAAAATAACAGTGAATTCCTTCATGTCAAATTAGATCCTGTGAATGAGCTTTATTTTGAGGATTATTACAATGATCTGTTGCATTAGCCATTATGTTATTCAGTTTTTTTTCCTGGTAGCAGTCTTTGTGCAGAAATATGGTGTAGTGGGCACCAAATGCTCTCATGCATCTGCCTAATTTATTAAGTTTGCTGGCTATGAGGCATCACCTCAATTCTGTCATTCACTGGTACCTTTTCATATGTTCCACAGAGAGAGATTGCCTATTGCCCTGTTCAGATCAAATCAACACAAACCCAGTATCAAGAATGAATATCAGTCAGTGCACTGAATCTAGAAGTTAGGACATTATGTTTCGGTTTCATAAGACATTAATGAGGCCATATTTGCAGTACAGAGTACTGTTTTTGGAAGGATATACTTAAACTGAAATAGTGCAGAAAAAGATTTACAAGGATGCAGGCAAGACGAGAAGTCCTGAGTTATAGGGAGAGATTGGTTAGGCTAGGTCTTTATTCCTTGTAACATCGGAGAATGAGAGGCAACATTGTAGAAGAGTTTAAAATTATGTGGCACGCATAAAATGGATTGAGGTCTTTTCCCCAGGGTAGGGGAGTACAAAACCAGGGAGCATAGATTTCAGGTGATAGGGGAAAGATTTAAAAGGGTTCCAAGCGGCAACTACTTTATGCAGATGGTGGAGAGTACATGGAACTATTGTACTTGGTTGAGTCAGGTGCAATGGTTTCATTTAAGAAGCACTAGGATAGGCTAAATGCAGGAAATTGGGACTCAGTTGGGTGGGTACCGTGGTGGGCATGGACTTGACAGGCCAAAAGGCCTGTTTGTGCTGTATTTAATGTTATGGATAGATTCCATTATTCCCTCTAACCCTTTAAATAAAGAGTGAAATCACACAAATTAAAAAAAAACATCGAGGGATTGAAACATTCGGTTGCACCCCTGCCTTGATAGAAACTGGAAGAATAGGTTTGACAATACTTTGTTCTACTGGAAATCATGGCGGATTCTACAGGCAAAACTGCCTCTCCTATGATACGTAGAAACATAGAAAACCTACAGCACAATACAGGCCTTCAGCCCACAAAGCTGTGCCGAACATGTCCTTAACCTGAGAAATTACCTAGTGTTACCCATAGGCCTCTATTTTTCTGAGCTCCATGTACCGGTCCAGGAGTCTCTTAAAAGACCATATCGTATCTGCCTCCTCCATCGTCAGCAGCCCATTCCACACACTCTCCACTCTCTGCATTTTTAAAAAAAACAACAACTTGCCCCTGACATCTCCTCTGTAACTACCTCCAAGCACCTTAAAACTGTGCTTTCTCATGCTAGCCATTCCAGCCCTGGGAAAAAGCCTCTGACTATCCACGATCAATGCCTCTCATCATCTTATACACCACTATCAGGTCACCTGTCATCCTCCATCACTCCAAGGAAAAAAGGCCGAGTTCACTCAACCTATTCTCATAAAGGCATGCTCCCCAATCCAGGCAACATCCTTGTAAATCTCCTCTGCACTTTTTCTACGGTTTCCACATCCTTCCTATAGTGAGGCGACCAGAACTGAGCACAGTACTCCAAGTGGGGTCTGAACATGGTCCTATATAGCTGCAACATTACCTCTCGGCTCCTAAACTCAATCCCACAACTGATGAAGGCCAATGCACCGTATGCCTTTTTAACCACGGAGTCAACCCGCGAAGCAGCTTTGAGTGTCCTATGGACTTGGACCCCAAAATCCCTCTGATCCTCCACACTGCCACTACCATTAATACTATATTCTGCCATCATATTTGACTTACCATAATGAACCACCTCACACTTATCTGGGTTGAACTCCATCTGCCACTTCTCAGCCCAGTTTTGCATGTTATCAATGTCCTGCTGTAACCTCTGACAGCCCTCCACACTATCAGAAAATTTACTAACCCATCCCTCCACTTCTTCATCCAAGCCATTTATAAAAATCATGAAGAGTAGGGGTCCCAGAACAGATCCCTGAGGCACACCACTGGTGACCGACCTCCATGCAGAATATGACCCGTCTACAACCACGCTGTGCCTTCTGTGGGCAAGCCAGTTGTGGATCCACAAAGCAATGTCCCCTTGGATCCCATGCCTCCTTACTTTCTCAATAAACCTTGCATGGTGTACCTTTTCAAATGCCTTGCTGAAATCCATGTACACTACATCTACTGCTCTACCTTGATCAACGTGTTTAGTCAAGCACTCTGTCTCTGTCATGTCCATCTCTCTATTGCATGTAGGAGATGAGTTTATTGACCTCAAATTTAATTCTTACAGTTGGAGGAAGGCCTTGCAACCTTTGTGGTAGAAACTGTTGTAAACCAATACAACGTGTGTTTTGAAGTCCACAGCCGAGCCATTCTTGAGTTGGTGACTTTGTTAAAGCAGCTATTATTGGTAGAGTAAATATGGAAGGGAGGCTTGTGTTTGTATCTCTGTAACATTGTCATGTTCTCAGGTCATTGAAGTCCATGGACTTTGCTCTTGTGTTGATGCCTTCTTTTGTGTTTGGGTAAAATAAGATTGCTGTTAATCCTGCATGTTATAATGAACATGGCAAAAATTCTTCTTTGCTCCCATTAATAAAGCTTTGGAAGAGGTGTGTTTTGATTTCATTGACAAGTTTTGTTTTCTGCACTAATATGTATCAACGGATGTAGATAATGAAATGTTGTTTTGGTTTGTCATTAATCTTCTTGTGATCAGCGATGCTTGAGGTTTGTAATTTCCATGGGTTTGTGTGTTTTGTCCTGCCATTTTTTTTTTCAAACCTCAATAACTGATTGCAGGTCTGTTTTTAATGTTGGGACTTTGAGGAATTATTCATTTGGTAAAGAATGGACATTACCTTTATTTAAAAGTGAATCCATACAGTAATGTTTTCTGGTAATTTGCTGTGTTTATGCAATTACAATTAGATGTATAAATATGACCGATTTAAAATAATCTGGAAAAACAGTAAAATTCTAATTGTGAACATTTTAGGAGATTGTTCGAAAGTGTCAACCCGTCGATACACAATCAGAAGATAACTTGAAACCACGTCAAGACAAGAAGAAATATCGACATAGGCCAGAGCCTCTCTACATCCCTCCACCTTTCGTCAACCTCTCTGCTTCGTATCCAGGCGCAACGCTATACCAAAGTCAGCTCCGTTCACCAAGAATCATGGGTGATCACCTGCTGGACAGGACCCAAGAGCTCCCTCCCTACACACCACCCCCAATGCTGAGCCCAGTGAGACAGGGCTCTGGCCTTTTCAGCAGCGTCATTTCTTCACACGGTGGCACTTATCCAACGCTGCCCATCACCCCTTTAACTCCACGAATACTGCTTGGTCGCACTAGTGAGTATTTTATATTTAACTACATTGGCCAATCCTTGAATTATCCGCTTTGTAAAAGTAGGTTTTAATTTGGCTATTTTCTAACATCAGCTTTTTCATTCTGATTTAGTTTTGCCAGATAACAGTATTCTCCAACTCCAGCTGTTTAGCCAGCTCCAAACTTATCTCTTTTACATTGGATAAATGTTAGTCTCTACAGCAAAGTATCTTCATGTATTTCATAGGTGCTGGTGAGCTTGACTATGTTTTACTTTCTGTCCACTGAGTAAGAGATGCAGCACAGCTTAACTGGATGCATTTTGATATGTTTTGCATCTATCAGCTACTTGGGATAAAATCATAACTTTAGTAGAAATCCAAATTCAGATTAAACTCTACGATTAACTAGGGTTATTTATATCATACTGATATATTTAGACTCAATGGGTAACGGAATTTAGGAATCCATGTACATTTTTTAAAAAACCTTGGCATATATGTAAATAAAAAGACTAAGAAAAATATGGACAGATTAATGTCATCAATACTCATAGCTTACACCTTTAAGCCCTACTCTCCTAGTTAATTGGTGCAGGGCACCAACCAAAGTGTATATAGTTTTGCTGATGTGCTGCGAACAAAACTAATCAAAGTGCTCCAGTTGGATTCTGTGCTACTAAAATTAAAATCAGAAGTATCTTTCAGTTTTGAAGACTATATGCCAAGTATAAGAATTTCTTCAGTTTTGAAGTAAAAGGAGTTGATGGAATGGGTAGGGTTGGACTGTTCTTTCTCTTGATCAAAACAAGCAGAGAAAATACTAAAATTGGAGCTAACCCATTCAAAGTTAGATTAGCAAGTGCCATTTCACACATAGCAGAAGTTTTCCACACTAGATGTGAGGAATAGTGCGTTGATTAAAATTTTAAAGTCTGGTAAAGTAAATTCTATTAAGGAAAAAATTACCGAGAGATATGGAACAAAGATGGATAAATTGAGTTTAGGTATTCATCAGCTCTGATAAAATTATATCTGATATAAGAGGCTCAGATGCCTAAATTATTTACTCCAGATTCTATGTTGATGAATGTCTTCAAATAAAATAAAATATTCCCAGAAATGACTAGGCTGAAGGTTAAAAACTTCTACTTACTTAGCTAGGACCAACTAGTGACATCTACTTTACTTTTAGAAATAAAAGGTTGTATATTAAATTTCACACGTGCTGAGCATCTTCCCTTATTACTGTTTTGCTCTGGTTTCAGATAGCATTGATGCAACGACAATAACCCCTGGACCTGGGGAACAGACTGTTGACATTGAACCGTAAGTGGTTACTTTTACATATAACAATGTAGTTGAGAAATCTGTGACAATGAATTCCACAGGTTCCTCTGGCTGAACAAATTACTCTTCATCTGTGTTTAAAATGGATACCATTCTATTCTGGGGCTGTGCACTCTGGTCCTAGTATCACCTACTGTAGGAAACATCCTGTCCACATCCACCCTATCTAGGCCTTTCAATATTCGATAGGTTTCAATAAGATTTCTCTCCCTCACCACCCCCCATTCTAAACTCCAGCAAGTGCAGGCCCAGAGTCATCAAATGCTTCTCGTATGTTAACCCTTTTCATTCCCTGAATAATTCTCATGAATTTCCTCTGGTTCTCCGATCCCAGTAAGTCTTCTCTTAGATAAGGGTCCCAAAACTGCTCTCAATACTCAGTTCCGTCTGACCAATGCCATATAAAGCCTCAGTGTCACATCCTTGCTCTTATATTCTAGTCCTCTCAAAATGAATGCTAACATTGCATTTGCCTTCCTTACCACTGACTCAACCTGCAAATTAATCTTTAGGGAATCCTGCACAAGAACTCTCAAATCCCTTTGGCTCTGATTTTTGAATTTTCTCCCCATTTAAAAGTTAGTCTATGCTGTTATTCCTTCTACCAAAGTGCATGACCATACATTTCCCTACACTATATTCCATCTGCCACTTTATTGCCCATTCTTCCAATCTAAGTCCTTCTGCAGGCTCCATGCTTCCTCGACACTAACTGCTCCTCCACCTATCTTTGTACTGTCTGCAAACTTAGCCACAAAACCATCAATTTCATCATCCATACCATTAATATATAACGTGAAAAGAAATGGTCCCAATATCAACCCCAGTGGGGCATCACTAGTCACTGGCAGCCAACTAAAATAGACACCCTTTATTTCCATTCTTTAGCTCCTACTGAGTCAGCCACTCTTCTATCCATTCTCATATCCTTCCTGTAATGCCATGAGCTTTTACCTTACTAAACATTTTCATGTGCAGCACCTTGTTAATGGCCTTCTGAAATCTAAGTAAGCAAACTCCACTGACTGTCTTTTGTCTACCCTGCCTGTTAGTTCCTTTATCAGGCAAGATTTCTCTTTGCCATATTTTATCATGTGCCTCCAAGTACCCCAAAACCTCATCCTTAATAATGGACTCCAACATCTTCCCAACCACTGTCATCAGGTTAACAGGGCTATAATTTCCTTTTTTCGGTCTCCACTCTTAAAGATTGGAGTGACATTTGCAAATTTCCTTTCCTCTGGAACCATTCCAGAATCTAGTGATTCTTGAATGATCTTTACTAATGCTTCTACAGTCTCTCAAGCTACCTCTTTCAGAACCCTGGATTGTAGACCATCTGGTCCAGGTGACTTATCTACCTTCAGACCTTCCAGCTTTGCAAACACCTTCTCTCTAGTAATAGCACCTTCACTCACTTCAGTCCCCTGATATCCTTGAATTTCTTGCATACTGCTAGTTTCTTCCAGAGTGAAGCATGATGCAGAGTACTTATGATCATATAGCATTTCTTTGTCCTCATTACTACCTCTCTAGCGATCCAATATCCACTGTTTCCGCTCCTTTACCATACATATATATAGATATATAAATCTTTTGGTATCCTCTCTGATATTACTGGCTAGTTCACCTTCATATTTCATCTTTTTTTTTAGTTGCCTTCTGTTTATTGAAAATGTCCCAATTCTCTAACTTCTCACAAATTTTTGCTATATTATATGCCTAATTTTTGCTTTTATGTTGGCTTTGATTTCTTTGTCAGTCACAGTTGCCTCATCCTCCCTTTAGAATATTAGTTAATCTTCAGGATGTATCTAGCCTGCACTTTCCAAACTGCCCCCAGAAATTCCTGTCATTGATGCTCTGCCATCATCCCTGCTAGTATCCCCTTCCAATCAAGTTTGGTCAGCCCCTCTTTCATGCCTCTGTAATTCCCTTTACTCTGATATACCTGACTTTAGCTTCTTCCTCTCAAACTGCAGGGTGAATTCTATCATATTATGATCACTGTCTTCTTAGGGGTCCTTTACCTTAAGCTCCCTAATCAAATCTTTTATTTACACAACATCTAATCCAGAATTCCCTTTTGAGTGTGCTCAACCACAAGCTGCCCTAAAAAGCCATCTCGTAGGCATTCTACAAATCCACTCTTTTGGGATCCACCACCAACCTGATTTTCCCAATCTACCTGAAATCACCCATGACAATCGTAAGATTGCCCTTTTTACATTCCTTTTCTATCTCCCGTTGTAATTTCTAACTCACATCCTGGCTACTGTTTGAAGGCCTGTATATAATTCCCATTAGGGTCCTTTTACACTTGCAGTTTCTTAACTCTACTCACAAGGATTCTACATATTCTGATCCTATATCACCTCTTCCTAAGGACTTGCTTTCATTTTTGACCAACAGATGCAACCATCCCCTGTGCCCACTTGCCTATTCTTTCAGTACAATATGTATCCTCTGATGTTAAGCTCCCAACTATGATCTTCTTTCACTCACAACTGTGATGCCCACAATGTGTATGGGGATAGTTGCATCCTAATTGAGTTACTGGAGGAGAAGCACTCTAGAGGCCTGGACTGCGGATCCAGTGACACAAGTTCAAATCCCACCATAGTAGCCAGGGAATTTAAATTCTGTTAATTACCTAAATACTGGAATTAAAAGGAGGAAGTCATTAAATTTTTCAGTGGTAACCATGAAAATTTCAGCTTGCAAAAACATAATTGGCTTTTTGATTTCTTAAGAGGAAATCATGTATTGTCCTTAACAAGATTGGACAATATGGAGAACTGTTTACTACCAAAGACTTGCCAACCTGTTGAGTTCCAAGGAATCTGGAATGACCTTTAGATGTTGATCTTCCTAATAACACGTGTCGTTGAGTAAATTAGTTTGTTAATTTATCTTTCCATATTCATAACAATTTTGAAATGACTATAAAATACATTATCTAGCATGTTTTGTGAAAGACAAGCATTAGCAGAAATTTTAACACTAAAATTAATGATTTAACTTTTCTTGGATCAATGATGAAGATTACTTTTTTAATAAGAGGAATGTATCTCATGAATTAGCAATGATTGTTGATTTATTAACAGGCTAATTTTTTTTTTAGTAGAAGTTTGTAAAATGTGACTCCTGCTACAAAATTTGAAGTCACTTCACTAACTTTGTTACTATTTCATATCTGCTTACATGTTCACACTTTAAAAAAATTTTGTTAGGCGAATCAACATGGGGTTGCGGTTTCAAGCAGCAATCCCAACTTTGCAAGACAGGTCACTGGCTGAAAAAGATGTCTGTAAAGCAGACTTGGTGTGGAAGCCTTGGTGTGAGTTGGAAAACCCAGAAGTACAACAAAAAGGTATTAATTGATAACAGTTTATATTGTACATTGTTAAATACATTATATTGAATGGCTTCAATGGAAAATATTTTTAAGTAAAAATTTGTTTGAATCGCTCATGAAGTATAAGTTCTAAACCTTTCTATTGCTGCCTGGTGAGGCTTAATAACATATGTTGATTTTGATTCGATTTTGAAATGTGCTTCAGAAGACTCTAGGATTATTTTAGTGATTGCTCTTTCAAATTTGGTTACAAATTAGTATTAGGCTGTTTGCACTCTGTACTGAATTAAAGTTTTCATTGACTCTCATGGTGAATTTCTTTAAAGGGTGCTCATCTTCCTATCCAGTTGCTCATCATTTTACCTGTTAGTAAGAAGTAAATATAATATAGCTCCAAATAGCTGAGGTAGGATTGCGTTGTCCTGCACTGCAGAACAGAAAACTCCCAGTTTTCACCTGTGTTCCCTGAGTTGGCTAATTTCAAATGGAATGACAGTAAGATGCTATACCAAGACAACTGTAGACTGGATGGAGAAACATTTTTTTTTGTTTCTCTTGGTAAAACAAACCTAAGACCATGAGATACAAAAAGACTAGTTGTACACTAACTGTACATGTTTGTATGATGAATAATAGGCATTTAAATATTCTATTGTTGAACCTTGTATTGGGATAACCATGGTTAAGATTGATTTGCTAATGGGAAGATGTGATGGACGATGGTATAAAACCATTGTTAACCTGTGTCTTGGATGTTCTGTTCTGAGAAGAATGGATGCTACCATCATAAGCTCCAGTGCCAGAATCGGTGTATGAGAGAATGGTGAGAGTTTCATTTTAAATTCCCACCATTCATCATCCCTTTAAAGTATTGTATATTCCTTGTTTGTGGTCTCAGTGCATCTCTGTTCAGCAATACTTCCAGAATCTGAAATTCTACCTTTCTTTAAATACAGTATCCAGTACTGATTTGTCAACCCAGTTTTATTTTTAACTTTTTTGCTAATGAGGCATTATCCAATAAAACCAACCAATTTTTACTGAAAATGCATTTTTGCCCAAAATTCAACATTGTGCAGCTAGAATTGAGCACAATATGTTGAAATCAGTGCACGCAAGACACTTGAGATGTTATTACCTACTTAGTTAATTGAACCTCTGTATTCTTTTTAATTTGCAAACTCATTTTAGGAATTTATTTCGCTGGAATTCTCCTTCAAGGGCAACTCTATGGTTATGTTTTTTCTAGCACGGAAATAAATTTTACCTTTCCGCAATGTCAAATTATCACAAAAATGTTTTTTTTTCTTAAGTTGTCGTGCTGGTGAAATGCAGACATTTCTTTTCCATTGCAGATCACCAATGGTCACCATTTACTGATCAATTGATCTGTCAAATTGTACTGATGAAGCAATAACTGTCAACCAAGAGAATTCATCTCTTCTTTGAATTGAGTCATGTAATTCTGTTGTATTTAATATTCCTTCTGAAGTCGGTGCTTTTGTTTAAGTTTATAAATTATGAACACTTCACTTTCTTTAATGTAGTGGAAGATATGCTGAACATGGCTTGCTCTAGTGTGCTGCCAGGTGGTGGGACAAATAGAGAACTTGCCCTACATTGTCTTTTTGAGGCAGGGGGGAACATTTTGGTGAGTGCTAAATTAAAACTTGGATTACTTGCCATTAACGAGACTGTATAGAGTTTGTATAACTTACTTTTCAAACTTTAACAGTGATTATTGATATTTACGAGGGAAAATTAAAATACTTGTCAAATCTCTCTCTCTCTTTCTCTCTCTCTCATATATATAATATTTAAAAAAAAATTGTTTATAAGTAAAGCTAGTGTCTTCAATTTGATGTTATAACCGGCTCATTTTATTCTATTTAACTTGCCCTTCAGAATCATTGTGACTTATTTCTATATATAAAAAAACACTAAGTTGTTTAGTATCTAATAAAATTCCGGTAATACTGTTTCTTTGTAGATGTAAATGGTAGCTATGGAGAAACCATGATATATTTAAGGAAAACCATCCATACTTCATCCATTCATTCATGTTAATTTTTTGCATACTTTGCATGGCTAAATGGAGTAGAAAAAATGTCAAGAAAGTTAAGAAATGTTGGCAATTTACAAATAGTTTACCATCGGAGTAACAGTTAACATTTAGGGTGTGGTCATTTATTTCAAATTTTGGGGTTAATTTATAAAGCCAGGAGGATAATTGGGTCTGACTTTATAATTTCTTTGCACAAGCAGTCAGATATTGTTACAAAATTTTTAAAATGGCAATTTAAATGGAATAGCAGATTATTCCGAAAGCAAATTGCTTTCCACAATTAAACACATCTTTGTTTTACAGTTTGTTTTGAGTAAGAACAGCACATTTGCTGTTAAATTTGAAAGTGTTTTGTAATGCAACGTCTCTGCAATATAGCAATGTAGTGTTCTAATGCTGTTAATGACTTTCCAAAAGGAAGGACTGGTGAGCATTGGTTGTACTTTCAGGTTGGAATTTAAGGTTTACACTCCTTAATTTACACAAGTTAATTCAAGTAATACTTGGTTTCAAATTTTTATTGATCTATATGTGATACAAAGCAGGCAAACTGGTGATTTGTTAGCATGATGACGGGCAAATTCATTACATAGCATCACACAGCTGAAACTACTTACTCCAACTGTTTTTTTGTTTTGGAGGTTTCATAGTCTGTTATCGGGAAACATTCATTTTTCAGTGTTACAGTTTAACGTAGCACAAAAGAGTATAGATAACCTGAATTGTTCAAAAATCTTGCCTGAAGTAATAGACTTGAGTAGAAACAGGGTCAAGGGATTAAAATAAAACATGTTTTGTGACTTTTTTGGTTTACACATTTACTGTCACTTAGTCACATCAAAACTTTGAATAGATACATTCTATTTTAATCTTATTGTTGTTTCCTGTTGTACTAGATGGCCGTGGAGGTTTTGTTGATGAAGATGCCAATTAAAGACAAATTCCATCCATTGGCAGACTATCACTATGCTGGTATGTAGCTTTCTCCACAATTTCTTGCTGGTCAAAATGTCCTTGTGTCGCAGGGTTTTACAGCAATCTGTCATGAATCTTCAAAGTTCTTGTTACTTATTTGACGGTAAGAACATTCTAGGTAATAAGGATCAACAAAAATTCCTGTGAACACTCAGCAGCTCAAGCAACATGAGAGGGGAGAGGAGCAATAGATGTACTGAGTCAAGGACCTTTCATCAGAATTAGGACTTTAGTTGAAAGTCTCCAGCACTTTTTTTTGCATTTCCAGTATCTGCAATTTTTGTATTACACCTGATTAGTTGTATTAGTTATCAATTTATGTTGATCAGAATCAGGTTTATTATCACTGGCATGTGTCGTGAAACTTGTTAACTTAGCAGCAGCAGTTCAATGCAATACATAATATAGAAGAATAAATAAATAAATCAATTACAGTATATGTATATTGAATAGATTTAAAATAATGCAAAAAACAGAAATAATATATATTAAAAAGTGAGGTAGTGTTCAAGGGTTCAATGCCCATTTAGGAATCAGATGGCAGAGGGGAAGAAGCTGTTCCTAAATCACTGAGTGTGTGCCTTCAGGCTTCTGTACCTCCTACCTGATGGTAACAGTGAGAAAAGGGCATGTCCTGGGTGCTGGAGGTCCTTAACAAGATGCTGCCTTTCTGAGACACTGCTCCTTGAAGATGTCCTGGGTACTTTGTAGGCTAGTACCCAAGATGGAGCCGACTAAATTTACAACCCTCTGCTGCTTCTTTCGGTCCTGTGCAGTAGTCGCCCCCCAGACCAGACAGTGATGCAGCCTGTCAGAATGCTCTCCACGGTACATCTTGTTACGTACCCCGTAACTGGGTTTGCCAAACCAGCAGAAATGGATCACTCAGTTGGAGTCTGGATTACTAGAACTAAGAAAGTTTTATTAAAGAAACAAGCAACACAGTAATCGAAAGGATAATAAATGCAACAGTTCAGCAATGATAAACACACATGTGCACAGAATTAAGATAACAGGATCAATCAAGCTCTATTGTTGTCTAGGGGTAAATGACCAATTTCAAAGTGACGCGAAGTTCAGTCCAATTTAGTTCAGTTCGCAGTAATCGTTGCCGTGGCGATGGACAATGTGGGGGGAAGGAGAGAGAGAACAAGAACGAATGATCATTCAAAACGGCTTCCACACACAGACCTGCGATATTGCTCACAAGCAGCTTTCGGGCGAGTCCTTTGTGATGTCACCTGAGGTCACCGACTGTGGCCTCTCCTCCAGATGCGGTCAATCCTCTGCAGTGAACCTGGCACCCAAGCAAGGGTGGACACACACCTGGTTCCCGCTGATAGTACCTTTCCACCCTGTGCGTCTATGGCTTGGTTCCTCAACCAGCCTTCCAAACGACTCCCGCCGACTTGTGGGGGGGCCCCGCTTCCAGGGTCTCGTTACCTCGTGGTGTCGTGTGTGTCTTGCCTTAGCGAACCTGTCCCTTTTTTATCCCCCTGCTGGGGTATCCCCTGTCCATCACACTTCAAACAGTTCAGGGTTCAAAGGGGGAGCCGATCTTGACAATACCCAGACTGATAACTCCTTCATTAACATCTCCAAATGCTGCTTCATTGTGTTCCTTATCTCTCCCTCCCCTGAGGACAGGTGGCAGACCAACTGCTGATGCCACTGGTGCAAGCCCAGGCCAGCAAACATCTTAAGTTATGTGTATTCTCGTCACAATCTATAGAAGTTTTTGAGTGTATTTGTACATGTGTATCTACTACAACAACACAAGTAAACAGAAGTAACAAATGTATTTGGTTTGGTGAGACAGGCTTTGTTGAAACTGCTATTCTGTTTAAAATGGCATTCCTTTTATTGGAAGAACATATCTGGATCAGGCAAGCTCTTCTTTCATTGCATTTACTTTATTCATTGATTTTTGATCTACATGTTACACCAAAGGCACATCCCCTCATCTCCCTTCTACCTCATGACTGTGCCAGTGGTCCTGACTTAACATGCTGCTTGTGCATTACCAGTGCTCTGTAATTAGAAATCCAATTCAAACATATATAGGGAGCCATTGTTTGTAATAGCACCATGGAACATTACAGCACAGAAACGGGCCTTGTGGCCGTTAGGCCCTTCTTGGCTGTGCCGCACCATTTTTCTGCCTAGTCCCACTGACCTGCACCTGGACCATATCCCTCCATACACCTCTCATCCATGTACCTGTCCAAGTTTTTCTTAAATGTTAAAAGTGAGCCCGCATTTACCACTTCATCTGGCAGCTCATTCCACACTCCCACCACTCTCTATGAGAAGAAGCCCCTCCCTAATGTTTCCTTTAAACTTTTCTCCCTTCACCTTTAACACATGTCCTCTGGTTTTTTTTTCTCCCCTAGCCTCAGTGGAAAAGGCCTGCTTGCATTCACTCTGTCTAAGCCCATCATAATTGTATATACCTCTATCAAATCTCCCCTCATTCTTCTACGCTCCAGGGAATGAAGTCCTAACCTATTCAACCCTTCTCTGTAACTGAGTTTCTCAAGTCCCGGCAACATCCTTGTAAACCTTCTCTGCACTCTTTCAACCTTATTTATATCCTTCCTGTAATTTGGTGACCAAAACTGAACACAATACTCCAGATTCGGCCTCACCAATGCCTTATACAACCTCATCATAACATTCCAGCTCTTATACTCAATACTTTGATTAATAAAGGCCAATGTACCAAAAGCTCTCTTTATGACCCTATCTACCTGTGATGCCACTTCTAGGGAATTTTGTATCTGTATTCCCAGATCCCTCTGTTCTACTGCACTCCTCAGTGCCTTACCATTTGCCATGTATGTTCTACCTTGGTTTGTCCTTCCAAAGTGCAATACCTCACACTTGTCAGTATTAAACTCCATCTGCCATTTTTCAGCCCATTTTTCCAGCTGGTCCAAATCCCTCTGCAAGCTTTGAAAATCTTCCTCATTGTCCACTACACCTCCAATCTTTGTATCATCAGCAAATTTGCTGATCCAATTTATGACATTATCATCCAGATCATTGATATAGATGACAAATAACAATGAACCCTGCACTGATCCCTGTGGCACACCACTAGTCACAGGCCTCCACTCAGAGGAGCAATCCTCCGCTACCACTCTCTGGCTTCTTCCATGGAGCCAATGTCTAATCCAATTTACTACCTCTCCATGTATACCTAGCGACTGAATCTTCCTAATTAATCTCCCATGCGGAACCTTGTCAAAGGCCTTACTGAAGTCCATATAGACAACATCCATTGCCTTCCCTTCATCCACTTAACTGGTAACCTCCTCGAAATTGTTTAAGCATGACCTCCCACGCACAAAGCCATGTTGACTCTCCCTAATAAGTTCCTGTCTATCCGAATACTTGTAGATCCTATCTCTTAGTACAGGTCTCCCCTGCTTTTTGAACGTTCGCTTTATGAAACCTCACTGTTACGAAAGACCTACATTAGTACCCTATTTTCGCTTTCAGAAGGTGTTTTCACTGTTACGAAAAAAAAAATCAGCGCGCGATAAAAGGCAGCGTGCCCCAAGCAGCCGCTTTCCCCCGGATTCTCGACAGCATTGCTTAAACACGAGCCTGTGAGCAGCTGTTTGTGAGATGAGTTCTATGGTATCGGAAAAGCCTGAAAGAGCTCGTAAAGGTGTTACACTTACGGTAAAACTAGACATAATTAAGCGTTTTGATCGTGGTGAACGAAGTAAGGACAACGTGAGTTTGGCTTGTGGAAGTTGACGAAGATGATGTTGAGGTTTTGGCATCCCATCACCAAGAACTGACAGATGAAGAGCTGATGCAATTAGAAGAAAAAAGGATAACAATCGAAACTGAATGAGTAATGATGAAGTACGACTTTAATTTTGAAAGGGTACATCGGTTTAGGGGATATTTGCAAGATGGTTTGAGTCCTTATTAAAGAACTGTGTGATAGAAAAATAAGCGAGGCTCAGCAGTCAAGCAAGCCTTCCACATCAGCCACAGCAGACGACGAACCTCGACCTTCGACGTCGAGACAGGCAGAGATAGAAGAAGATGAACTGCCTGCTCTAATGGAAACAGGCGATGAGATGACACCCCAGTGTCGCACCACCCCAACCCCCAGGTCACGGACAGATACCGATTCGCGGAGAATGCAAAGGTAGCTGGGAGACGCACAGCACATCTTTAAGAAAGAAGCCGAATGTATCACTCAGCGGCCTGGAGGGTGGGGGGCCACTGCACCACCCAAACTCCGACTCAGTCTAACACACCATCAGTGTGCTCGGTGCGGTCCCGATTCTGGTAAGTGATACTACACTGTACATACATTATTTCTACTTTATATCGGCTGTGTATTTTTGTGTTATTTGGTATGATTTGGCAGCTTCACAGCTTAAAGGTTACTGGAGAGCGCTTGTGCGCGTTTTTGCCAACGGCGCTTGCGCGAGATTTTCACTCTGGAGAACAGTTCAGTAATGATTGTGGAAAAGTATTTCTACTTTATATAGGCTGTGTATTTATCATATCATTCCTGCTTTTACTATACGTTACTGTCGTTTTAGGTTTTGTGTGTTATTTGGCATGATTTGGTAGGTTATTTTTGGGTCTGCGAACGCTCTCAAAATTTTCCCATATAAATAAATGGTAATTGCTTCTTTGCTTTACGATATTTCGGCTTGCGAACCGTTTCATAGGAACGCACTACCTTCGGATGGCGGGGGAAACCTGTACTCCTTCCAATAATTTACCTACAACTGACGCAAAACTTACCGGCCTATAATTTCCCAGGTTACTTTTAGAGCCTTTTTTAAACAATAGAACAACATGAGCTATCCTCGAATCCTCTGGCACCTCACCCATAGATACCGACATTTTAAATATATCTGCCAGGGCCCCTGCAATTTCAACACTAGTCTTCTTCAAGGTTGGAGGGAATACCATGTCAGGTCCTGGGGATTTATCTACTCTGATTTGCCTCAAGATAGCAAGCACCTCCTCCTCTTCAATCTGTATAGGTTCCATGACCTCACTACTTGTTTGCCTTATTTCCATAGACTCCATGCCAGTTTCCTTAGTAAATACAGACACAAAAAAAACGTTTAAGATCTCCCCCCATTTCTTTAGGTTCCATACGTAGCTGACCAGTCTGATCTTCAAGAGGACCAATTTTATCCCTTACTATCCTTTTGCTCTTAATATACCTGTAGAAGCTCTTTGGATTATCCTTCACCTTGACTGCCAAAGCACCCTCGTGTCTTTTAGCCCTCCTGATTTCTTAAATTTTATTTTGCACTTCTTGTACTACTCAAGCACTTCATTTGCTCTCTGTTTCCTATACATGTCATACATCTCTCTATTCTTTATCAGAGTTCCAAAATCCCTTGAGAACCAAGGTTCCTTATTCATATTCACTTTGCCTTTAATCCTGACAGGAACATACAAGCTCTGCACTCAAAATTTCTCCTTTGAAGACCTCCCACTTACCGATCACATCCTTGCCGGAGAACAACCTGTCCCAATCCACGCTATTTAGATCCTTTCTCATTTCTTCAAATTTGGCTGCCTTCCAGTTTAGAACCTCAACCTGAGGACCAGATCTGTCTTTATCCATGATCAAGTTGAAACTAATGGTATTATGATCACTGGAACCAAAGTGCTCCCCTACAGACACTTCCGTCACCTGTCCTAACTCGTTTCCTGATAGGAGATCTGATATTGCATCCTCTCTAGTTTGTACCTTTTATATATTGATTTAGAAAACTTTTCTGAACACATTTTACAAACTCGAACCCCTCTAGACCTTTAACAGTATGGGAGTCCTAATCAATATGTGGGAGGAAATGGCAGTAGCCAGAGGAAATCCATATGGTCACAGGGAGAACTTGTAGAATTGATCTAGACATCAACCAAGGTCAGGATTCAACCCAGATATCTGGCAATGTAAGGTAGCAGATCTGCAAGCTGGATGACTGTGATGCCCTATTTTCTGAAGGTAAGTAATCTAACATAGAAATGTAGCTAATCCCTCCCAAACACATAAACAAAATCAGGTGGATAAAATTTCTTTGTATCATATCTGAAATAGATTAAATGGGATTTTGTATTAAAATATAATTCAGATGATGGTTGGGGCTTGTGCTTATGTCTGCTTGTGAGATTTTTCCAAAGCTTGGCATTTTTACAGTCAACCTTCATTACATTAGTGTTACTGAATGGTCAGCTCACTCATCTGACAATGATGGACTGCAGGTTGGACATCGCAGAGGGAGAATCTGCCAGGTGCTCTCTACAGTCAGGCCACCAGTGGAGCAAAACTTTTATGTGACTTAGCAGTATTTTGAACTGCGACGTTTTGAATAAAGCTTTAATTTTCTAAACTAGGTGAAATAGTTTTTGCTGTACTCCTCCAGTCGCTTCAAGATTTTATATTTGCTTGTTGCTAATAAGGGATCAAATGCAGTTCTTTGACTCTTGGAACAATCATTATTAAAATGATTGGAGGGCTCATCATACAAGTGTAACAAATTCATGCATGTCGCCAGCAGCAGCAGTTGGTTTTTTTTTTAGTCAGAATTGACCGCTAAATTCTGTCAACAAAATAAGTTTTGACACTTATACTTAACAAACATCAGCATTCGGACGTGGCTGTGAAACTAGAAGCACCACAGCCTGAAGAAGCTTGTGGCAAGAATGACCTTTTGTGGATTCATGCTTTGTGTTTGGGTTTAGAACACAGTTTGAAATGGTTGTCACTGATGATAAGCTGCATAGCCTTAGAGTTCGACACTTGGTTCTGTTGAACTGCTGAAGTACTTCCATTGCCAGTATTTGAAGTGATTGCTGTTGTTTTGTCTGATTTGCCCACTTGGAAGACAACGAGTCAAGCTGGAAGCAGTGACCTTGAAGTCAAGACTAGAGGAGAAATTAAACTTACTGGGAAAACATCAACAACTTTAAAAGGACTATAATAAAATTGTTAAAAGGATTAAAGATTTAATATTAATTAGAAACTTTTTATAAAAAGTGCAGGATGTCTGGCAGGTGCAGTCTCATTTGGATGACTTAAAAAATCTTCTTCATGAAGACGTTGCTAGACAGTGTAACTTGCTGTTGTCTTTAATGCCTATCTCTGAAGAAAATAAACTGAAAACTATGCAAGTATTGATACTCTCATTAATACGATCACAACAGAGGCTGAATAATGGTCGAAACAAATATGTGATGTTGAAGGTCAAATTGCTGAAGGAAATGAAAATATTTATAAAGCCACAGGGCAAACTTTGACTAAGTATAAAAATGTTTTCAGGATGACATGCACCCTGAAGACATTGTGTCCAATGTGTGTTGGAAGAACATGCGGAACATATTTGGAGAAACCAAACATATTTGGAGCAGCTTAAGTTGCAGGAAGAAATTGCAGCCAAGCTGGCCAGAGATAAAGTGCTAAGGCTTCAAGTGCTGTGAGTGCTAAATGTGCTCCAGCAGGACAGTTGTATGCTATGAGTTCCTATATTGACATGGCACAGAGAAAATCCAGCAAACTCAATGTCCATTTGGATGCACTTGGTCATCAAATGTCTATGAACCATGAGTTTGGGCCCCAAGGACTCATTCGGGCTGTTCACTCTCAGCTTGCACCAAGGAGGCACTCTGAACCTATGCCATATCCAATCGCACAAGGTACTTCTGAGGACATTAATTTACAGTTTGATGACATTCGTGTTTCAGATGATAAAAATCTAACTAGTGCACTGGAAGCCATAAGGACACAAAAGGAAATAATGTGTTTAGTAATGAAACAACAACGCATTGCACCTCTGCCTAAAAGACAGATTCAAATCTTTGATGGCGATCCATTGCAGTGTCATTCATTTATGAGGCCTTTCGAGAAGAGCATTGAAGGCAAGACTGATGATTCTGGTGACTGTCTCTAACAATTCACTGGATACGTTAGAAAGCTTGTCAAAAGCTGCCAGCAGGCCAGCCCGGAGCAAAGATTTCTCAAGGCCCAAGCCTCACTGCAGGAGCATTTTGGTGATGAGCAAAAAATTGCTGTGGCCAACATGGGAAAGGTTCTTTCTTGGCCACATATCAAATCAGAATACATGTAAGCTCTTCAAGATGACAGTATTTTCCTTAGAGGCTGTTGCAATGCCATGGAAGAAGTGCAGGACATGTAAGAAGTACTGAGCCTATGGCAAAACGTGAAGTTAAAACTGACCCTGGAACTGATGAAAAAGGTGCCTATTTAAAGCAAGCCATGAAACAATCAAACACAGCAGCAAATAATGCCCTGCTATCAAATGGCCTTACAAATAACATCCTGGTATGAAATGGTAGTGATCATGATTGATAGTTCCTACAACTCCAGTTTGGGTGCAGGCTAAGAAGAGTAACAAGACAGTGGTTACTTGTGCTTTCCAAGGTCAAGGAAGTACAGTGAGCCTCATGAACAAACTCAGCCTGACAGGAAAGGAAACGCGCAGTCTCTTAGACATTGTGAGTCAAGAGAAGGTCGTGAGTAGCTAGGTCTTTTCAGGATTTGAATTGGCTGGCTGAGATAGTGTGAACTGCCTAACATCTATGCGCAGGAAAGTATGCCTGCTTCAGAGAAAACATTCTTTGTCAGAAGGATCTTCAGGAATGGTCTCATCTGAAGCATATTCATTTGCTGGAAATTGTGTCAGAAATTGAGCTGCTTATAGGGGTGAATGTGCATAAAGCATTGGAGTCATTGCAAATGATTCACATTGTTAATGATGACCCTATGCAATCAGAGCAATGCTGGGTTGGACTGCTAATGGACCATTGAAAGGAGACTATGATGGTAGAAAAGACAACACTAAACAGGATTTCAGCTTTGCTCTTGAATGAGCATTGGCAGCAGCAATTCAAGAGAGTTTTGTGAATGCAGTCAAGAGGAACAACCTGGTTTATCAGGAGAAGGTCACAATCCAGGATAGACTGCTTACCAGAAAGAGGAGATTTGTGTGAATGTTGAGATTTCGTGTCTCCTGAGTCTTCGTAATATGTAGTTGTAATTATTTTAATATAATAATTAGGATGCTGGAATGTTGGAGCCATATGTCTGTTCTCTATCTGAATTGTAGTCTGTGTTGCACATTTATGATGTTTATTTTGGTAACTAGTCACATGAGTAGGGGTGTGATAAAAGCAAAGGGAATAAGTTACTTAATCGTGTTCTGTTTGGTGCTGGAGGCCAATGGACATCATATCTTTTGTTAACCACTTAATTATACTTATTTACACAAGTTCGCTGAGCTTGCATTACTTCAAGATTGTATGTTTGCTAGTTGTTAAAAAGGATCCAATACAGTTCTTATTCGACTCTTGGAACAATCTTTATTGAAGTGATTGGAGGGCACATCATACAAGTATGACAAATTTGTGTGGGTTGCCAACAGTGGCAATTGGGTTAGCCAGAATTAGCTGCTGTAGTTACAATTTCATGCAGCTGTACCATGTCCCCCCCACCAGTCTTCTCTTCCCACAGTCACCAGACAACCTGTTTATCCTCCCTTTGTTCACCTTTCCCACTCCCTAAAACCTTTCTGTCCCACACCACTTCCAGTCACCCATTGTTCAGCTTATTCCCCCCGACCCACTCCACCCCCCACAAGATGCTGGATATCTGGAGTAACACAGGCAGCATTGATGGAGGGAACTAAATGGTCAACATTTCATGCCGAGACCCTTCATGTGGCTCTGGGTCTGTGCCTCGGCCTGAAACATCAGTTGTTTATTGTTTCATAGATACTGCCTGACCTGCTGAGTTCCTCCAGCATTTTGTGTGCGTTAACCTCCCTGGTACTAATGTATGCCAGCAACCTTTCCTCTTCCCCCTTCAGACCTGATGTAGGACCTTAATCCAAAATGTCAACTTGTACCTTCTGCTTCCACAGATGCTGTTTGATTTGCTGACTTTTCCAGCAACCTGTTTTGGTGCCAGGTTCCAGCACCTGCCATCATTCAGTCTTCATTAAGAAGAACATATGTGTTTGGTGGACTACACTTAATTTCCGAGCCCAAGTTTGTTGTGGATTTATGGTTACTATTTTTTTTTATGTTCACATGTATTGAGATACAATGAAAAATCTGTCCTCCATATCATCCATTCAAACTAATTCATTAGCACTGTTCATTGAGGTAGCATAAGGTAAAACAATAACAGTGTGCAGAATAAAGTGCTAAATACAGAGAAAGTGTGGTGCAGGCGGACAGTAGGATCCAAGGTCACAACAAGGTAGATTATGGGGTCAAGAGTCCATCTTACCGTACTAACGAAACATTCAATCCTCTTATAACGGGGGGGGGGGGGGGTAGAAGCTCTCCTTGAACCTAGTGGTACATGCTGTCAGGCTTTTGTATCTTCTACCTGATGGGGTGGAAAAGAGAACTGTCCCTTTCTTCGATTATGCTGGCTGTTTTTACTGATGATAGCAAGAAGTCCATGGAGGGAAGGCCAGTTTCCCTGATGTGTTGAGCTGTGTCCACAGCTCTCTGCAGTTTCTTGTAGTTGTCAGCAGAACAGTTGCCATACCAAGCTGTGATGCATCTAGATAGGATGCTTTCTATGGGGTATCAATAAAAAGAAATGGTAAGGTGAATGGGAATGCCAAATTTCTTTAGTCTCCTGTGGAAATAGAGATGCGGGAGAGCTTTCTTGGCTGTAGCATCAGCATAGTTGGATCACGATAAGCTCTGGGTGATGTTCATTCCTAGGAACCTGAAGCTCAACCCTCTTGACTTCAGCACCATTGATGTCACAGAAGTGTGTACGCTACCCCACTTCTTGAAGTCAGTGACCAGCTCCTTTCTTTTGCTGACATTGAGGAAAAGGTTGTTGTTATGACACCATGTCACTAAGTTCCCTATCGCTTTCTTGTACTCCAGCTCATCATTATTGGAAATATGGCCTACTATGGTGTTATCATCTGCATATTTGTAGATAGAGCCTACTCTGCCCACACAGTCGTGAGTGTACGGGGAGTTTTATTAGGGTTTGAGGACATAGCCTTGTGCAGCACCAGTGTTGAGACTCATCATGGTAGAGGTGTTGCTGCCTATTATTGATTAGTCTGTTGGTCAGGAATTCAAGGATCCAATTGCAAAGGGAGGTGTAGAGTGTCAGATTTAGGAGTTTGGAACTGAGTTTGTATGGAATTATAGTATTGAAGCTGTAGTCAACAATAGTTGAACATAGATGTCTTTACTGAACAAATGCTCCAGAAATGAGTGTGGAGTTTGGGTGATGGTTGTCAGCTGTAGACCTGTTTCAGCAGTAGGTCCATTGCAGTGGGTCAAGGTTGTTTGAGAGGCTGGAGTTAATGCATGCCATTACCAGTCCCTCAAAGCACTTCCATATTGTTGGTGGATGTCAGAGCAACCAGACTTTGGTCATTTCCTCTCAGTAGTATTTCCCTAGGAAGTGATTTAATTGCTTTGATTTCATTTGCTTTTTAATTCTTAAATGAGTTATTAGTTTCTAGAGTTAACTGTGTCCATTTTTTCTCTCTCTAGTATTTGACTTTTAAACTTAGAAAAAATGGAAGGTACTGGAAATAACTCATAAGGTTGATGAAATATTAACTTTGTTTCTTTCCCCATGGGTGCTTTTGATCTGACAAGCATTTCTGACATTTTTCATTTATTTTGAAAATTTCCTCATATACAGTATTTTGCTGCTACAGAACTTCATTTTGCTTTTAAAGAAACATCCAATAAAATTGTTCAGTGTTGGTATGCAGATGTACTGAAAGTAACAGTGTCTGCTCTGCCTTTGTTAGAATTATTTCCTTCCTGACTGGCCGTGTACAATAAATGGACATACTTGAAAAATATACCTAATTGGGGATGACTGAAGATTGTACTTCTAGTTAAGTAAAAAATTTTGAAATCTAGGTCCTTTCCTCATTTCTACTACTTTCTCTTTATGTCAGCCTCTGAACTTGTACCTTTCATATATGGCTTGCTATATGCCTCATGCAGTCTCTGGAGTATAGAGTTTGTTAGTGGTACAGCAGTTAATATATTTATTTTCACTGATTACAGAAATATAGAGTTCATTGTGGTAGTACCTGAGGAAGAACTAATTGAGTAATGGCTTCATTACTAACTTTGATTTTAAAAACTAGATGATTGGACAATGTGTTAATCATATTGAAAACATCCAGAAAGTAAGTGGAGGTCAATTACAGCAGCAACAGAAGGCCAGCCAATAAAGTAAATGAGGTGGAAATAAGTCCCTTTCTGTCATGGAGCCAAATTAGAGAATTCAGATGAAAGGTCATCAGCCTGAAACATCAATTCTACTTTTGCCTTTGTATATGCTTGATTTCCTGAGTTTTTCTGCTCCTGAGTAGGCAGCTTTTCCTTGCTTCCCATTTCCTGCAGTAATGTAAACCATTTTAAGAAAACTAACATATTCAAAACACAAAAATATCTGCAGATGCTGGAAATCCAAAGCAATACACACAATACTGCAGGAATTCACCAGGTTTGGCAGTATCTATGGAAAAGAATAAACAGTTGACTTTTTGGGCCAAGACTCTTCTTCAGGACTGGAAAGGAAAGGGGAAGATGGCAGATTAAAAAGGTGGTGGGGAAGGAGAAAAGCTAGAAGGTGATAGGTGAGTGGGAAAGGTAAAGTGCTGGAGATGAAGGAATCTGATAGAGCGGATAATGGACCATAAGGGAAAGGAAAGGAGGAGGAGACCCAGGGGAGGTGATAGGCAGGTGAGAAGAGGTAAGAGACCAGAGTGGGGAATAGAAGAAAGGAGAAGGGGAGGGAAAAAGAAGAGGGAAGAAGGAGAAATCGATTTTCATGCCATCAGGTTGGAGGCTACACAGATGGAATATAAGATGTTGCTCCTTCATCCTAAGGGTATCCTCATTGTGGCACAAGAGGGGCCATGGACCGATTGATTGATTTATTTATTTATTCCCCCCCCGCATGGGGAATCAGAATTAAAATGTTTGGCCACAAAAGGCTGAAATTTGGGCCACAAAGAGGTAAGTGCCTGGAGGAAGGTTAGTGGGGAGGTACACTGTTTCCCCTCCCCACTAATCCCCCTCTCAGCACTTATTCCTGCAAGGGGTCAAAATGCTATCCCTGCCCATTCACCTTCATTCAGAGCCCCAAACAATCCTTCCGGGTGAGGCAACAAAATCTGCATATCTGCTGGGGTTGTCTTTTGTATCCAGTGCTCCGATACGGTCTTCCCTACATTGGTGAGATCCATTGTAAATTGAGAGACTGCTTCTTTGAGCACCTCTGCTCCATCAGCCAAAAGCAGAACTTATTGGTGGCCAAGCATTTCAATTCTGATTCCTGCCTATCACCTTCCCCTGCGACCCCTCCTCCTTCCCTTCCTCCTATGGTCTTCTCTCCTCTGCTGTCAGATTCCTTCCTCTTCTGCCTTTTATCTTTCCTACCCACCTGGCTTTATCTAACTATCCTCCTGTCCCTCCCCGCACCTTTTTACTCTGGTGTCTTTCCCATTCCAGTCCTGTAACATCAATTGTTTATTCATTTCCACAGATGCTGCCTGACCTGCTGAGTTCCTCCAGCATTTTGTGTGTGTGACTTATTAAACCCAGTTGCAGTTCAGATGGTGCAAATTGTATTAAATTCAATTTGCAATAACATAACACCACATAAAACTTAAATGTCTTGATTTAATTCCTGTCAAATAAACAATTACTGGCAACAACAAGTTGGTCTCCATAAATAGTACCACAAATTTATTTGTGACATTTAAAATTAACAATTGACATGAAATTGATTGCATAAAATATTTTCAAAAGGTAGTGTAATTTTTTGTATTGAGGTTGTGTACATCACAGCCTTATTTATGTTTTAGTGAATCTCATATTTTACTTTCTATTTTACAGTATGTGCTATTTTATAAAATTATATCATTCAAATGTATTAGGCCATGGTTTGGTAGAACGGGTAGAAAAGTTGTGATCAGAAAGTAATGAAGAGAAGTATGAAGTGATCCATTTCAGTAGAAGGAGGTTCAATGAGGCAATGTAGATTGAAGGGCACATTCCAAATCATGTAAGCATGGAGTACCCTGGGGGTTTATCTTTGAAGGTACCATGAAATAATTTGTAAAGGATATGGATTTTGGGCTTAACTGCAAGTATTGAATAAAAAATGAAAATGTTATTCTGAACCTTTATAAAGCTATGCTTGGGCTACAGCTGGAGTATTACAGGCTGCTGTTTATTGATTTGAACTTGGCATTCAATACCATCATCCCCTCCTCAGTTTTAATCAGGAAGCTTCTGAACCTGGGCCTATTTACTTCCCTTTGCAATTGGATCCTCAACTTCCTCATCAGGAGCCCACATTGAGTACAGGTCAGTGATAACATCTGTCCACTGACATACAGCACAGGTGCACCTTAAGGATGTGTGCTTAGCCCACTGCTCTACTATACGGATAGACACAGCTCAAACACCATTTGTAAATTCACAGATGAGAGCACTCATTGGTAAAATATCAGATGCGACAAGAAGGTGTACAGGAGTGAGATGGATTGGCTGGTTGAGTCGTGTCACAATAACCTCACACTCAGCATCAGCAAGACGAAGGAATTGTTTGTCGATCACAAGAAAGGGAAGTTGAGAGCTCATGCACCAGCTGTTATTGATGGGTCAGCAGTGGAGAGGGAGAGCAGCTGAAAGTTCCTGGGTGTCAGCGATTTGGAGGCTCTGTCCTTGGTCTAAAACATGCAATCACAAAGCAGGCACAGCAATGGCTTTACTTTGCTTGGAGTTTGAGGAGCTTTGGTATGTCACCAAAGACTTACAGATTTCTACAAATGTACGGTGGCGAGCTTCCTGAATGGTTACATCCTGGTATGGAAGTTCCAGTACACAGGATCAGAAGAGGCTGCTGAGGATTTCGTACTCAGCCAGGTCCATCACAGGCACAACCCTCTCCACTGCTAAGGGCATCTTCAAGTGTCAGTGACACATCCATCATTCACAACCCTCACCAGCTAAAACATGCCTACCGTCAGAGAGGAGGTAGAGGACCAGGAAAACTCACACTTGATGATTCTGAAATAGTGTCTTCCCCTCTGCCATTAGATTTCTGAACACAACCTTTTATCCCTTTTATGTACTATATATTTGTAATTAATAATATTTTATGTCTTTGTACTATACTGCTGCTACAAAACAACAAATTTCATGTCGTATAAGCCAGTGATAATAAACCTGATTCTGATTCTTGTAGTCACCACACTTTTGTACAGATCTAAAAGAACCATACAAGATTGTGACAGGTTTTCACAACATAGCCAATGTTGCAAGATCTAGGGGAGACAGATTTAAAGCTTTGTGAAGGAGATACAGAGGGGACGTGAGAAACAACTTTTTTCTGACATTAATTGCTATTAACTTGGATTTCATAGAAGGATTGTGCACGCAGAGGAGATGTATGATTTCAAAGGGAAATTGGGTTGGAACTTGAAGAGAAAATAAATCTACAGAATGATGAGAATAGAGCAGAGAAATGGGAGTGACTGGATTGCACTACAGAGAGCTGCTGTGGTCGACAGGCTGAATAAGCTTCTGTTGTGTAGTATTCATAAATAGAAATTGTAATAACTTATTGAGGATTACAGAAGGTTTATCTGTAGGGGTTAGAACTGCGTTTTTTTTATTATTACCATATGTAAGAAAGTAACATCAAGTCAAATCATCTGCTATTATCTTCTTGGATTTGCACAGAGATAGGCCCATAACGGGGGGCCGCCGGCTCTAGGACAGTCATGCTATGAAGAAGCTCTGACTCCAGCAGCTCTCAGGCTGGGAAATCTGCCACTAAACTGTCCGGTTAATGTTAGTATAAATACAGTGACCCCATAAATTGAATAAGAAATGTCCACTGCCAGCAGAAGGTGGAGCTTTTTAGTTCCATTTAATTTTGTTAGTTTAAATGAATTTAAGTATGTGTATTTTTTTAAATTTTTATTTCTAATGGGCTTTGAGTGACTTTGAATGTGGCTCTCAAATTCATCTACAAATATTCAATAACTTTGACAGTTTTGGTAGTTAATTAGCCTAGGGGTGGGATTTCATCAGCTGTCAAAGCCATTCTGTATTACAGCTCACCACTTACACTGAGGGACCTTGGATTTGCTGTGATGAGCGGGGCAGTATCAGTGAACTGAGAGACAACCTCTCGCCAGATGGGATTGCTTTAGATCACGGGTATAGGTACACCAAGGGACTAGTAGACAGTGACTTTAGGACAGCAGATGATCTGCCCTGTTTTTGATTAATTGAGCTGTAGTGTTTCTACTTCCTAATTCTTTTGCTTTCCTTGATCCAGTTATTGTTGAGGAAATTACAACTTACTCAGTTTAGATTTCTTCCTCCTCTTCAATATTTGCTGAACCCTTTTGATCTGCATTAGTAAACAATGGGTGAAATAGGTTTTGGTTCAGGTTTCAACCTTTGGTTGAAAGTCGACTGACTCAACACAGTACAAGGCTCTGTTGTGAATAACAGGCTGTCAGACACTTCATCAAATGCTAACCTCTTCAGAAGAGCCGGGGAGTTAAGGAGGGATATAAATAGAATTTGTGCAGACACTGTTGCGTCAGCTGACTAAACATTTAAAATTACATTAGGAATCAGAAATTCAACCAAAATGAAGTATATCCAATAAGGAACTTGGCTTTACCATTCCGTAGACCAATGAATTGAATGGGATCCTGTAGTTAACAATAGAAAAGGTTGGAAACATCCATTTTCTGTTTTTATTTCAATTTTCCCACATCCTCCAATTTTTTTTTTTGATTTTTATTTCTGATTTTTGTGCCAGATCTGACCTGATATATTGTAGGATCGGAGAGGATGATGTAATAAATATCCCAAGGTTTCATACTTAATATCACCCTCATATTATCATGCATTCATTATTTTTTTGGTAAATTCTCAGTTCCGTAAAATAAGAAACTCCTCTCATTCATGAAGCCACTAATCAGATCTAGAAATTTATTTCCTGAGATTCAAATAATGTGAACATGATCACTCATTCACCCTGTGTCAGTCCTTCTTGGATGAGAGCACAATGAAATATATCATGCAGGTTTAATTTGTTTTTATATTTTATTTATTATGCAGGCAGAACATAAAATTTAGTTGTCATTGATAAGTAATTTTATATGTTGTACTGTGTATAGCTAAATATGAAGCTTTAAACACAGGGTCTGGAGTTTAAATACTTCCAGACAACAGGGCATTTAATAAGATTATGAACTTAGTGCCAGTCTGGCAAATCTCAATTTCAGGACAGAAGCAGTGACTATTTCCTTGAATTTGGGAACGTACTATTAAGTGGAAAATGCAGAGATTGTTTGTTTGAACTGTTCCATATATAATAAACCCCATCCTTTTGTTCATAGGCTCTGACAAATGGACAACAATGGAAAGGAAACTGTTCAACAAAGCCCTGACTATACATAACAAGGACTTCTTCCTGGTTCAAAAAATGGTAAGAGAATTGTTGTAGGGCTCGTGCAATGTTAAGTCAAAAACTACTGCTTTGCTAGAGCAGGGGCTCTTCGCATATGAAATTAGTTTGACTTACTTCCTTCAGCTTCTTTTGGTTGGAAGGGCAAGCTGATACTTTGTTGGCAGTCCCTCTGGGTCCTCACTGACATGCTTCTGCTCCATTTCTATAGGTTTAAATGTGGCTAGTGGGGGCAATCCTCTCAACATTTTATTTCGGCTACTGCATACTCCTTAATGGAGCTTCTTGTTTTTAATGATCCTTCTGCACTTTTGAGCAGTAATGGGCCAGGGATTGGCCCAAGCGAGTCAAATAGTTTTTTTTGTCCCCCAAGAGGTATCAAGATAATTCTTGAATCTTTTCCTCCATTCACCTTGCTGTCTGTTGCAATGACTGGCTGTTTTGGGCGTGTGATATTGAACATGTTGATAAGTGTGATCAGAGCTTGCATGCTGTGGGTGTTGGTCTAGGACAGAACACCAAGCTTGAATCATTGAATCGTGAAGTTCCTCGTCAGATTCTGCCTTTGGTGAGGGGTAGCTCCAGAGGTGTGAAAAGTTGTTTTATTTTTCCCAAGATCTTGTAGACATTTTTTTTTGCATCGGGATCAGAATTGTTCTCCTGAAGCTGGTGGGTAGAGAATCTTGTTTGGTGTGAGGCTCATTCTGCCATCTGCTTCATTAAGCAATGTCAGTAATATCTTACAATTTGTCCTTTAAGTGTTTGCAGGTTTAAATGTCAGATTGGAGTGGTCTTGGTTTTGGAAGTACAAGTGATGTACATTGAAAAGTTTCCCCACTTCTCATATAGATTACCTTCAGCCCAACAGGAAACTAGTTGGTGTGGTGTAGCATTGCTTCAGAGAAGGTTTAGTCTGATGAGGCAGCCTTGTTTGACAACATTCTACGATGAGATGGCTGGTAGTGGATTGTGACAAGAGGATATTGGAGTAGCATCACAGTATGGCATATAGTTGAGCAGATTGCGAAGCCCATGCCTGGGACTGTTAAAAGCCTGCAGAGAAGTGAAAGAATCAAATAAAGTTGGAGAACTTCTTTTTTTAAAAAAAACATAACCATGAATGGTGTCAGTGTTACAGGCATTCTGAGGAAAGATGGTATAGGGAAGAAGAAATTGGGAAAAGGAAAATAGTGCACGTACAGACAGGGATATATAGGAAAAGATTAGGTGGTAGAGTATGTAGAATGCACTGTCAGGTATGGAAAAAGAAATGGCTCAAATTAATTTGGCTGAATTACAAATTTAAAACAGCCTGGCACAGAATGCGGAGAAGGGCCAAATGTGGAAGGCAGTTGATTACTCAATCGAGTAAGAATCAATAAATGTGATGAACGTTCCATGCTGCAACTAGAATTGTCAAAAAGCTTAAATTCAATTGATCAATGAATGTTACATTAGATAATGCACAATGCTATTCACTTTCCACAAGTGCATTACTATTAGAAATTAAAGATCATTTGTAATACAGTGCATTCTGGTTAATTGGGTCTTCAGTTAAACAAGGCAGATGCTTATTTGGGACAACTCTTAAAGATCAAACCTAATCAAGAAAATTGCCAAGATTCCCTTCATTTATTTGGGACACTATACCGCTTAATCGGGGCAGGTGACTGTTGCCAAATAAGTTCTAACTAGTGTCAGTCGCGCACACTTGTGTGGCCATTAGACTTTACGTCATGCTTAAATGAACAGTTTTTTAAAATAGTGTCAGTTGCATGTGTTTGTGTTTAAAAAGCAGTGATTTTTGTCTCTGATAGTTTGCGAGAAATAAGCAGTAAGACAATTCCAAACTGTTTTGCTCACCATGGTTTCAAGCATTCAGGCTTGGAGATGCCAGAAGCAGCCAGGAATGACATTGAAACGATTTCACGACTTCAACAAGTTAGGAACTAGAAAAAATTTGAAGATATTGACAATCATCTTGAATGTTACAATGAAAATGAAGATATGGAGGATGCAATTGTTGATGGCATTGTATGAACCAGTCCATTGTCTGCACTGATTTTGGTGTTTGCATGCGCTAGATGGATTCCTCTGATAATTATTGGGAACAAATACACAGATTTATAACCTGTAGTAGTATTAGTAGTGTTTTTTTTTCTTGCCCTTAACTCTGAGTGGAGTCATCGGGACGGCGTTTTTTTTTTTAGCAGGCTTTCTTATTCTTACGAGGCCAAGTTGCTAGCTCGACGCTTAACCCAGCACAGATGGAAAGCGTGCAAGGGAGCCGGCTGGATTTAAACTCAGGAGCCTTCGCTCCGAACTCCGGCGCTGATGCCACTATGCCACCAACCGGCCCAGAAGTGTTCTAATTTGTTCTGTATTTCATTTAAATACATAACTTGCTATTCAGCTTGTCTTTTTATGCCTTTTTTTTAAAAAACTATTTCCCTAAAACTTTGGCTAATTAGGGCAGTCTCTTCATTGGGCCAAAATGTACAAGTGCTGATGTGTCCCAATTAACTGTATAATAGATGGATTTGCAAATGGGATAGAAAAGGCATGTAAAAGGGGAATGTTACAATAGTCATGGGAGATTTTAATACGCAGGTAAATTCGGAAAATCAGTTTGGTTTTGGATCTCAAGAGAGAGAATTTGTAGAATGCCTACAAGGTGGCACTTTAGCGCAACTAGCGGTTTAGCCCATTTGGCGGAAAAGGCAAGCCTGGATAGAGTGTTGTGTAATAAACCAGATTTAATTAGGAAGTTTAAGTCAAAGGAACCATTAGGAGGCAGTGATCATAAAATGATAGAATTCACTCTGCAGTTTGAGAGGAAGAAGTTGGTCAGATCTGTCAGTATTACGTTGGAGTAAAGGGAATTTAGAAGCATGAGAGAGGAGCTGGCCAAAGTTGATTGGAAGGGGATACTAGCAGGGATGATGACAAAACAGCAATGGCAGGAGTTTCTGGGGGCAATTTAGAAAGCACAGGATAGATACATTCTAATGATCAAGTCATATTCCAAAGGGAGGATGAAGCAACCCATGTCTGACAAGTGAGCTTAAAGGCAGCAAAAAGCAAAAGATAGAGTATATAATTCAGCAAAAAATTGTGGGAAGTTAGTGGATTGGAAAGCTTTTAAAAATCAATAGAAAATAATTTTAAAAACCACAAAGAGAGGGAAAAAAATCTGAGGTTAAGCTAGCCAATAATATCAAAGAGGATACCAAACATTTATATAGATATATAAAGAGTGAAAGAGAGACAAAAGTAGATATTGGACCGCTGGAAAATGATACCGAAGAGATAGTAATGGGGGACAAAGAAATGGCAGAGGAACCTAATACATATTTTGCGTCAGTCTTCCCTGTGGAAGACTCTAGCAGTATGCCAGAAATTAGGAAGTGTCAGGGGGCATGTGTGAGTGCAGTTGCTTGATAAGCTGAATGGTCTAAAAGATAAGTCACATGGACCAGATAGACTGCACCCCAGAGTTCTGAAAGAGTGAACTGAAAAGATTGGGGCAGTTCCCCTCCAGCTACATATTCATTTGGGTAAATCTCTCCTTCAACTCCATATTGAAGGTGTGACTATGGGAATTCACATGGGTCCCAACTACCTCCATCTTTTTTGTAGGTTATTTGAAATAGTCTTTGTTTCAGTCTTTCTCAGGTCCCCTCCCTCAACTCTTTTTTTGGATTTATTGATTGCATTGGTGGTGCTTCCTGCATTCAAACACGGAACTCCAAAAATTCATTACTTTTGTTGCCAGATCCACTCTACTCTCAACTTCATGGTCCATCTCTGATTCTTTCCTTCATCATCTCAGACATTAGGTTAGCAGCAAACACAGATAATAGCCCACAGATTCCCACAGCTTTCTTGGCAGTCCTTCCACCCACCCTGTCTCTTTGGGAATGCCTTTCTATTCTAGTTTCACGGTCTCTCCATGCCATCTGCTCTGATGACAAAACTTTGCACACAGGTACCTTTTGAGATGTCTTTCATTTTCCTAAACCTTGACTTCCCATGCATTGTTGTCAGCAGAGCCCTTTACTGCATCTCATCAACTTCCTGCATCGCAGCGTTCATCCCATCTTCTTTTTGAAGACAAAAAGAGGGTTCCCTTACTCCTCATTTTTCATCCCACTGGTTTATTACGCAACAGATCTTTTTTGCAAGTTCTGTTGCCTTCAGTGAGATTCCCTCTTCTCCCTTTTCAATATTATGAATGATAATTTCCTTTCAATTTCCTCTACAACTGCAGGAGATGCATCATTAGTTCTCTTTTCTGAAACCCAAACAATTCTCCCTTTCAATTACGCACTTCCTTCAATCTACTGTTCACAATATGGTCTCCTTTACACTGGAGAAACCAAATGCAAATTGGATGGCTACTTTATGAAGCCCTTATGTTCAAGGTTTATATACAGTGGCATGCAAAAGTTTGGGCACCCCGGGTCAAAATTTCTGTTACAGTGAATAGTTAAATGAATAGAAAATGAACTGATCTCCAAAAGTCATAAAGTTAAAGATGAAACATTCTTTTCAACATTTTAAGCAAGATTAGTGTATTTTTGTTTTGTACAATTTTAGAGTGGGAAAAAAAGGAAAGGAGCACCATGCGAAAGTTTGGGCACCCCAAGAGATTTGAGCTCTCAGATAACTTTTACCAAGGTCTTAGACCTTAATTAGCTTGTTAAGGCTATGGCTTGTCCACAGTCGTCTTTAGGAAAGGCCAGGTGTCACGCAGGTGAGAAACTGCTAGAAAGTTCAGCAGTCTAATGAACAAGGAGGCAATTAAAAGAGAGAGAGAATATGGCGCGAGCTGAGACATGAGCTGGGAAGTCACCATGGTAACAGCTCAGAGCAGTTGAGCTAACGGATGCTGGAATTTTGGATGGATTATAAAAAGTTGATCCTTCGGTCTGATAACAGCAGTGGAGACACGACACAAGAGAACTGGGGAAGCTACCGGAGAAAGCACTGGTGGAGTTTAAGACCACCACGAGGGTGGAGTCGACGGACCGATTAATTTCGACCCGTGATTACCAGTGCGGGTAAGAGCTTGCCTGTGGGGGTCTGCTGGTGGTGAACCCGTGCCGTGGGTTAGTAAACCGTTCTCTAGAAGGGGCTCTGTCCATCTTGTCTATGTGGGGATCACACGAAGTGACTCTGAAGACTTTGGAAGCAAGAACAACTAAAGCTGCCAATTTGAACATCAACTCAATTAACTCCTCTCTCTCTCCGTCAATTCAACTCAACACAACACAAAGTGAACTGAACTGCTTAAGCTTATCTGACACCGTAAGACTGATATCTACCTCCTGGACTATTATCTTTTTGCATCCACACACACATTTATGGAGATATATATTAGTTTATAACCTGTATTATTAGGTTTAATGATATTAATTCATAGTAGTAATAAATAGTCTTAATTTATAGTAAACCAGACTCCAGGTGTGTTCCATTTCTGCTGGACCTTTTCAACCCGTCACAGGGTTCGTGACACCAGGTGATGCAAATTTCAAAGCTTTATAAATACCCTGACTCCTCAAACCTTGTCCCAACAATCAGCAGCCATGGGCTGCTCTAAGCAGCTGCCTAACACTCTGAAAATTAAAATAAATGATGCCCACAAAGCAGGAGAAGGCTATAAGAAGATAGCAAAGCGTTTTCAGGTAGCCATTTCCTCAGTTCGTAATGTAATTAAGAAATGGCAGTTAACAGGAACGGTGGAGGTCAAGTTGAGGTCTGGAAGACCAAGAAAACTTTCAGAGAGAACTGCTCGTAGGATTGCTAAAAAGGCAAATCAAAACCCCCGTTTGACTGCAAAAGACCTTCAGGAAGATTTAGCAGACTCTGGAGTGGTGGTGCACTGTTCTACTGTGCAGCGACACCTGCAGAAATATGATCTTCATGGAAAAGTCATCAGAAGAAAGCCTTTCCTGCGTCCTCACCATAAAATTCAGCATCAGAAGTTTGCAAAGGAACGTCTAAACATGCCTGATGCATTTTGGAAACAAGTCCTGTGGACTGATGAAGTTAAAATAGAACTTTTTGGCTGCAATGAGCAAAAGTATGTTTGGAGAAAAAAGGGTGCAGAATTTCATGAAAAGAACACCTCTCCAACTGTTAAGCACGGAGGTGGATCGATCATGCTTTGGGCTTGTGTTGCAGCCAGTGGCACTGGGAACATTTCACTGGTAGAGGGAAGAATAAATGCAATTAAATACCAGCAATTCTGGAAGCAAACATCACATCATCTGTTAAAAAAAAAAGCTGAAGATGAAAAGAGGATGGCTTCTACAACAGGAGAGTGATCCTAAACACACTTCAAAATCCACAATGGACTACCTCAAGAGGCGCAAGCTGAAGGTTTTGCCATGGCCCTCACAGTCCCCCGACCTAAACATCATCGAAAATCTGTGGATAGACCTCAAAAGAGCAGTGCATGCAAGACAGCCCAAGAATCTCACAGCACTAGAAGCCTTTTGCAAGGAAGAATGAGTGAAAATCCCCCAAACAAGAATTGAAAGACTCTTAGCTGGCTACGGAAAGTGTTTACGAGCTGTGATACTTGCCAAAGGGGGTATTACGAAGTACTGACCATGCAGGGTGCCCAAACTTTTGCTTCGGGCCCTTTTTTTTGTTATTTTGAAACTATAAAAGATGGAAATAAAAAAGTAATCTTGCTTAAAGTATTAAAGAAATGTGTCATCTTTATAACTTTATGGCTTTTGGAAATCAGGTCATCTTTTACTCGCTTAGCTATTCACAGTAACAGAAATTTTGACCGGGGTGCCCAAACTTTTGCATACCACTGTACATTAGAAACAAGATGGTACCTAGGGAGAGGATAGGGCCAATCAAGGACAAAGGGAATTTATCCATTGCACCACTGGAAATGGGTCAATTAACAAATGAATACATAACATTCGTATTCATCAAGATGAAGCAAATGGAGGATAACGCGATTAGTGATGGGTAATGCTGATATTCTATGACATGTTGGTAGCAAGAAGGAAGACTCATCGTTTCCACTGATGCTGCCTGACCTGCTGAGTTCATCCAACATACTGTAAGTGTAGCAAGAAGGAAGAGGTGTTTGCATCGTTGAAGATGGATGAGGTGGATGAGCTTTATAAGACCATAAGATATAGGAACAGGAGTAGGTCATTTGGCCCATCGAGTCTGCTGCACCATTCAATGATGGGCTGATCCAATTCTCCCATTCATCCCAACTCCCCTGCTTTCAGTCCATACCCTTTGATGCCCTGGCTAATCAAGAACCTATCTGTCTCTGCCTTAAATACACTCAATGACTTGCCCTCCATAGCCACTCGCAACAAATTCCACAGATTTACCACCCTCTGACTAAAGTAATTTCTCCACATGTCTGTTCTAAATGGACATCCTTCAATCCTGCCCTGTTCTATACTCCCCTGCCATGGGAAATAACTTTGCCATATCTAATCTGTTCAGCCCTTCTGACATTCAAAATGTTTCTATACGATCCCCTCTCTCATTCTCCTGAACTCCAGGGAATACAGCCCAAGAGTGGTTTTCCACAAAGTCGGACTGAGACCTGTATATAAATGTTTTGGATGAAAATGCAGGTGGGTTGTTTAGTAAGTTTTGAGATGACAGTAAAACTAGTGGAGCTTAACTGACAACTGTTGATACTTAATTTGGATTGTGAAGTAAATAATGCATTCATGAAGTTCTGTGGTGCGGTGCTAGCTGGAGCGCGTCTGGCACATATTTCAGAAAAAAGCTGAAATAAATAAGCTAATTAATTAGGTGCCGCTCAGAGTGATTTCAGTACCTCAGAAACTGCTGATCTCCTGGGATTTTTACGCACAACAGACTCTGGAGTTTACAAAAATCATCCAGCGAGTGGATTTAACAAGATGTTTTTGCTCACAGAACAGCCACTCGCTGGATGTTTTTTTTGTTTTTGACACCATTCTTTGTAAACTCCAGAGTCTGTTGTGCGTAAAAATCCCAGGAGATCAGCAGTTTCTGAGATACTCAAATCACCCTGGGCGGCACCTGATTAATTAGTTTGTTTATTTCAGCTTTTTTCTTAAAGATGTGCTGGACGCGCTCCGGTGCGCCCCGGCTAGCACTGCACCCCTGATGAAGTTACTGAACTCCAGCATTCAATTGCAATATTAGAGATGCTAGCAATGATCAGCATGCCACTTAAAGATCCATGAGATAAAACTACTGTTTTGATCTCTGTATATGTGTTGCAACTTGATGTGTATTTCTACCATTTCCTATTTTAGATTAGCATATGCATTTTTTTTGCTTTTCGATGCAAATGTTTACCTGATTACATGGATCAAATTCCTAGATAAAGCATTTAAAACTGTCAGCTGACTGATTCCATTGGGAGATAATAAAACATTTGATTACGAAATTAAAGCAGGAAAATACAGGAATTGTGATCAAGCAAACTGCAACTGTGGAGTGCTTTCCAGTTGATTATCTTTCTGATAATTCATCTGAAATTCTAATCACTAGTTCCTTAATATCTTAGTAATCTGGTGTAAATATGAACATCCAATTTACAATTTTGAATACCTTCTCATTCAATCATTTTTATGCCTACAATCTATTGATTGTTTTCTTCGGATGTCGGTTAATTTTGTTCTCCCAAAATATCAACTTACTTTAACTTTGCAAACATGAGGAAATCTGCAGATGCTAGAAATCCAAGCAACACACACAAAATGCTGGTTGAACGCAGCAGGCCAGGTAGCATCTATAGGAAGAAGTACAGTCGACGTTTCAGGCCGAGACCCTTCATCAGGACTAACTGAAAGAAGAAATAGTAAGAGATTTGAAAGTGGGAGGGGGAGCAGGAGATCCAAAATGATAGAAGACAGGAGAGGGAGGGATGGAGCTAAGAGCCGGACAGGTGATTGGCAAAAGGGATACAAGGCTGGAGAAGGGAGAGGACCTTTAACTTTGTTTTGCTTTTGTCCCTGAAAGTGAGATGTGTGGCATGTTGGAAGAATGACATAAACATAAAATAGAGTCAATGATGCTGTGGATTTAAGTTAATACAGATTGAGTACCCCTTATCTGAAATTCCAAAATCTGAATTGTTTTTGAGTGCTAACATGATTTCACAAATGGAAAATTCCACAAGGTGCTGGAAAGGTTTCCAAGTGATGCGCAGGTCTGCACACCACAGTTAGTACTGAGAAGTGACTTCACATATGTAATGAACAGAAGTTAATGGAAAAATACTGCATAAAGCAAAATATGAAGATCTTGATTGAGTGAATATATGCCACTTAACGGTATGCTGACCATGAAACAAGCAAAGATCTATGATGACAAACTAAAAATTAAAGGTAATTGTGAATCTTCAGCATGCTGATTGCAGAAAGTGAAGAAAAGGCACGTGTTAAGTTTTTAAAACGTCACTGATGAAAATCTAACACCAGAACAAGTCAATGATGCTGATTGTTTTTATTCCTTATGTAAAACCCCAAAAAAAGTAAAATATAAATACAGTGTACTGTAATCTTTTAATCAAAACATGGGATCGTGGTTGGAGATTGAAAGCTTGCCATTGTTTGCTGTTGTTCAGCAGCTGATTCCGGTATCCTCACAATGCTGCTTTTGTTATCCTACTCACATTATATTTTCATTATATTAATGGTGTATGATGATTTTTACTGTTAAGTACATGTGTGATGAACAAGTATAAAACAAAGACTGCTTACCAGTAGCATATAAATTCATTAAAAATGACCATCTCAAGCTATCTCATCAGCCTAACTGTAGGGCTTTGGAATGCAGCCATGAATGGAGTTATGAGTTAAACCAATTCTTCAATAGGTTTGACAATTGCTAGTCACACCCCCCTCACCCAATGCTCCCTCAGTACCAACGTCTCTCTACCTCCCTCCTCCCCCCTCCAATTCAACATATGGATGAGCAACATAGGCTACCACTGTCTTCATCCCCTCCTTGCCCTGCACCTACCATCCACACCTCCACATACCAGCTGCTGTCATCCTGATCTTCTCCCCCTGCCCCCGCCTTCCAGCAATTCCCCAGTCATCATGGACTCACCTTCACTACTGAGCAGGTGAGAAGGGCTCTGGACAGCAAAGCATTGGGACCGGATGGTGTGAACCCAAAGGTCCTGAAGGAGTGTGCTGAGCAGCTGTGTGGAGTTCTGCAGTGCATTTTCAATCTGAGTCTCAGCCTGAAAAGGGTTCCAACTGTGTGGAAAATATCATGGGCTGTCCCAGTACCCAAGAAAGGCCAACAGAAAGTCTTGGATGACTACTGTCCAGTGGCCCTGACCTCACATCTCATGAAGACGCTAGAGAGGCTGGTCCTGGCTCACCTCCAACCCTGGTCAGATCAGTCCTTGATCTCCTGCAGTTTGCCTACCAGGAGGACATTGAAGTTGATGATGCTGTCATCTGCCTGCTGAACAGAGCCTTTCCCATTTGGATAAGCAAGGCAGCCCCGTGAGGATCATGTTTTTCGATTTCTCAAGTGCCTTCAATACCACCAAGCCCTCATTGCTGGGGGAAAGCTCCATTCACTGGATTGTATCCTGGATAATGGACTATATGACTGGCAGACCACAGTTTGTGCGGCTTCAGAGCTGTGTTTCAGACATGGCTATAAGCAGCACGGGACCGTATTGGCTCCCTTCCTGTTTACCCTATGTACCTCGGACTTTAAATAAAACACTGAGTCATGTCATCTGCAGAAATTCGCTGATGACTCAACAATAGTTGGATGTATAAAGAGAGGACAAGAGGATAAATACAGGGCCTGGTGGAGGACTTTGTCAAATAGTGCAAGCTGAATCATTTGCAGCTCAACATCAGTAAGACAAAGGAGATGGTAATAGATTTCAGGAAAACTAAGCCTGTCGTGCACCTTGTTACTGTTGATGGTGAGGACCTACAAGTATCTGGGGGTGTTCCTGGATGGCAGACTTGAGTGGAGCACTAACACTGGCTGTATACGAGGGCCAGAGTCACCTCTACTTACAGAGGAGACTGAGGTCCTTTGGAGTATGCAGGCCTCTCCTTCACATGTTCTACCAGTCTGTTGCCATTACAGTCTTCTATGCGGTGGTGTGCTGGGGCAATGGCATCAACACGGATGATGCCAACAGGCTCAATAAACTGATTAGAAAGGCTGGTTCTGTTATAGAAGTCAGACTGGACACACTGGAGGCTGTGGTAGAGCAAAGGACCCCACAGAAAATCCTGGCACTTCTGGACAATGTTTCTCACCCTCTGCATGCCACTTTGGCTGAACGGAGGAACACGTTTAGTAATAGACTAAGACAACTGCGCTGTTCCAAAGAGTACTAAATGAGGTCATTCTTACCCTCGGCTATTTGGCTTTAGCCAGGGAAGTGATGACCCCCCCCCCCCCGTTAGACAGTTTGAGGTTACTTATTATTTTCCTACTTCTCTAATATTTTTATATTTGTGCACTTGTAATGCAACTGTGACACTGTAATTTCTTTGGGATCTATAAAGTATCAACCTATTTATCTGGAAATTCCAAAATCTGAAAATTTCTAAAACACTTGCAGCCCCAAGCATTTCGGATAGGGGGAACTCAATCTGTGTAAAGAATGTGACCTGAGCCTTTGTTGGATCAAGCGGTAAGCATCTGTAAAAGCATTTCACACACAAAATGGAGGCTGTTAAAATACAGATGAAACGACTGTAAATGTCTGTGATGAAACATCTTTGGTGGAAGAAATAAACGGGCAGACTATTATTTAGACAGGGAGCAAATTCAAAATGCAGAAATGCAAAGGGCCTTGAGAGTCCTTATGCAGGATACCCTTAAAGGTTAACCTCCAGGTTGAGTCGGTGGTGAAGAAGGCAAATGCACTGCTGGCATTCATTTCTAGAGATAAGAGCAAGGACGTGATTTTGAGGCTCTGTAAGACACTCGTGAGACCACACTTGGAGTATTGTGTGCAATTTTAGGCTCCTTATCTTAGAAAGGATATACTGACATTGGAGAGGGTTCAGAAAAGATCACGAGAATGATTCCGGGAATGAATGGGTTACCGTATGAGGAACGTCTGGCAGCTCTTGGGCTGTAATCCCTGGAATTCAGGAGAATGAGGGGGGATCTCATAGAAACATTCCAAATGTTAAAAGGCCTGAACAGATTAGATATGGCAAAGTTATTTCTCATGGTAGGGGATTCTAGGACAAGAGGGCACGACTTCAGGATTGAAGGACATCCATTTAGAACAGAGATGCGGAGAAATTACTTTAGTCAGAGGGTGGTAAATCTGTGGAATTTGTTGCCACGAGAGGCTGTGGAGGCCAAGTCATTTGGTGTTTTTAAGGCAGAGATAGATAGGTTCTTGATTAGCCAGGGCATCAGAGAGTATTGGGGAGAAGTCAGGGGAGTGGGGATGACTGGAAGAATTGGATCAGCCCATGATTGAATGGCAGAGCAGACTCGATGAGCCAAATGGTCTACCTCTGCTCCTATACCTTATGGTCTTAAATTATTATTTGTAAGTTTGGCTCACTCAGGAATATGTTTTTCCCTCATACTTATTTAATCCTTTCATGGATTAAACCCAGACCTAATAATTTACATCAATTGCCTTCAAACTTGCACTTCAGACAGAAATTTTCTGCTGATTTTTTTTTTTGTTAAATAAAGATTTTGATCACTTCAACATTTCAAATTTAAGATACAAATCAGTCTCTCTGTTGCAGTTAAGTCAGTAGTTCTTTTCCCATTCCCTTTTAGGCTAACTAAGACTGGTAGGCAACCTGCTGTCAAGGTTTTGCTTAAGCCACTGTGTAGCTGGCCATTAGGAGGTATGAACCCATCTTCAGGTAACATGGCAATCAGCTTTTTGTCCCTCCTGCTTTCCTGAAAGGGAAGTTTGACTCTATCTGATTGTCAGCCACAAACGGAAACTGTCTGTATGAGAAACAAATTAGCATTCATATATTGCCTGGCACAGCATATTGGTGCAGCAGGAAAAAAGCTCATTTGTAAATCCTCGGTGGTGAAGTAGAAGATCTTTGCATTACGCAGACCATGAGGTCCCAGTTTTAACTCCTAGCTTTATTTGAGTTAGCTGACCAATAGCGGAAAGAAGAGTCCTAATTCAACTTGAGCAACTTTACCTGATAGACCTTTATAATTTGAATACCCAAGTCTCCAGTCTTTTGAAACATAACTGACACGGATAAGAAAATCAACATTCATGCATCATGCGTTCATTTTTTTGCTGGTGTAATGGTGTGGACCAGGTTCCAGTTATTTTAGCTTGGGGACCCTACCGGCCTAAGTTTTACTTAAGTCTGACTTAAGTATCTTAGAGAAACTCAGTCCTCCAGGATTTCTGCAGTAAATCATCTTTTTGAGGTTCTAAAAAATTAAATGCACTTGTTTTTAACTTGAGGTCTAAACAAAGGAGAACAAAGGAAATATCTCTGCTTTGAGGGAGTGTGATAATAAATTAAGAACAACAACTGTAAATATGAAATTGAAAAAGAATTGTTTAGTTTAAAGGTTAGTAGATAAGTATAACATTTTAGTAGTGTGGGTAGTTTAACAAGGAGTCACTTTTTCCTTTCCCATTTAGAACTTCTCTAAATGATGCAAGCATGGTCAAAATGTGAATGCAATGTGATTTTCAATCTTGCTTGTTTTAGAGCAGCAGTTTGTATTTACTCAGATAACAAACATGCTTTACTAACCTAATTTCTACTGGATTTTTGCTACTTAAAGGACCAATGCTCAAACTGGCCTTTGATTTCACTAAGATCTGTGACTTTTTGCAGGCTTCATTACTGACTCACACGTATAATTGACAACTTTGCCCATGGAGATCATGATTGCTCTCAGATTCCTAATCTCAGAATCACTTTAGTTTGCTTATTTCTGATGTATCCCACTGCTGATTCCTATTCCTCCATTGGGGAGGTCGCCTAAATTCCACACTCATCAGAGACTTCATCTACTTTCTCATCAGTGCACTGGAACAGTCAGAGTACACACAGGTGTTTGAGTGCAGGCACTATGTAGTATTGTACCTAGTGGTTACCATCAAAATTCTACACCACGTAACTTCCAGAACTCTTGATTATAATGTCATTTCTCCCATTTATTTTCAGCAGTGTATTCCACTCCACTCATTGTCTGTTTGTCGATGGTTGTGATACTTAAAATAGAAACCCTCTTTCTTCTCTACAAACTGCAGTGCAGTAGCTTACCAAAGTGACTTAATAATAAATGTAGAGTTTGATTTCATGGAATGCATAAGATATTACTTTGCTAGTGTTTTTCCCAGTGTATTGAGGAACAAAAGGACAGGTTATTTTGTCCTAGCAATCAATCTCATTATGATCTTTCATCTTGTTGTCTCCCTGCTCTGGCATTTTCTCTGTAGCTGTTGCACTTTATTCTGCAGTGTGTTATTGTTTCACATACAGTAGTACTACCTTAATTACAGTGTGTAATGATTTGATCTGTATGAACAGTATGCATGACAAACCTTTCACTGCGTCTCAGTACGTGTGACAATGATATTCCAATTCCAATACATTTCTTATTGTTTGTGCATTGTGCAGTGAGAAGGTTCAATTGAGTTAAAGGCTCTAAAATTTGGGATTTAAATCTCAACTAAATTATACAAAGGGATGAATTATGGTACAATGAGATACTTCATTAAAAGATTCTAAGTGCGTTTATTTTCAATGAATGTTTAAATTATGCATCCTTGAGATTTGTTTGCTGAGCAGGCAGTCGCAAAGCAAGGAACCTGAAAGAACCAATTAAAAAACTAAGACCAACCTGCCCCCCCCCCGTGCCCACAGCGAAAGAGTTCGCTTTGCCCTCAGTCACCTCCTCATTGTTTATGGTGATAGTTTATCACAATTTATTTCAAAAAAAGTATTATTAATAATGTTAATCAAATTCCTTTGCTTTCGAACCAAAGTAAGCTGTTGTATGTCTTCGATAGTGCCATCTTAAACAGGAAGGGAAGATGGTTAATGACTAACATTTAATGTTTATACAGTCCACAGCAAAACACATATCACTTTTAAAGCACAAAAGTCCAACAGGAAAAGTGGCCTACTAAGACTAACAAGTGAAGTTAAAGATAGTACAAGATCAAAGGAATAAATATTTAACATTATCATAAGCATGACGATTGGTAGAATTTTAGGTGTTCAGAAAATGGGGTTGAAGAAATGGAGGAGGAAAGGGAAATTAGAATACCTGGATGATCTAGCAAGAAGCCTCAATACAAATGGATAATGAAAAAGCAATACCTTGTTAAAATCTTATGTGGGTCCCATACAAACTGGGGCAGGAAAAATAATATCGCAGGGTGAAGGAATTATGATATTAAAACAAATATTTTGCTTTTCACACAATGTAGAAAACCTGCTGGAAATAGTAGAGAACCAAGTGAATGGAGAACTGAAAGAAGTTACGATTAGTAGAGGGAATATTTGAGAAATTAATGGGACTGAAGGCTGACAAAATGTCCAGCACCTAATGATTTGCATTCCAAGTTTCTGGAAAAGGTATTTATGGAGATACTGGATGCGCAAGTTGTCCCTTTCCAGAAATTTATTGAATGTAGCAATGTTGCATATGTTGGAAATTTGCTCCTTATTTAAGAAAGGAGGGATATTGTCTTATGAGTGGAAATTAAGTTGATAGGGCCTGAACTGTCATGAATTTAGCAAAATGAGAGCTGATTTCATTCTTCTGGGTATTGATGGGTTAGGTGCACAGAACTAAACAACCACTGCCACTGACACCAACATCATGAAGTGATTTGAACAGCTGATAATGGCACGTCAAAAACACCATTCCTGCCCCATTGGACACTCATCAATACGCTTGCTGGCAGAACTCCTGCATGGCAAATGCCATAGCATCTGGATTCAGTACTATTATCCCACAGATCTTGGTGAACAAACTCCTCCGCCTTGGTCTATGCATCACTATGTGTTAGGTATTTATACATCACTATGTGTTAGACTTCCTATTGAACAGATCTTAGATAGTCAGGATGCACAGCTGCACCTCCCTCCTGATCATTCTCAAGACAAGTACCCCAGGGCTGTGTGCTCAGCCTGTTGGTGTGCACTCTGCTCACACATGATTGCACAGTCAAGCACCGACAATGTGGGGCTCACCACCAACAACAATGAGATGACCTACAGAGAGGAGGTAGAGGAGCTCAAAGCCTGGTGCCAGGAAAATAACATCTTCCTTAATATTATCAAGACAATGAAGATGGTTCTCAACTTCAGGAGAACTCGCACCACTCAACCCCCTTTACATCAGTAACTCAGCAGTGGAAGCTGAAAGTAGTATTCAGATTCCTAGAAGTGCACATCTTGCATGACCCCTCACTGTCCCAAAACATATCCTACACAGTCAAGAAATTTCATCAACACCTCTACTTTCTGAGGAGGTTGAAGAGAACTGGACTTTGCACATTCATACTCAAGTCATTCTACAGATGTGCAGAAGAGAGCATTTTGACAAGCTATATCACTTCTTGGTATGGAAACTGCATGGCAATGGACAGAAATGTTTACAGTGGGAAGTCAAAACAGCCCAACACATCACCGGCGCTAACCTACCCACCATGAAGAACATACATACAGAAAGGTGTCAGAAGAGGAGCAGTAAGATCATGAAAGATCCCACCACCCTGGTCATGGGTTGTCTGTCTACAACTCCCATCAGGGAGGAGGCTATGTAGCATCCACACCAGGAACATTAGACTCAAAGCAGTTACATTCCCCAGGCAGTAGGGCTGATCAACACCTCCACTCAATAACTCCACCACTATATTATGTCAGTCATCTTATGTGCAGCCTAATGTGACTTTGTGGATGTAGAATCAATCTATTTTTATAAGCTATCTTATGTATTTGTACGGGTTTTTATAATTATTATTGTGTTCTTTATGATTTTTTTGTGCTGCTTCGAATTCGGAATAAAAATTACTTTGTTCTTCTTTACACTTGTATACAGGAAATGACACTAATCAATCTAGAATCATTGAAAATTGGACATTGAAATCTACAGCATATTACAGGCCCTTCAGCCCCCAATGTTGTGCCGACCATGAAACTGGCTATAATTTCCCTACCGCATAGCCCTCTATTTTTCAGAGCTCCGTGTATCTAAGAATCAGACCCTACCATGGCCTTTTCCACGGTCTCTGGCAGTGCATTACAAGCACCCACCACTCTCAGTGTGAAAAACTTACCTCTGACATCCCCCTTGTACTTACTTCCCAGCACCTTAAAACTATGCCCCCTTGTGTTAGCCGTTTCAGCCCTGGGGAAAAAGCCTTTGGCTATCCACACAATCAATGGCCTCTCATCAACTTATACACCTCTATCAGGTCACCTCTCATGCTCTGTCGCTCCAGGGAGAAAAGTCCAGTTTCACTCAACCTGATCATGTTTTTTCTGACTTGAGTATCTAAAACCTGGTGGTCACTGTCTTACCTGAAGGATGGGCCATTCAGGACAAAGATAATGAGCCTAGTGAATCTTTGGAAGTTTCTCCCCAAGGGATGTGTGGAGGCTAAGTTAATTTTATTCAAGACAGAGATTGATAGATTTTTGAATGTTGTAGAAATCAAGGGATATTGAAGGACTGCTGAAAGTGATGCTGAAGTGGTATCTTGGCAGATATGTGTAGCTGATTTTGTGTGAACCTATACGCAGCAAGCCGAACAGCTTACTTGATTTAAATCAGCAATTGGAGTTTGCAGTGAAAGCTAGAGAAAGTAGTAACAACAATTATTGCATGCTTTTATCAAAATAAATTATGTTGGTTTATCATGCAACTACATTTTTAAAAATAGCTGCATAGCTTCACAGATGATTTGGAGAACAAATATAGATTCCAGAATATAAGATGATTTTCCTACTCTACTCTTCAAGTAGTGCAAATTTCAACTTTTGTTTCAGAGTACTTATTTATTGAGATGCAGTATGGAGTAGTCCCTTCTGGTCCTTCAAGCCATGCCACCCAGCAATCCCCCAACTTAATGCTAGCCTAATCATGGGATATTTTACAATGATCAATATACTTAGCAGCTGGTACACCTTTGGATTGTGGGAGGAAACCTGAGCACCCGGAGGAAACCCACGTGGAGACTGTACAAACTCCTTCCAGGCAGGAATTGAACCCTGGTGGATTTTACTGTAAAGTGTTGTGCTAAACCACTACGCTACCATGCCATCTTAAATGCAATGTGGACTTGTAACTTGTTCCTTAAATAATAAAGAATTTTATTTTAATGTCTAATTTCTGCTCTCAGTAAATATTTGATGGTTTATTATAATGCAGCTCCTATAACTTTGTCACCTTACTACAGATAAAGACAAAGACAGTGGCACAGTGTGTGGAATACTACTACACTTGGAAAAAGCTCTTGCGATTAGGTCGAAAACACCGAACACGCCTTGCAGAAATGGAAGCTGAGGGAATGGTGAGTCATTAACATGGTGTGAAGAAGATAATGGTGGATCATCTTACATGGCTTTAAAACTAATTGAAAAACAGCACATTTTCAAACTGGACATTTCATAATTAGCTGCTGAACATGAAGCAACAGTTGAAATGTGGTTGACGTATAGCCAGAGTACTGAATATGTATGAAAGTCATAAATTCCTAATGGTGGAAATCTAATACGTCAATAGAAAATGCTGGGAAAGAGAGCAGCAGGCTTGGCAGCATCAGGCCACAGAGCAGTTTCTGTTTATCTGAATGAAAATGTCTAGTCTGTTGGTCTTCTGAGCATTGACAGTCCTTCAGATATTAATGCTGTTTCAAAGAGCAATCTGATCCTGTTGGTTTGTGAATTGGTATGTGAGGGAGTGGCACTTCTAATTCACGTTAATATTTTAATGATAAGAATTGGTTAATAGGCATTCTTGTTCATTTGATCTTTTCAGTGAGGAAATTCAGTAACTCTTAACTAGTTGCTAAAATCAACTGAACTTTCTATTCATCTAAAATTTCCAGCACAACAGCTAAGAAATTTAAATTCAGTCAATGAATTAATCTGACATTAATGAGAGAAAATCTAATACCATAAAACTACTGGCTTGCCATGAATCAAACTGATGGAAATAATAACTGTGGAGGGAGAAAGGAGTTGACGTTTCAAGTCACTAAATTTCTATCAGAACTGGAAATACTAAAGATAAACAAGTTTTAAGAAATAGTAAAGGGAGCTGGGGTAGAGAAGGTCTAGACAGAATGGAGGATGTTCAATAGGGTGATAATCAAAAAAAGATTAAATGACTGAAGGAGAAAAAAGTGGCAAATCACAAGGGTTTGGGAGATGTAACTGTGGAATAATTATAAAGTTGAATAATCACCATGTGGAAACAGAAACTAGTGAAGTAAATAAGATAAGAATTACAAACAAATCATATGGAGGGAAGACCAATACAATGTTTTGGTGAGGATTCCCGGAAGGAATCTGGCAGTGCAACTGGGCAAATATCAAATTCCATTTAGGAGTCAACCACAGAACATAACTCCAGCTTGGAGCCAGCAGTGAATGTAGGGAGGTGAGTCCAGGAGCCAGGAAAGCATACCTGTTCAGAAGCCAGACAAGAGGGAGTCTGATCTGGGAGCTGTTGGGTTTGTGGAAAATCCATGACAACGTAATGAGAAATACTCATTCACAAAATCCGTAACCTTCATCCATTTCAGGAAATGGCTGTTTCTGCTCTAAACTGACTCGGTATATGTGCTGTTGATTTTTTTTTTGTTACTCTAAGCAATGACCTAAATTTAGTTTAAATTTAAATAGCAATTTGGAACAGCTTTGAAGCCAACTAATGTTCATGTTTCTGAGCAGCATACAGCTGTAGAGGAACAGGAAATACAATGTCTGGATTTGTCATTGTGGTTTTTAGTTGTTCCACTGTATAGCCTGATTGATGAAGTGGCACATCACACTCTAACAACTGCACAGACCAGCAACATGAAAGGCTGCTGTGCAAGTAGGGAATTCCACCTCCCTCAATCCCTCCATACAGTAATCTGCCTCGATTAAGATCTGCGCCACAGGTGGACTCAGATCACAGTGAGGTTCCAGATTTCCAGTGATGCAGAGCCAGCAGAAAGTATCTATGATGTGTATTATTCTAAAAGGGCCCTAGTTAGTGCTGGTCCATTTGTGCACATTTGGATATCCTGAGTAATGAAAACTGGCAATACACACAAAATGCTGGAGGAACTCAGCAGGCCGGGCAGCATCTATGGAAAAAAGTACAGTTGACATTTCAGGCCGAGACCCTTCGGCAGAACTGGAGAAAAAAAAGATGAGGAGTAGATTTAAAGGGTGGGGGAGGGGAGAGAGAAACACAAGGTGACAGGTGAAACTGGGAGGGGGAGGGATGAAGTAAAGAGCTGCATACTTATTTGGTGAAAGAGATACAGGGCTGGAGAAGGGGGTATTCGATAGGAGGGAACAGAAGGCCATGGAAGAAAGAAAAGGGGGAAGAGCAACAGAGGGAGGTGAGAGAGGGAAAAGGGGACGTGGTGAAGCGGAGGAACGTTACCGGAAGTTCAAGAAATCTATGTTCATGCCATCATATCCCAATTCTCTTCCAGTTCATGCATATCTGCTCTTATCCCAACCTCCCACCGCCCTACCAGGAATAGGGTTCCTCTTGACTTCACCTACCACCCCACCAGCCTCTGCATCCAGCACATAATTCTCTGGAACTTCCACCATCTCCAACGGGATCCCACCACCAAGCACATCTTTCCCTCCCTCCCCACTTACTGCTTTCTGCAGGGATCGCTCCCTACATGTCTCCCTTGTCCATTTGTCTCTCCCCACTGATCTCTCTCCTGGCACTTACCCTTGCAAGTGGAACAAGTGCTACACCTGCCACTACACCACCTCCCTCACTACCATCCAGGGCCCCAAACAGTCCTTCCAGGTGAGATAGCGCTTCATCTGTGAGTCTGTTGGGGTCATATACTGTGTCCAGTACTCTCATTGTGGCCTTCTTTATATTGGTGAGACCCAACATAGATTGGGAGACCATTTCACCAAATACCTATGCTCCGTCTGCCAGAAAAAGCAGGATCTCCCAATGGCCACCCATTTTAATTCCACTTTCCATTCCCATTCTGATATGTCAATGCATGGCCTCCTCTACTGTTGTGATGAGGCCACACTCAGGTTGGAGGAACAACACCTTGTATTCCGTCTGGGTAGCCTTCAACCTGATGGCATGAACATCAATTTTTCAAACTTCCAGTCATACCCTCCCCCCCCCACCACCCCTCTTTTTCACCATTCCCCATCCCCTTTTGCCTCTCTCACCCTATCTCCTCGGCTGCCCATTGCCTTCCTCTGGTGTTCCTCCTCCCTCTCCCCCTCCCACCCTTTTCTGTCTTCCATGGCCTTCTGTTTCCTTCTATCGGACTTTCCCTTTTCCAGCCATGTATCACTTTCACCAATCAACTTCCCAGCTCTTTACTTCATCATTCTCCCTCCCAGTTTCACCTATCACCTTGTGTTTCTCTCCCCTTCCCCCTCCTTTTAAATCTACTCATCTTTTTTTCTCCAGTCCTGCCGAAGGGTCTTGGCCCAAAACGTTGACTGTACTTTTTTCCATAGACGCTGTCTGGCCTGCTGAGTTCCTCCAGCATTTTGTGTGTGTGGCTGGGATTGCAGACTTTCTCTTGTTAGTAATGAAAACTGGGGCTGGCTGATACTGGTTTTTGAATGGGGGGGGGGGCTTTTAACTCATATCTAATTAATTATCTTAGACAATTAGTTTCTAGTATTTCTGTGAAAATTCAACAAAGATTGCAGGTTGTACCCAAAAGATCAATTGTGTGTGGTAAAGGAGGAAGCTGCAGTGTTTCACTAGTGACACTGTAAGATGTATAACAGCTGCTGATTTAAAAAGTCAGGTGGCTAAGATGAATTATGTACAGAAGTACCTATGTTAATTTCCTGTTGAGCATCATGTCAACTGGAAATGATGGATTAAATTATTTTACTCATGATTATACATGTAAATTGTGAACAAATGGATTCAAGGCAAGGAATTTGTTTCAAGGTGACTGATCTTCACACTGTTCACTTTTAATTAATTATATGCCAGTTGAGAATATTGATAATCTTTCATGTTATTTCTAGAACAATAGGCCAAGTGAAAGAGAGAATACTATCTAAATAGGCAAATTTCTATGAATTACAATGACGTTCATGCAAATATGTATTTCCATTCATTGAGTTATACTTTATTCCCACAGAAATACATTACTTTTTCCCTCCATTAGTTGGAAACATTCTCTCCAAACCGTTCTAGCTGATTTAAGATTTTCTGCAGAAGTAACTTCAATAAATAGTCAACATGAGTCATGTTTTTGTACAATCACATTCCCAGAACCTCTTCCTGTTTTTAAGAAGGGAACATTTTGAAGTGAACTTTTGTTTAAATTTCATGATCTTTGTGAAATTTCTTCTGTATTAGTTATGTTTTTCTCATTTAATGTTTTTTCATGTAATGTTTTTTTCATTTAATGTGAGAAAGAGATAAATGTTGGAAAATGCAAATTTTGAATGCCAGTTTTACACAAGAACACGAGGAGGAGGAGGAGGAGCAGCATTTGAGCCTGCTGTACCATTCAATAAGATCATGGCTGATCTGGCCATGGACTCAGGTCCACTTACCTGCCTTTTCCCCATTACCATTAATTCCCCTGATACGCAAAAGTCTAAGGGTAAAGTGATGGCAAGCACTAAGTTAAATGTTAAATATCTATCTTAACTGTATCTTAAACTCAAGACGTTCTGCAGATGCTGAAAATCCAGAGCAGCCTACAGAATTCTGGGGAACTCAGCAGATTAGTCAGCATCTATGAGGAGGAATAAACAGTTGATGTCTCAGGCTGAGATTCTTCATCAGAACTGCAAAGAGGAAGAAGTAAAAAGAGAAGGTGGGGAGATGGGGAGGCATACAACCTGGCTGATGTGATGGATGAGACCAGATAAGAGGGAAGGTGGGTGAGTGTGCGAGAAGCTGGGAGGTGAAAGGTGGAAGAGTTAAAGGGCTGAAGAAGAAGGAACCTGATAGGAGAAGACAGTGGAATAAAGGGAAGGACATGGAGAACTGAAGAGTGATGATGGGCAATTCATAAGCGCAGGGAAGAAGAGGTGAAGGGGCCACTAGAATAGGGGGAAAACAAAAAAAAGGGGGAAGGTGAAGGCAAGCAGAGAAGAGTTGTTACTAGAAATTGATGTTCATGCCATCAGGTTGGAGGCTACCTAAACAGAATATAGGTGTTGCTTCTCCAAACCTGTATTTGGCCTCATTGTGGCAGTCATGGATAGACATGTCAGAATGGGAACGGGAAATCGAAATGAGATGGGCAGCCACCGAGTGACCTGACCTTTTGCAGCAGACAAAGCAAAAGTGCTCAATGAAGCAGTACTCCATTGTAGAGGAGGCACACTGGGGCACTGGATACAGTAAGTGACCCCAACAAACTCATAGGTAAAGGACTGTTCAGAGCCTTGAATAGTGGTGAGGGAGAAGGTGTAGGGACAAGTGCAGCACTTGTCACGGTTGCAGGGAGATATGTGGGGATGGATGAGTTGATAAAGAAGTCAATAGAGAGTGAGCCTGTGGAATGACAGATAGTATAAATGTTATTGCACAAACAGGGAATTTATTTTATTATAAGGAGTTTACTGGACACCATTGCGACTTAAAGATAGGGTTAAAATGAGTAATTTATTTTTCAGTTTGCTCTCTTTCCAAATCTTTCATTTTACTTTTAATGCATTTGCCCTGAAAAGCATAGAAAGGTTGCTTTGAAATGGATCACACTGCCCCACTATCTGAAAATTATTATAATTTGTAGTCATCACTTTAAATTACTCAACAGATTTCATGTAATTTTGCAAAAGCTGCTTCATAAGTCATAGAAATGCCCTTTTAAAGAAAATTGGAATTGGTAGCAAACGTAAGTCATTGCAAATCTGGCCACCTACCTTCACGAGGAAATCAATAACGAGAATCAGAATCAGATTTACTATCACTAGTGTATGTCATGAAATTTTATGTTTTCTGGAAGTGGTACATTGCCAATATACAACAAATATGTAGTGCTAAAAGAGCAAAAAAGAAAAAGAATAGTAAGGTAGTGTACTTGGTTTTATTGTCCATTGGGAAGTCTGATGGTGGAGGGGAAGAAGCTGTTCCTGAACCATTGAGTGTGTGTCTTCAGACTTCTGTACCTCCTCCTCGATGGTAGCAATCAGAAGAGATAGAATTTATTTAAAACTTGTATCCATCCCACGATGTGAGGGACTAAAAATCTTTGCGTTATGACTCTGTTGCAGTGTGAATTTAAAAGTCTAATGGCTTGTAGAAGGAAGCTGTGTTCTGTAGCCTGTTGGTCCTGACTTTAATGCTGCAGTATCATTTGCTAGATGGAAGCAGCTGAAACAGTTAATGGTTGGGGTGGCTGGTGTCCCTGATGATCTTCCAGGCCTTCTTTCTGCACCTGCTGCTGTAAATGTCCACAATGGAGGGAAGTTCACATCCACCGATGCACTGGGCTGTCCGTACCACTCTCTGTTGTGCTTAGCGATCGAGTGGTGCAGTTCCCATACCAGGAGGTGATACTGCCAGTCAGTATGCTCTCAATGGTGCCTCTGTAGAAGGTCTTGAGTATTTGGGGACCCATGCTGAACAACATCAGCCACCTGAAGTGGAAGAGATGCTGTTGTGTTTTTTTTTAAACCACAAAGCCGGTGTGAACAGTCCAGTGAGATCATTAGTGATGTGTATACCGAGGAAATTGGCAGTACAGTCATGGGTGTAAAGGGTGTAGAGAAGGGGACTCAGACTACAACCCTGGGGGGCGCCTGTGTTGAGTATCAGAGGGGCAGAGGTGAGGGAGCCCATCTTTACCACCTGTTGGCAATCCAGCTGCACTTGGTGGGGTGCAGGCCGAGGTCTCTCAGCTTCCTGTCAAGTCTGGAAGGAATTATGATGTTGAATGCTGAACTGTCGTCCAGAAATGTATGCATCCCTCTTCTCCTGGTGAGTGAGGATGGTGTGTAGTGCTGTGGCTATGGTGTCATTGGTAGAGCGGTTCCATTGGTAGGCAAATTGTAGGGGTCCAGTTTGGGTGGTAGCATGCTGCAGATGGAGACTTTAACCAGCCTCTCAAATCATTTGCTTATAATTGAGGTGAGTGCGACAGGGCGCCAATTGTTCAGGCATGCTACCTTGGTTTTCTTAGTTACAGGGACAATCCTGGATGATTTGAAACAGAAGGGTACTACACACTGGGAGAGGGAGAGATTAAGAATGTCCGTAAACACACCAGCCAGCTGTTCCGCACACACTTTGAGGACAGGCCCTGGGATGCTGTCCAGCCCTGCTGCCTTGTGGTTGTTGACACATTGAAATGTTCTACGTACCTCAGCGTCGGAGACCAAGATGACAAGAGTGCCTCTTCTGGGTGATGGTAGTCCTTAATGATGGATGTCACTTTTTTGGGGCATCGCCGTTTGACGATGGCCTTGTTGCTGGGGAGGCTGGTGTCCATGGTGGAGCTGGCTGAGTTGACACCTTTCTGCAGTTTTTTTCCGATCCTGAGCAGTGGGCCCCTCCATACCGCATGGTGATGCAACCAGTTAGAATGCTCTCACTGCAGTAGATCTGTTGAACTTTGGATTACATACCAAGTCTCCTTCGAACTCCTAATGAAATATAGCAGCTGCTGCGCCTTCTTTGTAATTGCATCATTATGTTGGGCCGAGGATATCTTCAGAGATGTCGACACCCAGGAACTTGAAACTGCGCACTATTTTCACCGTTGAGCCCTCAATGAGGTTTGTGTTCCCTTGACTTCCCCTTTCTGAAGTCCAGTAAAGATCCTTGGTCTTAGTGATATAGAGTGCAAGGTTGTCTTTGCAACACCAGTCACACTTGCACACTTTCTCGTCACCATTTGAAATTCGGCCAACAATAGTTGTGTCATCAGCAAATTTATAGATAGCATTTGAGCTGTGCCAAGCCACACAGTCATGGGTGTAGAGAGAGCAGAGCAGTGGGCTAAGCACACACTTTTGAGGTGCACCAGTGTTGATTGTCAGTGAGGTGGAGATGCTATTTTCGATCCACACAGATTGTGGTCTCCTGGTGAGGAAGTCAAGGATCCAATTCAGAAGGAGATACCAACTCTGAAGTTTTGGAGCTTGTTGATTAGGACTGAGGGAGTGCAGGGAAAATTGATGTGGATGTTGCTGGTCCTCACGAATTCGTTCAGAGTCTTCCCCAACCAGAAGCCTTGGTGAACCATGTGATCCACGATGAGCTGAAGTCTGCGTAGAGGCATTGAAGTCTTGTGACTAAGAAAGTTACAAGAGGTCCAGGTACAATCTCTGGAAAACCATCTCATGAACGAAGTGGAACCAATGAAGGATGTCCAACAGTTGTGGCAGGGCTTGAAGGCTATCGCTTTTTATAAGGTAAAATTAAGTGCAGGACTTTGCTTCGATGCCTTCTATACTTGCTTTGACTGTCAAAACATGAAAGAACCATCACAAACTCCCACAGCCCTCGATGATCCTGTGATTTCAATCTCTTAGGCCGACATGTGAGCATCCCTCAGGAGGGTGGGTGAACCTACAAAAAGCATCCAGCCCAGACAGGGTACCTGGCTGAGTACTAAACACCTCAGCTGAGCAACTGGCTGGAGTGTTGGGATATCCTTAATCTCTTGCTTCACCAGTTTGAGGTACCCACCTGCTTTAAGCAGGCTTTACTTATGCCAGTGCCTAAGAAGAACGTGGTAACCTGCCCCAAGGACTGTTGTCCGCTAGCACCTACATCCAGAAGTTGACAATGAAACAAATAACTCCTGCCTGAGAAGTGACTTAAATTCACTCCAAATTGCCTACCGGAGCAACAGGTCCACTGATGTCATCTCAGTGGCCCTTCACTCAACCCTGGAACATCTGGACAACAAAGATACAAACATCAGGATGCTCTTTATTGACTACAGGTCGCCATTCAATACCATCATCCCCTCAAAACTAATCAATAAGTTTCAAGACCTTGACCTCAATGCCTCCTTGTGCAGTTGGATCCTTGATTTCCTTAATTGCAGACCCCAGTTAGTTTGGATTGTCAATAACCCCTCCACAATCTCTATCACACAGGCGCACCACCAGGCTGCGTGCTTAGCCCCCTTCTCTATTTGCTTTACCCTTATGACTGTGTGGCTACATGCAGCTCAAATGCTGTATTCAAGTTTGCTGATGACACCATTGTTGTAGGCCGAATCAAAGGTGGTGATGAATCAGCATTTAGGAGGGAGATTGAAAATCTGGCTGAGTGGTGTCACAACAGCAGGTGGCACAATGTTTTAGGATCTGTCAGCATAATATAAGAATAGGGGTAGTTAAGAGAACAGAAAAAAAGAAAAGAACATGCTGGAACGGAGAGACAGAAAAGAGCTGGAAATCAAACTAAACTTTAAAACAAAAAAGTGTGGTCAATTGTGGAATGAATAATTGCATAAACACTGTTGCTGCCACCATAAATATTTAAATAATTTAAATATTACAAATTTTTTTTAGCGATTTGGAGGTCAGTAGCAAAGCCTGGTTACAGAATCCAGCCACCTTAAGGAGAAAAAAGTGCTGAAGATTGAACCTTTGCTCAAGCAGCCTTTGTGTTCTGCGTTGCATCAAAGCGCAGTGCTGTTGTGTTCAGCCTTGCCCATTTCTTACAGGAGTTACAGTGTAACAGTCGGGAGTAAAAACATAGGCTCCTGTCTTTATTTCTACTTTTTATCCCTGTCCAGCCAAGTCATACCAAAGCACTTCCCAGATTGAAAAGAGTACTGCATAGATTTAACAGATAAATAAAAAGGGCAGTTGGGTGATCCCAGACATCCATTAACAAATCCAGCACACACAGCTATGGTAAAACTACGTACCTGTGCTTGCTACTGAGCAGTACCGTGAGCTGTGGCTCCAATGGGTTTCAATGTCTCAATCAAAACATATATTTATGTTTGAAAAATTGTCATATTTGTCAATTTGCATTTTTAAAGATATTGAAGAATATAAACTGTTCTTGCTGAAATTTCATGGGTCCAGTGAGCAGGATTTGATCCTGATCACAAAGTGTTGTCTGTGAGGAGCTTGGACAATTTTTCTGTAACCACACAGTTTTCCTCCAGGTGTCCCAGTTACCTCCTCACCCCAAAGATGTGTAGGTTAGTAGGTTACATGGCCGCTGTAAATGACCCCTAACACCTAGGCCTCCTCACCCCAAAGATAGAAACATAGAAAATAGGTGCAGGAGTAGGCCATTCGGCCCTTCGAGCCCGCACAGCCATTCAGTACGATCATGGCTGATCATCCAACTCAGAACCCTGTACCTGCCTTCTCTCCATACCCCCTGATCCCCGTAGCCACAAGGGCCATATCTAACTCCCTCTTAAATATAACCAATGAACTGGCCTCAACTGTTTCCTGTGGCAGAGGATTCCACAGATTCACCACTCTCTGTGTGAAGAAGTTTTTCCTCATCTCGGTCCTAAAAGGCTTCCCCTTTATCCTCAAACTGTGACCCCTCGTTCTGGACTTCCCCAACATCGGGAACAATCTTCCTGGATCTAGCCTGTCCAATCCCTTTAGGATTTTATGCCTTTCAATAAGATCCCCCCTCAATCTTCTAAATTCCAGAGAGTATAAGCCTAGCTGATCCAGTCTTTCATCATAGGAAAGTCTGTGTACGTTAGTAGGTTAAGTGGCCACTGTAGGTGACCCCTAACATCTAGGTGGTTGAATTCTATGATTCGTAGAACATCTATGTTCTATGAATCTGCAGGTTGGTAGAAATGGGGGAGAGTAAGTCACAGGGAAAACTAATGGGTTTGTTGAGTGAGCCAGCATAGACTCAATGGGCTATAATAGACTCTTTCCATGTCAGAAGTGAATATGAAGGTAAGCACAGCATTTTGCTGGCAGTTTCAAAATGCTCTGATTTGTTCACAGAATTTACCCCTTTCTGAAATTGTGTATACCTGTCAAGTTTATAAATCGTATTAAGTAACATCTTTGAAATAATTCCAGGAAACTTCAGTCATAAAATGTACCTCACAGAGTTAATTAAATTTCCTTTGTCTATGATGAGTTGTGGACTCACATTTATGTCATGGCCAAGAAAGATCTACTTCCTCAGGAGACTAAAGAGATTCAGCATGTTCCCCTCAAATTATACCAATTTTTATCAATACACCATAGAAAGCATTCTGTCTGGATGCATATTGACTTGATATAGCAACTGCTCTGTGCAAGAAGCTTCAGTTATAAAAACAGTTCAGCATATCACAGGAGCCAACCTCCCCTCTGCCGAATCTGTCTATACTTCTTGCTGCCTCAGTAATCAGCCAGCGTGATCAATAACACTCTGTGGCCTGGACATTCTCCCCCCGCCTCACCTCCCACCCATCAGGTGGAAGATACTAAAGCCTGAAAGCACGTACCACCAGGCTCAAGGACAGTCTCTGGAACGGACCTCATGTACACTGAGATGTACTTTTGACCTCGCAATCTATCCTGTTACATTCTTGCGCTTTATTGTATACCTGCATTGCTGTTTATTTTTGGTAGCTTTTACCTTTATTCTGCATTGTTATTGTTTTACCTTGTTCGACCCTGATGATTTGATCTGTATGAACAGTATGCAAGACAGGTTCTTCCACTGTATTTTGGTACATGTGATAATACATAAACACCATTATCAATGATAAATTGTAATGTCTGCTTCCTCTCTTTAGTTTAGTGATGAAGATGAAGAAGTGGAGGATGAAGATGATGACGATGACAGAAAATCAGATAGAGTTGAGGAGAAAACAGAAGCACCGAAGTCCCCTTTACAAGTGCCAGTGGTTCCTGTGGAGCAGCTGGTCGTTCAAGGGCCTACCTTCATGTGCGAAGTGCCGAATTGTGGTGCAGTAAGTTTGAGTTTTGACTTCAATGTTGAGTAATCCTGTATATAAAAAAAAAGCTATAATTTTTTGGAGTTTCCAGATTTTTTTTCTGCTTTAGAGGTTTGTATTAACTACTCCCCCTTCTCAGTACTCATATTCCCATACAAAGTTAAATATTACAGTCCCCAAGGAGATGGTTGGAGACAGTCCGTTGATCTCTGAAATAGGAGTAAAACTCCTGGAAAAGCATAGATCCTCAATCCACCCCTTTTTTTTGATGAACTTCTATACACATGTGGTCAAGAGTATATTGACTGGTTGCATCATGGCCTGGTGTGGAAACACGAACTCCCTTGAACGGAAATCCCTCCAAAAAGTAGTGGGTATGGCTCACTCCATCATGAGTTAAGCCCTCCTCTCCATTGAGCACAACTTCACGGAGCACTCTTACAGGAAAGCAGCATCCATCAGCAAGGATCCCCACCACCTAGGTCATACTCTCTTCGCACTGCTGCCATCAGGAGGAAGGTACAGGAGCTTCAGGACCCACACCACCAGATTCAGGAACAATTACTATCCTTCAGCCATCAGGCTCTCGAACCAGAGAGGTAAACTTCACTTGGGATGCTCTGCTCTTTATCGACTACAGCTCAGCATTCAGTACCGTCATCCCTCAAAACTAATCAATATCTCCTAGTGCATTTGAATCTTCGATTTTCTCACTTGCGGACCCCAGTCAGTTTGGATTGACAACAACATCTCCTCCACAATCTCCATCAGCACAGGTGCACCACAAGGCTGTGTGCTTAACCTCCTGCTCTACTTGCTTTACACTTACGACTGTGTGGCTCAGCGCAGCTCCAGTGACACATTCAAATTTGCTGACAACACCACTGTCATAGGCCAAATCAAAGGTGGTGACAAATCAGCAGATAGAAGGGAGACTGAAAATCTGGCTGAATGGTGCCGTAGCAATAACCTCTTACAGCAAGATCAAGGACCTGATTATTGATTTCAGGAGGAAGAAACCAGAGATCAATGAGCCTGATCTCATTGGAGGACCAGAGATGGAGAGGATCAGCAACTTTAAATTGCTCGGTGTGATCATTTCGGAGCACCTGTCCTGGGCCTAGCATGTAAGTGCGATTACAAAGAAAGCACAGCAGTGGCCCTACTCCCTTAGGTGTTTGCAAAGATTCGGTATGGCACTTGACAAACTTTTATATTGACTAGCTGCATCACAGCCTGGTATGGAAACAAAAATGCCCTTGAGTGGAAAATTCTATAAAAGGTAGTAGATACAGCCCACTCTATCATGGGTAAAGCCCTCCCCACCATTGAGCGTATCTCCACAAAATGTCGCAAGAAAGCAGCATCCATCATCAGGTACCCCACCACCCAGGCCGTGCTCTCTTCTCGCTGCTACCATCAGAAAGAAGGTTTAGAAAGGTTCTAAGAATAAACCAGGAAATTATTGGCCAGTGAGCCTGACATCAGTAGTGAGAAAGTTACTGGAAGGTTATCTAAGGGACTGGATATATAAGTAATTTGGATTGAAAGGGACTGATTAGGGATATTCAACATGGCTTTGTGCATGGTAAGTCGTGTCTAACCAATCTTACAGAGCTTTTGGTGGAAATTACCAGGAAAGTTGATGAAGGCAAGGCAGTGGATGTTGTCTACATGGACTTTTGCAAGTCATTGGACAAGGTCCCACATGAGAGGTTGGTTAAGAAGGTTCAGTCGCTTGGTATTCAAGATGAGGACTGTAGTAAATTGGATTAAACATTAGCTTCATGGAAGAAGCAAGAGATAGTATAGATGGCTATCTCTCTGACTGGAGGCCTGCCAACTAATGGTGTGCCACAAGTGTAGGCGCTGTGTCCATTGTTGTTTGTCATCTATATCAACAGTCTGGATGACAATGTGGTAACCTAGATCAGTAAATTGGCAGATGACACCAAGATTGGGGGTGTGGTAGACAGCAAGGAAGACTATCAAAGCTTGTAGCAGTATCTGGACCAGTTGTAAAAAACGGGCTGAAAAATGACAGATGGAGTTTAATGCAGAGGAGTGTGTGGTGTTGCAATTTGGGAGGACCAACTGGGGAATGTCTTACACAGTGAGTGGTAGGTTACTGAGGAGTGCAGTAGAACAGAGGGATCTGGTTATACATCCAAAAATTCCTTGAAAGTGGCATGACGGGTAGATAGGGTTGTAAGCAACACAGAGAAAATGCTGGAGGAACTCATCAAGCCAAGCAGTATCTATGGAAAAGAGTACAGTCGATTTCAGGCTGAGACCCTTCTTCAGCAGGATTTCACTCTTTAAGAGTGTTGAGTGAGCTTCAAGTGGTGGGTGCGGATTCGATTTCAACATTTAAGAGAAGTTTGGATAGGTTACATGAATGGGAGGGGTTTGGAGGGCGATGGTCCGAGTGTAGGTCGATGGGACTAGGCAGATTAGTGATTCAGCAGAGACTAGATGGCTGAAGGACCTGTTTCTGTGCTGTAGCATTCTGTGACTTGAAGTTCTTGATCAGTCAGGTTTACGGGGAGAAGATAAAAGAATGGGGATGAAAAGCTCAGCCATGACGGAATGGTAGAGCAGACGTGATTGGCCAAATCGCCTGATTCTGCTCCCATATCTTATGGACATGAATTCTTATTGCATAGAGCTGTCTTTCTTGCCTTTGGCCACACAATCAGTTTTGGTACTGTTAGCAAACTTCTTAATTTAAGTCCAAGTCATTTACGTACAGCTTACCAAAAAAGCTAATAGTTTTGTGGTGGTGGAATTGAGCTGATGTTTTATGCAGATTGAGAACAATTTCCTCATTTAGTATAAGTTTTGTGTGTCTAGACATTGTAAGTGTGTTAATATAGGGAGTGTAGCAAGTGGAAAGATGATACCACCTGCTGGTCTGTCCTTTAGTTCACAGGTCCAATATATAAGCTTGATATGAAATCTCTGGTACTACACTTCCATAACTGCAGTCCATTTGAATGTTTAACGTCAATACATCTGACAGTGCTGCCTGAGTACCAGGCCACTAACTTTCATTCAGAAATCCCTTGTTCTGCTCTGATCTGTAAGGAAGAGCAGAATTTGTTCATTTGCACCATTCTCCTTCAACGCACAGGTACCATTTGTTTTTCGCACAAATTAACTGTTCATGGAGATGAATAAACAGACAACATTTCAGCTCAAGACCCTTCATTAGGACTGGAAAGGAAAGAAGAAGAAACCCAAATAAGAAGGTGGGGAGGGGGGAAAAGGAGGACAGGCTAGGAGGGGATCGATGAAGCCCGGTGGGTAGGGGAAAGTTCCCAGGAAGGACAAATAGCTGTGGTAACCTATCTGAGTAAGCACATGAGGGGTCAGAGAGTTGCAGAGATCACACAGGGGGAGCAGAGAGAGGGTCCCACTTTACTCCCAAAGAGAAGATTTAAACTTCTTCAACGTGGGCATAATTTAAAGAAACTTCACAGTATAGCAGCAAATCATAAACAGAAGAGATTCTGCAGATTCTGGAACACACCCAGCCACGTGCCCTTGTACTTCTGTCCCACTCCCACCTTCTTATTCTGGCTACACACACAAAATGCTGGAGAAACTGAGCAGATCAGGCAGCAGCTATGGAAATTCATAAACTCTCGAATTTTCGAGCTGAAACTCTTCTAAGTCCAGCTTCTACTCCTTCCCCTAAACCTCCCCCCCCCACCCCCACCTTCCATTCTGGCATCTTCCCTCTCCCTCTCCAGTCCTGATGATGAATCTCAGGCTACGTCCACCGGATAATTTTGAAAACGCAGGTTTCAAGTAAAAACGACATGCGTCCACACTACACGTTTTTCAAAATATCTCTGTCCACACCAAAACGGATATTTGGGCGAATCTACTCCTACTGGGCATGCGCAGACACATCTACAGAAAACAAGCGAAAGAGGAAACAGTATAATATTTACGTTTCCGCAGCAGCGTTGTGCTATTTCCATTGGTCAAAAACTAGAGTACCAACAACAATAGCGAAAGAAAGTCTTCAACAGTATTCGAGGAATACGAAGAAAACCTCCGCTGGAAAAATCAGACGGGACTTCTTCGTTTAGACAATGAAGTTGAGTTGTTTCTGCGAGTTACAAATGACTACAAAGTCAGCAAAGCAGTGGAAACGTGGAGATGTTTAATTCCAGACAAACTATAACGTAGACAACAAAGTAAACAACACACGCATGAAGCCGTCCTCTACCCAAGATCAACAAGAGAGTGGAATCTTCTGCCGCCAGACCTGCGCAGTATTTCTGACATTAATATTTTCAAAGATAGACTCAATCAAATCAATTTAGGGGAACTAGTCAAAAAAGCTCACTTTACAATTTAACTCTCACGCTGTTCACACCGACTGCACGTTATAACAACTGTCCGGCAGTGCTTGCGCAGTACCAAGCAGAAGCAGAAAAAGCATTGTTGTTATGGTGTTGTCATGACAGCATTTTCAGATAATCCCCATTTACTCCGTCCTCACTGCAGCGCGGAACAATCGTTTTCAAATTTACACACTCTGGAGAGTGTTTTAGAAAAGCTCCATTTTCGAGGGATGAAAATGCTGTTTCTGTGTGGACGGAGGGTCAAAACAAAGAGAAAAAGTTTCATGCAACACACATCAAAGTTGCTGGTGAACGCAGCAGGCCAGGCAGCATCTCTAGGAAGAGGTACAGTCGACGTTTCAGGCCGAGACCCTTCGTCAGGACTAACTGAAGGAAGAGTTAGTAAGAGATTTGAAAGTTGGAGGGAGAGGGGGAGATCCAAAATGATAGAAGAAGACAGGAGGGGGAGGGATGGAGCCAAGAGCTGGACAATGATAGGAGAAAAAGTTTCATTTTCAAAATTATCCGGCGTAGTGTGGACATAGCCTCGGCATGAAATGTCAACTGTTTATTCATTTCCATGGATGCTGCCTGACCTACTGAGTTCTTCCAGCATTTTCTGTGTGTTGCTCTGGAATTTCTGAATCTCGTGTTTTTTTTATGTTCACTACTATATATTGACAATTCTTTGGAATGTTTCAACTGGTGGTCAGAAACTCTTGCGATATTACACCAGCAGCTGCCAGCTGCGTGTGGCCAGGGACAGTGACCACTGATGTTTATAGCTACAGAAGTTCTAACATCGCTTCACTTCAACAAAGTGATTATTTGATAGTACCTCTGCCCAATTTACAATCCAAGTTCCTTGTCTCTTATACAGTATTTGTGAAATGAGTGCCTCATGACCAAATTATAAGACCTTCATTGAAGAACCATATTTTAACTGGATGTATTTTTACCTGTATAATAGGTCAAGTAGTTCTGTGAACCATTGATATATCGCAAGCGCAATATAAATGTTACAGTTGCTCTCTTGTGTTACTGTAATATCATCTTTTTTGGGAAAACCTAGTGCATATTGCACAAGATATAACCACTTTCGGCGTCTTCCCTGAGGGCCAGGTTTATAGCATTCAGGTCTGGTGACCAAGTAAGATACAAGAGGTCCAGGTGTGATCTCTGGAAAGCTTAAATCACTGAAGGATGCTCAACAGCTGTCATAGGGCTTGAATACTATTTCTTCTTGCAAAGTAAAATCAAGCAACATAGTTGACAGCAAGGCTTTGCTCCCAGATGTGCTCAATGCCTTCCTTGTTCACTTTGACCGTCAAAACATGGAAGAACCTTTACAAACTCCCAGATTCCCCAATAACCCTGTGATTTCGGTCTCTGGGGCAAATGAGAGAGCATCCTTCACGAGGGTGAATGCACAGAAAGCATTCAATCCAGATGGGATACCTGGCCGAGTACTAAAGACCTGTGCTGATTAACTGGCTGGAGAATTCACCGAAACCTTTAACCTCTTGCCTCAGCATATACTCACCAGCTTCAAGTAGGCTTCAATTACACTGGTGCCCATGAAGAATGTGGTAACCTGCATCAATGACTATCATCCAGTAACACTTCCCATTCGCTGTGATATGAAGTTCTTTGGGAGGTTGGTGACAAAACATATAAACTCCTGCCTGAGAAGCAACTTGGATCACTCCAATCCACAGCAGATGCCATTTCATTGGCTCTTCACTCAACCTTGGAATTCTGGACAGTGAAGATGTATACATCAGGATGCTTTTCATCAACTACAGCTCAGCATTCAATACCATCATCCTCCCCAAATTAATCAATAAGCTTCAAGACTTTGGCCTCAATACCTCCTTGTGCAATTGGTTCCTCTATTTCCTCACTTGTAGACCAGTCACTTCAGATTGGTGAAAATATCTCCACCTCATTTAACTAACACAGGTCCACCATAAGGCTCTGTGCCTAGCCCCCTGCTCTGCTCACTTTATACATGACTGTGAGGCTAAGCATAGCTCCAATACCATATTTAAGTTTGCACACGACACCATGTTGTTGGCTGAATCTAAGGTGATACATCAGCACACAGGAGGGAGATTGAAATCAGGCTGAGTGGTGCCACAACAACAATCTCTTATTCAAGGGCAAGAAGCTGACTATTGATTTCAGGAGGAGGAAACTGGTGGTCCCTTGACCAGTCCTCATCAGTGGTGATCAGTGATCGGAGGGGGAGAGGCTCAGCAACTTTAAATTCCTCGGTGTTGTCATTTCAGAGGATCTGTTCTGGGTCCAGCCCATAAATGCCATTACGAACAAAGCACAGCAGTGCCTCTGCTTCCTTAGAAGATTGCAAAGATTCGATATGAGATCTAAAACTTTGACGAACTTCTATAGACGCGCGGTGGAGACTTAGCATGGCTGCATCAAGGCTTGCTACGGAAGTACAAATGCCCTTGAACAGAAAATCCTACAAAAAGTAGCGGATACGGCCCAATCCATCACAGGTAAGGCCCATCTAGCATTGAGTACGTCCATACAGAGCGCTTTTACAGGAAAGCAGCATCAATCATCGAGGACCCACAACATCCAGGCCATGATCTCTTCTCGCTGCTGCCTTCAGGAAGAAGGTACAGGAGCCTCAGGACTCACACTACCGGGTTCGGGAACAGTTATTACTTCTCAACCATTTGGCTCTTAAACCAGGGGGATAACTTCGCTGCCCTATCAGTGAACTGTTCCCACAACCTATGGACTCACCTTCAAGGACTATTCATCTCATGTTCTTGATATTTATCGCTTTTTTTTTCTTTAGTATTTGCACAGTTTGTTATATTTTGCATATTGATTGTTTATCTGTCCTGTTGGGTACACTCTTTCACTGATTCCAGCATGCTTCTTGGATTTACTGTGTATGCCCACAAGAAAATGAATCTTAGGGTTGTTTATGGTGACGTATGTATTTTGATAATAAACTTACTTTGAACTTGAATTTGCACTTTATGCCTCCAATTTTCTGAAAGTGGCTTTGAATCTAATCCCTGATTGGTGAGGACCAGCATAGTGCAGGGTGTTACTGCTGAATATAGTAGGCTTCATCACATACCTGCTTTGGCAACAGGCTGAGCTACACTCATAGACTTGTGGGCTGTTGTACATGGCAAAGGGCTCTGAATATTTCAGGCTTTGATAAACATCTAGAAATGTACAATTTAAAAAGAAACACTACTTAAAAAGTGGACATTTTAAAAAGTTGTAAGAAACTAATCAATTACAAAAAAAGTTAGACTAAGCACCAAAGAACACGAGTACAGTTAAATGCATTTTAGTATATTATGTTTATGCAGACTCATTTACCTGAAACTATTTTCATCAGAATGGTTTCTTTCCACCAAATCATTGCCAGCTCCTTCTTGGCTCAGGTTCAGTGGTGAAATTTTCTGAAGTACCCATAGGAAAACCTGAAATTGGTGCTCCATTACTGATCTTTGTGAACAGCTAAGTGTCAGAACATAGTGGGAATGATATCAACACAATCATTTTAGGAAGTTCAGAACACCACAGTTGCATCAATAAGTCTCAGATGTTTTTCTGATTGTCAGGCTCGGCCTGCTCACAAAGTTATGCACCACTGCTTTCAGTATATAAATGCTTTCGGAGAGAAAAACATATTGGGAAAAATAATCTATTCCCTTGTGTATTATAACCATTAATATGATGAAAATTATCTTTGATGTATCTTTCTTCGACATCTTAAATATTCAATTGACTTGATTGTCCTGGATATAGTGCACTGCCCAAACTCATCAGCAGCGTCTGCCTGCCCACACTGGTTTGATCCATGTACAGAGGGCCATGCATTGGAAAATCATTGAGCAAAGTGGAGTTCACTACATTTGGCAGCTGAGCTTTGGGTGGCATGTGACAACTTTGTTCATTTAGAAACTGTTTAATATTTTAAAAAGTAAAATAAGCGTAATTAATAAAATCTTAAAATAATGTAAACTAATCAGCATTAAAGTAGAATAGGTAAACCACTTTACATGCATTTACTTTTTTACTCAAATGAATAGTGTCATTCTTCTTACACCACTTATCCTTGCCTTAAAGTTGCGGAGTTGCATGTTAAATTTATCTGTACTTGCCTGCTGAACTTAAAACACTGATAGGCTGAACAGCAAGGGGTAAGTTTTTGAAATATCCATGCAAAGTTGATGGCTGGAAGTAAATATGGTCTGGACCACTGAAAATCATTTATTTAATTTTCTGCATTAAGTGGTACTGTATTTCAAACAGAATCCCCCTCAGTGATTTTTTTAACTTGTAAAATATTTTATTGTGGATCTGACTTCAAGTTCCAACACTCTAGATTATCTTCTTCTCCTCTTAGATATTCAGCTCCAGGCAGGCTTTAAATGGCCATGCACGGATTCACGGTGGTTCAAACCAGGTGCCAAAGCAGACATCTGCAGCTAAACTTAAAACAGGAGGATCTCAGCCAGGCTTTGCATCTGTCAAGAATTCTCCAGCACACAGCACAACTAGTGGTGAAACAGATGGTACTACAATTTTCCCTTGCAAGGAATGTGGAAAGTAAGTTAGATGGTTACTTATTTTATAGATATAACAAGTGTTTTAACAATGAGAATTTTGAATAATTTCATTCTATTTTGTTAGTTTCAAAGTCAATTAAGTGGGAAAAGTATTAAGTGCCTTTTTCTATTTTACTATCTATACATGTTTTTATGTGTGGTTTCTTTGTTTCCAGGATGTTCTATAAGATTAAAAGTAGAAATGCTCACATGAAAACCCATAGACAGCAGGAGGAACAGCAGCGCCAGAAGACACAGAAAGCCCTTGCAGCTGCTGAAGCAGCGACAGTAGTCAGACCTGCTTCACCAATAGCACCAATGTTACTTCACCCAGATCACATGAGTATGGTAAAGCGACACTTAGAAGTAGAAGATCATGATATCATTCAGGAGTTAGAAGATGTAATGGATGAATCAAATGTCATGGATACAGACCTACTTTTAGATGGAGAAGATGGAGAATTCCTCCAAGATGATGAATTGTGAATGTCTTTAAAACAATTTTCAAAAGGACACAGAATAATCTTCAAATACAATAAATTGTGTTTATAAGTCATCACAAAGTACCAAGGTTAGTTCAAATGCAGAAGAATTGCAGGAGGATTGCACATAGACGGAGATGCTCGACTTGCTTTTTGCCATTAATACCATTTAAAGAGGCTAAGTAAAGCCTTATGGACAATAATTTTCCCTTTTAGCTGCTTGTTAAAAGTTGCTTCGAAGCATTGAAGCCAAACGGGTTTTTTGCTAAAATGGTTTTTTGTCGAGTGAAAGTTTCAGAAATTAAATTGTTCTACTTTTCTATAAATGAAGCAAAAAAAACTGTAAATAAGGTTCAAAATTATATATATTTTAAATTGTTAAATCTGATTTGTTTACGCATTTATTTAACTGCTGTTCCTTGGTGTTACCTAGCAGGTATGGTGTAAATACTTTATATCCCAAAATTCTATTGCAAAAGCAAAATATTTTTGAAAGTAAAAGTGTCAAAATGACAAGGAGATTGCAGATCTTTCACTGGGGCTGTTTTCTGTTATTACAATGTTGTACAGAATTATTAAAGCTTTATTTTATTAATTTGGGGATACAGATTGTGGTCAGATTGCATGCCTTTTACTCCATAATGTAATTTATTTTTTTTATATTTGCACTGTAAATGTTTTTTTCAAGTATGTGAGGAGAGTCTTCCATACATTTGTAGTCATCTTTCGTTTAAATATATAATGAGATGTACTTGTCATGTTATGAATGAAGCACTATGTATAGTTCAGTGAATGAATTCACTTTATAACATGCTTTAGTTGTATAGCCAAAAAAAAAAATCTGGAAGATTTTTGTGCCATTTCCTTGGGAAGGTTGCATAAATTTAAAAAACAGAGATGGTATCTTTAAAATAGGCAGTATTTTCTTGTGGATTTAGTATTCACTTTTGCAAGTTGTGTTTGAATAATGTACTCAAGATTTTTTAAAAAAGGAATGTGATGGGATTAACTGATTTTTTTTCCTATTAAAATGATCAAAGAAAGTGATTTTTTGCCTTCCAAAGCACCTGAAATAAAAGTTGTTTTCAAAGAGAATTCCATGAAGAGAGGTGTTTTAACCTATAAACTAAATTCCTCAAACTAGTCTGATTTGGCCATATCATAACACTCAATGTATGCATTACATTAACATTCTTGCGATCTAACTTATCTTGTACTGTACAGTAATCAACTGACATTGATACTAGGCAATTGTACATCCTCTGAGATTCTGCAAATGTATCCCAAACTACATATCTTCAGTGAGAATTGCCCAACTTTCCTTGCTGATTTAGTCTGCTGTATGGCAGATCTTGAGTTAATTTGCTTGGATCAGATTATGTCTTTGACGTAGGAATGTAAAAAAAAAAGCTGGAATTCCACTCATCGGCTCCTTCTGGAACTTCTGTTTACGAGGACACAGTGAACACAGGCAAGAGAAAATCTGTGGATGCTGGAAATCCGAGCAACACACTCAAAATGCTGGTGGAACTCAGCAGGCCTGGAGAGGAAAAACTGAGTAATAGATTTGAAAAGTGAGGGGAGGAGAGAGAGAAATGCCAGCCGATAGGTGAAACTTGGAGGGGGAGGGATGAAGCAAAGAGCTAGGAAGTTGATTGTTGAAAGAGAGAGAAGGCCATAGAAGTAGCAGGGGAGCACCAGAGGGAGACGATGGGCAGACAAGGAAATAACATGAGAGAGGGACAAGGGGTGGGAAATGGTGAGGGGGGGAGGTAGAGGCATTACTAGAAGTTTGAGAAATTGATGTTCGTGCTACAGGGTTAACTTCTGGTGTACCCACCCCTTACATCTGAATTACTTGTCAAATAGATCTGTATGTGAAGGACAGTCATAATTGGGCAAGGTATTGATCCCACAAAGGAGCCAGAAAATTGATGGAACACTTACAGATACTTGTAATATTTGAAGAAAGATTTTATTAACTCTTAACTTCTTCTATGGAATTTGTATCAATATTGTTGAAGCACTTTGAATGAAATATTTCATTTGTAGGAACTAAGTAATAGAAAACATATTTTCTATCCTAAATGAGCCAGTTTCTCATTTCTTGATTGGGTGCCAGTCAAAGAAGGAGAATATTTCCTGATTTTCAGGAGAGAAAATCATTGAATTGTTACAAGTCACTTGCAACAGTTAAAAACACCTCAGACAATGATGAGGTGTTCCTTCATGATTTTGCTTAGGTATTTGTTTTGTCATCATGAGTCACTTTGGAAAAGTGGAGGTACATTCACATGAATTATCTTCTCCAATTCTTCTTGTATTCAGAATTGAAGCAGGTTGTCTATTTCCTATCTTGCTACTTCCTTCATCCTTGGCACAAAACCATCTTTCCTTCACTTTGTAATACACTAGCCACTGACAACAGGGGATCTACTTTGTATTGTTAAGATAGTATCCATGTCAAAATAGAAGAGCAGAGTATTAATCTCATTAATGAACATGAAAACTTAAATATACTATTTCAATTTACGGTTTTAATGCATTGCATTGATATTTGGCAAAATTAATTCTAATGACAAATTATTTTATTGTTTTTTTTTCAGTTTATGCAAAATTTGTTGTATTCCCTTTGCTTCTGGTTGTAGCAGATTTCAACCTGTCTGATGTTTCCTGTTACAGTGCTGCTGTAAAATCACCATTTAAGACTGAAATTATCTTTGCCTGCCACAAATGTTACCTGATCTGCTGATTGTTCCCAGAATTTTCTGTTCTTATTTCAGATTCCCAGCACCTGCAAGTTTTTTTGCTTTTTAATTTTGCACTAAATAAGCGGTTTGAAACTTTTTAACATAAGACATGAGACAGTAGGAACAGAATTAGGCCATTTGACCTATCAGGTCTGATTGCATTTGATCATGGCTGATTTATTTTCCCTGTCAACCCTATTCTCCTGCATTTTCCCCATAACTTTGGACAATCTTACTAATCAAGAACCTATTAACCTCCTTTTTAAATATACCCAATAACTTGGTCTCTATGGAAATGAATTCCACAGAATAACTACCCTGAAGAAATTCCTTTTCATTTCTGTTCTGAAGGATCGTCCTTCTGTTGTGGCCCTGGACTCTTCCATGTCATTTCTACCTAGGCCTTTCAATGTTCAGTAGGTTTCATTGAGATCCCTCCTCATTCTTCTAAACTCCAGCAAATGCAGGCATAGAGTGATCAGACACTCCTGATACGTTAACCTCTTCTGGACCCTCTCCAGGCCAGCACATTTTTTTCTTTAACATGGTGCCCAAAACTGCTCACAGTATTCCAACCATGATATGACCAATGACTTATAAACTCAGCATTACATCCATGCTTTTATGTCTATTTATTTAGCAATACAGCATGGAGTAGACCCTTCCAGCTGTTCGAGCCACACCACCCCAGTAACCCTTGACTAACCTGATTAACCCTCATTTTGGGACAATTTACAGTGACCAACTCATTACATCTTTGGAAACTGGAGGATCTGGAGAAAACCTAAGCACGGGTTGACGTACGGAGACTCCTTACGGAACAGTGCTGGAATTGAACTCCAAACTCGAGAACGGCCCAAGTTGTAGTAGTGTTGCACTAACCACTATGCTACCCTATTCTAGTCCTCTTCAAATAAATGTTAACATTGCACTGGATTAACTGGTTGTTTAATTTGTGAAATGATTGCATGGCAAAACTATTTCTGTAGTTCTGAACAACAGTGTTAATAACTTGGATTTAAATATGTGCTTTATTAGTTTAAAATGCTCAAAGTATTTTGTAGGAGGTTAACAGAACAAAATTTGACCCTGGCCATGTCAGATATTAGGACAGGTACAAAAGCACAAGAGGGGATTCTAAACAATGCTATAAAGGATTTATTGATGAACAGTTCAGGGAAGGGATTGGGGCTGAGCAAGCTGGGTGTACACCCGTCTACAGTGAAGTGATTAAACAGAACATTGTGCAAGAGTTTAAAACTGGAGGAGCGAAGAAGCATCTGAGATGATGTAGTGTTAGGGAAACAAGAATAAAAATCTTAAAGTTGTGTTACCAGATCAGGAGCCAATGTGGACCAGCAAGCAAAACCATGATGGGAGAACAGGACGGTGCAGTATTGACCTCTGGCAGATTGTTGGGAGAGTTCAAGTTTATGTCTGAAGATAGGACAAGCCTTCTGAGAGAGTATCAGAAGAGTCAAGTTCAATTTTTTGTGACAAATTGGAGATGGTAAAGAGGTTGAGATAGATGGTGGCTAGTTCTGGGTGTCATCAGCAGACACATGGAACCCACAGAGTTTTTGGATATTGAAATGCAGCTTGGTTCATGAAAAATTTGGAGTCATTTTTATATTCCAGTGGTTAAGATGGTATGTAAATGCAGACTTTATGTTATTTCTGAAGTACTATGAATAGTGGATGCATTTTATGTCTTTTTTTATACACTTAGCCAAATAATCTTTTTCGTGTCAATGAACAGCAGGCAAGTTTAGACCTAATGTAATTTACAGGTACCTAGTTTGCAAGCAAAAAGCATCGGAATTTTTCCTACACTCTTGTAACAAGTGTGGACAAATGAGTTTATTGCCTTCAATAATTGAGCATAAGTAATGACCTCATATTAGTACTTTGTTCAAAATTATGCATGAGGTATCAAGAATTAAATGCATCAACAAAATTAAAGAGGCTCAAATAACTTTCACAGTTTTTGTAATTTAGGAAAAGCATTAGTATTAATTTGCAATTAAGCATCTTGAAATTGAACTATACCATAAGTGATGGGAACTGTGAATATTTAGTGACTCTGTGTTTCATTATCTTCATTGTGTGTTTGTTATAGACTGCTGTTTATTCATTGTAAGAATTGACAGTACATATATGCTTTAAGCAGTAACAAAATGACGGAATGTAGAGTTTAAACTAATCCTACTGGAGGTAAGTAAATTTCATTGCAACATTACCAATCCTTCATAAAGGGCATTGATAACGTGGATGTCTAGTGTACTTAATGGAAACGGCCCTTGGACACAGGTTCTGAACTTGGAGTTGTTCAAGGAATCAGAATTGATTTACTATTGTCACATGTGCACATAGTGAAAAGTTTGTCCTGTGTACTGTTCATACAGATCAAATCAAGGAGTGTTGCAGTGAGCATCAACCTTGAGACTGACCTTGACGCTCGATGCTGATTAACATCGGTGAAAAATTTTACCTCCCTCATTCTAAATACACCAAGCAGTTAAAGAATTTACATTGTATCATAATCAATTTGAATGGTTAGTAACTTTGTTAGTAAGCATAGCATTCCCCGTGTGGAATCTCCTGTGTCTTCCAGTTCAGCTTTTAAGGTCACTGACGATGCAGCATCAGTGGGGAAATAGTAAACACCTGAAGCTCATTACAACTAAGAACTTGATCCAATTATAAGTGTTCTGTAATATGTTCAGTCAGGGTCACATTGCCCATAGTTGTTTTTTCATTTTGTCACTTGTATCTGTTTTCCTGTGTCCATGGTCAGAAGTACAACTGTGCTTCAACAAAGAGGGAAAAGAAAGTTTTCACTGAATCATCATAGTAAATGGGAAAATAATAATCTCTAATGAACTACAATTACAGGGCTTCATTACATATCCTAAATGCTATAAAGTGAAAATGAAGCACAAAGTAATTATGTAATGTGCCTAATGTGGGAAAGGCACAGATAAAAAGTACAAGAAGCTGGAGTTTCTCCAAAGTGTGACCAAGCAAACGGTTCTAAGGCTGAAAGTGGAGCAGGGAAAAGAAATGAAAAGAGCCCAGAGTCTGAAATTCAATGTTTTTCTCAGAGAAAGGTGTGCAAGTTGATAGGGTGGTAAAGGACGCATATTAGAACATTAGAAAGTTTTGACAAGAACAAGTCATTTGGTCCAACAAAACTTGCCAAGTTCCTATTCATGTACTGTGTAGAAATAACTGTTGAGTTTAGATTTGAACGTCTCTAAGGTACTACTCTCAAGTACAAAAGTAGGTAGTTTATTCCATGTGTCCACAACTTGCTGTCTAAAGAAATGCTTCCTGATGTTGGTCTTAAATCTCCCTTTAACCAGTCTCCACCTATGGGCCTCGTGTGATTAATTTTGAAGTAGCTGCCGATATTCACTTTATTTTTACCCAAGATGATTTTGAACACTTCTCTCATGTCTCCCCTCATTCTATGTCTACTTAGACTAAAAAGATTTACTTCTTTAAATCTTTCTTCATAGCTTATACCATGCAGACCTGGAATCAGTCTCATCGTCCTCTGAACTCTCATCCCTCACACAATATGGAGATCAAAATTGTACACAGTATTCAAGGTGTGGCCTCACAAGCACATTATACAGCTTAAGGAGAACATCTCTATACCTGAACTCCACTGAGCGCATTATATAGCCCAATATTCTATTTGCCTTTAATTGCTTCTGTGCATTGTCTTGATGTTGATAGTGATGAGGCTACCAGGACACCTAAATTCCTCTCACACAGAGCACTTTCTAACTCAAGACCCCATTGTGTATTTGAATCTAATATTTCTACTTCCTACATGTAATAGTTTACATTTACTTATGTTAAATTTTATCTGCCCGCATCTGGATTTTGTTTATATCTAACTATATTGATGGGGAGGGAGGGGAGGGAACATCGACTCAGACCATGAGAGGCCTGCGTTGGGCATTTTCATGCCTTACAAGGCGCAGACTGGAAGTCTGTGTGGGGCGCCACTCCTTGCACAAACTAGAGCAATGTGTGATTAAGTGCCTTGCTCAAGGGCACAAGCACGCTGCCACAGCTGAGGCTTGAACTAGTGACCTTGAGATCACTGGATGAATGCCTTAACCACTTGGCCACATGCCCAACACAACTGTATTGATTCTGCTACCTAAATGTTACCAGCCGGTCCCACTAATTTTGTGTCACCTGCAAACTTTACTAGTTTATTTGTTGTGTGCTTATACAAATCATTAATGTAAATTAAAAACAGCAACAGCTCCCAAAACTGATCCCTGTGGAACCCCACTTTTAACATCTAGGTGTAAACATGGTCCTCTCACCATAACTCATTTTCTGTTTTTGAGCCAATTCTGCACCCATTCGCACATCTTACCCTGAATCCCTACCTCTCATAATTTGATTATTAACCTCTCGTAGGGTAACTTGTCAAAAGCCTTCTGAAAGTCCAAGTAATTGATATCAACAGCTCTATTGTATCATAAATTTTAGTTGCCTCTTCATAGAACTCCAGCATATTAGTAACACATAATTTCTGCTTTCTGAACCCATGCTAGATTTCTGTTTTTATCAGCTGTTTTCCTATTTCATTCTTTATTAATGTTTCTATGATGCACGTTAAGCTTACTGGTCTATAATTACCAGCGTCAGTGCAGTCACCCTTCTTGTATACTGGGACAATGTTGGCCCATTTCCAGTCCTTAGGGATTTCACCAGTCTTAACTTTTGAATAATATAGATAGGGGTTTGTATATATAATCACAGACCGGATATATACCCTGGAGATTTATTAACTTTCAGCCTTTTCAGCTGAAGCAGAACCTCACTTTCTAGGATCTCTAAGTGACTTTAAACACACGTTTTTCTCTACACATACTGGCATATTGCTAACATCTTCACAGGTGAATACTTAAGCAAATTATGAGCTAAGTGTATCTTTTAATTCCTTCTCTGCATAATTTATCACCCCACTATTATTCCTAATACATTTAACTTCCTCCTTGATTTTTTTTACCACTGAAGTATTGAAAGAAAAACTTGTGGTCAATCTTAGCATTATCAGTAATATCCTTCTCAACCTGCCTTTTGTCAATCCGAATTTCCCTCTTGGCACAACTCTCATATTTTCATATGCCCTATGGTTAACATCATTACTATTTCTTCTGCATTCCTTATATTGCTATCTTTTCTTCAATAACTGTTATGTATTCATCAGTGTAGTTGATCTCTTGTTTTTATTGCTTCTCCTAGCCTTGGGTATGAACATTTCCTACAGTGTGTGTATTACCTCTTTAAATCAACCACACTGTTCCTCAACTGACTCAACGTCAAGCAGTTCCTTCCAGTTTACCTTCTGAAGTCTTTGCCGCATCTGCACAAATTTTGCCTTTCTGAAATTCAATTTAATGGCTTTGGTTTTTATTGATGTACTCTCCCAAAAAAAAACTTCGAGACCAACAATGCTCGGCACATTGAGCCAAGAGGTGATGTTCCAGCTATTTGGACCCTGGTCAGGCTCCACTTGGAGTACTGTGCTCAGTTCTGGTCACCTCACTACAGACAGGATGTGAAAACTATAGAAAGGGTGCAGAGGAGATTTACAAGGATGTTGCCTGGATTGTGGAGCATGCCTTATGACAATAGGTTGCGTGAACTGGGCCTTTTCTCTTTGGAGTGGTGGAGGATGAGAGGTGACCTGATAGAGGTGTATAAGATGATGAGAGGCATTGATTGTGTGGATAGTCAGAGGCTTTTTCCCAGGGCTGAAGTGGCTAACACGAGAGGGCAAAGTTTTAAGGTGCTTGGAAGTAGGTACAGAGGAAATGTCAGGGGTAAGTTTTTATGCAGAGAATGGTGAGTGCGTGGAATGGGCTGCCGGCGACAGTGGTGGAAGTGGATACGATAGTGTTTTTTAAGACTCCTGGATAGGTACATGGAGCTTAGAAAAACAGAGGGCTATGGGTAACCTTAAGTAATTTCTAAAGTAAGGACATGTTCGACACAACATTGTGGGCCAAAGGGCCTGCATTGTGCTGTAGGTTTTCTATGTTATGATCACCTGTTCCTAAAGGCTCAACAACTTCTGTACTCAAAATTTTATCCTGATTGTTACAGAATATCAAATCTAGACAGGCCTCCCCTCTTGTTAGTGTATTTACATAAAGGGTCAAAAAACAATAATTCAATAACTCAATGAATTCATTTTACTGTGTGACAAGAATACACATAGATTAAGATGTAGCTGTCCTGTGCTGGCACCGGTGGGATCAGCAGTTGGTCTGCCACCTATCTTCAGGAGAGAGAGAGAGAAGGAAAACAATGGAGCAGCATTTGGAAATGTTAATGAAGGAAGGAGAGCTGGCAAGAGCGGCTCCCCCTTTGAACCCTGAACTGTTTGAAGTGATGGACAGGCGATACCCCAGCAGGGGGATAAAAAGGGACAGGTTCGCTAAGGCAACACACACGACACCCGAGGTAACAAGACCCTGGAAGCGGTGCGTCTCTCACAAGTCGGTGGGAAGTACCGGGTCATAAACGCACAGGGTGGAAAAGCACGAATGGCGGGAACCTGGTGTGTGTCCACCCTTGCCTGGGTGCCAGGTTCAGCGCAGGGAAACGATTGTATCTGGAAACGGAGGGGTCATGGTCGGTGACCTCAGATGACATCATAAAGGGCTCGCCCGGCAGCTGACTGCGAAGGTCTCTGTGGAAGTCTTGAATATTCATTCGTTTTTGCTCTCTCTCTCCTTCCCCCCACTGTCCAACTCCCACGGCAGCGATTACTGTGAACTGAACTGAACTTTGCGTCACTTTGAAACTGGTCATTTGCCCCTAGACAACGATAGAGCTTGATTGATCCTGTTATCTGAATTCTGTGTACATGTATGTTTATCATTGCTGAACTGTTGCATTCATTATCCTTTTGATTAGAGTACTATGTTGCTTCTTTCTTTAATAAAACTTTCTTAGTTCTAGTCATCCAGACTCCAACTGAGTGATCCATTTCTGCTGGTTTGGCAACCCAGTTATGGGGTACGTAACAACTGTAATCCATTAGTCACTGGGTTCTCCCACTCAATATTTGGGAAATCAAAGTCTCCCATAACTATAACATCACCCTTAGAGCTTGCTTTTCTAATATTCTGAGTTATTTATTAACGTCAATATAAGCATTAGTGGGTCTATAACATACACCCAATATTAGACCTTTATCCCTATAGCTTTCAATTCTCACCCAGATATCTTCACTAAGGCTCCATTCATCTTCTATCATATGCAGCCTCGTGTTTAAATTCTCTCTTAGGTATGTAGCTATTCCTCCACCTTTATGATCTTGCCTATGTTCCTTAAGTATACCCTTTAATACTATATTCATCAGCATCCTTTGAGGTCAGCCAGGTTTCTGTTATTGCTATTATATCATACTAATACGTACTTGCATACAATTCCAGCTCTTTATTTTATTCTTAATTCTTCTTGCATTTATACAGACCATCCTTAGTCTATTACTGACTTTTTTCCATCCTACTCTGACCCATTTTTATATCTTTGAAGCCTATAATCGATTTATATCCTAATATGCTATTCTCCACCATGGTGTTTAAACAGTTCAGCCAGGCCTCCCCCTCCCCCTCCCCCTCCCCCCTCCCCCACCCCCCTCCCCCTCCCCCACCCCCCTCCCCCTCCCCCACCCCCCTCCCCCTCCCCCTCCCCCACCGTTCCCTAATTTAAACAGCCCTCAACTAACTGAATGTTGCCCAGTACGAGTACTCTGGTTCAAATGCAACCAGTCCCTGAGGTACAGGTTAGATCTGCACTAAAAGGCTCCCCTATGTCCCTCACCATGATTTGAGCCACACGGTAAATCTTCCTATCTCCTCCATTTTACCTGGACTAGTGCGTGGCACGGGCAGAACTTCCGAGAAAACCACCTTGTCAGTTCTGTCCCTAAGCTTCCCACTCAACTGCCCTTAGCTATGTTATTTGTTCCGATGTGGACAATGACGACTGGATCCACCCCCAGCTCTGGCCAGGAGCTTATCCACTCGTCCGGGGAGGTCTCCTACACGTGTTTCAGGTTAGCAACAAACCTGATTCTCAACCCCCTCCCCCGATAACTGAATCCCCCACTATCACTACTTCCTTTTTACGGGATTTAGGTTTAGGATTAGAGAGGGTCCAGTCCTTGGTTGAAAACTTCCAACTCGGGAGTTGATATCCCGGGACAGTGTGCACCTCCTGCTCTGCGTTTCCTTCCCTCGGACAACCACCTGTCTCTTTCTTTATAGTCTGGAGCCTTAACCCGTGGCTCTCTTGGGATGCACGCTATCTCCCTAAAAGATATGCTTGAAAATAGAAGGCTGCATATGATATGATATCCTTGTCTTTATTATTACTCCGGATGCAGTCTAACCAGAATCTGATAAAGCTGCAATGAAGGTGTTGTAATTAGTTTCTGTGAGACAGATGGGTTCAGTGAAGGAGAACTTGTGCTGATTGGGCACCCTCCATTACCCGGAAGCAGTGCTGCTTTTCCGCACTCCGGCCCGGGATGGCGGTCTACCGGACTACGTGTGGTCTCTTCAGGCGCCTTTTCAGGGTAAAGTCTCGTCGTTTTTGTACCCCCGCTCCATGCAGTGCTCGGGTTTGCCATGGTTCTTCCAAGGTCGGAGACTCAGAGCCCCGACGCTGAAGTTGTGTTGAATGAGACAGACCAGTGTGTCCACTGTGTTGGACCCCTTCGTCCTCGTTAGGGCAGCAAACGCGAAATTTAGCAAGGTCATCACTTCAACTCTGCCCATGCAGACCCCGCTGTAAACAAGTTTCTCCTGGTTTCGATTAAGCAACTGCTTTTTCAATATTTTCCCTCATTCCATAACGTCCTCCAGTTGCCAAAAACAGTTTGCACCCTTGCTTCATAATTTTAAATTACTTGTATTAATCAAATTCCTGTGACAAATCCCTCTATTCATTCTTTCTCGTACCCACTGCTGGGCTCTACAAATGGACTTTCTGCATAAAGCACGAGATATGTGATCTTGCATTTCTATTTTTCCTGTTCTGAGCATCTCGCCATTTCATTTCATTTGCTCTGTCGATTTTTAAAAAAAATTGCCTGTAAGTCAATTTTTCTTTAGTGTTTTCGCCAAATGTTCACTTTTTTTTTTGCCCTCTCGAATATATTTTCCTTCCTGGAAATGGTATCATTTGAGAGGTTTATCTTACCAGGCAGAACTAATACAACATATCTGTAAATGTTTATTTTAAACAGTGGTATGTGTCCAAAAAAAAACACCCCTCAATGTTAACTATTTAATTTGAACAGTAAAATTAAATGTGTTTGAATGACAAAATTATTCATATTGGCTTTCAGGTTGATGGTGTTCCACTTTTGAATTATGCTGCCAATAATATGCTAACAGTATGCCTATGGTAAGTTTTAAAGGTTTTAGATAATTAGATGAAATAATTATTAAGGCAGATATAAAGTGACAATATAAAATGTTTAAAGAGAAGATAGTTCCACTGATATCTGGGCCAACAGTTAATCTCAACCAATAGTAACAAAACATTGGTCATTTATCTTGCGTAATGTTCCTAGGATTTACTTACCAGCTGTGTGTTATATTTACTATGCAATAACAAACTTCGTACATAATTTACGATTAAATATTTTGAGATGACTGGGAACATGATGAAAGGTTCTATATAAATAGATGACTTTAAAAGAAGTCTTGAAATACAGTTTACCTTTACCGAAATTGTGATGCTGTTTTTTCCAATAAATATTGTATCTATTTTGGTTACAGTAGGAAAAGGTTACTGCCAATTTTTCCATCAAGAATTCATTGGGGATCTTCACACTATTCCGTAGCTCCCTCGGTAAGGATTCCCGCACTTTTTGTTAGTGTTTTGGATGCTCTTTTTAAGGATCCATGCGATATATTTTAAGTACTGATTTGCTGTGAAAACTCGAGTTACCTTTCAAATTCAGAGTTAGAATCAGGCTTAATCCCATTGGCATGTATCATGAAATTTACTGTTATGTAATACATAAAACTGTAAATTACAGTAAATAAGTACAAAGTTTGCAGAATAAACCAGCTGCACTTTTAAAGAATGTTGTATAGTTTATTTTTTGTATTTTGGATCCTCTAGAAAATGCCAAGTTATTTTTGCGTAAGATACTTGAAGTAACGTTTCAGCTGATTCCTATCTATATGCAACAAGGAAACAAGCCTCTTAGTTCTATTCTGTGTTTACCATAAATGTGAGCAAATATTCAATTACTTACTGTTCTGATATCCCTAATATACCAATACAAGCTAATCTGAATGCTGGTTCTCAACCCTGAATGAAAATTCCATAACCTCAACTCAATTAAGACTTTATTTTGCCGTGAATTTCTGCCACAGAGTTCTCCTGCTCAAGAAAGAGTATTGATATTAACCTTTGTAGAAAAAATGTATCACTTGAAAGTTATTGCCAGTGAATTTCATGTAATGCTTTTTATGCCACCATCCTATATTTGTAATTTTCCTTCGTAATATCCTAATTTGCTATTCATTGCAAGTGTCAACCACTTCCTCTAAATCAATATCCAGTTTACAGGCAGACTGTCATTTAAATGAAAGATTTCAAAAACTTACTGGAAGTCTTAAAAAAAATGTAATCATATGTAGAAAAAACAACCTTTATTTTCAAATATTATTTAATCAATGTTTCAATACCTGAGTTTACTTAAACTAATTTAAACATTGTTACTTCGAAATAGCATACAGTTACATAACATTAGGAACAACAGGAATGATTCAACAAGTTAATCTAATTTCCCCAATATTAGGAAAAAAAATCCACAGAATGCTTACTCCAGGGCAGTATATCATTCAGTATTGGATAGTGTATCAGTGGGCTATGTTAACTCTTTAGTTTGGCCTTCGCCTTCTCTTCTGAACTATCTTCACATGTAGTCAATACTGTTTCAAGGTGGTAATCAGAATCATTATTTCCCTATTGAAATTTTTTCCACCATCTACGAATCCACATCACCACCTCAGTAAGTTTGCTGAAACTGATGAGGGATCACAACTTGTATCTTGGTCTGTGCAAAATAAGCGACTTTATAGTAGACAAAATAAAATGAGATATTTCATGAAATGCTTTTTGACAGAAATGACAGAGGTACTCTAATATCTCCCTGCTAAGTCATATGTTAAATAAAAATTGTTAGGTGTTAGTATATTTGCCTGCTTTGGAATTTGACATTTCCTTTTAGAATCAATGTCTGAAATAACTTATTGTAATTTTTCTGATTTAATGTTCATTTAGATAACAGTAACAAATGACCCTGATACACTTTACAAGAAGATCTCTGTGTTGGTAAAAGGCCACGATAAAATGGTACTGGATAGCTATGAATATTTTGCCACACTTGCAGCTAAAGAGTTGAACATCACTGTTGATAAAGTGTAAGTTTTTAATTGTTCCTTGGAACACCTTTGCTGTGATGTTCTAGACTTATGCTAAGTGTAATTCAAATTCTTTTCCTTCAAATGCAGTTCAATAATGGGACAAGAAAAATGACGTACTCTATCAGCTCTACAAGTTTAATTGTGCAAACTTCCCTCAACATTTCTCAAATGGTTATAGTGTTATACATAAACTATGGTGGGGAGTAAAAACACTTGGTTTTTAGTCAATCCATGTTTGCACTAAAACAAAGCCATATTCCCCGACCATTACTGTGCAATTTTTCATACAGGCTTCCCCTGCCATCTGAAGGTAGAGCGTTGCTTTGAAACGGTTTGTAAGCTGAAATGTCGTAAAGTGAAGAAGCAATTACCATTTATTTATATGGGAAAATTTTCTGAGCATTTGCAGACCCAAAAATAACCTACCAGATCATGCCAAATAACACATAAAACCTAAAATAACAGTAACGTATAGTAAAAGCAGGAATGATATGATAAATACACAGCCTATATAAAGTAGAAATATTTCTCTACAACGATTGCCTGCACAGATCTCCGTAGTGAAAATCTCACGCAAGCGCTCTCGGCAGAAAATCTCACGCAAGCGCTGTTGGCATAAACGCGCTCTCCAGTAACCTTTAAACTATGAAGCTGCCAAATCTACCAAATAACACGTAAAAATACACAGCCTATATCAAGTAGAAATAATGTATGTACAGTGTAGTATCACTTACCAGAATTGGGAAAACAGCGCTGAGCACACTGATGATGGTGTGTTAGACTGAGTCGTCGCAGGCTGGGTGGTGCAGTGGCCCCCACCCTCCGGGCCGCCAACCCGATACATTGCCGCGAAGAACAACGCAGCAGTAGCCGGGAGGCACACAGCACATCTTTAAGAAAAAAGCCGAAATAAACATGCTAATTAATTAGGTGCTGCCCGGCACATAAATGTCGGCGCAGATCAGAGGTGATTTCCGATTGCATCGCCTCTGATCTGGGCTGACAATTACGTGCTAGGCGGCACCTAATTAATTAGCATGTTTATTTCGGCTTTTTTCTTAAAGATGTGCTGCGTGCCTCCCGGCTACTGCTGCATTCTCCGCGAATCGGTACAGAAATTGTCCGGGGCCCGGGTGTTGGGGTGGTGGGACACGGGGGTGTCATCTCATCGTCGATCAGGGCAGGCAGTTCATCTTCTCCTATGACTGCCTGCCTCGATGTCGAAGATCGAGGTTCGTCGTCTGCTGTGGCTGATGTGGAAGGCTTGCTTAACTGCTGAGCCTCGCGCATTTTTCTATCATACAGTTGCTTGTAAGGACTCAAACCATCCTGCAAATATCCCCTAAACCTACATACCCTTTCAAAATTAAAGTTGTACTTTATCATTGCAGCGAAAATCCCACGCAGTTGCTTCACTTTCTGCATTCGGTTGCATTTGGTTTTGATTGTTATCCTTTCCTCTTCCAATTGCATCAGCTCTTCATCAATCAGTTCTTGGTCATGGGATGCCAAAACCTCTTCAACATCATCTTCGTCAGCTTCCACAAGCCAAACTCACTTTGTCCTTGCTTCATTCACCACGATCGAAACGCTTAATTATGTCTAGTTTTACGCTAAGTGTAACACCCTTACTCTTTCAGGCTTTTCTGACACCTTAGAACTCATCTTGCTAACGGCTGCTTAATGCAACGTGTTAAAGCAATGCCGTTCCGAATCCGGGGGAGAGCGGCTGCCTTTTATTGTGTGCTGATTTTTTCACGCGCTGATTTTTTATCGCGCACTGCCTTTCTTTGTAACAGTGAAAACACCTTCTGAAAGCGAAAACAGGGTACCAATGTAGGTCTTTCATAACAGTGAGGTTTCGTAAAGCGAACGTTCGAAAAGCGGGGGACACCTGTACTCATAAAACTTAATTTATACTTTATACTTTATTGTGGCCAAACAATTGGTACTAAAACATACAATCATCACAGCAATATTTGTTTCTGTGCTTCACACTCCCTGGATTACAAATATTAAATATTAAAGTTATTAAATGTAACGTTCTGTTATATTGGCTCGTGTATGTCTAGGGGAAATCCAGCCCAACACCCGCCTCAACACTCCCCACAGGGTCGGTCGCCGCCCGAATCAATCACAAACATCAGTCATCAGCCAGCACACCCAGTAAATTTTAACAAATACACTTTATAGATATTACTAATTCTATGACAATAATATACATTTGATACAGAGAGGAAAGTAATGGAAAAAAAGGCGCCAACACTTATCAAAGTCCAAGTTCTTCGCACGCTACCGTTGGAGCTCAATCGAATCCGGACGACCACCCGAATTCCGTCGACTCACGGCTCCGGACCACCGGAGTGATCGACCGGAGCCTCTCCGCACGTCCGCCGTCCTCTCCGTCTCTCCTCCGACTCCCCGTCAAAAACCCTGTCCACCGTCCTCCTCGTCTCTCCTCTGACTCCCTGTCTCTCCGCCATCCGCCCCGTCTCTCCCCCGTCCGCCCCGTCTCTTTCCCCATCCTCCCCATCTAAGGAGGACATAAATAATCTTCCAGAAATAGTAAGGGACAGAGGGTCCAGTGAGATGGAGGAACTGAGTGAAATACATGTTAGTAGGGAAGTGGTGTTAGGTAAATTGAAGGGATTGAAGGCAGATAAATCCCCAGGGCCAGATGGTCTGCATCCTAGAGTGCTTAAGGAAGTAGCCCAAGAAATAGTGGATGCATTAGTGATAATTTTTCAAAACTCGTTAGATTCTGGACTAGTTCCTGAGGATTGGAGGGTGGCTAATGTAACCCCAATTTTTAAAAAAGGAGGGAGAGAGAAACCGGGGAATTATAGACCGGTTAGCCTAACGTCGGTGATGGGGAAACTGCTGGAGTCAGTTATCAAGGATGTGATAACAGCACATTTGGAAAGCGGAGAAATGATCAGACAAAGTCAGCATGGATTTGTGAAAGGAAAATCATGTCTGACGAATCTCATAGAATTTTTTGAGGATGTAACTAGTAGAGTGGATAGGGGAGAACCAGTGGATGTGGTATATTTGGATTTTCAAAAGGCTTTTGACAAGGTCCCACACAGGAGATTAGTGTGCAAACTTAAAGCACACGGTATTGGGGGTAAGGTATTGGTGTGGGTGGAGAATTGGTTAGCAGACAGGAAGCAAAGAGTGGGAATAAACGGGACCTTTTCAGAATGGTAGGCGGTGACTACTGGGGTGCCGCAAGGCTCAGTGCTGGGACCCCAGTTGTTTACAATATATATTAATGACTTGGATGAGGGAATTAAATGCAGCATCTCCAAGTTTGCGGATGACACGAAGCTGGGCGGCAGTGTTAGCAGTGAGGAGGATGCTAAGAGGATGCAGGGTGACTTGGATAGGTTGGGTGAGTGGGCAAACTCATGGCAGATGCAATTTAATGTGGATAAATGTGAAGTTATCCACTTTGGTGGCAAAAATAGGAAAACAGATTATTATCTGAATGGTGGCCGATTAGAAAAAGGGGAGGTGCAACGAGACCTGGGTGTCATTATACAACAGTCATTGAAAGTGGGCATGCAGGTACAGCAGGCGGTGAAAAAGGCGAATGGTATGCTGGCATTTATAGCGAGAGGATTCGAGTACAGGAGCAGGGAGGTACTACTGCAGTTGTACAAGGCCTTGGTGAGACCACACCTGGAGTATTGTGTGCAGTTTTGGTCCCCTAATCTGAGGAAAGACATCTTTGCCATAGAGGGAGTACAAAGAAGGTTCACCAGATTGATTCCTGGGATGGCAGGACTTTCATATGAAGAAAGACTGGATGAACTGGGCTTGTACTCGTTGGAATTTAGAAGATTGAGGGGGGATCTGATTGAAACGTATAAGGTCCTAAAGGGATTGGACAGGCTAGATGCAGGAAGATTGTTCCCGATGTTGGGGAAGTCCAGAACGAGGGGTCACAGTTTGAGGATAGAGGGGAAGCCTTTTAGGACCGCGATTAGGAAAAACTTCTTCACACAGAGGGTGGTGAATCTGTGGAATTCTCTGCCACAGCAAACTGTTGAGGCCAGTTCATTGGCTATGTTTAAGAGGGAGTTAGATATGGCCCTTGTGGCTACAGGGGTCAGGGGGTATGGAGGGAAGGCTGGGGCGGGGTACTGAGTTGGATGATCAGCCATGATCATAATAAATGGCGGTGCAGGCTCGAAGGGCCGAATGGCCTACTCCTGCACCTATTTTCTATGTTTCTATGTTTCTATCAATCCTCCGACTCCCCGCCAAAACTCAGTCCACAGTCATATCATACACTATGGTATCCGAAAACAAAACGATACATAACCACCCATTGGCTAAAAGAAGGCTGCTATCTCACTTTAAAGTAAAACAAACTGCTAGCGCAAACTCTCTTCAGCGTTAAAACACAACAAAGCCGCATTCCCCAGATTAACATAACAACGTCGCCATTTAAAATGTAACAAAAGAAAGACCTCGTACATAAAAATAGTTAAAACTAGTAAATATTAAAAATTTAAATTATAAATCAGAAATAGAAAATAGAAAAAGGCGAAGTAAGGTAGTGCAAAAAAACTGAGAGGCAGGTCCGGATATTTGGAGGGTACGGCCCAGATCCAGGTCAGGATCCATTCAGCAGTCTTATCACAGTTGGAAAGAAGCTGTTCCCAAATCTGGCCGTACGAGTCTTCAAGCTCCTGGGCCTTCTCCTGGAGGGAAGAGAGACGAAAAGTCTGTTGGCTGGGTGTCTCGTGTCCTCATTAAACTGGCAGCACTGCTCAGACAGCGTGCGGTGTAAAGTGAGTCCGCGGACGGAAGTTGGTTTGTGTGATGTGCTGCGCCGTGTTCACAATCTTCTGCAGCTTCTTTCGGTCTTGGACAGGACAACTTCCATACCAGGTTGTGATGCACCCTAGAAGAATGCTTTCTATGGTGCATCTATAAAAATTAGTGAGGGTTTTAGGGGACAGGTCAAATTTCCTTAGCTTCCTCAGGAAGTAAAGGCGCTGGTGGGCCCTCTTGGCTGTGAACTCTGCTTGGTTGGACCAAGTCAGGTCATTTGTGATATCAGCCCCGAGGAACTTAAATCTTTTGACCTGTTCCACTTGCGCACCACCGATGTAAGTTGGGTTGTGCGGTCCGCTACTCCTTCTGAAGTCAACAACCAATTCCTTCGTTTTGCTGACGCTGAGGGATAGGTTATTGTCTTTGCACAATGCCACCAGGTTCTTAATTTCCTCTCTGTACTCAAACTCATCATTACCTGAGATACAGCCTACAATTGTTGTGTCATCAGCAAACTTATATATTGAGTTCGATGGAAACTTGGCTACACAATCATGGGTGTACAGTGAGTACAGTGGGGGTTGAGTACACAGCCTTGTGGGGCACCGGTGCTCAGAGTGATTGTAGAGGAGAGCTTGTCCCCTATTTTTACAGCCTGGGTCCTGTCTGGGAGGAAGTTGAAGATCCAGCTGCAGATCTGAGTGCTAAGGCCCAGGTTCCGGAGCTTAGGAATCAGTTTATTTGGAATGATGGCATTAAAGGCAGAGCTGTAGTCAATGAAAAGGAGCCTTACGTATGCATCTTTATTCTCCAGGTGTTCTAAGGAGGAATGTGGGGCCAGAGAGATGGTGTCTGCCATTGACCTGTTGCTCCGGTAGGTGAATTGCAAAGTGTCGAGGTTGACCGGTAGGCTGTGTTTGATGTGTGCCATAACCAATCTCTCGAAGCACTTCATAGCAATTATGTCAGAGCCACAGGTCAATAGTCATTCAGACATGCTACCTTGCTCTTCTTCAGCACTGGGATTATCGTTGCCTTCTTAAAACACGAGGGGATCTTAGACTGAAGCAAGGAGCAGTTAAAGATGTCAGCAAACACTCCAGCTAGTTCGCTTGCACAGGCCTGGAGAACCTGTCCCGGGACGCCATCTAGGCCCGTCACCTTCCTTGGATTTATCTTCAGAAAGGCCCTTCTAACGTCCTCGGTGACGATGAATCTCGATGCCACCAGGTCCGGTTCATCCGGAGGGAGCGGGACGCTCCTCTTCTGTTCGAATCTACTGTAGAATACGTTAAGTTCGTCAGGAAGAGAAGTGCCACAGTTATTGATATTCCCAGCCTTTTCTTTGCGCCCAGTGATCTCATTTAGACCCTGCCATAGTTTACTGGCATCCCTTTGGTTAGCCTGGGCTTCCAACTTGGCTCGATATTGCCTCTTGGCGCCCTTAATGGCTTTCCAGAGTTTACGCCTGGATTCCGTGTAGCGACTGGTATCCCCAGACCTAAAAGCCGCAGCTCTAGCCTTTAAAAGGGACTTGACCTCATAACTCATCCAAGGTTTCCGGTTAGGGAATACCCGGATTGTCTTTCAAGACACACAGTCCTCTGTGCATTTCCACATAAAGTCCATGACAGCTGAGGCATACTCATCGAGGTTAGCTGCCGAGTCCTTGAATACTAACCAGTCCACCGATTCAAAGCAGTCACGGAGGACCTCATCCGTTTCCTCTGTCCAACGCGAAACCACTTTTGACACCATGACCTCCCGCTTCAGTTTCTGTTTGTAAGCCGGGAGGAGGGGTATGGCCTGATGGTCCGATTTTCCAAAGTGAGGTCGTGAGACGGAACGGTAGGCATCCTTGACTGCTGTGTAGCAGTGGTCAAGTATATTCGGGCCTCTAGTGGGGCAGGAGACATGTTGGTATAAGTTTGGCAGCGTCTTTCTGAGGTTGGCCTGGTTAAAGTCCCTGGCTGTAATGAGCAAAGCCTCCGGATACCTGGTCTCAAGTTCACCGATGTTGGCATACAGTATGTTCAGAGCACACTCCACGTCCGCCTGGGGGGGGGAATGTAGACCATTGTCAGTATGACCAAGGTGAATTCCCGTGGCAGGTAGTAGGGGACGACACTTCACCGACAGGTGTTCCAGGTCCGGGCTGCAGGAACTTGTCAGTGCCACTGTGTCCGAGCACCACCCAGTGTTGATCAGTAGGCAGACACTACCTCCCCTCATCTTGCCTGAAGACACCATGCAGTCCATCCAATGGATCGAAAATCCCTCTGGTCGGATGGCACAGTCGGGGGTGGCGGGGGAGAGCCAGGTCTTGATGAAACAGAATACACAGCAGTTCTGCATCTCCCTGCAGTAGGTGAGTCTCCCTATAAGATCATCCACCTTGTTCTCTATGACTTGCACATTAGCTAGTAGGATGGTGGGCATAGGGACCCTGAAGCCCCTCAGCTTCAATCTGACCAGCAGCCCAGCTCTTTTCCCACGCTTCCTCGGTAAGTAGTGCATCTTTCCAGGTCTCCATCGATGCAGTGTGTTGTTGTCAACTCTTTGATGTTGGTCGACGCATCCCGCGGGAATCGCGTCGTCGTGCGCTCCGGGTTGGGCCGAGTAACTGGGGAGGCTCCGCTGCCACTTCCAGCTGCCGGGGGCCCGGGCTGTCAATCAGGTCGGGCCCCGAAGCCAGCACTTAATCCTGGATGGCCGTGCTCCTTGCTGAAACAAGCCCTTAAGCCGAGTCACAGTTGCGGTGGGCTCTGCTCCAGCCGAGGTCAGAGGCCTCACTTCCGGCAACTGGATGGCCACCAACGGGGCTTTACGGTGGTCGCTCCGGGGAAGCGTCTGGGGCACCTTGAGGACTCCGCCGTCACTTCTGTGTGGTCGTCTGCTCCAGAGAGGTGCTGGTCGGAATGGGCCGTGTCTCCAAGCGCTCCGGCACGGTAGCAGTGTATAATTTGTTTTCCTTGTGAACGCTGATAAATGACGCTGAGAGTCTGCAAAGGACTGCACTTTGCCAGCTCCATCATAGGCACAACCTTCCCCACGATTTAAGGTATCGTTAAGAGGCAGTGCCTCAAGGAGGCAGCATCCATCAGCTGAGGGCCTTCACCATCCAGGACATGCCCTCTTCTCATTACCAACTTCAGGATGAGCCACGGGAGCCTGGAGACACCAGAGATTCGGCAGCCGCTGAAAATCTTGACCAACAAGCACAAAAAACTGGAGGAACTGATGGAAGGTCTTAGCCTGAAACACTGCTGTTTCTTCTGCTCCATTGATGCTGCCTGACGCGAGTTCCTCATGACTGTTGTGTCTCTTACTCAGTGATGCAGAAGTAGCTCCTTCCCCTCTGCCACCAGATTTCTGAATGCTTTATGAATCTGTGAACACTGACCAGCTCATTATTTATTTTTTCTTTGCACGATTAATCTGTTTTGTATTTTATCGTAATAGTCTTTGCGTTGTTGCTGCAAAAAGAACAATTATCACATCAGGTAAGATGGTGATAGTAAACGTGAAACTGCTGCTGCAAGTTGTTTTATTGGAACCTGTGCATATGTACATTAACTTGACGTGGCAATTAACTCGATTTTGAATTTGTTATCAGGATGCCCAAGATACTGTACTCTTTGACAAGGCCAACTTTATTTTCTTTCAACCTTAGTCGTCCAGATGCCAAACTTCTAAATTCTATCAAACTGTTCTTTTCCTTCATTCTTTAAGATTCACTTTAACATCTTTATCATTGTCAAAAAGTTTTAAAAAAAAGATAAAATGTGGTTAATATTCTCCTGTGTTACCTTGGGATTTAAGGTCGTTAAACTAATGCAAGCAAAGTGCTTGTTTCCATTGGTAGGAAGGCAACTGATACTTGGATCACTGACAGAAAAAGCAATATTCCCATGACTGCATTACAGAAATATTATCTGCCATATATTTATCCCAAAATATCTAGTTGCTTTTTACTTAGTGCCGGCTAAATTCCGTCACTGATGAAGGGTCTCGGCCCAAAACGTCGACTGTTTACTCTCTTACATAAATGCTGCCTCCAGCATTTTGTGTATGTTGCTTTGGATTTCCAGTATCTGCAGATTTTCTCGTGTTTGTGAAATTTCGTCACGGTAGTGATTCAAACAGACGAAATTCAAGTGTGACTCGTAAGAGAGAACTTCTGTAGGATTGACCAAAACTCTTGAAACACTTTACCAGATTGATGAAAACATTGTAGAAAGTGTATTTGTAACTATGCTGCATGGATTCCATAAATCATGGAACAATGTTTTTATATACGACTTTTAGTTCTCCTCATCTGCAATACTACAGATCACGATTGTTTGAATATTATAATATAGCTGATAGAATGCATTTGTAAAGTCAATGGAACTAAATATAATTTAAAATAAAATTTGCATCTCCTTTTATTTAAAGGTATGAGCCTCCAAAGAAAGTTGATAGATTGACACTTCTCAAATCTATTCACATTTTCAAGAAACACAGAGTTCAATATGAGATGAGGACACACTACAGATGTATAGAGGTAAGTAAAAGGCAAAGCAGCTAGTCAGGACATAGTAAATACTTTAAGGTAAATATTCAGCTGATAGATGAAAATATTTAAATTTAAAATTATTTTTGTTACTGCGTTGTGTCTGTTTTTGCAATACTCGCTCCATTATCTAATTGGCACAGATTTTGCTTTACTGTTTCAAAATTTTGAATAATCAGCCATAATTCTATTAAATGGTACAGGTGACACAGAGGGCCAAATGAGCTGCTTTTACTCATTGATGTAACTGATATTATATCTGTTGGGAAAGCTCTTTATTTTTCATTTTTTACCCTCATGTTTGACACTATTTTACTAATGTTCCCATGGTCTCCGGATTATATCAATTCCTGCTATTGTTTGGAAGTATTCTGACCAGAGCATGTTTTTTTTGTTTTATGATGCAGTAGAATTTGGCTATCTCAGGATTTCAGAATCCCTTTTGTTCAGTATCTGGCTCAGGTTTATTGTTGGAACGTTTATCTGATAAATGTTGTGTACTGTCTTAAAAAAGGAGGAATCTTGCACTCTCTGCCTATCCTTTCTAATCACCTGCCCATTAGGTATGATACTTCACTAAAGCCCTGCCTATGATACTCAGTAGCACAGAGACTCCTCAGTTCAACTACAGCTCTAGCCACTCGATGAGATCAGTCATGAGCTGCAATTTGACACACTTCCTACAAGTATGGTCACCAGGAACTTGAAGTTTCTTAACCTCCCACATCCTACCAAAAGAGCATATGATTATCCTAACTGCCATCTCAACATCAGCAAAACTGCCAATGAAAGCATTAGAATTTGTACCTAAAACAGAGCATTTCTTCCTCATCAACAGTCACTTTCACTTGGGCTGCTCTGTTGAAATGTTCTTCTCCACTTGCTAGGAATGTCAGGATCAAAATACAGATAGGCCTGATCTGAGTTCTTTTAAATTTCCTTCCAGGATTGCTTGCTAGGACAGTTAGGGACAAAAAGCAAATGTAATGTAGGAAAAAAGCCCTGGCACCTGATGTTTAATGACTCTGGACAACAAAGTTTTAAAAAAAAATGTTGCTTCCTCAATTTTTTTTTGTTTATGATAGACCACTCGACCACTTGAACACAAATATAGTTTCAAACTACTTGTATCATGTAGGAATTTGGAGAAACGAGATCAACTTTTCTGAATATACTGCATTTAATTGCATAATGCTGCTGATGCTTTGCAGTAGTTCAACAAGCTACAAATGTTTTGTTGATGATTTCTGTTTTTACTCAGTATCTGACACTTCTCGGGTAAGTGCCCAACAATAAACAGCCACAAAGTCCTGTTGAAATCTTTCACCATGCTTGTCACTGACAGCATCAAGATTTGCAGGGAAGCTGTCTAAATGGGAATGCAGAAAATGAATCCTTAGTGACATGTTCCACTTCATGGTGTTGTATGCTTGAAGCATGTTGGTGCTCTGTAGTTGCCAAAAAAAATTTCAAGAACATCCTTGAACGCCTTCCATGTGATTTTTCTCCAGTCCCACTAGAAGTTATTTGAAATGCCTGTCACTGATAACCTGTTTGATTTGTGGACAAACAAAACTGCTGTCCTTAATCTTGGTATCAGTTTTTTTGACTTGAATTATGATTTGAAATAAGAAATATAGGCGATTTTAAAAAATGGTGCATGATATGGAAATTTCATGGTTATTTTCATGATCAGCCGCCCAAAATCTAGAAGATACACCCAAAAGTGTTGAGGAAGCAAATACTTAGGAATCCAATGTGATCAGAATTTAGTGTTATTTGTTAATGAACCTAATAAATATTGTGAATAATATTTCCTTCTTGCAAGTAGTCTTTGATTAATGGACAAAATCACTGGCAAAGATAATAGCCTTGTTCAAAAATGGGTGTAAGTACTTCCTCAGCAGTTATTTGTCAGTTACTTTAACATAAGACATGAGAAAGTTTTTAGAATTAACTTGGGGTAAAGAAATAATTGAGTACTTTGAAAGTTGACATTTGTGCGTCTATTCCTGTCTCTTTATTCACTATTCTAGAAATCCGGTGAAATTTTTTGATAACATAGATTGATGAAGGAGAAATTGAGGTTGCACGTGGCACATCTTGGGTTCAATCCTGACTTTCAGTTATGCAGTCTTTGTGGATTTTGTGTGTAACCACAAGGGTTTCCTCCTGTATTCCAAAAACATACAGACATAATTGGTGGCTGTAAATTGCTGCTGTTTTGTCGGCGGCTATGGTGGACGATGAAGAGAAGGTGAGGTATAAGTGTGAATAGGAGCTTGATGGTAGGCATGGACTCAGTCAGCCAAAGTGCATGTTTACGTGCAGTATGACTGAGTGAGTAGGTGTTTGTAAGGATCTTTGAGGATAAACTTTATATAAGAAAATAATGCTTCAAAAAATAGAGGAACCTGCAGTAAAAGGCCTGGAGAATACTATAGAACAATTGTTTTTCATTTGGGTATATTGTATAAAAATGGTGGGATTAAAATATCTAAAGTGTATCAAATTTAGAAGTGAAGAGAATAGTAAGACTCCTGGCAGCTGAAATTTAAAGCAAGTTGTAGAAGTTCATTTTGGGAGGAAACAAGCAACAATGTGTACAGGTAGCTGGAACCTATCCACGTCCAGAAATATTTGAAAGTAGTTCAGTAACTGGTTAGCAAAGAGCATGATTGACTAGATTCTGGATTATTTTTTATTCTTCATCTTTGCCAGCTCAAACATTTGACTGGATGCACTGCTGATGTATATTTGGAATATATCCAGCGCAATCTTCCTGAAGGAGTCGCAATGGAGGTGACCAAGGTCAGTGTTGCATTGATAATGGGGTTTCTACTATTTTTCTCATTTGTCTCTCAGAAGTCTGTAAATCTTTAAATATTTTTGCTTTTTCAGACAATGTTAGAAAAGGTACCTCACCATCTTAAAGAACCTGTTTGGAAGACAGACCCTCCAGAAGATGAAGGAAAATCAGTTTGATATAACCAATGGACAATATGTATGACACCTTATTTAATGAGCTATTACAATACAAAATATTAAAGTTCATTTGTCAAAGTGATATCTTCAAGTTGTATTATCTAGGCTGCAATGTTAAATAATAAAGGTAATATTCTTGAATTTGCCAAGACTACAAAACGGAAGAAAAGGATTTAGCAGCTAAACAAAGATGTTTACCCATATGTAATTTCCACAATGGCAAGCCATTTGAAGCTATATTACACCCAATTAAGTAAATTTCCATACAATCACTGTTCCACTCAGGGAAACATGGCAGAAATTAGAACCTAACAAAACAAAGCCAGTATGAAATGATAATCTCTACCCACCATTAAGAGAAGGGGGTTTAGAGTAATATTTCAGATGAAATACAGTACAGCACTACCACTACTTAAAGTAATCACAGTTCCCAAGCTGGAAATGGCACATAAAAATATTTTCAAACTGCATAAAAGTAGAGTTCATGATTCTTTACGATAGAGATCTTCAACCTCACGAGATGTCTAGACATAATGCACGAGTAATGGTTCATTCAAGATTTAAATGTGCATGAAGCAATGAAAAGTAATATAAATAATTTGGGAGTCCAAGGAGTTACAGGAATATACAGTAATGGCTTGAAACATCTGTTCCAAGTATTGTTGGCAGTCTAAACTAAATTTCTTTGGCAGTTTTATTATTTGCCGCCCTTCTTTTTATCATCTCATTATTTTTTATCTGTATCCCACAATAAAAATTTTTAATAATAAATGATTTTATATGCACCCATATGTGGAGTGTTTGATGGTTCTGGGCCTTTGCTCACTGGAATTTAGCAGAATAAGGTGGGTGGGGGATCTCACTGAAACCTACCGAATGTTAAAAGGCCTAGACAGTGTGGACGTGGAGACGATGGGGAGTTCCAGGACCAGATGGCATAGCCTCAGAGTAGAGGGATGTCACAGTATATTTATTATCAAAGTATACTATATACAACCTTGAAACTTGTCTGCTTACAGGCTCCTAAAAAAAAGAATCCCAATAGAACCCATTAAAAAAGAAAGACCTGTCGAAAACCCAATGTTCAGGAAAAACAAGCATGCAAATAATAACATTCAGAACTGAAGTTCACGAAAGTGAGTCCACAGCCACGAAGCCAGTCACAACTGACGCAGGAGCCCGCTAATTGCAGGTCACAGCCTCAGTTCAGTGCAAAGACAAAAACCTTGTCAATTTGGAACGGAGATGAGGAATTTTTTTTAGCTAGAGGGTGGTGAATCTGGAATTCTGTGCCACAGACAGCTGTAGAGGCCAGGTCATTGGATGTATTTAAGGTGGAAGTTGACAGGTTCTTGATTAGTCAGGGCATGAAAGGTCATGGGGAGAAGGCAATAGAATGGGATTGAGAGGGAAATGGATCAACTATGATGAAATGGCTGAGCAGACTTGATGGGCCAAATGGCCTAATTCTGTTCCTTTGTCTCATGGAAAAATATACCAATGGCTAAATACCAGATCAGGTCCAATAGTGAAAACTAACTTACAGTATTAAAAAAAATGAATCTCATATTACCTTTTGCTTGCCCTCTATGAGATTACATCAGATAAAGGAGCATCTTCCTCTTAAGTGCATTGACCTAAGGAGAGGTGATGATGGAGGTGATAATGTCAATGAGACTGAACACCCATTACCCCAAATTGGTGAGACCAAACAAAGAAATCTCAACAGATGTTATTCAAACTAGAAGTGAGGAGAAGTTGAAGTTTTAAACAGCAGAATGCAGTTACAAAGGACCAAAGCAATAGGAATAAGGCATGAAGATTGACTGGATCTCATTTCAGGTCTTGGAATAAAGGCACAAATTTTTTATTGCTAAGTAAATGAAGAGATCAAGTATTTTTGCAGCTGAAATTCTCTGGGAGGACTCATCTCATCACCAGGAAACTCAACATCTTTGGTATTATGAAGTCCACAATCTAAGCTCTCAATCACTATTACATTAAAATGATAAATACAACTAAAATGTCTGTGTTTAGGCCAATCCCTACTTAACTTGCAGGTCCTTCTAAAACAGTAAATGGTGGACATCATTTAGAGAGTTAAGTCACCCTTCCAGCAATTCTGTTTCATAACTATGAATGTACATATCACAATCAGCAAGTTTGCTGGTGAGGCTAAATCAGAAGATCTTGTCAATGGAAGAATTACAAAGAGATCCTGATCAGTTTGTGAGATGGGCTGAAGAATGGCAGAAGTATTTCAACTCCGATAAATACAAGATGTATTTTACACGTTCAGACCAGGGTAGAACCTATACAGTAAAATGGCAGGGCACTGACAAATGTGTGGAACTGAGGGACCTGGGAGAAATGCACATTTCACTGAAAGCAGCTGCACAAGTAGACAGAGCAGTGGAGTTTAGCAAATGTTCAACAGTCAGGGCATCAAGGGCAGTAAGGGACATTATGTTGCAGTTATGTTCTAAGTTGGTGAGACCAAACTTGGAGTATTATGTGCAGTATTGGTCACACTGTTAGAGATAATACATTGTCAAGCTGGAGAGGTTGCAGAAGAGATTTATGAAGGTGCTGCCTAGACTAGAGGGCTCAGGTTATATGCAAAGGTTAACCACACTGGAACTTTATTCTTTGGAGTGTAGGAGAATGAGAAGTGATCTCTCAGAAGTTTATAAAATCATGAGGGGTATGGATAAGGCAGTTGGTCATTACCTTTTCCCCATGACTGGGGAGTCCAAAATTAAAGGGCACACATACAAGATAGATTTAAAAGCAACATGAAAGGTAATTTCTCGTCGCTTCTTTCGTCAAGCTCTGAAGGCGATCCTCTCTGCCATGAGGAGGTATTTGGTGTCCCTATCCCAGACCCTTCCACACCTTCGGGACACTTCCTTCGCCGTCTGTAATGGACCTGCTCGATATTTCATCCTCCGTCCGATCCACGGCTGCAATCACCGTTTTTTGACTTCGTCATGTTAGTCAAGGATCGCAAGATCTTACATCTGCAGACCCCAGAGCCTGCTGGCCCCGACGCTAGCAGGCATGAACTTCAGATTGCGGCCCCTGCCATTGATCTCGCCGGCTCCAACACCCCAGGGCATATTCAAAACCCAGACCCCTGGACACCTTCAAAGCGATTGCGCAACCACCAACTGCGACTCCAGCTTTGAACTCCAGGCCGGGTCTTTATGTGCCGCTATTGTGACTCCCGTCTCCCCTTCCCCCACCACCACTCTGCAACCCCGTCTCCCTCAGATCTTACCGTCAGCTCCTGGGCCTTCAGAGGCTCCATCTTCCTCTCACCCCAACCCTCCCCTCTCCATTGACACCCCCAGCCTCCCCCTTCTGATCCCAGCTCTCAAAACTCCAGGCTTCAACTCCAGGCCGGGTCTTCACATGCTGCTATTGGGACCCCCGTCTCCCCTTCCCCCACCACCACTCTGCAACCCCGTCTCCCTCAGATCCTACGGTCAGCTCCTGGGCCCTCAGAGGCTCCATCTTCCTCTCACCCCAATCCTCCCCTCTCCACTGACACGACCAGCCTCCCCCCTCTGATCCGAGTTCTCAAGACTCCAGCCTTAAACTCCAGGCCGGGTCTTCACATGCTGCTATTGGGACCCCCGTCTCCCCTTCCCCCACCACCACTCTGCAACCCCGTCTCCCTCAGATCCTACGGTCAGCTCCTGGGCCCTCAGAGGCTCCATCTTCCTCTCACCCCAATCCTCCCCTCTCCACTGACACGACCAGCCTCCCCCCTCTGATCCGAGTTCTCAAGACTCCAGCCTTAAACTCCAGGCCGGGTCTTCACATGCTGCTATTGGGACCCCCGTCTCCCCTTCCCCCACCACCACTCTGCAGCCCCGTCTCCCTCACATCCCATCATCTGCTCCTGGGCCTTCAGAGGCTCCTTCTTCCTCTTACCCTGACCCTCCCCTCTCCACTGACACCACCAGCCTCCCTCCCCCCTCTGATCCCAGCTCTCATCCGTGCCGGGTCTTTACCATCCCCTCCGACCTTCAGCTCTCTGAGGTAGAGCGCTCTGTCCTCAGTAAGGGCCTCACGTTTGTCCCCCTTCGCCCACACCTCAGCGAGTTCCGCGTTTGCCATGATGCTGAACTCTTCTTCCGCCGGCTCCGTCTCCAAGCCTACTTCTTCGGCAAGGACTCTTCCACCCCCGCCGATGACCCCTTCTCCCGTCTTCAACCCTCCTCCTCTTCATGAACACCCCGCTCTGGTCTTCTGCCTGCTCTGGATCTCTTTATTGCCAACTGCCGACGGGACATCAACCGTCTCGACTTCACCGCACCTTGTCCCCATTCCAACCTCACTCCTTCGGAATGCTCTGCTCTCCACTCCCTCCGCACTAATCCTAACCTTATTATTAAACCCGCCGATAACGGGGGTGCTGTTGTAGTCTGGCGTACTGACCTCTACCTTGCCGAGGCACAGCGACAACTCGCGGATACCTCCTCTTATTTACCCCTCGATCGTGACCCCACTAAGGAGCACCAGGCCATTGTCTCCCACACCATCACCGACTTTATCCGCTCAGGGGATCTCCCATCCACTGCTACCAACCTTATCGTTCCCACACCCCGCACTTCCTGTTTCTACCTCCTACCCAAGATCCACAAACCTGCCTGTCCAGGTAGACCCGTTGTCTCAGCTCCTGCCCCACCGAACTCGTTTCTGCATACCTCGACACTGTTTTATCCCCCCTTGTTCAATCCCTTCCTACCTATGTTTGTGACACTTCTCACGCTCTGAAACTTTTCAATGATTTTAAATTCCCTGGCCCCCACCACTTTATTTTCACCATGAATGTCCAGTCCCTATATACTTCCATCCCCCACTAGGAAGGTCTCAAAGCTCTCCGTTTCTTTTTGGACTCCAGACCTAACCAGTTCTCCTCTACCACCACTCTGCTCCGTCTAGCGGAATTAGTCCTTACCCTTAATAATTTCTCCTTTGGCTCCTCCCACTTCCTCCAAACTAAAAGTGTCGCCATGGGCACCCGTATGGGTCCTAGCTATGCCTGCCTTTTTGTTGGGTTTGTGGAACAATCTATGTTCCGTGCCTATTCTGGTATCCGTCCCCCACTTTTCCTTCGCTACATCGACGACTGCATTGGCGCTGCTTCCTGCACGCATGCAGAACTCGTTGACTTTATTAACTTTGCCTCCAACTTTCACCCTGCCCTCAAGTTTACCTGGTCCATTTCCGACACTTCCCTCCCCTGTCTTGATCTTTCTGTCTCTATCTCTGGAGACAGCTTATCTACTGATGTCTACTATAGGCCTACTGACTCTCACAGCTATCTGGACTATTCCTCTTCTCACCCTGTCTCTTGCAAAAACGCCATCCCCTTCTCGCAATTCCTCCGTCTCCGCCGCATCTGCTCTCAGGATGAGGCTTGTCCTCCTTTTTTAAAGAAAGGGGCTTCCCTTCTTCCACCATCAACTCTGCTCTCAAACGCATCTCCCCCATTTCACGCACATCTGCTCTCACTCCATCCTTCCACCACCCCACTAGGAATAGGGTTCCCCTGGTCCTCACCTACCACCCCACCAGCCTCCGGGTCCAACATATAATTCTCCGTAACTTCCGCCACCTCCAACGGGATCCCACCACTAAGTACATCTTTCCCACCCCGCCCCCGCTTTCTGCAGGGATCGCTCCCTACGCACCTCCCTTGTCCATTCGTCCCCCCCCCCCCATCCCTCCCCACCGATCTCCCTCCTGGCACTTATCCGTGTAAGCGGAACAAGTGCTACACATGCCCTTACACTTCCTCCCTCACCACCATTCAGGGCTCCAGACAGTCCTTCCAGGTGAGGCGTCACCTCACCTGTGAGTCGGCTGGGGTGATATACTGAGTCCGGTGCTCCCAATGTGGCCTTTTATATATTGGTGAGACCCGATGCAGACTGGGAGATCGTTTCGCTGAACACTTACGCTCTGTCCGCCAGAGAAAGCAGGATCTCCCAGTGGCCACACATTTTAATTCCACGTCCCATTCCCATTCTGATATGTCTATCCATGGCCTCCTCTACTGTAAAGATGAAGCCACACTCAAGTTGGAGGAACAACACCTTATATTCCGTCTGGGTAGCCTCCAACCTGACGGCATGAACATTGACTTCTCAAACTTCCGCTAATGCCCCACCTCCCCCTTGTACCCCACCCGTTATTTATTTATTTATATACACACATCCTTTTTCTCTCATTCCTTTTTCACCCTCTGTCCCTATCACTATACCCCCTTGCCCATCCTCTGGGCTTCCCCCCTCCCCCTTTCTTTCTCCCTAGGCCTCCTGTCCCATGATCCTCTCATAACCCCTTTGCCAATCACCTGTCCAGCTCTTGGCTCCATCCCTCCCCCTCCTGTCTTCTCCTATCATTTCGGATCTCCCCCTCCCCCTCCCACTCCCATTTTCAAATCTCTTACTAGCCCTTTCTTCAGTTAGTCCTGACGAAGGGACTCGGCCTGAAACGTCGACTGCACCTCTTCCTAGAGATGCTGCCTGGCCTGCTGCGTTCACCAGCAACTTTGATGTGTGTTGCTTGAAATTCCAGCATCTGCAGAGTTCCTCGTGTTGGCTCTCTTTGATATCATTTTTGAAAGTGACAACATGCTTCTCAAATTGCCAACTGTTGTCTGTCTTCCTTTGGTGTGAGTGCAATATTATCAATCAAATTGAAATATACATTTTTTACCGCAGGCAGCAGGTCCCAAGGTAAACAGTAGTGTCTGATACAATATACCTTATTAGGCTCGGACTACATTTAAAGGGAAATCATTGCCACAACAATATAAAAACACTACCAAAAAGGCTTTGGTAGTCAAGAACTTCCCAGTGGCCAAATGTTTAAATTCAGATTCCCATTCTGACATGTTGGTCCATGACTTCCTTCTGTGCCAAGATGAGGCCACCCTTAGGGTGGAGCAGCAACATCTTATATTCCGTCTGGATAGCCTTCAACCTGATGACATGAATATCAATTTCTCCTTCCAGTAATTTTTTCCCCTCTCCTCTTCTTCTATTCCCCACTCCAGCCTTTTTCCCTCTTTTCACTTTCTCCTGGATCCCTTTCCCCTTTCTTTTTTCCCATGCTCCATTCTCCTCTGCTATCAGATTCTTCCTCCAGCCTTTCATTCCCCCCCCCCCCCTTTCTTAGACTGGAGGAGCATCATGAGTAGTATTCCCCTGGGCTTGGTGCCTGGCCCATCGCTATTTGTCATTTGTATAAAGGTGATGAGTTTAGCTAGCCTCCTTCCCCTCCCCCACCTTTTTATTCTGGTACCTTCTCCCTCCCTTTTCAGTCCTGAAGACGGGTCTCGGCTCGAAAAGGTCTGTTTACTCATTTCCATATATGCAACCTGAGCTGCTGAGTTGCTCCAGTGTGTGCGTGTGTCTATTGTAAGAGATTCTCAGTCCCCAATCTAACTCAGAAAACAGTTAATGCAAATCCGAACGGTTTTTAAACATCCACTTTTTTCTGCTGAAGACTTCATGGAGCGTATTATTTCAAATACAACAATTACTATTACAGGCACTTACAAACATCGCAGTATTTTTGAATGTCGGAGAGGGGCGATACTGGAACACACAGGCCTGAAAACACACGCACCACTGGGGCGTTCTAGGTGCTTTACACTCGCCTCCACAGTGCCAGTGCAACTAAACCTTTCCTTTAAAGACCTGCACTGTTTATTTCCTTGGACTGAGATGGCCTTCAGTTTCATAAAGTCTCAATGATAACCACTTCTTTGTTAATGGTAAAATAGCGAGGACTCTTACAGCTCAAACAAACCGGAGTCCCGCCCTTCTCAGTACTTCCAGCAATCTGATTGATCGTTCTTTCCCCCAGTTAACACGCCTTCTCTGAAATCCTGGACGATGATTGGGTAATGCTAAAATCAAACACACCACGGCCATATTTTTCAGCAAATGGGATACATGAAGAGGCCAATCAGCCAATCGCGTGGTGTCATATTGGGAGGTGATTTAGCTTGGGCAAAAACTCTAGGAAACGCGTGGCCCTCAGTTTTGGAAGTGTGGCCATGGGGAAAAGGAAAGGTAGTAAAAGGTCGGAGATCATTAGTACTTTGACCAAGAAACAGAAAAAGCACCTGAGGGACTTTGGGGAGGAACATCCCTTTCACGATAAGTAAGTTAACTATGCTCTATTTAATCCAGATGAAGGATCTCAACCCGGAAGATCCACTGCCTATTTCCCTCTACAGATGTTGCGTGATCCGCTGAGCTTTTCCAGCGTCTTGTTGGTAACTGTCTACTGTTTGTCTGCTGGGGAACAATCTACTTTTGAAATTGGATTTTATCACTTTTTGCACACTACATAATACTAGTGATTTTCTACCGGCATATTTAAGTGCTGTAAGAATAAGAAGTACAAGGTTTGTTGCGATTTTCTGACAGGCATGGTTGTCACGTCAACAATTGGTCGCTGGTCCAATGTTATCAAATGTTTAAATTTCTCTTTTAAGGCTTTGGACGTTGGCAACCGTGGGATCGATTGTCCATTCCTAGTTTTCCTTAGAAATCTGATGCTGAACCAATTATTTTCTAAGATGCTCTTATAATATTACAAACACGAGAAAGCCTGCAGATGTTTCTAATAATATTGGTGGCCTTTCCATAGTTTGGCTCAGTATTATATAACAAAATAGTGCAAAATCACTCAGTTGGGATGGTATGAAACTTGTAGTCCATTGATTATTGGTGTTTAATCTGCCATGATTGTGTTGATCATTTTGTGTTGTTGGAGCTGTACACATCTAGAGAAGTTAGGGCACATCAGACACAAGGAAATCTGCAGATGCTGGAAATTCAAGCAACACACACAAAATGCTGGTGGAATGCAGCAGGCCAGGCAGCATCTATAGGAAGAGGTACAGTCGACGTTTCGGGCCGAGACCCTTCGTCCTGACGTCCTGACAAAGGGTCTTGGCTGGAAACGTCGACTGTACCTCTTCCTATAGGTGCTGCCTGGCCTGCTGCATTCCACCAGCATTTTGTGTGTGTTGCTTGACGGCATATCAGAATCAGGTCTGCTATCACTGGCACCTGTCGTGAAATTTGTTAACTTAGCAGCAGCAGCAGTTCAATGCAATACATGATAATATAGAAAGGAAAAATAGTAAATCAATTACATTAAGTGTATTAAATAGTTAGATTTAAAATAGTGCAAAATAGTAATAATATATAAAAAATGAGGTAGTGTCCAAAGATTCAATGTTCATTTAGGAATCGGATGGCAGAGGGGAAGAAGCTGTTCCTGAATTGCTGAGTTTGTGCCTTCAGGCTTCTGTACCTCCTCCCAGACAGTAACCATGAGAAGAGAGCATGTCCTGGATGATGGGAGTCATTAGTAATGGACATCACCTTTCTGAGACACCGCTCCTTGAAGATGTCTTGGGTACTGTGGAGTCTGGTACTCAAGATGGAGCTGGCTAAATGTACAACTTTCTGTAGTGTCATATTTCATTATACTTTTAATTTATACTTAGAGAAATAGGAGAAAGTTCTCTAACTTGTAAATTGCCAGTCCCTTGTACGCTTTAAATTTGAATTGCTGTTGTGTTTTTTTTAAGTGTTTTTTAAATTTCCGTGGGGAAAATGTTTTATGTATTCCAAGAGCAACAACTTGCCTGTACAACTGTTGGACTCATCAGTGTGGAACTTGGAATAATCCATTGAATTGCTGGGAGGAGAGCCTAAGTGATGCCTTTGGCTAGCTTTAACTTGTTGGGTATTATTTTACAGGGTGTCTGACAAAGTCGAGCCAACTCAGATTGTTGAATTGGTGAGTTTTGATTAACTTGTGTACCTGCCATTTCTTATCAAAGACGATGCAAAATACATGTTGAACTTAATTCGATCTCGTATGCAGTTACAAAGTCACAAGTTACCAGATCCTACTGCAATTTTGATAGAAGGAAGGCTACTGCACATTCCAGTAGGACCTGAGTTCAAGTCACCAGATGCTTTTGAATCGTTCTTGCATGCTTCCCTTCATCTCTTGTTCCTTAATGGCTGGAGAGAGCAGTTTTGACGTAGATTGGTGTCCCAACTTGTGGTGAAGCAGTTCGTTGAATGTTTACTGGACCAATGCTTGGTATGGGTGGGTTGTTTTGTGAGGAAGGGTGGGACAGGCCAATGAATCAAGATGAGTTTATGTCATATGCACAGGTTCAGTGAGGTACAGAAACCAGTGGAAAAATAAAACTTGCTTGTAGCAGTATCCCAAGCAAGTAGATTTGGAAAACACATAACATAAATTGTATGTAAGTTATATATGATAGTGACACTGAGTCAAAAAAAAAGACATTTGTACAAAAGTATAATTTGAAACAAATGTACAGTAATGCAAAAGGTGATCCATTGTGTTCACTGCTGAGGTAGGATTGCCGATGTGCAGATCAGTTCAAGAGCTGATTGTAGGAACATAGCTGCTCCTGGACCTGGTGTTGTGGGACTTCAGGCTTTTGTATCTCTTGCCCTAATGTGATAGTGAGACAGATCTGACCTAATTTCCTGGGCAACATTCTTAAAGGAACATTGTGCAGAAAAAGACAGCATTGAAATGCATCACCGGCATAACTGTCATCTGCACCTGAAAGTAACTAGTTGAAAGTGTGATTCATCCCAGAAGTTTCTACGATTGCAATTTGCTCAAGAAATTCAGTGTTATTCTGTAAAGAAATAATTGATCAACATATTCTAGGCTTTGTTATGGATTTGTGTGAGAAGGTTACTCATATTTTTGTGCAGTATGTTCCTCGGAAATGATTCCAGACATATTTTCTTTCCAATATTGGGAAATTGTTGTTGATGAACAGAGTTTTCTTTTGTTAAGTGACTTCGTGTGAAATATATTTTCAGTCTGATAGCTCAGAACAGTCTGATTCAGAAAGTGATGCAGAATCTGGCCTGGAACAAGTGACTGCCTACCAAAACCTGTGTTCCACCTTAAAAAACACTGCTTCAGATGAAAGTGACTGTGACAGTGAAAGTGAACTTGAAGGAAAGACAGAGGATGAAGATGATGAGAGGGAAGACTTGGAAGAGGACATAGATGAAGATGTTGCTAGTGGAGTTGAAGATGGCCAAGGAGAGGGAGGTATTTACTAGTAATTTATACATAGCTTTGCTTAATAAATGTCTGAATATGAGGAGAACCCAATATAAAATTTTATTAGAAAAATCAATATAAAGATTTTATTTTCTGATGTTAATTCATAGCCTACTACAACACTAATTTCATTTATTTCTTATACGGTTTTTAAAACTTATTAACAGGCGCATTGAGTGATGCTGAAAATAAAGACAGTACTGCAGAGAAAGAGCTTGAAAATGATGCAGTGATACAGGATAGAAAAAACACTGATGACCTGGAAGCTGATTTCACTGATGTAAAGAATGAAGCCAAATTCTGTCTTGAAAGTAACTACAATGGAGATGAAAATGAAGTTTCTTACACAAACAGTTCAGAAGGTGGGATCTTCGTTTATATTTCTTTCTGTGCTTGCTGCTGCCATCAGGTAGAAGGTACAGGTGCTTCAGGATTTGCACCAGCAGGGTTCAAAAACAGTTACTACCCCTCAGCCATCAGGCTCTTGAAGGAAAGGAGGTAAGATAGATAGATAGATAGATATACTTTATTAATCCCGAGGGAAATTTGGTTTTGTTACAGCCGCACCAACCAAGAATAGAGCGTAAATATAGCAATACAAAAACCCCAACAATCAAACAACAAAATGCAAACTATGCCAGATGGAAAAATAAGTTCAGGACCAGTCTATTGGCTCAGGGTGTCTGACCCTCCACGGGAGGAGCTGCATGTTCGATGGCCACAGGCAGGAATGACCTCCCGTGCCGCCAAGTGTTGTGTCATGGTGGAATGTAGAAAGAAACTACATAGAAAAACTACAGCACAGAAACAGGCCTTTTGGCCCTTCTTGGCTGTGCTGAACCATTTTCTGCCTAGTCCCACTGACCTGCACACGGACCATATCCCTCCATACACCTCCCATCCATGTATCTGTCCAATTTATTCTTAAATGTTAAAAAAAGAATCTGCATTTACCACCTCGTCTGGCAGCTCATCCCATACTCCCACCACTCTCTGTGTGAAGAAGCCCCCCCTAATGTTCCCTTTAAACTTTTCCCCCCTCACCATTAACCCATGTCCTCTGGTTTTTTTCTCCCTTTGCCTCAGTGGAAAAAGCCTGCTTACATTCACTCTATCTATACCCATCATAATTTTATATACCTCTATCAAATCTCCCCTCATTCTTCTATGCTCTAGGGAATAAAGTCCTAACTTATTCAACCTTTCTCTGTAACTGAATTTCTCAAGTCCCGGTAACATCCTTGTAAACCTTCTCTGCACTCTTTCAACCTTATTTATATCCTTCCTGTAATTTAGTGATCAAAACTGAACACAATACTCCAGATTCGGCCTCCCCAATGCCTTATACAACATCATCATAACATTCCAGCTCTTATACTCAATACTTTGATTAATTAAGGCCAATGTACCAAAAGCTCTCTTTACGACCCTATCTACCTGTGACGGCACTTTTAGGGAATTTTGTATCTGTATTCCCAGAACCCTCTGTTCTACTGCACTCCTCAGTGCCTTACCATTAACCCTGTATGTTCTACCTTGGTTTGTCCTCCCAACATGCAATACCTCATACTTGTCTGTATTAAACTCCATCTGCCATTTTTCAGCCCATTTTTCCAGCTGGTCCAAGTCCCTCAGCAGGCTCTGAAAACCTTCCTCACTGTCTACTATACCTCCAGTCTTTGTATTATCAGCAAATTTGCTGATCCAATTTACCACATTATCATCCAGATCATTGATATAGATGACAAATAACACTGGACCCAGCACTGATCCCTGTGGCACACCACTAGTCACAGGCCTCCACTCAGAGAAGCAATTCTCTACTACCACTCTTTGGCTTCTTCCATTGATCCAATGTCTAATCCAATTTACCACCTCTCCATGCATACCTAGCGACTGAATTTTCCTAACCAACTTCCCATGCGGGACCTTGTCAAAGGTCTGACTGAAGTTCATGTAGACAATATCCACTGCCTTCCCTGCATCCACTTTCCTGGTAACCTCCTCGAAAAACTCCAATAGATTGGTCAAACATGACCTACCACGCACAAAGCCATGTTGACTCTCCCTAATAAGTCCCTGTCTATCCAAATGCTTGTAGATTCTGTCTCTTAGTACTCCCTCCAATAACTTAACTACTACCGACATTAAACTTACCGGCCTATAATTTCCCGGATTACTTTTCGATCCTTTTTTAAACAACAGAACAACATGAGCCACTCTCTAATCTTCCAGCACCTCACCTGTAGACAGCGACAATTTAAAAATTTCTGCCAGGGCCCCTGCAATTTCAACACTAGTCTCCTTCAAGGTCCGAGGGAACACCCTGTCAGGTCCCGGGGATTTATCCACTTTAATTTTCCTCAAGACAGCAAGCACCTCCTCCTTTTCGATCTGTACAGTTTCCATGATCTCACTACTTGTTTCCCTTAATTCCATAGACTTCATGCCAGTTTCCTTAGTAAATACAGACGCAAAAAACCTATTTAAGATCTCCCCCATTTCCTTTGGTTCTGCACATAGCCGACCACTCTGATCTTCAAGAGGACCAATTTTATCCCTTACAATCCTTTTGCTCTTAATATACTTGTAAAAGCTCTTTGGATTATCCTTCACTTTGACTGCCAATGCAACTTCATGTCTTCTTTTAGCACTCCTGATTTCTTTCTTAAGTATTTTCTTGCACTTCTTGTACTCCTCAAGCACCTTATTTACTCCCTGCTTCCTATACATGTCATACAACTCCCTCTTCTTCTTTATCAGAGTTGCAATATCCCTTGAGAACCAAGGTTCCTTATTCCTATTCACTTCGCCTTTAATCCTGACAGGAACATACAAATTCTGCGCTCTCAAAATTTCTCCTTTGAAGGCTTCCCACCTACCGATCACATCCTTGCCAGAGAACAACCTGTCCCAATCCACACTTTTTAGATCGTTTCTCATTTCTTCAAATTTGGCCTTCTTCTAGTTAAGAACCTCAACCCTAGGACCAGATCTATCCTTGTCCATGATCAAGTTGAAACTAATGGTGTTATGATCACTGGAACCAAAGTGCTCCCCTACACAGACTTCCGTCACTTGTCCTAACTTGTTTCCTAACAGGAGATGCAATATTGCATCCCCTCTAGTTGGTCCCTCTATATATTGATTTAGAAAACTTTCCTGAACACATTTTACAAACTCTAAACCATCTAGACCCCTAACAGTATGGGAGTCCCAATCAATATATGGAAAATTTAAATCCCCTACCACCACAACTTTATGTTTCCTGCAGTTGCCTGCTATCTCTCTGCCGATTTGCTCTTCCAATTCTCGTTGACTATTGGGTGGTCTGTAATACAATCCCACTAATGTGGCCATACCTTTCCTGTTTCTCAGCTCTACCCATAAGGACTCCGTAGACAAGCCCTCGAATCTGTCCTGCCTGAGCACTTAATTTTCCCTAACAAGCAATGCTACTACCCCACCTTTCATTCCTCTGCCTCGATCACATCTGAAACATTGGAACCCTGGAATATTAAGCTGCCAGTCCTGTTCCTCCTGTAGCCAAGTTTCACTAATTGCTCTAACGTCATAATTCCACGTGTCAATCCACACCCTCAACTCATCCGCCTTCCCCGCAATACTCCTAGCATTGAAATATATACACCTCAGAAGACTTTTACCACCACTCACAACCTTTCTACTTGCGGCTTTGCTTGAAGTTTTAACATCATTTATTTTCACCCCAGCCACACTGTCAGCTCTGGCACTCTGGTTCCCATCCCCCTGCAAATCTAGTTTAAAGCCTCCCCAGTAGCACTAACAAACCTCCCTGAAAGGATATTGGTCCCCCTGTAGTTCAAGTGTAACCTGCCTCTCTTGTACAGGTCCCACCTGCCCCAGAAGAGGTCCCAATGATCCTGAAATCTGAAACCCTGCCCCCTACACCAGTTCCTCAGCCACTTGTTCATCCTCCAGAGCATCCTATTCTTACCCTCACTGGCACAGGTAGCAATCCTGAGATTACCACCCCTGAGGTCCTGCTTTTCAACTTCCTACCAAGCTCTCTATAGAACCATAGAACCATAGAAACTACAGCACAGAAACAGGCCTTTTGGCCCTTCTTGGCTGTGCCGAACCATTTTCTGCCTAGTCCCACTGACCTGCACACGGACCATATGCCTCCATACACCTCCCATCCATGTATCTGTCCAATTTATTCTTAAATGTTAAAAAAGAACCCGCATTTACCACCTCGTCTGGCAGCTCATCCCATACTCCCACCACTCTCTGTGTGAAGAAGCTCCCCCTAACATTCCCTTTAAACTTTTCCCCCCTCACCCTTAACCCATGTCCTCTGTTTTTTTTCTCCCCTTGCCTCAGTGGAAAAAGCCTGCTTGCATTCACTCTATCTATACCCATCATAATTTTATATACCTCTATCAAATCTCCCCTCATTCTTCTACGCTCCAGGGAATAAAGTCCTAACCTATTCAACCTTTCTCTGTAGCTGAGTTTCTCAAGTCCTGGCAACATCCTTGTAAACCTTCTCTGCACTCTTTCAACCTTATTAATATCCTTCCTGTAATTTGGTGACCAAAACTGAACACAATACTCCAGATTCGGCCTCCCCAATGCCTTATACAACATCATCATAACATTCCAGCTCTTATACTCAATACTTCGATTAATAAAGGCCAATGTACCAAAAGCTCTCTTTACGACCCTATCTACCTGTGACGCCACTTTTAGGGAATTTTGTATCTGTATTCCCAGATCCCTCTGTTCCACTGCATTCCTCAGTGCCTTACCATTAACCCTGTATGTTCTACCTTGGTTTGTCCTTCCAAAGTGCAATACCTCACACTTGTCTTTATTAAACTCCATCAGCCATTTCTTAGCCCATTTTTCCAGCTGGTCCAAGTTCCTCTGCAGGCTCTGAAAACCTTCCTCGCTGTCTTCTACACCTCCAATCTTTGTATCATCAGCAAATTTGCTGATCCAATTTACCACATTATCATCCAGATCATTGATATAGATGACAAATAACAATGGACCCAGCACTGATCCCTGTGGCACACCACTAGTCACAGGCCTCCACTAGGAGAAGCAGTTCTCTACTACCACTCTTTGGCTTCTTCCATTGAGCCAATGTCTGATCCAATTTACCACCTCTCCATGTATACCTAGCGACTGAATTTTCCTAACTAACCTCCCATGTGGGACCTTGTCAAATGCCTTACTGAAGTCCATGTAGACAATATCCACTGCCTTCCCTGCATCCACTTTCCTGGTAACCTCCTCGAAAAACTCCAATAGATTGGTCAAACGTGACCTACCACGCACAAAGCCATGTTGACTCTCCCTAATAAGTCCCTGTCTATCCAAATGCTTGTAGATTCTGTCTCTTAGTACTCCCTCCAATAACTTAACTACTACCGACATTAAACTTACCGGCCTATAATTTCCCGGATTACTTTTCGATCCTTTTTTAAACAACAGAACAACATGAGCCACTCTCCAATCCTCCAGCACCTCACCTGTAGACAGAGACATTTTAAATATTTCTGCCAGGGCCCCTGCAATTTCAACACCAGTCTCCTTCAAGGTCCGAGAGAACACTCTGTCAGGTCCTGGGGATTGATCCACTTTAATTTTCCTCAAGACAGCAAGGACCTCCTCCTTTTCGATCTGTACAGTTTCCATGATCTCACTACTTGTTCCCTTAATTCCATAGACTTCATGCCAGTTTCCTTAGTAAATACAGACGCAAAAAACCTATTTAAGATTTCCCCCATTTCCTTTGGTTCCGCACATAGGCGACCACTCTGATCTTCAAGAGGACCAATTTTATCCCTTACAATCCTTTTGCTCTTAATATACCTGTAAAATCTCTTTGGATTATCCTTCACTTTGACTGCCAATGCAACCTCATGTCTTCTTTTAGCACTCCTGATTTCTTTCTTAAGTATTTTCTTGCACTTCTTATACTCCTCAAGCACCTTATTTACTCCCTGCTTCCTATACATGTCATACAACTCCCTCTTCTTTATCAGAGTTCAATATCCCTTGAGAACCAAGGTTCCTTATTCCTATTCACTTTGCCTTTAATCCTGACAGGAACATACAAATTCTGCACTCTCAAAATTTCTCCTTTGAAGGCTTCCCACCTACCGATCACATCCTTGCCAGAGAACAGCCTGTCCCAATCCACGCTTTTTAGATCCTTTCTCATTTCTCCAAATTTGGCCTTCTTCCAGTTAAGAACCTCAACCCTAGGACCAGATCTATCCTTGTCCATGATCAAGTTGAAACTAATGGTGTTATGATCACTGAAACCAAAGTGCTCCCCTACACAGACTTCCATCGCTTGTCCTAACTCGTTTCCTAACAGGAGATGCAATATTGCATCCCCTCTAGTTGGTCCCTCTATATATTGATTTAGAAAACTTTCCTGAACACATTTTACAAACTCTAAACCATCTAGACCCCTAACAGTATGGGAGTCCCAATCAATATATGGAAAATTTAAATCCCCTACCACCACAACTTTATGTTTCCTGCAGTTGCTTGCTATTTCCCTGCAGATTAGCTCTTCCAAGGACCTCCTCACTCTTCCTTGCTATGTCATTGGTACCGATGTGCACCACGACATCGGGCTGATCACTCTCCCACTTCAGAATGTCATGCAAGCGATCAGAGACATCCTTGACCCTGGCACCCGGGAGGCAGCAAACCATCCTGGATTCTCTGTCATGACCACAGAACCTCCTATCTGCACCTCTAACTATCGAGTCCCCTATCACTACCGCTCTCCTCTTTTTCCACTCTCCCTTCTGCACTTCAGAGCCAGACTCAGTGCCAGAGATCCGGCTACTGCAGCTTGTCCCAGGTAAGTCATCCCCCCCAACAGTATCCAATACAGTACACTTATTGTTGAGGGGAATGGCCACAGGGGAACCCTGCTCTGCCTGCCCTTTCCTCTTCCCTCGCCTGACAGTGACCCAATTTCCTGTCCTCTGCTCCTTTGGCATAACTACCTCCCTGTAGCTACTATCTATAATCTCCTCATTCTCCCAAATGATCCGCAGGTTATCCAACTCCTGCTCCAGTTCTCTAACGTGGTTTGTTAGGAGCTGCAGCTGGATGCACTTCTTGCAGATGTCATTGTCAGGGACACTGGAGGGCTCCCTGACTTCCCACATCCTGCAAGAGGAGCATTCCAACATCCTGCCTGGCATTCTCTCTACTCTAAACAATCTGAACAAAAAACTTACCGGAACCAACCTTGGCCTCTGCCTGTTCTCGCCGAAGCCTGTTGAGCCAAAGCTGTCCCACTCTGACTCATTCCACTCCGACGATGGCCGCTGTATATGGTGGTCTGCTTTTAAACCTTGGTGCGCTACGTCACGCGCCTGCACAGTGCAGACCCTTCTCCCCAAGCAGTGTTTAAAAAAAAAGACTTTTTCTACCAGATTTTTTCACTCCCGAAGTGGCCGAAGTCCAACAGTAAGAAGTTCAATATCCAGTCTGCCAACATGTTCCTCCATTGTAATATGCCCTGGATTGCACCATCTGTTGTTAACCAGATCGGTAAGCACCCAACTCCTTTACGCTTACCGCTCTCAGTGCACTTCCAGTCAGGTGGAACGGTATTACCCACCGAACTCCTCTTCTCCAAAAGTCTCTGTTGTCTCGACCCGGTCCTCTTTCCTCGACTTTGTGATAACTACACTCATTTAGGGACTCTTTTATTTTGTTATTTTATGCTGTTTATTTATTGCTATTATATCTGTATTTGCATAGTTTGTTGTCCGTTGATCCTGTTTACAGTTCCTGTTCTATAGATTTGCGAAGTATGCCCGCAGAAAAAGAATCTCAGGGTTGTATGTGGTGATGTGTATGTACTCTGATAATATTTTTTTTACTTTACTTTTACTTTACTCTTACTCTGCATTCCATCGTTCTTTGTTTTAGTCTTTGTCTCAAGTACATCTTGTTCTACACTAGCAATGCAAATTGTATGTGGTGAATAAATATTAAGTTAATGAAATATCTGTTTTGTATTTTAGAAATAGAAAAGGAACTTCTTTCATTTACATTTTTGAAGTGTGGTATGTGCTTCCAGAGACAATGACACTGGCGCTTTCTGTCAGATCCATCCAATGTGTGTTGTTATATTTTTTGTTTAATAACAAGCGTGGGTCTTAAGCCTATAAATCCACAACTAGAGATACTCCCTCACAACTGTGCATGGAATTTGCCTGCTCTGCTTGGGTTTCTTCCATGTGCTCTGGTTTCCTCCTACCTTTGGGGCGCCGTGGCAGCGTAGCAGTTAACGTGACGCTACTACAGCTCAGGGTGTGGGAGTTCAAAGTTAAATTCAGTCACAGAAGTTTGTACATCTTTCCTGTGAGTTAGTGACTTTCCTCCTGCGCTCTGGTTCCCTCCCACATTTTAAAGATGTACCCATTAGTCATTGTAAATTGTCCTGTGATGGGGCGAGGATTGTGGGTGAGTTGTGGGCGGTGCGGTCATCAGGCCAGAAGGGCCTGTTGGGTGCTGTATCTCTAAATAAAAAGTAAATTCCCAAAGACAAACAGGTTAGAAGGTTAATTGACCACTGTAAATTGCCCCAGGTTGTAAGGGATGCTAGAACCTGAGGAGGCATTGAAAATTGGGCAAGAATAAAATAGGACTATTGTAAGGTTAATGTAAGTGTTTGCTTAATAATGGGCAGAGACTTATTTTGGTCCTGTTTTGGTGTCATATGATCCTAACTCGATGACTATGTGTTGGAAAGGTAAATGGGTTACATTTCACATAAACAGTTTTGTCAGAATTGAAAATTTCAGTGAGATTCAGATTCGGGTTTATTTATTACGTATACACTACATGAAAACATACAGTGAAAAGCATCATTTGCATTAACAACCAACAAGGTTGTGCTGAAGGCAACCCACAAGTGTCATGTCATATTCTGTTGTCAACATGGCATGCCCACAGTGCTCGGCAAAACAACAGAATACAACAAAACGACAAGAAGCAACAAAGCAGCAGAAGCAAACGAGCCCCTTTCCTCCCTCCCACCCACCCACCCACACTCATGGGCAGTCCTCCAACTCCGAGATTCATTCTCCAGGCTTCAGCCATCGGGCTTTGACTTCTGGCCTTCTGATGACCTAATTTAAAAATGTGGAAGGATCTCTTTTATGTGGGAGGGAACAGTGTATCCATTTATGAGGATGTGCAAAATATAAGTTACCAAGAAACAAAAGTGGCGTTTAGTAATGTGGAACTTGCTAAAATACAGTAAAATAGCATGAATGCACTGAAGTAAGTTAAGCATCAGAGATAAGGAATTTGAGGGTTGTGTGATGGATTTAGTTAAGGGAGGAGGCACAGGTTAAATAAACTCCAGCATTAACTGGTAAAGGACTTTTGCTGTGCAGTATATATTTATACTTCAGTCTAAAACACCAGATGTTTCTAGGTTTGTACATATAAGACCATAAGATATAGGAGCAGAATTAGGCCATTTGGCCCATCGAGTCTGCTGCTCCATTTCATCTCGGCTGATCCAATTTTCCTTTCAACCCCAATCACCTGCCCTCTCCCCGTATCCCGTCATGCCCTGACCAATCAAAAATCTGAAAGTGTATATTGGCATAGGTTGCTAATCTTTTTCCATGGAGAACAGAATAGAAATAGGGGCCTGAAAGAATTCTACCTTTTTATTTAAATAAATTTGTAACCAAATGGTTCTTTCTGTCTTTAAAAGAAAATCTATTGCCATAAATGCCTTCTTTTAGTGCTTCAATGCATATTTTTGGTGACTTAACTCAATTTGTTAATTTATATTATAAAACTATTCATGCAGAATTTGTAAATGAAATACAGTTGCAAGAAAAAGATTGCAACCCCTTCGCAATTACCTGTTTTTCTGCATTAATTACTCATAAAATGTGGTCTGATCTTCATCAAAATCACAATAATAAAATCTGCCTAAACTAATAACACAGAAACAATTGTACTTCTTCTCGTCAATACTGAGTACACCATTTAAACAATCACAGTCTAAGTTCAAAAAAGCATTTGAATCTCTGGGTTAATGCTTTCTACAAAAGCTATTTGGAGTCAGGTGTTCCAATCAATGAGATGAGATTGGTTGTGTGGGTTGTAGAGGTGCCCTGCCTGAATAAAAAAAGACACAAAGTCAGGTTACTGACACAGCCTGCTCTTCTCAAGAAAGATCTGTTTATGTGCACCATGCATCAATCAAAACTTTCAGAGGACCTTAGAAGAAGAATTGTAGAGATGCATGAAGCTGGAAAAGGCAACAAAAGCATCTCTAAAGACCTCAGTGTTCTTCAGTCCACAACAGGAAAAATTGTCTACAAATGGAGGAAACTAAGTACTGTTGCTACTCTCCCTAGGAGATCACACCAAGAGCACAACGTGCAATGCTGAGGGAGGTGAAGAAGAACCCAAGACAGCAATCCCTAGAACTTGCTAAAGTCTCTGTTCGTGTGTCCACTATAAGAAAAACACTGAACAAGATGGTATTTACAAGATGGTCAATATGGAGGAAACCACTACTCTCCCAAAAAAAAAGCATTGCTGCACATCTCAAGTTTGCAAGAGCCTACCTGGATGTTCTGCAATGCTTCTGCAACAATGTTCTGTGAACGGATGAAACAAAAGTTGAACTTTCTGGTAGAAATCCAGACTGCCGTGTTTGGAGGAAAAAGGGCACTGTACACCAACACCAAAACCTCATCCCAATTGTGAACTGTGTATGGTGGAAGCAGCATCATGGTTTGTGGCTGCTTTCCTGCCTCAGGACCTGGACAGCCTGCAGTAGTTGAGGGAAAAATGAATTCAAAATTGTATCAAAGCATTTTACAGGAAAATATCAGGGTAGCAGTCTGTCACCTGAAGTTTCATGATGATGCAACAAGATAATGAACCGAAACACGAGTAAATCGACAACTGAAAGGTTTAAAAAAAAAGAAAATTCATGTTTTAGAATGGCTAAGTCAAGAGTCCAGACCGTAATGTAATTGAGATGCTGTGGCATGACCTGAAGAGGCTGTTCATGCAAGGTATTCTAAAAATACTGATGAACTGAAACAATTTTGTATGGAGGAATGGCCTAAAATTCCTCCTCGCTGTTGTGCAAGTCTGATCAACGTCTACAGGAAACATTTGGTGGAGGTTATTGCTGCTAAAGGACGTTCTACCAGCTATTAAATACAATGGTTCACATACTTTTTCCACCCTGGGGTGTGAATGATTAAACAATGTGTTGAATAAAGACGTGAAAAGTACAATTGTTTGTGTGTCATTAGTTTAGGCAGACCATGTTTGTCTATTGTGACTTCGATGAAGATCAGACCACATTTTATGAGTAACTAATACAGAAAAGCAGGCAATTGCAAAGGGTTCACAAACTTTTTCTTGCAATTGTAGTTAATTTATGATGGAGTACAGATGGTATCCATTGCAGTTGTTCATTTTGAGGTTTTATGTATGGAACTGGGTCATTTTGAGCTGTGTGCATCAATCATTAATGATGACGGATTAATAATGCATTTTACATCTGGAGAACAGCCACAGTAAATTAATGATCTTTAAATACCAGCCTCAGTGTATGAGCTGGATAGCACAAAATTCATTGCTGAATTGTGGATTTTTTTGTCTGTAATTAGTTTTTTGTTTACAAAGACTACACTTTTCCTTTTCAGATCCCTTTAAGCAGCATGTGGACACAGAACTAGACAGCAATGATATGAAAACCATAACCCAGATTAGAAGTACAATGCAGTGTAAGGTAATTGCAAACAAGCTATTCAGGTTTTGACTTTAAAAAAAAATTGTTTCTGATCCTTGAGTTTATTTTTGAATAATATTTTATTAATACTAGGGTCAAATGGCTACAGATGTTTGCTACATGTTGCCCTAGTGAATTATGGGTTAGGATGAACAATAGATTATTTCATCCTGATGTCAAAGAGGAATGACTTGGCTTTGGTAATTAATATTATACCATTCTCTACAAATAATTTTACTGATAATTATATTAGATGGTAAAAACAGATTTGACAGTTGTTAATAAATACACAATACTGGTCTGACGTACAAAAGTGAATGACACTCCCTTTACCAGCTATAGGTGATCAGTTGTCATCCTTTTTCCATAATGAGGAAATATTTATAATACTGTGCAAAGGTGTTTGGCACCTTAGATTTTTTAATATAAATTTTATTTAATTTTTTTTTGTCTTCTGCATCATTGTGTCAGTAGAAAAGAGCAGGTTTTAGATTTCCAATCATTCATTTTCCAAAAAATTAAATGTTACAGAGAATTTTAAAATATATTTTGTTAAAGTAACATTTTATGTAATAGCCCACTTTTCAAATTAAAACTTGATTACTTTGTAAGTATATAGCCAGTGCATGATTAAACAAAGATAACAACAGGTGCTAATGATCAATGACATAATGAGTTGAATGAACTAAACTGATAACTGAAACAAGTGTAGAAGGAATCAAACTGGGCAAAGGACAACCAAACTACAACGTGAGGATGTGGCAGATGTGACAGTTTAACCTTCAAATGATCAATTCTTACACCATGACAAGAGTAATAGCAGCAAGACACAAAATGGTCATCATGCATCAGAAATGTTTCTCCCAAGCAGAAATTTTGCAGCAGACAGGAATTTCAAGATATACTGCTTAAGCTCTTAGAAGAAGCACAAGGAAACAAGCACGACTGAGGACCAGAAACGCAGTTGTAGGCCACAGAAACTGAGTATAACAGGCAAGAGATACATCAAACTGACATCTCTTCTAAATCTATAGAAGTCCAGCACTGCTTTGAACTCGCAGAAACCATTGGAGCCCAAGTATACCCCTCTACGTTCCAGAGAAGTCTCGTCAGAAGTGGTCTTCATGGAAGTTCCTGGCAAAAAGCCATTCTTCCAAAGTAGAAACAAAACCAAGGGACTCACCTATGCACAAAAACACAAGGACTGGGCTGCTGAATAACGTGGCAGCAAGTGCTCTGGACTGATGGGTCAAAATTTGAAATTTCTGGCTCAAGCAGGAGGCATTTTGTCTGTGGAATTGCTGAAGAGCGCTACATGGATGAGTGTCTGCAGCCAACAGTGAAGCACAGCAGAGGTTCCCTGCAGGTTTGAAGCTGTATTTCTGCAAATGGAGTAGGTGATCTGGTTGGAATTAACAGAATCCTCAGGCTGAGAAGTACAAGCAGATTCTCATCCATCACACAATATCATCAGGGAAGGTGCATGACTGGTCCCAACTTCATTCTTCAGCAGGACAATGACCCCATACAAGATCATAAAGAACTATCTCAGCAAAAGAAGAACGGAGTTCTGCAACAGATGGTTGACCTCAACATCATCGACGCTCTCTGGGATTACCTGAAGAGACAGAAGCAAGCGAGACTTCTGCAAGTCTGCAGAAGAACTGCGGGAAGTACTCCAAGATGCTTGGGATAACCTACCAACCGATCTTCCTATTAAACTGCATAATAGTGTACCTAAGAGAACTTAATGCAGTTTTAAAGGCAAAGGGTTGTCACAGCAGATAGTGAATTGATTTTGTTTTCTACTGTTTACTCCTGTTTATAATTTTTTTTGATATTTAGTAGCTTTACATTTCATTATTTTTGAAAGCACCTTTGCTTTATATTTTTTCTTTCATATGCCTAAGACTTTTGCACAGTACTGTATGTATTTAATTAGTTAAATCATTTTGAATTATAATTCTGTTACAAGATTTAATTGAATTTCTTTTGAAAACTAAACTTTTGATAGATGTCCAAATATATTTAGAAAGTTTGTTTTATATGTTTCAAAAGATGAATACAATTGCTATCACATTAATATTTTATTTTTGCAAGTGGACTACTCTTGGACGCCTTGTATGGTCCAGCCCTCTGTTAAAGGAGACTTCAATCAAAGAGTTATCATGTGAATCTTTGGAAAATCTTCATCTCCAAAAACCTCTTGAAGCAACATGGCCTAAATTGAACAGTCAGACCCTTGCAAAAGCCAATCAGCAAGAATTCTTCACACCATTACAGCAAGGACTATTCTCCGTAATGAATGCTTACAAGGACTTGTATTATCCAGAAAGGACAGCTACTCAAAATGGAGAAGAAGTTCGCCGCACCTATTGTTTACACGTGATAAATCACGTATTGAAAGCAAATACACAGGTGCTAAGTAACAACACAAAGAAAAGAGACAGGAAAGCAGATGTTGATGATGATGATTTGAGGGATCAAGGACTTACAAGACCCAAGGTAAGGAGTATTTCAACATGACGACAACAACACCTGTGTTCCTGCACATAAATTTGATATTTTATTATGTATATATGATAGAACTCATGGCCGCATAGTAAATTATTAGAGGATATCAGTAACACATTTCTGCGGAACTATAAGTGAGTCTGCTTTGAATGTCTGATGAATTTATTGTGCTGTATATGGTCAATGATCGCAATGTCGTCAGGAAGGGACGAACTTGCTACAAGTCTGTTTTCAGAGTAAGGGCCTCTGGAGAGGCTAGAGGTAAGTGGAGATTCTGATGAACACACTCGATGACGAGGGATTCAGGTATTGGTATCATTAAAAATTGGGCCATTGGTATCATGTCCATTGACTGGCTAAAAAGAAACCTTGTGTCTCAGAAAGAAAAGTAACATTGCAGTGGCTACTATCGAGTCTTTAATTATTGCTGCTAGCTAACAGTCTGTTCTGCCATAATGAAGGGCTTGGCAAAGCTACAAAGAAAGTATAAGTGAGACTTTTTCATTATGTGTGTGCTTATTAGGTTATCTTATGATTAACAGCATCTCCACAACAAAAGACTACATGATCAACCTAGTCCTTCAATAGCTGTGAGTGCTTGGATGTGAGCTTTTCCATAGTAACTAATCAAGTACATATTCTATTGTTTTGAAAGCCAGAAGTTCAAAAGAGATGTGGAGAAATGGGTTGTCTGCTAAGTATTAGAGAGGGCTGAACCAACCATGGTTAATCAAGGAGATTAGGAGGATATTAAAGTTGAATTTTTAAAAAAATATAAGGATGTTTAAAAGTTGGTGATAGATCTGAAGATATTGATAAATTTAGAACCCAGCAAAGAAGGACAAAAAAATATTTAATAAGAGAAAAAGATAATGGCAAAGTAGTAAGGAATACAGTAATGGCTATCAGTTTCTTTTAACAGATGGAAAGGAAGGAAGAGATCTGAGAAAACATTACGTCCATTGAGAATGCGGCAGGAGAAATAGTTAGAATAAGAAAAGGGCAAGGAAAAATATATTTTGCATTAGTCAAGTTTATTGTAATTTAACTATATACATGTGTACCATTAAATGGGACAATGTTTTTCCAAACTAGTGTGTAAAGCACAGTAGTACACATAACACACATTAACTTACGAAAGTAAGGATAAAATCTACAGATGAATTATGCCTAAATAAACAGAAGTAAAGTGCATAAATTAGATATTGTAAGGTACAGAACAGATTAACCGTTAACACCTTGAAAGCAATGCGGCAGGGAGTTCAGAAACCTTGCCAAATAGTGATGCAGCTTGTCAGGACGTTCTCAATGGTGCTCCTATAAAATTCAGTTAAGATGGGGCAGAGGGAGCCTTGTTTGCCTCATTCTCCTTAGGAAGTGGAGGTGCTGCTGTGCCTTCTTGTTCAGGGAGGTAATTTTAAGGGACCAGGTGAGGTCATATAATAAAAGATGCTACAGACTTTCCATTAATATTGGATGATGCTTCGAAGGAATTAAATACCTACAGCAGTACTAGAAAATTTATATTAAGCAATGAATTGGGCAAAAGCCAAATAATCTCTTAATATGGTTGTTTGCAATCAACAATCAAAATAGAAAAACGAGTAGCTACTGAGATTATGGATGAATTGGCTATAGGTTTATAAAAATCCTAAGGTTCTGGAGAAGTGCCAGAGGGTTGGAAAGCTGCTAGTATAACATTTCTATTCAAAACAAAAGAGAGGAGGGAGCCAAAATGTGGGTAACTATAGGTTGATTAGACTAATATCTATCGTTAGAAATAGGTTAGACTCAATTATTAAGAAATAGTAACAGCACATTTGGAAAACTGTGATCTAATCAAGCAGAGTTAACATGACTATGAACAGGATTTTGTATCTGAGAAGGAAGTCTAGAGAGGACCAGTAGCTGTTCAATGGGGGTCTAAGTACAAGATACTAAATAAGTTAGGGTGGAGGAGCAACACCTTGTATTCCATCTGGGTAGCCTCCAACCTGGTGGCATGAACATGGATTTCTCCTTCTGCTAAAAATTTGACCCCCAGCCCCCGCCATCCTCTATTCCCCACTCTGATCTTTTACCTCTTCTCACCTGCTTATCACTTCCCCTGGGTTCCCTCCTCCTTCCCTTTCTCCTATGGTCCACTCTCCTCTCCTATCAGATTCCTTCTCCAGCCCTTGACCTTTTCCACCCACCTGGCTTCACCCATCACCTTCCTGGTAGCCACCTTCCCCTCCCACCCCCACCTTTTCCTTCTGGTGTCTTTGCCCTTCCTTTCCAGTCCTGAAGAAGGTCTCAGCCCAGAACATTTCTACAGATGCTGCCTGACCTGCTGAGTTCCTCTAGCATCTTGTGTGTTGTTTTAGATTTTCTGCAAACTTTCTTGTGTTTATATTTAAAATATTTTGCAGGCTATACATGACTTTTTCTCTCTGCAGTACAATCCTAACCATCAGATGTGCATTTCCAATGGACAGTGACCATGCCAGAGGTTTGGATTAAAGAATTAGATATTTTAATTAACTTTCCAATTTTAGAATCATAATAAGGTTTAATATCACTGGGATATGTCGTGAAATTTGTTGTTTTGCAGCAGCAGTACATTGCAATAGATAATAATTAGAAGACTATAAATTACAATAAGAAACGTGTTTTTAAAAATTAAATAAATAGTGTAAAACACAAAAAATATTGAGGTAGTGTCATAGTCCATTCAGAAATCTGATGGCAGAGGGGTAGAAGCTGTTCATAAAGTGTTGAGTGTGTGATTTTTAAGGCTCCTGTACTTCCTCCTTGATGGTAGCAATGAAAAGAGTGCATGTCCTGGGTGATAGGGGTCCTTAATGGTCTCACCATTTCTGAGGCATCGTCTTTGACTGTGTCCTCCATGCTGGGAAGGCTAGTGGCCATGATGGAGCTGACTGAATTCGCAACTTTGCAGCTTTTTCAATGCCTGTGCAGTCATCCCTCCATACTAGACGGTGATGCAACCAGTTACAATGTTCTCCACAATACATCTGTAGAAATTTGTGAGAGTCTTCAGGGTCATACCAAGACTCCTCAAACTCTTGATGAAATATTGCCGGTGTTGTGCTTTCTTTGTAATTGCATCAATATGTTGGGCCCAGGATAGATCTTCAGAGATGTTGACACCCAGGAACTTGAATCTGCTCATCCTTTCCACTGCTGATCCCTCGATGAGAACTGGTGTGTGCTCCCTCAGCTTCCCCTTCCTGAAGTCCACAGTCAGTTCCTTGGTGTTACATTGTGTGCAAGGTTGTTTTATGACACCACTCAACCAGCTTATCTCTCTCACTCCTGTTGGCTTCCTCATCACTATCTGAAATTCTGCCAACAGTACTTGTGTCATCAGCAAATTTACAGATGGAGTTTGAGCTGTGCCTAGCCACACAGTCGTGTGTGTAAAGAGTGTAGAACAAGCACGCATGCTTGACGTGAGCTGGTATTCATTGTCAGCGAGGAGGACGTGTTATTTCTGATCCGCACTGACTGTTGTCTCCCAGCGAGGAAGTCAAGAATCCAATTGCAGGAGGAGGTACAGAGGCCCAGGTTTTGGAGCTTGTTGATTAGTACTGAGGCTATGATGGTGCTGACCGCTGAACTGTAAACAACAAACAGCAGCCTGATGTAGTATTGCTATTGTCCAGGTGATCCAAGGCCAAGTGGAGAGCCAGTGAGATTGTATCTGCTGTAGATGTATTGTGGCGATAGGTAAACTGCAGCGAGTCCAGGTCCTTGCTTAGGTAGGAGTTGATTCTGGCTATGACTGACCTCTCAAAGCATTTAAGCATAGTAGATGTGAGTGCTACCAGGTTACTGAGGCTGCGCCTCTTGGGCACTAGTATGATTGCAGTATGATTAGTAAGCATGCATTTATGGAAATTTCAGACATGTCTTGGAGTATGAAAGACAGTCATAAATTATTCCAGAAGCTGAGACTGTGATAGAAAGGAAGACTCTACTCCCAGTTTTGCCCCCTATCATTCATTGGCTGTCAGGGCCTTAGTGATATGCAGCTACAGCTTTTCACTGCTAAAATCTCGCTGCTCGACTGGCAGGGTGAAGAGCTGTCTCAATTTGACCCAGTTGAGTATGGAGAACCACAACCACTATTCCAAATCCAGTCAGTTTGGTCCATTTTCATGTTTAAAAACATTTGCTATGTACGCCATCTGTAAGAGCAGCAATGGCAACATACGAAAACAGATACAGTAGTTTTAATGTGGTAAATGGAGGAGACTGAGAGGAATGATGCTTTGGCAGAAATGGCATTGTAGGATATGATGAATTACAAAATTATTGTGGAATAGATGCACATCATAAAGTGGAAATATATTCTAAGATAATACTTAAAATATTCCTGTTACTTCAGTGCGATTGTCTCTACTGATAAAGATGGTGATGGCTTGTAAACTAATGTACAACATTTTTTTACATTTGGTAGAACATTTTTGTGCCAATCCCCCCTCAAATTTAATACATTCATAATAAATAAATAAATAAATAATGATTTCCACTTCATGTAATGAAGGACTTCAGATAAATGTGTTGAATGCTTTTAGATATGTGTCATTGTAAATGTCAGGCCTTGGACTTTTTTCAATAGGGAAGGTAGCGACCATCCTTGTTTCTTCCATCTAGCTATTGAAGCTGTTGGGGAGAATATTGCCTTATCCATAAATGTATTGATCACCACTAATATTCTTTAAAAAATTCATTTTCAGGTTCTTATTGTGGTGCCATTTAGAGATTCTGCTTTAAGAGTGATACAGACTTTGATTAGTCTTCTTGATGCAAAAGATAAGCTGGAAATAAGCAATAAAAAGAGATTTAAGGATGAATATGGTTCTGATTCAAATGACAAACCACCAAATCTAAAACGACCTGAAGATTATGAAGCTATCTTTTCTGGCAATATTGATGATCATTTCCGAATAGGTAACTTTATTGTGTTTGTTAATAGATGAGAAATTATTGAAGACTGTTATCCTATCTTCAGTACATAACTATTCTGGAAGTTAATGAGATTTCTTTTGAATTCTCAGTTGACTCTTTGCTGTTTTCAATAATTGCTCTAAAGCACTGTTACTAAAAAAGTAAAGTTTGTAAATTCCTATCACCTGAAGCAAGGACAAATCTGCCAATACAATTTTTTTCATCTTAATTTTCTAAACTTGGATCAAGTTCTTTCAGCTACTGTATATAATATCTAAATCAAAGTACTAGCGTAAGTGAACATGCCAACTGGTTACAATAGCCTTTTAAGGTGTTTCAGCTTTTAGTTGTAAACTTTCTACATCCATATTCTAAACATAACTGATAACAATGTTTTTCCAGCTGGATTAAAATAGGAATTGTTTGTAGAACAGTAGTAGGTACTGGAGTAAATTGTGCTTAGAGCAAACAAGAATAGAGAAATCAATTCCAAATATAGATTTTATAGCAGTAATTTTTTCTTGAGTCTGCTCTTAAAGTATATTCCCTGATCTCTGAATCCCTTTCGTTTCTTCCATAAGGAAGATAAACTCATTTCTAGCAGTATACTTTCTCTTCCTCCTTCCCACCACCCCACTCACAACTGCTTTACTTTTCTGCCTGTTCATCTCCCGTTTCCCTCTGAACAAAATTGAGAAGGTGTCAGTACAAGGAAGCTTAGTTCTTTCCTGCAATCTCTTATTTCTATAGTGTTCAGTCTGTATTAATTTTGTAGAATGGTATGGAATAAACGTTCAGTTGTTTTGTGTAGTTTAGGAGGAAATTTTGTGGGCTGTTCCTAACAACATTATGTGTTGCTTTGTATCTCTCAAGCATTCACCTGGTAGAGGTTTGGAAATGCTTGCCTCCCCTGTCTTTCTTGCCTGGAGAACAAAGAGCACAGCTTTGTTTCAGTGAATGGATATCAGAAAAAGGGGCAAATAAAAAGTAAATTGAATATCCAGTTAATTTAACAGAATTGGAGTAGGACTCTGGCATTTCAGTTTGATATTCTGTAAATATTATTTAATATTTTAATGCAAGATTTCTTAATTTCCTGGAGTCACATAGCAAGTATGTCCACTAAGCCTGTTCATTTATACCATTTCTAGCCTAACCCTACTTTGTTCTTGCTGCAATTCCGTTAACTTCCCTTCCCTATATTACCTAGACCAACACCCACATCCAGTTCAGCCACTAACCTGCAATTTACAGTCAACAAGTAACTTCTTAATCAATGTATCTTTGGAGGAAACCAAAGCGCTCAGAGTGGAGATACATATGGTCACAGGGAAAATGTGCAAACTCCATACTCACGAAAGTGGAGGCCAGGAGTGATTCTGCCTCACTGGAGTTGTGAGGCAGCAGCCCTGTTACTATGCTACTTTGTCTCTTAATATTTGATTCTTTCCAGTTAGATGTTCAAAACATTTCTTGTTTGTGTTTTAATAATTTGGTTTCTTGCCTTTTTGACTGCAGTTACATAGGTTGTCTCTTCTGCCTTGCCAATATCACCTCTCACTTTTCTAGATAACCAGACTAAAGGTTTTTGGGTTCACGGTGCTGTGATTGACTGAACCAAATTCACACCAACTAGGTGTCACAAGGACTGAAAGGCCAGCTGCTATACCACAGAATAAATATATTTGTAATGGCATTGAGGGGTGAAAGTGGAGAGCTTCTTCAATATTTATAAATTCATTTATGCCTGTTTGTTTCTATTATGTAGGGGTGGCCATCCTTCGTAGGAGTATAAGATTGTATGCACCATTTTATTCTAGCGACATCATCATTGCTTCTCCACTGGGCATGCGAACAATTGTCAAAACTGAAGACGAAAAGACGGGGGACTTTGATTTCCTTTCCTCCATTGAAATCTTAATTATTGACCAAGCTGATATCTATCTTATGCAAAACTGGGAACATGTTGTGGTGAGAAGTTCTATTCAACATTCCTGTTCAGGAGATTGTCTGAAAAAAATCATTTCACAGTATAATTTATCCCAAATATGCATTTTCTTCAGGGCAAACTAATAATTCTGAAGACATTTTAAGAGTTGGCATGACAGCTGCCAAAGTTATAAAGGGTGATGTGTTAGGTAACTTGAAGTTTGTTTATTGACTGTTACTCTTCAAATATTAACATTTCATAAAAAGCACGATTCCTGATTTCAAAATGTATGCTACTTTCCATTTGGTATTTTATGTGAAGATGCTCTGTTTAGGAATTTGCCAAATGGAAATAAAACAAATTTATAATCTCTGGTTTGTGCAGAGTTGGCATTTTAATGGAATTATGTTAAATCTAAATAAATTAGAGAAGCTTTGCTTGTCTTTATGGAAAAACTACCAAAATATTAATCACCTGATTTTTGAAAAATTAGTAGTTCAGAATAGCAACTACTCTCTAGTGTGTAGGTAAAGGTGACCTTTATCTGACATGAATAGGTATAGTAATCTACTACATTTGGTGTAATAATCTACTGTTTTTGGATTTCTATGGGCAAAAAAAAACATGCAAAGCTTCTGGATTTTTGTAAAAACCACCTTCTTCAGTCATATAATTCTGAGAGCATTTGAATCACTTGTGATTCCAATACAGTTCATTCTTAATGCCCCAACAAATTTGCGTTTACGTCAGAACACTAAATTCAGTGGAGTTCATAACATTTTATTTTGCAGGTGATGTCTTGTGTAGGTTTATTTATTTCAGCATTTTGTTCTCACTTCTTACAGCACCTATTGAAAAATCTCAACCAACAACCTCGTGAACCACATGGAGTAGATTTCTCTCGTGTGCGTATGTGGAGTCTGAACAGTTGGTCCAAGTATTACAGACAAACTTTGATCTTCAGCGCACTTCAGAATCCACAGATTAATTCTATTTATAGTAAACACTGCTTCAATTATAAAGGACAGGTTTGTTTATCATGAACATTTAAAAAAAATTGATTTACTGTGAATTGAGGTTTTTTCATAGTTTGAGTTTAATGCAAGTTTCAGTTAATTGAAGTCATTCATAACTCATCACCTCATTAAGGTTAATTCAGTTATGCATATATAATAGTTTACATTGATTGTCTAGTTTTGCTTAGTAGCTTATCATGGCTTTTCACATTGTATCGTGTATTATTTATGTGTTGCTATATTTGCGTCACTGTAAATGTGTGCTTTGCATTATCTTAAGGCTGCACAGGTTTTTATACCTTTCCCTTAAAACCCAACAAAAGTTTTTATTACACAATATCACTAAATTAAGTTTCAGTTGGTCAGCAGGATAAAGGTCATAATTCTTTTGCTGTCTTTTAGGTGGCTGTGAGGAACATGCCTCAGGCTGGTTCCATTTGCCATGTTGTTGTGCAGTTGCCACATGTATTCCAGCGAGTCGATGTCTCCAGTTTCACAGGTTTACCTGATGCAAGGTATTGTGTTATGCTGGAATTCCAATGTGTAAATTTTTTGAAAAAAAAGCTGGATCAAATCTGAATTGTCTTTAATGTCACACTTACTTGCGGGAAAAGTCTGAGAGAAGAGGATTATTATTGCTAAGAAGTAACAATCGGAGATCAGTTGAATGCTATTTCCAATTCATGTACAGAAGATCAATGCTACCAATATGTGGTTGCAAATAAAATACTCTCTACTTCACCATAAACTAACAACACAATACCATTCTACTTGTAACAACAGGTGGACTTGTCTTAGAGTAGATGGTGCTTTTTTGGAAAATCAATAAACAATTTGTAACAATTTTAAGTCTCAGCCTGCACAAACTTATTTCACTTAGGGGGAGAATGGTTCTTTACTTGGATGTTTTCTGGGGTTGATGGCATTCTCTCTTTATCAAACAATGATTCAAGATCCACAGCTCATTTGAGGCCTAGCTAGTGTGAAATCAAAGGAACACTGGAGATTTTTCAGGTTACCTTAACCTGCAATATTGTTAAACACTGGGAAGAAATTCTCTGAAGTCAGAATCCTATTTATCACTGACACGTATGATGTGAAATTTCTTTTCTTTCTTTTCAAATCTTTTTATTGTTATACAGGAAAAATAACGAGTACATAGAAGTAACAACACTTACAATGCCTCAAAAAAAAACATTATCTTAAAGATTGAAGAAAAAATTTGTGATAACTGAAAAAACCTACTAAGCAGAAAAGTGAGAGAGAAAGAAAGAACCCATTAGGTGTACAACCCTGGAGTCATGCGTCATACAAAAAGCTTCTAAAAATAAACATCAAACCGCCAGCAAGAAAAGAAAATATACTAAAAAAAGTTACATTTAGATAATGGAAAAATTATATCAATTAACTCAAATGATTACAACAAGCAAATGAGCCCCATCTTTTCTCAAAGTCAAATAAAGGTTCAAAGGTTCGACTTCTAATTTTCTCCAAACTAAGACATAGCGTCACTTGGGAGAACCATTGTGACAAAGTGGGAGCTGATGCATCCTTCCACAAATGGCCCTCCTAGCTATCAATGTAACAAATGCAATAACATGTTGGTCAGACACAGAAATACCATGAATATTTTGAGGAATTATTCCTAAACTAATTTTAAGTGCTTTAGAAATTGTTGAAAAAACCGACTTCCAAAACTGTTCCAATATAGAACAAGACCAAAACATATGTGTCAGTGTAGCTATCTCAGTTTTACATCTATCACAATGACGATCAACATTAGGAAAGATTTTAGAAAGTCTCTCCTTTGTCAAATGATAACGATGTACAATTTTAAATTGAATCAATGAATGGCTAGCACAAATTGAAGAAGAGTTAACCAATTTCAATACCCACATCCAATCCTCTGTCATAAAAGTCAAAATATGATGTGAAATTTATTCTGGCGTGAATACATGAACTGTAGGTGCAATATTTATCTCTCAGAAGATTAATAACAAGCTGAGATTTTTTTTTGACCGAATCAAACATAATTTTTTTTCTGCGTTGCCAACATCTCTTTTGTAATTATTTGACTCCTAGTTAAATGTACAGCATTTGTCACTGAAGTGCTGTACAAATGAACTTCCCTTAACAGGTTGTATTCTAATGTACAATAAACGAATTTATGTTGACCAGATAGCTGGCTGGATTGGAAAAATTACTGTGAAGTAACACTGATAACCACAGAAGGTTCTTCACATTTGAAGATGAGTATCAAAAGATTTGAAAGAATAAGAAAGCTTTGACACTCAGATAAACCCTAAATTGTCCCATAAAGCATGTAATTCTTTTTATATAGATCCAAAAAGTTCATCTTCATTACACTATTGACAAAAATTGAGAAAATCTTGGGGAAGTTTTTAAATGAAGCATGTTGTACAAATAAGTGACCATTTATAAAGCATAGACAGAGCATTTTCTATGATACAATTAAAGTAAGTGTGATGGATAGCAGTAAATTCTATAGAGTGGTTTTTATAGGGCAATGTATTGAGTTTACTGCATCAGCTTTGTTATGAGGATATCAGTAATTTTGCAACAAACTGTTAAGTGAAATAGTCTGTAACGTAAATGTAACTTTGATCAAAGTTCTCTGTAAAAGCAATTGATGTGCTAAGTTAGTGGAAGTTATAAAGACCTGACTTTAATTAAGGAAAAAGCAGTGGATGCAAAAACATCATGATATAATACCACTAGTTGAATCTGAACTCCATTAAATAGAAACATGAAGCCAATTTAGTGAGATTCCCAAAAAGTATTGTTGCTGGCACTTAGAATGCATAATTTTAATTTAACCTCCTGGATAGGAAAGATTGAGAGGGACGTGAACCAAATACAGCTGGTAAGACTTGCTCAGAAAGGCACCTTAGTCATCATGGTTGAGTTGAGCCAAGGGCCTGTAACCATGTTGTGTAACTCAATGACTCTTCGGATGTGCTCTAATAAAGTTAAAATTGTAGTGTTTGATATGAAGTCTTGAAATACTTGAGTAAATTTGATTTCTTTTACCCCTCAAGGTTTGAATTTTTCACCAAGAAGATTTTACCTCAATATAGAGAAGCTGTTATGTCCCACACGTTAATTTACATACCAGTCTACTTTGATTACGTGCGGCTCAGGAATTACTTCAGTCGTGAAGAATTGAGCTTTTCACATATTTGTGAATACAGCAAAAAATCCACTGTTAACCGAGGAAGACATTATTTCCTGCAGGGAGAAAAATCTTTCCTCCTATTCACGGAGCGGTTCCATTTCTACAAACGGTGAGATTCCTGTAAGAGTATTGTGTCAACTATGTAACTAGATTACTAATCCGGAATGCAGTATTAAAATCTTCCATTGAAAACCTATTCCAATTAGTTGGAAATTTAAATTTATTTTAATTAAATCAGAATTACAAAGGAAGATTCATTCCTGGTGGCTGAGATTATTTTCACGTCACTAAAGATGAGGAAACACAAGGTTAGTTGGTATATAAGCACATTATCATAATTTACAAGCTTTTCCATGTCAAAAATCGCTCTGGGAATATCTTGACTGCTTCAGCCATAGTAGTTCAGAAAGAAAAGATAACCATCATTTTCCTGAGAGCATTGTTAGAGGGCAGTATATTCTTATCTAAAGAGTATCTTAAGTTGCAAGATTTCAGGATTTTCACAGATGATTTTTAATTATCAGCATTTTTTTGCTGGCCTTTTGAGATGGCTCTAAATCTGGTCTTTTGGTATCCATCCTTCCAATAAGCTCATTGTATCTAAATCATTTGTCAAGAATATTTTCTTAGATTACATTTTTCTCGATCAATTTCAGTATTTGATTTTTTTTATTGAGTCAGAGCATTGAAACAGGACCTTTTATTTACCAAGTTCTTGCTGACCATTCCTTTCCACCAATCTGACTCTAATCACATTTTATTCTCCTTATACAAATGCTAGAGGAACAGAATATAAGATCATCCATCTGCCAAAAATGGTATTTCGTAGTGTGAGGCCACACTTCACCTGTGAACCTTTTGGTGTTGTCTATTGTATCCAGTGCTCCTGATGCTTTGTCGAACACCTCTGATCCATCCACCAAAAGTGGAATTTCCCAGTGGCCAACATTCTAATTCCCATAACCATTCTTGTTCCACTGTGTCGGTCCATGGCCTTGTCTTTTGCAATGATTTGGCCACTCTCAGGGTGGAGGAGCAACACCTCATATTCCATCTAGGTAGCTTCCATTCTGATGGTATGAACATTGATTTCTGCTTCTGGTAATTTTCCCCTCCCCCTTCCGTCCTTCTATTCCCCATTCTGTCCTCCTGCATCTATTCTCTACCTGCCTATCAGCTCCTCTTTGTGCCCCTCCTTATTCCCTTTCTGCCATGGTCAATTTTCCTCTTCTATCAGATTCTCCTTGCTCAAGCCCTTTACTTTTCCCACCCACCTGGCTTCACTAATCACCTTCCCCTCAGGAAGTCCTCCTTCCCCTCCCACCCCCTCCACCTTTTTATTCTGGTATCTTCCCCCTGCTTTTCCAGCCCCAAAGAAGGGTCTCAGCCTGAAATGTCAACGATTTATTGATTTCCACAGATGCTGTCTGACTCGCTGAGTTTTTCCAGCATTTGTGCGCGTTAGTCTGGATTTCCAGTATCTGCAGAATCTCGTTTATTATTCTCCTTACATTCCCATCAATTTCTTCCAGAATTTACCATTCACCTACACACTAGGCACAACTTTCATCAACTATCCTAATGCATACCTTTATGCGGTGTGAGTAAACTGTATCACCTAGAGGGAAATCGTGTGGTCAAAGAAAGAACATGCATAGTCCACACAGCCAGCATTTGAGTCATAGGAGCTGTGAGGTAGCAGCTTTGCTAACTAGATCACTAGGCTTCCTTTAAGTGTACCTTTAATTTGGGGATGAATTCATTTTGAATTGTTTATACCAGGTTTGCAGTCTTGTACATTTTTAAAACCAAGTTTCTACGATTCTCCCAAATTGCAAAAGATAATGGCAGAATTTGTATTATAATTCAATGGAAATATACATATTATGTTTTCATCACAAATGTGGTCATCAAACATTGTCACTAATTAATTTGAATTTTATTGTAGGTACACCATCAAAGGCATCAGGCATCTTATTTTCTATGAACTTCCTACATATCCACATTTCTACAGTGATATATGCAACATGCTGAAAGCAGAAAATAGGGGTGATGAAGCATCTTGGACTTGCACTGTTCTGTATTCCAAGTATGATGCTCAAAAGCTGACTTGTGTGGTAGGAGCAGAACGGGCTGCCCAGATGATACAGTCCAATAAACCTGTCCATTTGTTTGTGACTGGAGATGACATGTAGGATAAACTTGACTGATAAAAAATTTAACAGTTTTTCATGGCTAGAGTCAGAGTAATGTCAGAGATTTAATATTATAACAAAATGATTAGCCTGCCGTTCTATTGCTGATTATTTATAATTTTTTTTTATTTTATCAGGAATGCACATATGAGTATTGTATCTTCCAATTTGTAAATAATATTTTAATGTAAAGTACAAAACATTGTGATTTTGCTAGATTCCTAAGATAAGGCAAGAAAAAACAAATAAACAGAAAAAAACTGTTGAAATAAACTGCTGTTACCTTTTTATAATTTTCTGCTGTGCTTTTCTTTTGCAAATATACACTTTCATTCTCATTTTCATTGGCTATGAAGAGGTTAAGACTTCTTGAGTTGTGAAAGCTGCGATATAAATAAAAACAAGACTTTACTTATACAGCTGTAAATCTTTTGATTTCAGGATGTAAATCTTCTGTTGTTCATCCTATTTTTGTCAAACTTGCTAGTTAGATTTTACCATGCTTTTAATGCTAGTCAAAATTGTTCGGTTTTTGTGAAAGCAATCTTTGGAACTAAACTTTTTTTTCTCTATGTGCTATGTTACTATAATTGGGACCAACTGTTGTCTAAAGTTTATTTATTATCAAAGTATGTATACAATATGAAACTCTGAGATTCTTCATCTCCAGCTAACCACAAAACAAAGAAAAACCATAAAAGGTCAGTTCAAAGAGGACCAGCAAACCCAGCCCTCCCCTCGCTCCCGTACAAAAAAAAAGAATGACACCATGAACATCAACCCTGCACAGAATGCAATGAAAACATCAGCCTCCAAATCCCCCTCACCCTGCAAAAAAAAACTAAACTAACAAAAATGCAACAAGAACATCAATCCCCAAACCCCCTCCCACCCCTGAACAAAAAAAAATGAACGGGTGAAAAGACAGAATACAAGAACTATAAGACTGAGAAGTCCATAGTCCAAATCCATAAACACAGAACTCCTGTAACATCCTCCAACATCAGGGAAAGACAGAGACACTGCTTGAATGCAGAAGCCTACCCTCTGTGCACAGCAATAGGCCACACTGACTCCTTCCTGCCAGCAGAGTGATCTCATCAGCAAATGAAAGGCAGGTAGTCGGTGCTCACCTTCCACATTCGTCTAGTTTCAACCTTCCCCATTGCTTTAATCAGCAAATAATGGAAACATTAATTGGTGAAATGGAGTCGAACATTGGCTCGCGCTCGCTGCGTCCCGGAATATTTTTGGAGCCAGCAAAGAGCTCTTTTTAAGAAGATAAATTTGCATTCAAGAGGCTGAAGTAAGTATAAGAGTGTTTTATGGTTCAGTGCAATTTTTATTGATTTCAGCTGCTTTTGTATCGTTAAGGAATAGCTCCTGACCATAAAACACATTCGCTGTCAATAACACACGGTGATTATTTGATTGACTTAATCTGAGTCATTCAGTAATACTTTGCTCAGACTTGATCTACGTGTAAGGAAATGGTGCCCTGCCTCTGATAGGTATTTCATTTTTTGTGTAAGCAGTTCTTTGAGACTACTGATAGGTTAAAGTAGTCACAAGTCTTACGATCTTTGATACCAGACTTTTTGAGAAATGATCACACTGCGAAGAATGAATTGGAAGCAATGGTGCAATAAGCTTTAACCAAAGCTCTAAATTTGAGGTAAACTTATTCTTCACTTTAATTTGGAAACATTATTGATGACTAAAGTGTAGTGGTTAGAATTAAAATAAGCTAACAAAGTGTTATGTTTGATAATGAAGTAATGAGATTATCAACAGTGGCTTGCAGGTATTGGTGAGCAGCTTGGAAAACAATACCTAGGAAAGGAAGGTAACTGATACATTGGCATTGCACAAGGTATTTAGGGAATAATGAACCAGAGCATCGGTGGGAGGGGTGGGGGGGGGGAGAATAATCTTTCAGAGGATTGAGAGGGGCCAATGACTTGTGATGGAGTGTCCAACTGGTGCATGCTGTGAACTACATCATTATGTTTAAAGATGAGAACTGGAGGAGGGTGTGGGCTAGTGGTGGAGCACAGTACAGGAGCAGTGGAATGGAAGAGGCAAATTATTCTCCAACCATTGCTGAAGGATTGATTGCATGAGGAATTAAAAGGAATAGGCAAATTAAGATAGATTTTTTTAAAGTAGGGAATGAGACAGGCTTGTGGGAATCAGTGAGCTTGTGATGCATTGCATGGAAAATACTTAGACTGAATTAAGAGAAGTTCTGGAAGGGACATGTCAGAAATAAGCCAAGTTATTGTTGCTGAAGAAGAAGAAATTACTAAAAGAATAGAACAACAATAGGCCTCAATGCAATGTGAAAGGTCAAGCAGGGGATCAGTATTCAATGTATTTATTGAAAGATTGGGTATGGAAGCTGTCCAGGTTAGTTTGATGATATGTATTAAAGTGTTTCAGCTATTCAAGGTTGGGCAAATTCTGCTAAATTAAAGACCTTGGAGATGCTTGAGGATTTGCCGAGTTGCATTTCAAAGCTTAATTAGTAAAAGATGTTGCCAGAAAAAACGCAAGTAACAGAATATGATGCTCAGGTTAAATCATTGCGCTGCTGCGTGGCATGGCTCAAATGGCTGTAAGGGTCTACTACATGCTGTATCTCAATAATTAAAAAACATTTGGCCTTTGAGTTTTCTCTACTATTTATCAAGACCAAAGAAGGCACCGCTCCCCCAATCCATCTCAGCATCATTTTCCTGCGCTATCCCATATTCTTTGATTCTCTTAAAAGTCCAGAAATCAACTGATCTATCTAGAATGAACTCAGTGACTGAACATTCCTGGATCGAAGGGTTCACAACAGACAGCATGAAAACAAAATGTCCTCATCTGATCTTAAACGAACTACCCAATTTGATACTGGGAGACTTGGAACTCTTGCTTCCAGGTGTAAGGGAAACCCAAATGTTCAGCTGCCCTGATTAACCAGAATCCAGTGTACTTTTATTCCCCTTATCTCAATGTTTGTAGTTTAATGAAGATTTGCCTAATTCCTGGGATGAGGGTTGTCCTACCAAGAGAGGCTAGATAGTTGGGTGTCTACTCCTTGTACTACGGAATTTTTTCCAGGACTTGACTGGGTTGATGCAAGGTAAGTCCTATAAAAATTCTGCCATTTAATCAATGGTTCCATTTACTATCAGAAATGTATCCAGTACACATGAAATTCTTGCTCTTTAAAGACATCTATGAAAACAGATGAGAACCCCAAAGAATAATGACAGTAAAATGTTAGAACCCCAAAGCCCCTGAACCCTCTCCCATGCACAAGCAGCAGCAAAGTATCAACCCTCCTCCCCCCACCCACCTTTTTCAGCAGGAAGCATTGGCATCCACCACCCACCGAGTAAGCAATAGCAAAGCCCCCAAGGACAGACTATGATCTGCAGTCCTAAAACATTTATTGCTCACCCAACAATTGGACATGCCACAGGTCGCTCTCTTAACGTGGGACAGAGAAGTGTCGCCCCTTTTCCACAGCGAGAGGGGAGACCAATGAAACAACTCACTGATTATGATGTTACAGTCTGCTGTGTCACTTTTATTCTCCAACTCAAGAATTTTCAGCAAACTCTCCCCCACCATCGAGAGGGAGAGAGAGGGAGATCTCCTGAGTACAGAGTCCTCTGACAGCCAATCCACTGTTCGTAATGTTTCATTTCTCCTGCAACAGCTCAGTCAGTGACACCATCATGGAATCGGTTTGTTCAGAGGGTGGCAGGGCCTCACCCAAAGGCATGCATCTTCCAGGCCGCATCCTGGGGTTATCAAGAAATGGCTGGTTGGTAAGCTCTGGAAGCAGGAACCGCTGTAGATCATGGACTCCAACAGAATATTCACCTTGAAAAGGAAAAAAAAGAGACATTAACCTGTTTTGCAGATGAGCTTGAAGAAGCCACCCTCTGACGACATCTCAGCTCTACCTTTGCCTAGTAGGGTAAAATCAGGGCTGATTTATTATCCCTCTCAACCCCATTCCCCGCCTCTCCGCATAATCTATGCACCCTTTCTAATTAAGAACCTATCAACCTCTGCTTTAAATATACCCAATGACTTGGCCTCCACAGCTGTCTGAGGCAATGAATTCCATTGATTCACCAGCCTCCTGGCTAAAGAACTCTCTTGTCATCTCTGTTCTGAAGGAACGTCCTGTATTCTGAGGCTGTGCTCTCTGGTCCTAGACTTCCTCACAATAGGAAACGTTCTCTCCACGTCCACTCTATCTAGGTCATTCAGTTTTCAATAGGTTTCAATGAAATCCCCGGTATAGGCCCAGAGCTTTCAAAGCTCCTCATACATTAACCCTTTCATTTCTGGGATCATTCTCATGCCCCTCCTCTGTACCGTGCAGTTTGACAAATGCCTTATAAGACCTCAGCATTATATTCTTGCTTCTACAGAGGTTCTAGAAAGTTTGTGAACCCTGTAGAATTGTCTCTATTTCTGCATAAATATGACCTAAAATATGATCATATCTTCACAAGAGTCCTAGAACTAAATAAAGAGAACCCATTTTCAGCATGACATCTAAAATTTTGACAAACTTCTATAGATGTGTGGTGGAGAGTATATTGACTGGTTGCATCAGTCAATATACTCTCAGTATGGAAATACCAATGCTTTTGAATGGAAAATCCTACAAAAACAGGAAAATGGCTAAAGGCTTCCCCACCATTGAGCAAATCTCTGTGGATTATTGAAGGTACTACCTAATCTACTGAGTTTCTCTCATGTTTTCTGTGTTGCTCCATATTCCAGCATCTGTAGTCTTTTGTGTCTTCAAAGATGAGGCAGTATTTTGTTGACTATGGGGAGAGTTTCATGGTAGGGTTTATTTTAGCCTGTGTGCTTCTAACCATTATGCTATTTGAGATTCTGATGCTGCTGCTTAGGGCAACTATACTAAATTCTAGCACTGTCTGGGTCAATAAACATCAGCCCTTCTGATTTTTAAAGAAGATAATTTGAGGGAATTGGGAGCAGTTAAAAAATAATACAGGGCCTCATCTGTTAGTGATACTTCCACAATGCTATTAGTTAAAGGAATCTAGGATTTGACCCAATGATAATGAAGACATGAAAACAAAATTCTAAATTAGATATTCTGGAGAGCAGATTGCAGTTAGTGATTGCAGTTCCATGCATCTGTTGCTTTTTGCCATTTTTGGAGAGTATGACCTGAATATTTTGGAATCAATTTAAATGTACTGGCAATTCTCAGTAATGTGTCTGATGTTGATGGGTATTACAGCTGCAGGGCTCTAATTGAAGGTGGAAGCTGAGATGACCAAAAAATACTGCATTCCGCTTGATTAAAGAAAAATGTATTATCAGATCATTAAAAACATTTGAAAAAAAGCACAGCAAGCTATTTTACTATAATTTTAATATCGGTAGGTTCAACATGGTTGTAATTGCCTAAATACATAAAGGCTTAAAACAAAACTTTCCTACATTAGACAAACAGAACTGGGTTAGCATAAGTTATGATTTGCAACACAATCAGATGACTCAAATGACATTCCACTTGTGGTTTTGTTGTTGCATTATTCAGACCACCTGATTGGTGATCTGAATAACATAACTACAAACTACAAGTGGAATTGGTGATTGCAAGAGAACTGTGGGAAGCCTTTCAATCCAGCTGATGCCTGAACACCCAGGGGAATATTTTTATAATGGATCCAAATCAAACATTGAAAATAAACATCCTGATATTAAATGGTTTTGATATTCCTTTTCAACACATTCTATAAAATTAATGTCACTGTAGCCTGCAGCAAAGAGAATGATTATGTTGAATGATTCTGTATGTTCATTAAAACAATATCATGTTCACATCTTACACTGGAAAAAACAAGGATTAATCTAAATACAACAGACGAAAGACAGCCATCTGCACTTATCTGCAAATTATTGCAAACTTGAGTGATTAATTTTGAGTTGTAAAAATTAATGCATAACTGACTTTTTCTCCAGAAAGAGTGATTTATAAAATAGTTTTCTGAATTTATGGTGTAGCAACGATCAATCGTCTTGATTTGTAGTCTAATTTACATTTTGGACAAACCATTTGTTTTATAGTATTCTGCCAATATTGCAATGCAAAAGACAGCATGCAAAATTAACAAGCTCTCAATGTTGGAAATATGAAATAAAAATTCTATCTTTGGCAACATTCGGTCAGTCCATCAATATCAGTAAAGAAAAATTATCTTCCTATCTTCGGATGTCCACAATATTTCAACTGCACCCTAAATAATTGCCTTGTATAAAGTCAAAATTCCTTTCTGTCTTAAAGTTTTGTACACTATTTAATTTAATAGGTTTATCTTCTTGTGTCATTGTAATAACTTGTAATAATTGATTGAAAATAAAAGAGAATTGAATTTATCACGTGATTTGGAATAATGCATATTGTTCTTAATGAATTCAACTTTGAGATCTCTGATTTGAGTCCTGATACTGGGTCTTGACCTGAAATATCAACTCTTAGAGCAGAGAACAGTACAGCACATGACAGACCCTTCGGCCCACAATGTTGTGCCGACCCTCAAACCCTGCCTCCCATATAACCCCCCACCTTAAATTCCTCCATATACCCGTCTAATAGTCTCTTAAACTTCACTAGTGTATCTGCCTCCATCACTGACTCAGGCAGTGCATTCCACGCACCAACCACTCTCTGAGTAAAAAACCTTCCTCTAATATCCCCCTTGAACTTCCCACCCCTTACCTTAAAGCCATGTCCTCTTGGTATTGAGCAGTGGTGCCCTGGGGAAGAGGCGCTGGCTATCCACTCTATCTATTCCTCTTATTATCTTGTACACCTCTATCATGTCTCATCCTCCTTCTCTCCAAAGAGTAAAGCCCTAGCTCCCTTAATCTCTGATCATAATGCATACTCTCTAAACCAGGCAGCATCCTGGTAAATCTCCTCCGTACACTTTCCAACGCTTCCACATCCTTCCTCTTGACCTGCTGAATTCCTCAAGCAGTTTGTTTTTTTGTCCTAGTAGTCTTATTTGTCAAACAAAGTTCATGTTTCAGGATGGAAGTTTCTCCCTCATCTGCTCTTTTGTTCAAAATATCTGAAATATGAGCAAAAATTATGTTTGTTATAGTCAACTTTATGTGCTCCAAAACTGTTTTCATAATGCCATTGTATTTTACAGATTGACACTCTGGCTTGTCACTTATCCTTGAACCAATCACCTTTTACTGAATAAGTTGCATTTTCTTTTGATTTTTTAAGCTCAGTATAAATTCTCACAATTAGTGGGTGTCTTCTTCAGTATGTGGTCTGAATCATTTATGTAATCTTTGCAACAATTTAAATGAAATCTTCCAGTCAGATTATAAACTTTGATTCAAGGCAGAAGTTCATAACTTGACACCTGAAATAATGTGAAAATTGTTGCAGATTTTATCCTGAGATGTGTTTGGAATAACCTAAATTTGTTTGCAGATGTTTATTATAATGCTACCTTTGTTTAATGAAAATGTGATTTTTCAGAAGAAAATGTTAGGTTTAATATTTATTAGAGCTACTAACTGATTATAAGTTAGAGACAGACTATAAATTTGAGAGAAAAAGAGAAAGTAGAAATAGTTAGAATTAACTAGTTTAATAAACTGATTGATACGAGTGTGATACTTGGGCAATGCTCTGTAACTTTTTCAGTAAAGCTATTTAGCTCCCCCTGAAACCTTGAGCAGTACTAAATATGCTTATACATGCTCTGGTGCCTCATCTGTTGTTTGGAAATTAAATGGCTATCATATTATTGTTATATTCATAGATGTTTTGTCAGTTGCAGTACTTTACAGCCAATGACATCCCAAACCAAGAACTTGAGAAAATTTTCTGAAGTCATACTAGATCAGATTTGTTCCTCTTTCTTGAATTCCATGTAAAATTTATATGGCCAGAAGAATAGTTAGCATTAGATCAGTAGTACAGCAAGGCAATAAGCTAATTCAAAAGAAGTGCACACAAGAAGAAAGGAGAACTGAAACAAGATGTCATTTTTCATAAATTTAATAATGAAAATATAAAAATTATTAAACAAGACTTAAGACAGTGACTTAGAGCAAATAGAAAAAAGTTGAAACTGATCAGAAATATTAACTTCCAAGAAAAAATATTAATATTACTTGTACCATTATAACTTTTAAGCAGTGCTTTGCAGTTCAGTAATTGACAAGCACTATATATGTCATACATAAAATATATTTAATTATGGAAATTCTAACTGATCCCAGTTTTTAATCACATTATGGTTTCTGGCTTTTGGTACCTCATTACCATTTGTAAAGTATTATCTAGGATAATATTTTTAAAGTTACAACATGTAATAATTTAGCTGCAAGACCAGAAATCACTGTTCCCTCTAAACTGCGTGGGTGCATGCTTGTGTAGTAACTGAAATGCTGCCAGGCACATAACCTTTGCAGCTGCACAGCTGGAATTATCTTTTATGTAATGTCTGTATGATGTGTATAAAGAAATGTGTGTAAAAATTTCCTGCTCAGTGCAATAGATGGTCCATGCAGTTGTGAAAAAAATAAAGGGAGCGTTTCCAGAAATTATTCCAATTTTCCAAATTTTGGAAAATCTCATAAAATAATAAACAATGCGACAGTGAAGCCTGAGTCTTAAAAAAAACAGGATCACAAGATCTTTGATTTTAGCTCTATTGTGACCAGCTATTAGCAAATCATTACTTCAGTAATTTAGAAACATAGAAAACCTACAGCACAATACAGGCCCTGTGGCCCACAAAGCTGTCCCTACCTTAGAACTGCCTAGGCTTTACCCATAGCCCTCTATTTTTCTAAGTTCCATGTAGCCATCCAGGAGTCTCTTAAAAGACCCTAATTTGGTATGATTTTATAAATAAGGGGTGTGTAACCCCATTTTCTTCTATGTACGGTTGTTCGGCAGCCAGGTGATAGACTTTGTGGATGTGCTGGCAAGCCTGACAAAATTTTTTTCTCTGTTTTGCGGTTGCCTTTGTGTATTGTTTATAGATGCAAAGGCAAAGGCAAAAGCTTCGTTTGTAATGAATGTAAATATTATTTGGATGCAAGTGAATAAATAATATACCAACAATGATATCTAATCTGTATTACAATATAATATAAATAATGAGGAAGTGCACTATAAATTCACTAGTAAAATACTAATACACATTTTTCAATGATTTATTAATACTGTGCATTTCATTATGAATGGATACTAATGTCGGTTAGAGTATGAGAGAGATGTGAAAATACAACTGTTCAAATTATGATCAAAATCTGGCTCTTTCTCACTGGTTTTGCATAATAAACTACTTATTGATGAGGGCTGCCATTTAATACAATTTAAGCTGGTGTGCAACTTGAATAATGCATGGTCTGAATAAATACAGACTGTTACCATAGCAATGGCAATGTTGATTTAATTCAATGAAATAGAAACATTATTATAAAGAAGCTTTAATAAGTGTCTACTTGCATATTTTAATTCTTACACAGCCTCAGTGTCTTAGGGAAAAATACCAATTGGAATTTCGGGAATGAAAATGTACTTATGTTTACATATGTACACTTCAGAGTCCTTAAAATAATTGTAGAAGCTGTAGCTTAGTAGATATTTGTAAAGTGGTATCTATGCTCATGGTTTTAAAGTTACAACCTGTAATAATTTGACACCATGTTATCACTTTGCACATTAGAAGATCCTGCAAACAAAAATTGTATAGAAACATAGAAACAAAGAAAACCTACAGCACAATACAGGCCCTTCAGCCCACAAAGTTGTGCTGAACATGTCCCTACCTTAGAAATTACTAGGCTTACCCATAGCCCTCTATTTTTCTAAGCTCCATGTACCTATCTAAAAGTCTCTTAAAAGACCCTATCATATCTGCCTCCACCAGCATTGCCGGCAGCCCATTCCACACACTCACCACCCTCTGCATAAAAAACTTACTCCTGACATCTCCTCTGTACCTACTCCCAAGCACCTTAAACCCGTGTCCTCTTGTGGCAACCATTTCAGCCCTGGGAAAAAGCCTCTGATTATCCACACAATCAATGCCTCTCATCATCTTATACATCTCTATCAGGTCACCTCTCATCCTTCGTTGCTCCAAGGAGAAAAGGTCGAGTTCACTCAACCTATTCTCATAAGGCATGCTCCCCAATCCAGGCAACATCCTTGTAAATCTCCTCTGCACCCTTTCTGTGGTTTCCACATATAGTCAAACAGTTAATGTGTTTTGGCAATTTTGGTTGAGGGGTCAGTAATTAGTCAGAATTTTGCACTTTCAAGTGGTACTTCTGAATTGGAAAGTTGAGTTTTGGTGTAAAATGTTAGTTTTTCTGCACTAAAGTGTAATGATCAAATCACGAGAATAGTTTATCCCTGCCTCCCTTTTTAAATAGTATTAGTATTTATCTAGTTATCTGGACAACATACCAATCTCATGATGTCAAAAGTAACCAAGTACAATAATGGCAAGTGGGTTGCCGTGAGGTTTGGGAGCTATAAATGTTTCTTATTAATCCTAGTCAGTCAGTCAGCTGAGTTCTTGGGGACATCTTTTTTAAGAGGATACATGAGGGGAATTGCATCATTAATAAAAATCCACTATTCAAATGAAGACAGCATTTTTATCTTGAATAATTCTGTGGTTTGTTTAGAAGTGCTGTGCCATCGTTAGAACAAACATTTCCAAATTGCTTCTCTGCTTGAATCTGGACAATATCCTGGGATGTAAATTAAAACAATATTTGCAGCAAATAATTGCCAGGCAATAATTATTTTCATGAGACGTAAGAGACTTCAGATGCTTGAATATGGAGTAAAAAAAAAATCTGCTGGAGGAATTTAGCAGACCAAACAGCATCTGCAGGACAGAAGGAGTTATTGATACTTTGGGCCAAGGTCTTGTATCATAAGGATCACAAAAATTGTCTATATTTATGAGAATGCATAACTACCTCTTCAAAACGTTCATTTGCAATATTATCGCTAAGTGCCTACTGTCAACATCCTGAAGGAGTCATTCTTGACCAGATTTTCAGTTGGTTTAGTCTCAGCAATGTTGTAGTGATTGGAATGATTTGGGGGTCAGCATTCTCTATATTCTTTGACTCCCCAAAGATTTTACATGTCCTACAGATGTAAGGGGTGTGAGAGATTACTTTTTTTTTTCTTAAAATGTATAACATACATGAAGCTCAAAGTACAAAGGATCTATGAACAGTCTGAAGCAAAAAATCTGTTGTTTGTATATATCTATATTGAAAATACAGATTGTCGGTTGGTGGCGCAGTGACATCAGCGCTGGACTCCGGAACGGAGGTTCCCGGGTTCGAATCCAGTCGGGTCGTTCCCAAGTACGCTTTCCATCCGTGCCGGGTTGACTGTTGAGTTCACAACTTGACCTCGTAAAATACAGAAAAATACTGCGAAGTGTCTGTGTGAGGAGTGGTGCCCCATACAGCCTTCCGATCCGCGCCTTGTAAGGCATGAAAATGCCCAACACTGGCCTCTCAGGCCTGAGTCGACATCATCATCATCATCATCATCATATATTGAAAAAGATAGCTGGAAAGTGGACTGAAAATGGCAGATGGCATTTAATGCAAACAAGTGCAAGGTTTTGCGCTTTAGTAGGACCAACCAGGGTAGATCTTACACAGTGAACGGTAGGGCACTGAGGAGTACGGTAGAACAAAGAGATATGGGAATACATATACGTAATTCATTGAAAGTGTTGTTACAGGTATATAGGGTGGTAAAGAAAGCATTTGGCACATTGGCCTTCATAAATCAATGTAGTGAGTGCAAATGGTGAAATGTTACATTGAAGTTGTATAAGATGTTGGTGAGGCCTAATTTGAAGTATTGTGTGAAGCTTTGGTCACCTACCTACAGGAATGATGTAGACAATGTTGAAAGAGTGCAAAGAAAATTTACGAGTATATTCCCAGGTTTGGAGGACCTGTGTTAAAGGGAAAAATTGAATAGGTTAGGACTATATTCTTTAGAACATAGAAGATTGAGAGGGGATTTGATAGAAGTATACAAAGTTATGAGGGGTATAGATAGGGTAAATGCAAGCAGGCTTTTTCCACTGATGTTGGGTGGGATTCCAACTAGAGGTCATGACTTAAGGATGAAAGGTGAAAAGTTTAAGGAGAACATGAGGGGAAACTTCTTCACTCAGAGGTTGTGAGAGTGTGGAATGAGCTGCCAGCACAAGTGGTTCATGCGAGCTCGATTTCAATGTTGAAGAGAGGTTTGGATAGGTACATGGATAGTAGGGATGTGGAAGGCTTTGGTCCAGGTGCAGGTCATTGGGAGTAGGCAGTTTATATGGTTTTGGCATGAACTAGATGGGCTGAATGGCTTGTTTGTGTGCGGTACTTCTCTATGACTCCATCTAGGGTCAATCTTATACAGTCAAAAGCTATCAAGGAAATTAGCAGCGATTGTTGGATAAAATGACAAATCTGAGTTAAGTTTCGAAAACTAAACGAGAAAATAGTTCCATACCCCAAGTAAATGCTTCAAATGTTACTGCCTCAGATTGATTCACACGACCTGTGGAAACATTTTGACAAGTTTACAACCTTTAATGCTACACCTGATTAGTCCAATAAGCCCACATTTGGTGAAGGGGCTTGTAGTTAATACCTTCGGAGGTTCCTTCTACACTGAAATTCTGGCCTGAAAGGTAGTTGAGGAGGACCTTGTAATGACTTTCCCTGTGTAACTATTGTATTTCAATTGGATTTTTCTTCAGGATGATCATTATCATGGCACTTCTAGGGTGTCTGGCATAATTTTCCTCTTCCCAGAAAGAATTTGTGGCAGAGGTTGTTTCCCACCGGGTTTCTGAACTTCAGCCGGGATACCGTTTGTTTCCCTGAGGCAACACAGTTTTTTCTATTGGATAGATAACCTTTGCAATCTTTTTGCTGGGGTGATGGTGTGACAAGATTGTTACTGTGTAGTAGGATAGAATCAAAGATACATCTCGGTGGCCAAACATTTTAATTCTGATTCCCATTCCAACATTTCAATCCTTGGCATCCTCTTTTGCTAAGATGAGGCTAAATTCAGAGTGGAGGAGCAACACCTTATATTCAGTCTGTGTACCCTCCAACCTGATGGCATGAATATCGATTTCGCCTTCCGGTAACAAACTTTCTCTTCCCCCCTCCTCTATTCCCCACTCTGACCTTTCAGTTCTTCTCATCTGTCTATTATTTGCCCCTGGGTTCCCTCTTCCTTCCCTTTTTCCTGTTGTCCATTCTCCTCACCTGTCAGATTCTTTCTTCTCCAGCCCCCTCGACTGATCCCACCCACCTGGCTTCTCCTATCACCTTCCAGTTCACCTATTTCCCTCCCCCCCCCACCTTTTTATTCCAGTGTCTTTCCCCTTCCTTCTCAGTCCTGAAGAAGGGTCTCTGCCCAATGCATCGACCGTTTATTCTTTTCCATAGATGCTACCTGGCCTGCTGAGTCTATTTTGCTTTGGATTTCCAGCATCTTGTGTTGTCATAAACGGAGTTTTAGTCGAGGACTTCTTACTGATTCACCATTATGAAGTGTATTATACTGTACTTGCCTTTCCAGGAACCTTTTTAATAGGTTTACAAATACAATCATAATGGTGTACATTATGGTAGAACTAACAGATTGTTGCAGAATATCCCATTTTTGTTAATGTTGAGCTAGTGTTACTAGGTGTGGACCACAAATAATAAGAGAAAGAGAATTATTTAATGATAGCCTACTTAGGTATTTTTAGTAAATTTGCTACATCATTGATATTTACTTTCACTCACATTTCAGTGCCTTACTTATTTTAATTCTGAGCACCTTAATTAAAGTTTTATACCACCTTTTAATATTTTACCAATTTTGAACTAACATTCTGTGCAGTTTAAAATATTGTACATCATTTTGTCAGCACTCCAATAGAGAATCCATCTTGTTGAGGACATGACATTAGGCATGACATTATTGCAATTGATTATGACCATATTAGCTTCGCCTACAAGAATTGGTATGGCTTATATCAGAGCAAATATGTAGCTCTATTATTCACAGAGGCAAACTTATTCCAATAATTTCTAGTGTTGGAAACAATTATTCATTCACCTGAAATGGTTAGCATGGCCCAATAATAAACGAGGCAATATATTATTTAAATATACTGAATAAAATATATACGCAAGAAAACCTTTGTATTGTGTGCAGCCAATAAGCCAATGATTTGTTTAAATGTTGTTGGCCATCTGACACCAAGTCTGGCTCTGTGGCTCAGACGGGAAGCGGGGATGAAAAGCAGTGCAGTAGTAATAGGGGATTCCATAATCGAAGCAGCAGACAACAGATTATGTGGACGTGAAAGAGACAGCCAGATGGTACGTTGCCTCCCAGGTGCCAGGGTCAGGGATGTCTCTGATTGGGTCCACAGCATTCTGAAGGGGGAGGATGAACAGCAGGAAGTTGTGGTACATATTGGTACCATCGACATAGGTAGGAAAAGTGAGGAGGTCCTGAAATGAGGGTAAGAGTAGGGTGATTTTGCAGATGAATGCATGGGTGAGGAACTGGTGCAGGGGACAGGATATCAGATTTCTGGGCCATTGTGATCTCCTCTGAGGAAGGTATGACCTGTATAAAAATGACGGCTTATACCTGAACCCGAGCTGGCAAATTTGCTAGAGCTGTTGTGGAGGGTTTAAACTAATATGGCATGGGGATGGGAACTGGTGTGATAGGGATGAGGATGGGGTAGTTGTTATTTGAGTCAATGCATTGTCTGGTGGAGACTTTGGAAGGACAGGCAGATGACAGGGCAAAATTTCAGTCAGTAGGATGAGTTAAAGTGTAACATGGGGGAAAATCAGAAAGGCTGATGATGAAAACAGTACTGAAAGTGTTATATTTGAATGCATGCAGTATACCGAATAAGGTAGTTATCCTGTAGTGCAGTTAGTGATTGGCAGGTATGATGTTACGACATCACTGAGTCATGGCTGAAAGAAGATCACAGTTGGGAGCTTAACATTCAAGGATACTCATTATATCAAAGGACAGGCAGGTAGGCAGATGGCGTCGGGTAGCTTTGATGGTAGGAAATGAATTCAAATCGTTCGAGAGAGGTGACATAGGATTGGAAGAAGTAGAATCCTTATGGACAGAGCTAAGAAACTGCAAGGGTAAAAAGACACTGATGGGAATTACATACAGGCCCCCAAACAGTAGCCAGTTTGTGTGGTAGAAATTACAAAGGGAGATAGAAAAGGCAAATAAAAAGGACTATATTATGATGATCATGGGAGATTTCAATATGCAGGTAGATTGAGAAAGTCAGGTTGGTGCTGGATCCCAAGAGAGGGAATTCATAGAATTCCTACAAGATGGCTTTTTAGAGCAGCTCGTGGTTGAGCCAACTAGGGAAAAGGCAATTCTGGATTGGGATTTGTGTAATGAACCAGATTGATTAGGGAGCTTAAGTTAAAGGAATCCTTAGGAGGCGTGGCCATAATATAATAGAATTCACTTTGCAGTTTGAGAGGGAGAAAATTAAGTCAGATGTATCAGTATTACAGTGAAGTAAAGGGAATTACAGAGGCCTGAGAGAGGAGCTGGCCAAATTTGATTGGAAGGGACACTAGCAGGGATGATGGCAAAGCAGTAGTGGCTGAAGTTTCTGGGGCAATTTGGGAGGCACAGGATATTTACACCCCAAAGATGAAGTATTCATTGCAGAGGATAGAATATAACAGCAAGGATGTCATGCTGACGCTTTATAAGGTCAGACTACACTTGGAGTATATGAGCAGTTTTGGACCCTTCATCTAAGAAAAGATGTGCTGGCATCGGAGAGGATCCAGAGGATGTTCCCGAGAATGATGCCAGGAAAGAAACGTTAATGTAAGAGGAGTGTTTGATGGCTCTGGGCCTGTACTCTCTGGTGTTTACAATAATGGAGGGGGGGGGGTTAGAATTTCATTGAAACCTATCAAATATTCAAAGGCCAAGATACAGTCATGTGGAGAAGATGTTTCCTATGGTGGCGGTGTCCAGGACAAGAGGGGAATATCCTTTGAATAGAGGGATATCCATTCAGAACTGCAATGAGGAGGAATTTCTTTAGCTAGAGGGTGGGGAATCTGAGGAATTGGTGCCACAGACAGCTGTGGAGTTGAAGTCATTGGATATGTTTAAAGTGGAGGTTGATATTTTCTTGATAATTCATGACATCAAAGGTTACAGGGAGAAAGCAGAAAAATGGGATTGTGAGGGATAATAAATCAGTCAGTATGGAATGGATGAGCGAACTCAATGGGCCGAATGGCATAATTCTGCTCCTTGTCCTATGGACTTACAGAAAATATATTGGTGTGGCAAAGGAACGAGTCTTTTGGTTCATGATGTTGAGTTGAATAATTAAATTAGTAATCAAATGTCCAACTAAACTGGGATGTCACTTCCACTGGAGTGTTGGAGGCGAAGGACATATACTGATAGAAGTGTATAAAATTATGAATGGCATTAGGGGAATGGCAAGGGGAGATAATCAGAATCTTTTTCCTGGGTTAGTAAGGTTACTAGAGGGCTCGATCCTGAAGAAGGGTCATGGCCCGAAACATCGACTGTTCACTCGTTTTCCATGGATGCTATCTGACCTGCTGAGTTCCTCCAGCATTTTGTGTGTGTTGCTAGAGGACATAGGTTAAAACCAGAAAGGGAAAATTTGCAAAACTACTAACTCACCAATCTATGTTTTCGTCCAGGTGACATACATACATATATCTATCACAAACAGCGGAGGTCCCAGCATGGATCCCTATGGAACACCACTAGTCACAAGCCTCCTGTCAGAGTAGGAGCCACAGTCCACTACCCTCTCTCTTCTATGAGCAAGCCAATTCTGAACACAAAGGGCCGTTTCACTATGGATCCCATGCATCTTAATTTTTGGATGATTTCCAATCAATTTCCAGTGGCATCGATAGTACTGCTAAAGCCAATTAAAACTTAGTATGTATTTGCCATTTTTTAAAACAGGAAATGAAGGAACAGAAAAATGGTTAATTAAAACAATTGTTTATCCTCTAACATTTTTCACAAAAAATCTTGTTTAAGCTAAACTTTTAAAAAACCATGTGGATTGGGTACATTTTGGGACAGCTCCAATTGTAGCAAGGGGTCTAGTTCTGGTTTGTATATTCGAAGTATGAATTTCATATATGTTGTGGTTTCTTGGTTGGAATTTGCTCCCCCTACAGAAACTGAAGGTTAAACGCAGTCCATGTTGGGTCACTGCCCAGCTTCGTTTGCCCCTCAGTGAGGACGTAAAGAGTCAAAGCTTGAGGGAACAGATGCTAAGCAAAGTATCATAATTGCAAAACCAGTAAAAATACAGATAAGAATTAGCTCTAATATGGCATATTCCATTAATACTTTCCATTAAAATTAAATAGTTTTCAAAAAGATCACACAAATCACCAATTTCTCAATCCTACTACTCTGTGTAGCGATAGGATGTTGCTCTTCAATTCCCGTGATTTCAAACCAGAAATCATGCATTTTCTTAAAAAAACAATTTAGAAGAACCAGTGCTGAATCTCTTTGTACACTTCAGCAAATTCAGTTACAGAATCCACAAAGATATCAGGGTAGTCAGGATATGTACCATTTAACAATAATAAAGAATATTAAAATACTTTTCAAAAAATATAAGCTGCAACAAAAGTACAACTTTATGTAACAATGGCATACCATTGATGTAAAACAACACAAGTTACAAAGAACAGAGGTTTGTTTAATATAGAATTGACTGGGGATGTGAAAAATAATGTGCACATAATGCAATAGTTCAGATGTATTTCAAATACAGAGCATCAGTTAATTGAATATTGGATTTATTTTCAATTTTTTAATAAATAGAAATGACATGAAACCCAGGAAAAGACTCTGACTATCTCCCCTATCAATGCTGTTCACAATTTACTATATTTTATCAGGTCGCCGTTGGCCTGGACACAGCAGTGAAGACAATCTATGTTTTTCCAACCTTCCATTTAGCTAATACTCCAGGCAACATCCTGGTGAACCAGTTCTACACTCTCTCCAAATGCAGCTTATCCTTCCCATCGCATAGCAACCAAAACTACAAACTATACTCCAAATATGGCCTAACCAGAGTAACCAACCTGGGAGTTTCAATGCTTTTATTGTAATATAAACAAGTCCAAGCCCTGTAGATTTTAGAAAGAGGTGTACTCAGCTTCACAAATAACCTCTGTAGCAGGTTGATGAGGATCAAAGATCTATTGCTCTAGATATCTAAATTAAATTCTAATTTGGCAACTTCAAGGTCAAAAATAAAAAAAAAACTTACAAATACAGAACTTAATTCTTCAGCTACCAAGCTTTCCTAGTCTGATTGCCAATATTTACTTATATCAAGGAATAACTATATGGACATCAATGTAGCGAATGTCAAGACTTCTGGATTGCCCAATGCACATTGCAGCTAGTGTAGTATTTTTTAAGTATATTAAGTATAAGGTAGAAAATTTAATTAACAAGTTGAGTACATCAAGCCCTTGAAAACAATAATACAATAATGACTGATTAGTTATGTTGATTGAGGGATAAATGTTGCCCAGAACACCAAGTATAAGTTTCCTGTCTTTCTACAAAATGGTGTTAAGTGATCAGTTACATCTAACTACCTAACTGACAGACAGAGTAGTTGTGGCCTCAGTTTATGCAGCATACACTGGGAGAGTATTACACATGAGTGTCAGTTTCCCTTTCTGTTTTTTTTGATCCAAGCTTTCTAATTTACAGGCTAGTGTGTTACAAAGTAAGGAATGCTGCAGAATTGTTCTGTACTGTTGATCCATTCTAATTGCTGATTAAGCAAAGTCTCAATGTTAAAATTCTCATCCTTTTTCTCAACTATATCTGGTGGCTTAGCCCCAGTCGAGGAACTATTAAGGATGTGTGAGTTTTGCCTCTTCCTTCATCCCCGAATTGAATCTTTGCACCATTATTGCCTTGCCCCTTTAACTGCCAAAACTCCAGGTCTGTAATTCCATTACCTATTTATCCACCTCTCTTTTATTCTTCCTTTAAACTAATCTTTCTGACTAAGCTGTTTGTCATCTGCCATAATATCCTAATATGTTTTCTGTGGCTCAGTGTCAGACTTCATTGCATAATGCACCTAGAAAGTGCCTTGGGACAATTTTGCTACATTAAATACAATGCTTAAATGGAAACAAAACTCAAAAAACTGGATATATTCCAACAGATCGGAACCTCACTATATGATTAAGTATCAATCAAGCTTTATAGTTATCATTGCCATGCATTTGATAAAACAGCTCATTCGTGATATGTCTCTGGAGCTAAAGTGAATTCACGTAATGGATTCTAATATATCCTCCTCCACCTTCAAGGCTATTATATGAGAAATAGGTGCAAGCCCTTTCAGCCTCTTGCACCATTCATCAAGATCATGGCTGATTTCTACCTCTCTGCCATTTTTCAGCACCATCCCAATATCCCTTGATTTCCATAGGATCTAGAAATTTATCAGTCTCCCTTTTGATTGAACCAATTCACGATGCTTAAAAAAAAACAAATATAGACAATTCAACCCATCAAACCTGCTCAACTATTTTCACACTCAGTTTTGATATAACCAAGGATTTAATCCACACAGCTTTCTGGGCAAGGAATTCAAAGACTTAACTCTTTGAGAGAAGAAATTTCTCTTCATCTCAGTCTGAATCAGGCATCCCTTTATTCTGAGAATAAGTTCTCTGGCCCAAACATTTTCAAACCCTCCCAGCATTTACCCCTTGTTTTCAAATATATAAAGAGTAAAAGAGAGGCAAGAGTAAATATCAGACCACTGGAAAATAACACCGGAGAGGTAGCAATGGGGGACAAGGAAAAGGCGGTAGAACTAAATAAGTATTTTGCATCAGTCTTTACTGTGGAAGACACTAGTATGTGCTGGAAGTTTGAGAGTGTTAGGTAGTAAAAATTAGTGTAGTTGCTATTACTAACGAGAAGGTGCTGGTAAGTTGAAAGGTCTGAAGGTAGATAAGTCACCTGAACCAGATGGACTATACCTCACGGTTCTGAAAGAGAGAGCTAAAGAGATTGTGGAGATATTAGTAACAATCTTTCAAGAATCACTAAATCTAGGCATGGTTTTGGTAAACAGGAAAATTGCAAATATCACTCCACTCTTGAGGAAGGGAGGGAGGCAGAAGGGAAATTGTAGGCCAGTTAGACCTCAGTGGGTGGAGGCATGTTGGAGTTGATCATTAAGGATAAAGTTTTGGGGTACTTGGAGACACATGATAAAGTAGGCCAAATTCAGCATGGTTTCCGTAAGGGGAAATCTTACCTGACAGATCTGTTGCAATTCTTTGAGGAAATAATAAGTAAGATAGACAAAGGAGAATCTGTGGATGTTGTGACTTAGCTTTTCAGAAGGCCTGTAACAAGGTGCCACACATGAGGCTGCTTACCAAGATAAGAGTACATAGTATCACAGGAAAGATACTAGCATGGATAGAGCATTGGCTGACTGGCAGGAGGCAAAAAGTGGAAATAAAGGAAGCCTTTTTCTGATTGGCTGCTGATGACTAGTGGTGTTCCACAGGGGTCGGTGTTGGGACTGATTCCTTTTACATTACATATCAATGATTTGGATGATGGAATTGATGACTTTATGGTGAACAAAATGAGGATTTGCTGTTAATGTTGAGGAAGCAGGGAAGCTGCAGAAGGACTTAGATTAGGAGAATGGGCAAAGAGGTGGCAAATAGAATAGCGTCAGGAAGTGTATAGTCATGCACTTTGGTAGAAGGAATGAAAGGGTTGACTATTTTCTAAATGGGAAGAAACTTCAAAAATACAGGGTGCAAAGGGACTTGGGAGTCCTTTTGCAGGATTTCTTACAGGTTAACTTACAGACTGAGTCAGTGGTGAGGAAGGCAAATGCAAACTTAATATTCATTTCAAGAGGATTAGAATATAAAAGCAAGGATGTAATGCTGAAGTTTTATAAAGCACTGGCAAGGTCTTACTTGAAGCATTGGGAGCAGTTCTGGGCCCCTTATCTCAGAAAGGATGTGCTGACATTGGAGAGGGTTCAAAGGAGGTTCATGAAAATGATTCCAGGCATGAAAGACTTATGAGGAACACTTAACGGCTCTGGGCATGTACTCACTGGAATTAAAGAATGAGGGGGGGTTCTCATTGAAACTTATCAAACGTTGAAAGGCTGAGTTGGAGTGGATGTGGCAAGAATATCCCCTATGGTGGGGGAGACGAGGATCAGCAGGCATCAGAATAGAGGTACGTCCATTTAGAATGGGCCAGATCATTGGATGTATTTAAGGTGGAGGTTGATAGATTCTTGATTAATCAGAGTGTGAAAGATTAATGTGGAGGCCAGGTCATTGGATGTATTTAAGGCAGAGATTGATAGATTCTTGATTAATCAGAGTGTGAAAGATTAATGTGGAGGCCAGGTCATTGGATGTATTTAAGGCAGAGATTGATAGGTTCTTGATTAATCAGAGTGTGAAAGCTTATGAGGAGAAGACAGAAATATGGAGTTGAGAGGAAAAATAGATCAGCCATGATGAAATAGCAGAGCACACTGGCCAAAGTCTGCTCCCGTCACTCATGGTCTTATGGTCTGTCAAGCCCACTACAAATCTAATACTTCAGTAGGATTGTTCGTTATTCTTCTGAACTTGAATGAGTACAAATCCAACCTTTTCAACGTTTCCTTTCAAGACGTTCCCACTATTCTGCACCTCCTCTAGACTCTATCCAATGACAACACATCCTTTCTAAGGTAAGGGGCCTAAAACTGTTGACAATACTCCAAGTGCAACCTGACTAGTGTCTTATAAAACTTCATCATTAGCTCCTTGTTTTCATATTCTATTCCCCTTGAAATAAATGCTATCATTGCATTTACCTTCTTTACAAGAGACTCAACCCGTGAATTAACCTTCTGGGAGTCTTGCACGAGGACTCCTATGTCCCTCTGTACCTCTGATGTTTGAATTTTCTCCCCATTTAGATAAGTCTGCACTTTTGTTCCTTTTACCAAAATGCATTATCATACATTTCCCAACACTGTATTCCACCTTTTTGGCCCATTCTTCCAATTTGTCCAAGTCCTGCTGCAATCACGTTGCTTTGTCAGTGCTACCTACCCCTCCAGTTAGATTTTTAGATTTAGTTATCTTTGAATCATCCACAAACTTTGCTACAAAGCCTTCAATTCCACTATCTAAATCACTGACAAGGTGAAAATTGTGTGGGGCCTATCAACGGCATGAACAGAGATCTACGAAGAGGTATTTCTTGCAGGTCAGTGGCGGTTATTTAAAAAGAGAGCTTCACGGGCATTTGTCCATTGTACAGGGCCTATCAGCAGTGTCAACAGAGGTCTACGAACTAAATAAAGGTAGAGAAGGGATAAGCAGAGCGGCCATTGTCGGGAGTAGGCCAGTGGCGAAGGTAGAAGCGACAGGCTTTGGCTCAAAAAAGGCTTCCGCTCTAAAGAGGCATCGGCTCTGTGGAAAGCGTCCGTTAAAGTTTCCTTTTTGTTTTTTTTTCCCTCTCTTCTGTACCATTTAAATGGCTATGGTGTGCTCTTCATGCCGGATGTTGGAGAACTAGGAGACACAGAGTCTCCTGGGGAACTACATCTGCGTGAAGTACATCCAGCTGCAGCTCCTTGAAGACCATATTAGGGATCCAGAGCAGCAACCGGATGACCTTAGGCTTGTAGGGGAGAGCAAGGATATAATTGATCAAAGTTACAGGGAAGTAGACACCTCGAATTTGCAGGAGGTGAGTAGCTGGGTGACCATCAGGAGAAATGGAAATAGGCAGTTAGAGCAGAGCATCCCTTGGTCGTTCCCTTCAAAAACAAGTATACCCCTTTGAATAATTTTGTGGGGGATGGCCTCCTGGGAGAATGCCACAGCAACCAGGTTACAGGCACTGACCATGCGTCCATGGTGCAGAAGGAAATGAGGGAGAAGAAGGGAGTGGTTTTGATAGGGGACTTTATAGTGAGGGGGAACAGACAGGAGATTCTGTGGGCATTAACGGGATACCCGGATGGTATGTTGCCTCCCAGGTGCCAGGGTCAGGGATGTCTCAGATCGTGTTCACAACATCTTGGAGAGGGAGGGGGGGCAGCCAGATGTCTTGGTACATATTGGTACCAAAGCTGAGAAGGAGGACCTCCAGGGTAGTAATTTCTGGATTGCTGCCTGTGCCACACACCAGTGAGGATATAAACAGGACGATTTGGCAGATAAATGCGTGGCTGAGAAGCTGGTGCAGGGGGCAGGGCTTCAGGTCCTTATATCATTGGGATCTCTTCTGGGGGAGGTATGACTTGTACAAAAGTGACGGGTTGCACCTGAACACAAGGAGGACCAATATTCTCACAAGCAGGATTGTTAGAGCTATTGGGGAGGGTTTAAACTAATTTGGCGGGGGGGGGTGGGAACCAGAGTGAAGGGACTCTGTGTAGGATGGATGGTAAAAAAGTAAAGATAGCGTGCAGTCAGACTGTCAGGAAGGGCAGGCAGGTGATGGGACTTAGTTGCAGCCAGCAGGCTGAGTATCAAATCATTAGGGATGCAGAATCAGAAAGGATCAGAATCAGGTTTATTGTCACCAGCATGTGACATGAAATTGTTAACTGAGCAGCAGCAGTTCAATGCAATACACAATCTAGCAGAGAGAGAGAAAAAAAACATAATAATAAATAAACAAGTAAATCAATTATGTATATTGAATAGATTATTTAAAAATGTGCAAGAACAGAAATACTGTATACTAAAAAAAGTGAGGTGCTGTCCAAAGCTTCAAAGTGCATTCAGGAATCGGATGGCAAGGGGGAAGAAGCTGTTCCTCAATAGCAAATAAGGTACTCAAGGTGTTGTATCTAAAAGCGCATAGTATAAGAAATAAGGTGGATGATCTTGTTGCAATGTTACAGATTGCCAGGAATGATGTTGTGGCCATCACTGAATCGTGGCTGAAGGATGGTTGTAGTTGGGAGCTGAATGTCCAAGGTTACATGTTATACCAGAGGGATAGGAAGGTAGGCAGAGGGGGTGGTTTGGCTCTACTGGTAAAGAATGGTATCAAATCAGTAGAAAGATGTGACATAGGATTGGAAGATGTGGAATCCTTGTGAGTTGAGTTAAGAAACTGCAAGGGTAACAGGACATTGATGGCAGTTATATACAGGCCCCACAAAGTGGTTGGGAGGCAGACTACAGGTTACTACAGGAAATAGAAAAGGCAGGTCAAAAGAGCGATGTTATGGTAGTCATCAGAGATTTTAACATACAGGTCGATTGGGAAAATCAGGTTGGTAATGGATCTCAAGAGAGTTAGTTTGTTGAATGCCTAAGAGAGAGCTTTTAGAACAGTTTGCCTGTTGAGCTTACTAGGGGATCAGCTATATTGGATTGGGTGTTATGTAATGAACTAGAGGCGATTAGGGAGCTTAAGGTAAAATAACCCTTAGGAACTAGTGATTACAATATGATTGAGTTCAACTTGAAATTTGATAGGGAAAAGTAAAGTCGGATGTAGCAGTATTTCAGTGGAGTAAGGGAAATTACAGTGGGATGAGAGAGGAGATGGTCAAAGTAACTTGGAAGGAGCTGCTGGCAGGGATGTCAGCAGAGCAGCAAAGGCGTGCGTTTCTGGGAAAAATGAAGAAACTGCAGGACATATGTATTCCAAAAATGAAGAAATACTCAAATAGTAAAATAGTACAACTACGGCTTACAAGGGAAGACAAAGCCATTGTAAAAGCAAAAGAAAGGGCAAACAACAAAGCAAAAATTAGTGGGAAGATAGAGAATTGGGAAGTTTTTAAAAACCTACAGATAGCCACTAAAAAATCATTAGAAGGGAAAAGATGAAATATGAAAGAAAGATGGCAAATAACATCAAAGTGGATAGTAAAAGTTGTTTCAAGTTTGTTAAAAATAAAAAAGAAATGAGAGTGGATATAGGACCACTAGAAAATGAGGCAGGAGAAATAATAACGGGGAACAAGGAGATGGCTGTGAACTAAATGAGTATTTTGGGTCAGTCTTCACTGTGGAGGACATTAGCAGTATGCCTAATGTTGTAGTGTGTGAAGGAACAGAAATGGGTGCAGTTACTATTACAAGAGAGAAGGTGCTCAAAAAGCTGAAAGACCTAAAGGTACATAAGTCACCTGGACCAGAGGGACTGCACCCTAGGGTTCTGAAAGAGGTAGCGTTAGAGATTGTGATGGCATGAGAAATGATCTTTCAGAAATCACTGGACTCTAGCATTGTGCCCCAGGACTGGAAAACTGCAAACGTCATGCCACGCTTTAAGAGGAAGGCAGCAGAAAAGAAATTATAGACCCAGTTAGCCTGACCTCAGTGGCTGGGAAGATATTAGAGTTAATTGTTAAGGACGAGATGACGGGGTACTTGGTGACACAGGACAAGATAGTACAAAGTTAGCATGGTTTCTTCAGGGAAAATCCTGCCTGATGATCCTGTTGGAATTCTTTGAGGATAGATAAAGGGGATGTAGTGGATGTTATATATTTGGACTTTCAGAAGGCCTTTGACAAGGTGCCACACATGAGACTGCTTACCAAGTGAAGAGCCCATGGTATTATAGGTTACTAACATGGTTAGAGTGTTGGCTGATTGGTAGGAGGCAGTGAGTGGGAATGAAAAGATCCTTTTCTGGTTGGCTACCATTGACTCCCAGTGTCCCGCAGGGGTTGGTGTTGGGACCACTTCTTTTTATGCTGTACAGCAATGATTTAGATGATGGAGTAAACACAAGGAAATCTGCAGATGCTGGAAATTCAAGCAACACACACAAAATGCTGGTGAAACGCAGCAGGCCAGACAGCATCCATAGGAAGAAGCACAGTCGACGCTTCGGGCCGAGGTCTCGGCTTGAAACATCGACTGTGCTTCTTCCTATGGATGCTGTTTGGCCTGCTGCATTCCACCAGCATTTTGTGTGTGTTGTTAGATGATGGAGTAGATGGCTTTGTTGCCAAGTTTGGAGATGATATGAAGATTGGTGTGGGGTAGGTAGTGTTGAGGAAACAGGTATGATGCAGAAGGACTTAGACAGATTAGAAGAATGGGCAAGAAAGTGGCAAATGAAATACAATGTTGGAAAATGCATGGTCATGCACTTTGGTAGTAGAAATAAATGTGTGGACTATTTTATAAATGGGGAGAAAATCCAGGAAACTGAGATGCAGAGGGACTTGGGAGTCCTTGTGCAGAACACCCTGAAGGTTAACTTGCAGGTTGAGTTGGTGGTGAGGAAGGCAAAAGCCATGTTAGCATTCATTTCAAGAGGTCTAGAATACAAGAGCAAGGATGTGATGCTGAGGCTTTATAAGGCCCTGGTGAGACCTCACCTTGAGTACTGTGAACAATTTTGGGCCCCTCATCTTTGAAAAGATGTGCTGGCATTGGAGAGGGTCCAGAGGAGGTTCACACAGATGATTCCAGGAATGAAAGGGTTATCTTACGAGGAATGTTTTATGTCTCTGTGTCTGTACTTCCTGGAATTCAGAAGGATGAGGTGGATCTCACTGAATCCTTTCAAATGTTGAAAGGGCTAGACAAAGTAGATGTGGAAAGGATGTTTCCCATGGTGGGAGAGACTAAGACAAGAGGGCACAGCCTCAGGATAGTGGGGTGTCCCTTCAAACAGAGGTGCAAAGAAATATCTTTAGCCAAAGGGTGGTGAATTTGTGGAATCTGTGGAATTTGTTGCTACATGCAGCTGTGGAGGCCAGGTCATTGGGTGTATTTAAGGCAGAGACTAATGGATTCTTAATTGGGCATGGCATTAAAGGTTACGGGGAGAAGGTCAGGAACTGGGGTTGAGGAGGAAAAAAAAATAGGTTCTGCCATGATTGAATGGCCAAACTGTAGGATGGAAGTGAGATGCTCCTATATCTTATGGTCGAAAAGTAGCAGTTCCAATACTGAGCCCTGAGAAACACCACTAGTCACTGGCAGCCAGCCAGAAAAGTTCCCCTTTATTCCCACTCGCTGCCTCTATCCAGACCAGTATATTTCTTGTAACACCATAGGATTTTATCTTGTTAAGCAGCCTCATGTGAGGCACTTTATCAAATGCCTTCTGAAAATCTAAGTAAATTACATTTACTACCTCTCCTCTGTCCACACTGCTTGTTACTTCCTTGAAGACTTCTAACAAATTTGTCAGGCAAGATTTCCCTTTACAGAAACCATGCTGACTTTGAATTATTTTATGATTAGTCTCAAAGTTCCCCAAAACCTCATCCTTAATAACAGACTCTAACACTTTCCCATCTACTGAGGTTAGGCTAACAGGCCTATAATTTCCTCTCTTTCTTCTTTTTCCCTTCTTAAAGAGTGGCATAACATTTGCAGTTTTCCAGGTCTCCAGGACCATGCCTGAATCAAGTGATTGTTGAAAGATCATGACCAATGCATCATTTATCTCTTCAGCAATCTTTGTCAGGACTCTGGAATGTAGTCCATCTGGTCCAGGTGACTTATCCACCTTAAGACCTTTCAGTTTGCCTAGCAGTTTTTCCTTTGTAATAGCAATGACACTCACTCTTGCTCCCTGACATACATGGACCTCCGGCATATAGCTAGTATCTTCCACAGTAAAGACTGAAGCAAAGTACTTATTACATTCATCCACCATTTCTTTCTCCCCATTATTTCTTCACCAACATCATTTTCCAGTGCTCCAATATCAACGCTCACCTCCTTTTTATTCTTTATATAACTGAAAAAAATTTAGTATCGTGCTTTATATTATTAGCTAGTTTACCTTCATGTTTCATAATATATGTAAAATAATTCTCTGCAATCCTTGCTCTTTCTTCAGATTGAGATCAGACACTCGATACGCTGACTTCCACTGGCCTTTTATTATGTTCCATTTTAGGGCCATACTTTATTACTTTTCCATCAAATTGCCAAACTTTTCATCAGTTTGGCAATTAAAATCTGTGTGGACCTTGAACACATTTTTAACTCAAGGGAAGCAACCCAGAGGGGGAGCTATTAATGGATCAAGGATATTTGTGGCATTAGAGAAACAATAATGTCCCTTCCTCACCCTAAGTGGAATTGCATTTACCTATATCACTCTCAAGCACATTATGATTGTACCTGCTCTTGTACCCAATCTCTACCTGTTCCCTCCCCTCTTAAATTCCAGCTGTATTTACACTTCTCATTTTAGTTATATCCAATATTCTCTTTCTCACTCCCATCCTCAGCTCCTACTGTGATCCAACTGTACTCGTCCCTCTCACTCATACAATTCCTGCCTTTGCCCCTGTTTCTTGCACACTGGAGTATGTCTGCACCTACCATTCAAACTATGAAGGTCCATCTGCACCAGCCTCTCATTTTGACAATGGGCCTGCCTCAGTTTCCTCACACTTTCTACGCCTTTCTTTTTCTCTCACTCACTGACAGCGTATCAGCCGTCTCCCTCGCAGTGAGTTTTGCTCTCTCATGCACTGATTGTTCCTGTCCCCGTCCCCTTTACACAAGCACACTTACCCCTTTCATTTTGCATATGGAATCTATGTATGCCTCACTCACACACAATGCGCCCACTCCTTTCTCTCTCACATATGGAGCAGAACTACCCCATCCCTCACATTCTCATATTGTGCCTATCTCCATCTCCCTCACACTGACAGATATACCTGCACCTTCCCCCCACCCCAAACACAGTATACCTCCCGCCCCCTGCTTCCCTCACACAAGGAGTGGACCGTCGTGCTCATGTCTCTCTTTAACATTGATTATACCCGCACCAGTCCCTCACACACTGGATGTCTCTTCCCCTTACACACGAACCGTACCTGCACCTGTCTCTGTGGTTTCCAGAAGGGCGCCGCCTTTCGCTCCAGAGCACGCGCGTTTTACTCGCGCGCACGGAGCGGCGTGAACGTGCCTCGCCTGGAAGGTTCTGTGTGCGTGCCGGTGTCTGCTCCCTTCCTTCGTCCTCTTCCCTCACCTTTTCCAGCAACCGCTCCCCGGCGCGGTGGTGGCAGAGTCCGGCTGGATGGATCGTCAGCATCATGGCGATTGATGGTAAGTGGACCACACGAGACCCAGCGCCCCAGCTCTGCTTGGGCCTGGCTCATGGGCTCCCCACACCGGATTGCAGGCCCCAAAGTACGGGCGCCGCCGGCTATCGGTAAGCCGACCCCGCGACCGGGACTGGGACCGTAGACGACGTTAGGGTCTGCAGCCTCGCCGCTCTCCGCGGTGCTGAAAGCTTCACTGCAAGTTGTCATCGGCTGAATGCATGTTTAATCCGGTTAGTGACACGCAGGGCATGTGGAACGGGTTAATGATCTGACTGTGGATGTGGATAGTCCCCTCCCCCGCCCTACATCCCCAGTCTCACTGAACGACATCCCAGGTGTCTGTCGCTGCCTCCCCGGGAGCCACTGCTTGTCACAACAAAATTCAGAGCTCGATTCACCGAGAACGTTTTTAACACCGAGCATCCGCACACATCGCACCAAATGTATCCTCTCTCTGAGCGTCATTATCAGGTTCAGCAAAGAGCCATGCGAAGGCAGTCTCCTGTATAGCGAGGCCACCGTACCGCACGCTTTATCACTGTTGTAAACAGCCTCCATCAGCTTAGTTACTACATCTTATATTCATGATCAGTTTTTACCTTCTTTCAGAATCAGAATATCCATCTTGGGCCCAACATATTGATGCAATCACCAAGAAGGCACGCCAGCGTTTCTACTTCATTAGGAGTTTGAGGAGATTTGGTATGTCACCAAAGACTCTTGCAAATTTCTACAGATGTAGGTGGAGAGCATTCTGACTGGTTGCATCACCATCTGGTATGGAGGCTTCAATGCAAACTCTAGCTTAGGCACATGTGCATATTAATAAAATATGCCTGTTTTTATTGGTATCTTCATTTTATTTAGAGCTCTAATTATTTTTGATAAGATTTATTTGATAAAGTTGTACTTATTATAGCTGGGCCGGCAGGCCACTTGAGTTTATAAAGTCTACACTTGAGTTAGTTTGCAGTAGGACTGTAAAAAATCACATAGAATATGCATCACAGAAATATGGACAATAGGCTCTATATTGGGTTTTATGCACCAAGCAGATCTACAGAAGGGATAGATTGCAGGGAAATAAGTGGAAATATGAGATTGATAGGAGCTGCTAAATATTTGATAGTTGAGTGGTCTTCATGTTATAAAGAAAGCTGAAAAAGAAAAACTGAAATATCCTTTCAACCTTCTATTCCTGTCTAGCCTCTTCTTATATACATTGTTCACTGTAACCACTTCCTGAAGTAGCAAGTTCCACATTCTTATTACACTTTAGGTAGAGAATTTGTTCTGAATCCTTTATTTCACTTCTTGCCATCTATTTTATATTGATGATTTCTAGTTAGTCTTTTCAAAATGAAAATATTTTCTTTGTTTTTTTTATCAAAGTCTTTCATACTTTTATGACATGCCCTTTAGGATATTTGTTAGCCTTCTTTTTTTCAAGAAAGAAAATCCAGTTTCTTCATCTCGCCAGAGGCAGGTACATTAACAACATTTAAAAGTCACTTGGATAGACACATGAGTAGGAAAGGTTTGGAGACAATGGATCAAATATAGGCAAATAGCACTAGCTTAGGTGGGAATCTTAGTCAGCATGGACCAATAGACCTGAAGTGCCTGTTTCTGTACTGTATGGGTCTCTGACTCTACCCTTACCTGATATATTTGGATTTCTGAGGCCATCCTTCTAAATCTCTGCACCCTTGCTAATGCCTTGACTTCACTCTAATTGTAGTTAACCAAGGATCGTGAACTACAACTAGTGTGGTTTGGCATAACCTTCCCAGTTTTAATTCTGTCTCTCTAGAAATAAAGACAAATGCTTTGTTTGCTTTTCTTATGGCCTTGCCAACTTGTGGCACACCTGTTATTGATTGGTGCATTTGTATTCAGAGATCCTTTTGTTACTCCTACCCAACCACACACACATTTTCCAAATAATAAATCCGTTCTTCCTTTCAATGTATATACCCACATTTATTGAACTTCATTTATCATCGATTTGCCTATTCTGCAGTTTTGTTTATTTATTCCTGTAATTTTTGCAGTTTTTCTCAATACTGAATATAAAATCCACAGCCCAAATTTGATATAATTCATAAATTTAGCAACTGTGTTCTTGATTCCAAAATTTAATTGTTATTGCAAATTGCAATAGCAGTGGTTACAGCATCTATTATTGTGCAATACCACCACCCACCTCCTCCCACTGTGAATTGCTTCTATTCAATCCCACTCTCTGCACTCTCCAACATGAAACGAGAAAGCAATTAATTCTATAACTTGTCCTCTGACCATTATTATGGATATCATAAAAAAAGTAGTTTGACTAGCTAGATAACTCATCTGCTGCATTAGCAAAGCTGCTCCTATTGCTATCTGTTCAAAAACATTCAGTAAATTTGATCAACAAGATTTAAAAATTACTGCTGATTGTTCATTATGATATTGCAGGGATACTATTGCAGTTATGGTATTGTAGATTTCTTTAAAACAAAAAGAAGTGTAGTATAAATAAATAAAATGGAAAAGACTTGTTACATTTAGTAATAGAATATACGTGCATGGGATATATTAGTTATCATAAGATAAAAATGATTATTACAACATACAAACGGGAGGATGTGTTTTGTTTTGTAAGTTGCAATGATAGAATGCTGATTAAGTATTCTATATCTTACATGTTAATTTTTATTATGCTATATTGATGCTGACTTTTAAGATTTTTCACTACACTTAAATTCTTTTTGTTAGCACTCACTGACATGATGTATAATTATTATTTTGCCAGTAAGCTTTGTGGACATTTATTCAAAATGTCATTCAATATTTTAATTTTATGGATTTAATTTTAATCACATATTATATAGAGATGTATATTACTTATTCGGCTTACTTTCAAACGTGCTTCCCCTTACCTAAATCTGTAGTTAAGAATCTTCTTAGGTATAAGAAAAATGTGTAAGAACTCTTTAGATTAAGACATTGTAGATTGTAGATTTTGGCTTTCATTGGTATGCCAGAAAATTTGAGACTAAAACCAAAATAAAACATATACACATATGTGAGCATTATATTGCTAGACAGTATATTGATCTGGATTTTAGTGAGACTACCTTGTTGATCTAAATAATTTAAAATCTACTTCCCAGGTCACAATATGTTATCCATTAATGTTGGCCAAGAAGACATGCAGCCAAACATCATATATCAATATTGCACTGAAATTAGCCATGAGAATATTTCAGGGAAGATTTGTTTTCTTTTCGTCATTCTTGAGGTTAAGTACCCGTTCCATAAAAAAAAATCCTTAATTGCAATGTGATTGGCATTAGAATTCAGTGACCTAGAAATTCAATCACTTGACACAGTGCAATTATTTTGTTAGTAAGGTTGTTTGTGAAATGAAATCAGAGCACAATGGATTTATTTGATATAGGTAACTTTTTTGACTGCCTGTCCATTTTTATGTCATTTGGTCTACATGTATGTGTTTATATGTGGAGGATGTAGCATGTCCACAGTTTTAGCAGTCTGTGTCCAATGCACCATTGCTGGTTTCCTAGCTAAATTGAATGGAACAACCGTAATTAATATTTAATGTGGATCATACCCAGTAAAGGAATGTCTCCTCTAGCTGATCTGTTTAAAAGGGCCACCAATGATTTGCCGGTTATAGGGGGAACAGTGTGAAGTTGTGTTCACTAAATATGGACCGGGATTGCAGACTCATATTTGTGCAAGAGCTAAGCTCAAGGCCAAATTTTTGTTTGCTCCCGATGCTAGGATGTTTAAAATGAATTCCACTGAGCCTCTGGCTTGACCAAGAGCAGCAAATGAGGGATCCAAGGGAGGGATGACTTTTCAGAGGTGATCTTTTGCTGGGTACTCCCGTTTCCTCTCACATTGAAAGATGTGCTGGTAGGTTAAATGGTTACTGTATTATACATTGTTGGTAAGTGGCAATAAAAAGAATTGAAGGGGAGTTGATGGGCACGAGAGAGAAAAAGTTGCAAGGCTACAGGGATGAAGGAAAGGAGAAAGAAGGACTCATTAGTTTGCTTTGCTAGGAGCTGACATGGACCTAGTGGGCTGGATAGTTGCCTTTTATAATGTAATAATTGAGTAGGATCCTTAGCATGGAGGGACAGAAGAGGATTGACTAGGAAGGTCTACACTTCCCTCCCACCATCCCCCATCACTGCACCCAATGTGAGATGTCTAGGACTTATGTTCTTTCTTCCAAGTGATCCTTGGCTAAGGACTTCTGAGACATTGGAGACAAAGATATGTCACCTTCTGCAAAGGAAATGTCCAACCAGACATCTGTGCTTGGGCTGCTCTGCTGAATGCTTACCAGTGATGAGGTGTCATGGATCATCTCTTCAAGGTGAGGGGAATTCATTTACTTCCTCTTCTGTAGAGAGCATCATGCATACTTTTCAGATCTGGAAGCTTCCTGAAAAATCAGTGAGTAATATTATATGGGATCCATCTGGTGTCTTCATGAACTAGAATGGCAGTCAATCTTTAAATGCATCGATGGTTGGTGGTTAATGCCACACATCCAGGAAATGCAGATGATACATTCATTCTGAGAAAACCATTGTGTCCTTCATTTGTTAACTGCTATATTGAGTGGTAACTCTTGGGAGAATGTCTTGGCTCCTTATTCTAGTACTGACTCCTGCTCAGGCTGGTGAGATAACGTAAAATCAGACCATTAGGCCTCTAGAAGCTTAGTGGAATGTACCTTAGAGGGCTGTAAGATCAGATGTATGTTGTCAGTATGCACATTATAGTACTGGGGCCCACTGAAATATTAGTTTCCAGACTGGGCCGCACAGACCATGTGCATTTTCATAATAATGAGATATTTTAGGACCTTTATTAAAAAAATCAAGAGCCACAAGTTAACCACTTATCTGACTCTGTGCTCTAGGGACTCTGTGCCTGCATGCAACAAATTGCTGCTTCAATATTGAATTTTAAGTAGCAGCATTACCATTGTGCACACCAGCCCTGATAACAACTATCTCATTTAATTCTCCCCATTTTTTCATGATATTGCTACTGTTACTATTTTCCCCAATGAGGTGTTTGGGACTCACTAATGATGAGGAAATAACCTCAGAACTCTTAATTACTGTGGCTGCAACAGCATTTTGGAGGCTGAAAATTATGCATTAAGGAATTGATCTTGTTACTTTGCAAAGTCATTATACCATTCCTAAGGCTGTAGTTTTGGATGGCTGTTGGGTTTTGTATTATTTTTACTTTCCCAACTAACTCTATGAATTATTTACTAGTGAACAGTTTTTCTACTTGAGATGAAGCATTTGCTGTTGGTATTAAAGAGTGTTAAGTACTTGCAGTACCAAAGAGTCTGTTTTTGGACTGTGTGTCTTGCTGTGAGAGACAGCAGCATAACTTAGCTAGCTCATGGGAGCTCAGATGAAATCATCCCAAAAGAATGTGAGAGATAGAAGCAAAAGTAGGCCATTCACACCTTCTCCACCATTCATTGAGATATGGCTAGTTTAAAAAAAAAATCTTTCTGACTTTTTTTACACTGATCTCAATTTCCTGGATTCTGTCAATATCCATAATGATCTCAATCTCCACCTAGAATATTTCCAATAACTGTGTCTTCATAACACTCTTATGTATTGTAAAATATTCCAAAGTTCACCATTCTGGGTAAAGTAATCTCAGTTCATCTCAATCCTGAATGGTCAATCTTGTATTGTGAAAATGTGCTCCCTAATTCTAGACCCCCAAGCCAAAGGTATTATTGTCTTTGCATCAACCCTGAGAAGATTCATAAGAGCATAATCAATAAGATAAACTCTCATTTGTGTATATAGTCTCAATTTGTTTAATCCCTTTTTAAGCAACAGCCTCCAACTCTGTCCTGGGAATCAGTCTGACACAGATTCATTGCACTTCTTCTTTCATGTATTCTCTCTTAGGTAGGAAGCTGACCAGATCTATACATAATATTACAAATGCAGTCTCACTAGGACCCTATAAGATATCAGTGAGCCATTTTTATTCTTGTACTTAAATTCTCTTGCAGTATAGAGCAATATACTACTTACTTTTTCTAATTTCTTGCTGCACCTGCATGTTAATTTTCTGTGATTTGTGTAGAAGGAAACCAACAGATAGCTTCTTTTGAACATCAACAACTTTTAGTCTCTTAGCATTTAAAAAATCTATCTTTCCTGTCGAAATTGTAAATTTTCACATTATATTCTATCTCCCATGGCTTTGGTTATTCACTGAGCTTGACTATATCCCCTTGAAGTTCCACTCTGTCCTTTTCTCAACACACATTGCCACCCATGAACAAATTTGCATACTTTATCCTTGGTTCCTTTAACCAAATCATTGATATACAGTATACCATGAGAGCAAATGGGACTTTAGCTATCTCTGTGGCACCCCAGCCCAAAAATTATCCATTTCATTCTACCCCGTTAATCAGCTTGTGGTCCATGCCAGTATATTATTCTGTAACACACATGAAAGTTGCTGGTGAACGCAGCAGGCCAGGCCGCATCTCTAGGAAGAGGTACAGTCAACGTTTTGGGCCGAGACCCTTCGTCAGGACTAACTGAAAGAAGAGCTAGTAAGAGATTTGAAAGTGGGAGGGGGAGGAGGAGATCCAAAATAATAGGAGAAGACAGGAGGGGGAGGGATGGAGCCAAGAGCTGAACAGGTGATTGGCAAAAGGGATATGAGGAGATCATGGGACAGGAGGCCTAGGGAGAAAGAAAAGGGGGAGGGGGGGAACCCAGAGGGTGGGCAAGGGGTATAGTGAGAGGGACAGAGGGAGAAAAAGGAGAGAGAGAAAACGAATATGTGTCTATAAATAAATAACGGATGGGGTACGAGGGAAAGGTGGGGCATTAGCAGAAGTTAGAGAAGTCAATGTTCATGCCATCAGGTTGGAGGCTACCCAGATGGAATATAAAGTGTTGTTCCTCCAACTGGAGTGTGGCTTCATCTTTACAGTAGAGGAGACCGTGGATAGACATATCAGAATGGGAATGGGATGTGGAATTAAAATGTGTGGCCACTGGGAGATCCTGCTTTCTCTGACGGACAGAGCGTAGCTGTTCAGTGAAACGATCTCCCAGTCTGCGTCGGGTCTCGCCAATATATAGAAGGCCACATTGGGAGCACCGGACGCAGTATATTCCTCATGTTTGTGATATTATTCTGTATCCTGTATGCTCTATTCTTTTTCAATAACTTTCTTCTGGCCTGCTATACAATAAAATTGAATTATACCATTTTCACGTATCTATTCCGTTAGCAAAAACCTGAAAAACCTCTTAACAGATTTGTCATTCATGACTTTTTTCATAACTTCATGTTGGCCCTACTATTATAATATTAATTAATATTTATGAGCAATTATTAATAAATGCTCTAGTATCAATTAATAATATAGCTCCTTCTCAGGTTATGTATACTCGACTTATAGACAACCTGCACATATGAATGTCTGGGAGTCTGGTAGGATGTACAGGGATGGTTTTGCTACCTGTTGCAGGGTTGCAAGCAACTTCTGCCAAATATGAATGGGGAACCCTGTCATAACATTATGCTGCCTGTAAATGCTAGCATTTTCTATTTTACTTAAGATCAGCAGGTCTATAAATCTCCATTACATCTCTCTCTCTCTCTCTGTCTCTCACTCACTCTGAATAGTGACATTAATTTGAACCCTTGATCTGTGGGAATTAGTCCAAAATAAATGTAATTTTGGAAAGTGAAATTTTGGAAGTGCTTTTCAGTACAAGTACATTCAGTACTTTTGTTGTTACCTCTTTCAAAGCTGCTGCTGGTGATTTATCAGATTTCAGTCCCAGTAATTTTTTCCAATACTAATCTGTACAAGTGTTAATCTCCTTCATTTGCTCATACACTCTGGATCAGTAGTTGTCCACTATTTCAAGGAGGTCTTCATTCAACATTCATTAAGCAAATAATTTCTCAGCTATTTCCTTATTTTCCAATATAATTTTTCTTGTTACCTGCATTAACTTAACCTAATGCAAGCCACTTCCCTTGGGAGACCACGTAATATTCTGTACCTTAGTGACATGCTTGTAGCTGGCGACTTAGTGGAACACAATACTGGAAGAAGCAACATGGTCTGGAGCACAAGTGGTCAGTGGAAATTTTTTTCACATTATTTTTTCACTGTTAAGAAAGATACTAGCATAGATAGAAGATTGGCTGACTGGCAGGAGGCAAAGAGTTTGAATAAAGGGGACCTTTTCTGCTTGGCTGCAGGTGACTTGTGGTGTTCTGCAGGTGTTGGTTTTGGGACCGCTTCTTTTTATGTTATAAATCAATAATTTAAATGATGGAATTGATGGCTTTGTGGCCAAGTTTGTAGACGATAAATGGAGGGGCGGGTAATGTTGAGGAAGCAGGGAGTCCAAGGAAAGACCTAGATCAGTGGTCCTCAACCACCGGGCTGCAAAGCATGTGCTACCGGGCCGCGAGGGAACAATATGATTTGGCGATATGAAACGATATGAGTCAGCTGCACCTTTCCTCATTCCCTGTCACGAACTTGAACACCCCACCCCTACCCCCAATGGCCAGTCCACAAGAATATTGTCAATATTAAACCGGTCTGCGGTGCAGAAGAGGTTGGGGACCCCTGATCTAGACAGATTGGGAGAATGGACAAAGAAGAGGAAGATGGAATATCATGTAGGGAAGAGCATGGTCATGGACTTTGGTAGAAGGAATAAAGATATAGAATATGTCTTGCTGCAGCAGGAGTGATAACTCTTTCTTCCTCATTAATGAGAGAGAGCCTGTGGGATGTCAAGATGTTGGGATGAACAGTCATTGTTTTTTGAAGGACTCCAGATCATGGTCTCTTTGGGGGCTTTGTTCTTGCATGCGTGGTGCGAGGCTGATGCTGTTGCTGAGGCAGGTGGAGGCGGGGAGGGTTGATGCTTGTGCATGGGAGAGGGAAGGAGAGCTTCGGGATTCTAACAGTTTTTTGTCATTCATTCTTTGGGATATTTCTTCTGTTTATGGATGTCTACAAAGAGTAAGAATTTCAAGTTGTATACTGTATACATTCTATGATATTAAATGCGACCATTGAACCATTGAAATATTTTCTAAATAGGGAGAAAATTCAAAAATCAAAGCTGCAAAGGGAATTGGGTGTCCTTGTGCTAGGTTCCTTAAAGGTTAACTTGCAGGTTGAGTGGGTGGTGAGGAAGGCAAATGCAATGTTAAAAGCAAGGATGTAATGCTGAGGCTTTGTAAGGTGTTGGAGTATTATGAGCATTTTTGGGCTCCTTTTCTAAGAAGAAATGTGCTGGCATTGGAGGGTTCTGAGGACGTTTTTAAAAAATTTATTGAGATACAGTGCGGGTGGCTCCTCTGTTGAGATCGTTAAGAGCACCAAATTTCTTGGTGTTTATCTGGCGGAGAATCTCACCTGGTCCCTCAACACCAGCTCCATAGACAAGAAAGCACAGCAGCGTCTCTACTTTCTGCGAAGGCTGAGAAAAGTCCATCTCCCGCCCCCCATCCTCACCACATTCTACGGAGGATGTATCGAGAACATCCTGAGCAGCTGCATACTGCCTGGTTTGGGAATTGCACTGTCTCGGATCGCAAGACCCTGCCATTACAGACATTTACACTACACGCTGCACCCGTAAAGCCAACAGCATTGTGAAGGACCCCACACACCCCTCATACAAACTCTTCTCCCTCCTGCCATCTGGCAAAAGGTACCGAGGCATTCGGGCTTTCACAACCAGACTGTGCAACAGTTTCTTCCCCCAAGCCATCAGACTCCTCAATACTCAGCGTCTAGACTGACATCTACATCATTTATTATTATATTGTAATTTGTCCTCTACTGTGCCTATTATCTTGTTTATTATTTATTGTACTGCCCTGCACTGTTTTGTGCACTTTATGTAGTCCTAGGTAGGTCTGTAGTCTAGTAACACACATAAAAGTTGCTGGTGAACGCAGCAGGCCAGGCAGCATCTCTAGGAAGCGGTACAGTTGACGTTTCGGGCCGAGACCCTTCGTCAGGACAAGCATCAAGCCCTGACAAAGGGTCTCGGCCCGAAACGTCAACTGTACCTCTTCCTAGAGATGCTGCCTGGCCTGCTGCATTCACCAGCAACTTTTATGTGTGTTGCTTGAAATTCCAGCATCTACAGATTTCCTCATGTTTGCGTCTGTAGTCTAGTGTAGTTTTTGTGTTGTCTTCCGTAGTCTAGTGTGACCTTGTGTTGTGTCAGTTAGTCTAGTGTAGTTTTGTGTTGTTTCATGTAGCACCATGGTCCTGGAGGAACGTTGTTTCACTTTACTGTGTACTGTACCAGCAGTTTATGGTCGAAATGACAACAAAAAGCGATTTGACTTGGAATAGGCCCTTCCGCCCCTTCGAGCCACGCTGCCCAGCAACACCCCGATTTAATGTTAGCCTAATCACAGGACAGTTTACAATGACCAATTAACCTACCAGCCAGTAGGTCTTTAGACTGTGGGAGGAAACCAGAGCACTCAGAGGAAACCGCGTGGTGATGGGGAGAACATACAAACTCCTTAAGGGTAGTGGCGGAATTGAACCCAGGTCACCTGTACTGTAAAACAAAGTGCTAACCACTATGCTACTGCACTGAGAAAGGAAGTGTTAATGTATGAGGAGCATTTGATGGCTCTGGGCCTGTACTTACTGGAGTTTAGAAGAATGAGGTGGGATCTCATTGAAACCTACAGGCTTAGATAGAGTGGATATGGAGAACGTGTTTCCTTTAATAGAGTGGATATGGAGAGCGTGCTTCCTTTAATGGTGGAGTCTAGGACCAGAGGGCATAGCCTCAGAATAAAAGGATGTCCATTTAAAACGGATATGCGGAGGAATTTTTTTTAGCTGGAGGGTAGTGAATCTGTGCAATTTATTGCCACAGACCACTATGGAAGCTAAGCCATTTGGTATATTTAAAGTGGAGGTTGATAGGTTCTTGATTAGTCAGGATATCAAAAATTACAGGGAGAAGGCAGAGCAATGAGGTTGAGAGGCATAATAAATTAGCCATGATGGAATGGCAGAACATTCAATGGGCTGAATGGTCTAATTTTGTTCCTATATCTCATGGTCTTATGGTCATATTCTCCTCATGTGCACCAGTAGATATGCTTCTAGCACTAGATGGGATTTGTTTTTGTTTAACTCACTTTTATCAAGCTTTTTTGGTCATTAATTTTTTTCCAGATTCAGGATTGACTCCTTGTGGCATCAATTCAGATATTGATCTCTTTAGACTCCACCTCTTACTGGCACAACATCTTGGGGCTTGGAAGCTTCCTGAATTCCTGAGCATGTAGTGCCTCTTGGCAAGAAGCAAATGTGTTCTAGAGAAAAAATAATTGAAAAGGAGGAAATGACTGAACAAAAAAAGGAACTTAGCATAATGACAGTACTTTGGAACAATGGTACAGTGATAGAACTGTTAAATATAGTCTGACATGTTTCTGCTAACAATCTCAAAGTAGTGCAATGTTATGCTTCAAATTGGAGAGCATTTTGGTGAATTGATTTGTTATTGTCTCATGTACAATGAAAAGGTGCAATGAAAAGCTTGTCTTGCATACTATTCATAAAGACCAATTTATTACAACAGTGCATTGAGGAAATACGAGGTAAAACAATCATAGAGTACAGAATGAAGTACCGGTATTACATCTACAGAGAAAGTATGGAGCGGGTGGACAATAAGGAGGTAGAGTAATTTCAAGGATCTAGCTTATCATACTAGGGAACCATTCAATAGTCTTTTGACAGTGGGTAGAAGCTGCTTTTGAGTCCTGTGGTATGTGATTTCAGGCTTTTTTATCTTCTACTCAATGGGAGAGAAGAGAGAATCGTCAGGGGTAGATGCAGTCTTTCATTATTCTGGCTGCTTTACCAAGGTGGCAAGAAGTATAGGCAAAGTCCATGGGGGAAAGGTTGGTTTCATGATCTGCTGAGCTGTGTCCACAGCTATCCACAGTTTCTTGCAGTCGCAGCAGAGCAATTGTCATATCAAATCATGATGCACCTAGGTAGGATGCTTTCCTGTAGTGTAACAGTTAGCAAAATGCTTTACAATGCCTGTGATCAGAGTTCGATTCCTACCATTGTCTGTAAGGAGTTTGTACATTCTTCCCGTGACTATGTGAGTTTCTTCTGGGTGCTCCAGTTTCCTCCCATATTCCAAAGATGTACGGATTAGTAAAGGTTGTTAGGTTGTGAACATATGTTGGCTCCAGAAGCTTGGCAATCCTTACGGGCTGAACCCAACACATTCTCAGATTGTATTTGTCGTTACCGCAAATGACGCACTTCACTGTATGCTTCAGTGTTTTGATGCACGTGGCAAATAAAGTTAATCTTTAAAGCTTTCTGTACTGCATGGATTAAAGTTGTTTAGAGTCAGTTTGGACTTGCCAGATGGCTTTAGCCTCCTGAGGAAGTAGTGGCACAGCTGTGCTTTCTTGGCCATGCCGTCAACATTTTGGTGATGTTTATTCCTGGGAACTTGAAGCTGTTGGTCCTCTCAGCCTCAGCATTTTTGATGTAAACGGGAGCATGTGCACTGCCTTCCTTCTTAAAGTCAATGAACAGCTGTTTTGTTTCGCTGAAATTGAGGGAAATGTTATTGTTATGAAACTATATCGCTAGGCTGTCTGTATCCTTCCAGTGCTCTGACTCATTGTTATTTGAGATACAGCCACCATAATGGTATCATCTGCAAACTTGCAGGTGGACCTAGAACAGAATCTGGCCACATACGTAGTCATGAGTAGAGTATGGGGCTGAGGAGCCTTGTTGGGCAGCAGTATTGAGAATAGTTGTCGCTGCCTATCCTTACTGATTGCCGTCTGTTGACCAGGAAGTCAAGGATCCAGTTGCAAAAGGAGGTATTGATTCCCAGTTTTATGAGTTTGGGGATGAGTTTGCATGGGATTTTAGTATTGAAGGCAGAGCTATAGTCAATAAATAATAGTCTAACATAGTTGTCTTTACTGTTCAAATGCTCCAGAAATGAGTATGGGGTCAAAGAGATAGTGTCTATTCTAGACTTGTTTTGGTGGTGGTGAAATGCAGTGGTGTAGGTTTTCTGAACAGCTGGAGTTAATGCTTGCCATGACCAGCTCCTGAGAACACTAAATGATGGCAGATGGCAGAGCCACAAGGCAGTGATCATTAAGGCATGTTACCTTGTTATTGTTAGGTACCTGGATGATAGTGGTCTTCTTAAAGCAGATGGAAAAGTCAGACTGAGACAGGGAAAAGTTAAAAATATCTGCAAATACCTCCTCCTTATGATCTGTGCAGGATTTAAGAACACAGTCAGGGGTACCATCCTTGCCAGTTGTTTTCTGTGGGTTCACACTCCAGAAAACTGAATTTACATTACATTCCAACCCCTTCCTGTTCAAAATGTCTAGGATGTGTTAAGCTCATCTGGAAGGAATGTACTGTTGTCAGTGGTGGCACCTGACTTTGCTTTGCAGCCTGTTATAACTTGCAAGCCCTGCTAGAACTGATGGCTGGTCTAAAACTCAACTTTGGTCTGGGGTTGTCTCTTAGCATCCCTGATAGCTTTATAAAGTTTGTGGTTTGATTTCTTGTAAAGGTCAAGGTTACCTGATTTGAATGCCACAGTCTTACACTTCAGTAGGGAGTGGATCTCCCAGTTTATCATGTTTGAGAAAACCTAGCTGTCCTCTCATGTTCTACCAATAAAACATTTATCTGCTCGCATGTATTTATTTTGTTGTAGTAAAGAGTTAAAAAATATTCATCTATAACTATTATTATGATATTTTTATGGAGATTATATTTTACAAATCTATGTCAATATTTTCCTATTTAACGTTCTGGGGAAAAGATAAAGTCTACAAAATCTTGCCTTAAAATTATTGCTTTATTTGGACAACTGTATGTGTGAGTAGGAATGAATGTGACAGGAACAGTTTGTGCAAGACATAATGCAAATGTAAACTGAGATTATTCTATGAGAAGTTTATGAAAGTAAAATGTGACTATTTCATTGATTTGAACAGTTTCTAAAATTAAGTAGTATAAATTGCTTAACTTCCTTCATTATTCTAGTGAAATCTACATTATAAGTTATGTGTTTTGGAAAAATAATGAAATAGTAATAGTGGAAGTCCTCAAACATACTCAGTTGTGTGGTTAACATTGTTAAAAGCTAAGAATTAATAGCAAGTTGATATTTTGTAAGTATTTCATTCCAGATATAATAAACTAATTTGCTTCAAGAAAAGCTATTGTACAGTGATGATTATGTAAGTGGAAAAGTGGGAAAAAACATGGATGCCAGTAAACTGAAAATGCTGGAAATACACAGCATGCCAGACAGTTTTTATGAGAAGGAAAACAAAATTATCATTTCAGGATCAGTGACTTTTTTTTTAGAATCTTTCTTTGGTTCATAAATTCTGATGGAAAGTCATTTTCTCGAAATATTAGCTTGATTTATCCCACTTTTGATGCTGCCTGACCCACTGGTATTTGATGTCATGATTACATAAATGTTTCTTTGAATTCTACAACTTCAGGCCATGTAGAATCAAGGCATTGTGAAGCTGTCAGTTTAAGCTCATTGAGTGACATGTCAGTTTGCAAATCCAATGGGCTGATGCTCATTTTTTAAAATTTTATTTCTTAGTTCTTTTTTGGCAAGGTAGATACAGTGTATGCTGAAGGGTTTTGGCCCAGAATGTCGACTCATTATTCCTTTCCATAAATGGTGCATGACATGCTGAATTCCTTCAGCATTTTGTGGATGTTACTCTGGATTTCCAGCATCTGGAGAATCTCTGTGATTACCAAATATTATGTCAGCTTATAATTTTAGCTATCTCTTACTGATCCAGAGTTTTTGCTACTGATATAATAGGTAAAAAATATTGAAACAGCTTCTTTAGATGCTATACCTTACCATCACAAATTGCTCAATAACTGCTATTGATGGTTAAAGGGAATTACTCCTTGTTTCTGAGAAAATCCAAATGAAAACTTGCAGCTTAGGGATGTGAGATACAATCCAAATTTCAGTTGAAACTTGCGTGTACTTCTTTGGAGTGTGAAATTGGTGTACTCAGCAGATACAGTATTGAAATTTTGAAAATGAGGACTCTTTTGGTGCAGCACTAGTGTGAGTGACATTCACAATACGCTGGAGGAACTCAGCAGGTCGGGCAGCATCCATGGAAACGATCAGTCAGCGTTTCGGGCCGGAATCCTTCGTCAGGACTGAAGAGGGAAGGAGCAGAGGCCCTATCTAATAAGAACCCTTCCCTCTTCAGTCCTGACGAAGGGTTCCGGCCCGAAACGTTGACTGATCATTTCCACGGATGCTGCCCGACCTACCAAGTTCCTCCAGCGTATTGTGAATGTTGCTTTGACCCCAGCGTCTGCAGAGTATTTTATGTTTATTTGTGTGAGTGAAATTGATGACATATGTGAAAGCGTACTTCTTAAATTATATCAAGCATGGATAAGCAAAAATAAGAAATGAAAAACAGCAATAACATAAGAAGATAAGAACTAGGAAAAGGAGTAGGCCATCCTGCTTGTCGAGTCTGTTCTGCCATTCAATAAGATCATGTCTGATCTGACCACGGTCTCATCTCCACCTACTTGCTTTATAAGAACATATCAACAAGAATGGTTGCAAGCTCACTGATGAGCCAAATTGTGTCAAACTAAATATTTTTAAAATTTTGTTCTTGTTTTATCCTTTTCCACCCTTTGAAACATAGTCCTTCACGATTTCCTTTGCTGAATCACAAAGGCTGTAATTATACCACCGGCACATGTTCTGACTGAATTAAATGCTTGTTGTTATTCTGTCTCGTTCATAGTAAAGCCAGCCACAAAGTTAATAGTTTTGTTAGATGCGGACAATTTTTTGTGTCATTAAGTACATTCCACACCGACATGAGAATGATACATTATCTCTTTTTTCTGCCTCCCTATAGAATATATATGTGTCTGCATAACTGCTGAGCTAGGTTCAAGTCTCATCAGTGCATTGGTAAATCTATGACTCAATCTTCAATGGTCAGATTTTAGAATGGGATAAAACTTACAAATATTTTGCATCAATCTGAATCCTTCCTTTGTGTTGTTGCACTGGTCAACTCTAATCCCAAGCCAATAACAATGTTATGATGTTAGCACTTTCTATATATAGCAGTAGGCAGACCAACAAAATTTGGACACCAGATTTCATTGGTTCCCTACAAAGGTATACTATAGGTATATGAAATATTTGTATCTATTGAACCAGAGTATTTGGTCATGAAGGGAGTAAAGTTTGATACTTTATCAAAATCAAATAATGTTTGATACTATCAAAATCCATTTGATAGGAATATACAGAACTGGCAAATAAGATTAATGAAATAGGATAATTATGCTCGCTCAGGTTTTTGGAAAGTATTCTTGGGGAATGTGTATCATTTGTAACACTAGTTGTTGCCTAGATTTACCAACAAGGTATTATTGGCTGCTTTCTTGAATTGATGCAGCCCATGTAGATTAATTTACTTGTCAATTGAATGTATTCTTAGCCAAATGGGAGCATCCTTGGTGACTAAGTCAAGTTTAGTTTTTGCAATTGAATTGCATGGTGACATTCATGCATAATATTCATGCATAATGTGTGCCATGGATTGATCTGCATACAACTTGGCAAGCCCTTTGGTGCCTGTAATTAATAAGAAGTATACACTGATAGCTTGGCAGGTTGAATTCAGGTGCACCATCACTCAGGTCTATGAGAAAGAATGAATTGTTAGCTGATGCCAGTTGGCATTGCTTCTTCTGTTATATTATGCTGATGTGGCCTTAACCAGAAAGAGTGTTGTGATTTAGTTTGTGTAGCTGTTGGTCTAAAAAAAGACACCGGACATGGGTAGATGAGTTGGTTGTCTGAAATAAATTAGATAACATGCCAATTAGGTTACAAACAGGAATGTTCAAGTGAAATTGTGGAATTCAGTATTGAGTCTCAAGGACAGCAACATGTCTAGATGAAAGTTATGGTACTTTTCCTTGAATTTATGTTGTGTTTCATTGCATGGAACAGTGGTGCAGCTGGGAGGACTTCTTCCTTACTAATCTGCTGATTCATGTTCAATTCTTGTGGAGATTGCATGTCTGCTCTGTGACTGCATGGGTTTACATGGGTAGTCAGGCTTCCCAGTGTGTTTGAAAGACATGATGGTTAGTGGGTTAATTGGCCACTGTAAATTGCCCTCAGTTTCTTGTGGGTGGGAATTGATAGGAATGTGGGGAGAATAGACTAGAGCAAGTGAATGAGAATGTTTTGTGAGCTGGCATCAACTCAGTAGGTTGTATCACCCCTGTCTATATTGTAAGGAAATACAAGAAAATTGTAAATATTAGTGTTGGCGGTCAAACTGAGAGAGATCATAGTGAGAATGGATAGGGAATGATGTGACAGATGAGTGTAAGCTCGGGCTCATGGAGGTATTCCACAAAACTATCTTTGGTTTCTCAAATGCATAATCAGGTTAAACTTCCCTTTATTGATGATGATTATTATTATCAGTGTGGAATGAATGTGACTTACCACTTTGCATGATGCAATTGGGAATCTTAACACCGCCGAATTCAATTTAGGAGTATAACTGAGTGGATCATTGCTGTTTACTCGAAAGGAACTTAAAAATTACTTATTTCATTTCTTCATTCCTTTCATTTTAATATCCATAGCCACATTTTGGAGTTAGAATTTATCAAACATGTTTGAGTAATAATAAATATATCTTTACAGGTGGAGAACGAACTTGTGGTGTCCATGAACTTATATGTATCCGCAAAGGTAAGTGAACTGTTCTGGAAGTTAATAATCTTATTATCTGTGCCACATTTGGCAGTGGGGTGTGAGCTAGTGATTGTAGGAAGCAAGCTTTATTGATAAATAAAGCTTTAGTTACATTTGTTGAATGCGTCTTTTAATTTTTGAGACCGATTTTAAATAACAGAAGGGAAAAATGTTATATGTGCTATGCACTAAAAAGATTATGTATCTGATTTCTATAAATTGGATAATAATTTTATTTCACAGTGGAAACTTCTGTGCACTACCTTAATTTATGAACTTAATTTATGCCTTTTGACACGCAAAGTTTAATTGATAAGTCGCTTCTACCTTTTCAGTTTTTGGTTTTCCTGGAGCGATCTTGATTTGAGATAAGAATGAAAAATGACAGGGCCACTAGTAAACATCTCTCTTGATACTCATTATGACTGACTTTAATGGAAAGATATGGGTAAAATTATTGTTGGCATGTCAACACCCTACAAATGGGGATAATCAGTAGGCACTGTAACTCAACTATTTCTTTTGATGGAATATTTTTAAATGAGTCAACTATTCTCTGTAACTGTTTATCTTACTTAGGGTCTGAGCAGAATAGGCCCTTATGTCCCTTTGAACCACACCATCCAGCAACTCCCAATTTAAGCCTAGTCTAATCATGGGACAATTTACAATGACCAGTTAACCTACAAACCAGTACGTCTTTGGATTTGAAAGGAAACTGGAGGACCCAGAGAAAACCCAAGCATTCCACAGTGAGGATGTACTGACTCTCCTTACAGATGATGTCTGAATTGAACTCCAATGCCCCAAGCTCTAATAGCATCACACGAACCACTACATTATCGTGGAGTGCTGCCCCAGTCTCTCACCCCAACTTTAGTATCACTGATTTTGCTTAATTGAAACAATGGCATTAAATTTTATTACAGAGGTTTCATCACAAAAAGGATCAAAATATTCCATCAATGCAACTGGTTACATAATTCTAAACCAGACATTGCACCATCAGAGGTTTATTATTGTCACAAGTGTCAAGATATACCGTTTGCGTACCAGATCGTTCCATACATACAAAGCACATTGAAGTAGTACAAAATGGTCAAAAAACAGAATGCAGAATACAGTGTCACATTTACAGAGAAAATGCAGTTTAGGGAAACAAATAAAGTGGAAAGGCCCTGGCAAGATAGACTGAGAGATAATAAGAGTCCAGCTTTATTGTACAAATGGTTCATTGAAGGATGTTGTAACAGTGGATAGAAGCTTTTATTGAGCTTAGGTTCTAAGGTGGTATGTGCTCTTAAACTTTTGTATCTTCTGACTCATGGCAAGAGGAAGAAGGGTAAACGGTCAGGTTGGGAGGGGTCCTTGATTATGTTGGCAGCTGCTCTGAGGCAGCAGGAAACATAGACAAGATCAATAGAGGGGAAGATGGTTTTGGTTAAAAGCCTGGGCTATGTTCACATCTCTCTGCAATTTGTGGTGAATCTGTAAAAAAACTGGTGAGGATCATCGGAAACAAATTAATATTTTCTTGTCTGGAGAACCCATCAAATAAAAGTTCAGGCATGTCAAGATTGAAGTAAGTTGCAGAAACCTGTAAAATTAGTCAGCTCCATCATGAGTGCTAGCCTCCATAGTATCCAAGATATCTTGAAGGAGTGGTGTCTTAGGAAGGCGGCATCCATTATTAAGGAGCCCCACCACCCAGGACATGCCCTCTTCTCATTGTTACCATCAGGAAGGAGGTACAGAAACCTGAAGCTACACAGCGATTCAGAAACAGTTTCTTCCTGTCTGCCATCTGATTTCTAACTGGACATTGAACCCATTACATCACTACTTTTTTATTTCTGTTTTTTGTACTACTTATTTGAACTTAACTATTTAATAGACATGTATATCTTGCTGTAATTCAGTTATTTTTCTCCAGATTTACTTATCATGTATTTCGTTGTACTGTTACCGTAAAGTTAACGAATTTCATGACATCTGCTGGTGATATTAAACCTGATTCTGACTTCCTAGCAACACACATAAAAGTTGCTGGTGAACGCAGCAGGCCAGGCAGCATCTCTAGGAAGAGGTGCAGTCGACGTTTCAGGCCGAGACCCTTTGTCAGGACTAACTGAAGGAAGAGTGAGTAAGGGATTTGAAAGTTGGAGGGGGAGGGGGAGATCCAAAATGATAGGAGAAGACAGGAGGGGGAGGGATGGAGCCAAGAGCTGGACAGGTGATTGGCAAAAGGGATACGAGAGGGTCATGGGACAGGAGGTCCGGGAAGAAAGACAAGGGGGGGGGCGGACCCAGAGGATGGGCAAGGGGTATATTCAGAGGGACAGAGGGAGAAAAAGGAGAGTGAGAGAAAGAATATGTGTATAAAAATAAGTAACAGATGGGGTATGAGGGGGAGGTGGGGCATTAGTGGAAGTTAGAGAAGTCGATGTTCATGCCATCAGGTTGGAGGCTACCCAGACGGAATATAAGGTGTTGTTCCTCCAGCCTGAGTGTGGCTTCATCTTTACAGTAGAGGAGGCTGTGGATAGACATGTCAGAATGGGAATGGGATGTGGAATTAAAATGTGTGGCCACTGGGAGATCCTGCTTTCTCTGGCGGACAGAGCGTAGATGTTCAGCAAAGCGGTCTCCCAGTCTGCGTCGGGTCTCGCCAATATATAAAAGGCCACAGCGGGAGCACCGGACGCAGTATATCACCCCAGCTGACTCACAGCTGAAGTGTTGCCTCACCTGGAAGGACTGTTTGGGGCCCTGAATGGTGGTAAGGGAGGAAGTGTAAGGGCATGTGTAGCACTTGTTCCGCTTACACGGATAAGTGCTAGGAGGGAGATCAGTGGGGAGGGATGGGGGGGACGAATGGACAAGGGAGTTGTGTAGGGAGCGATCCCTGCAGAATGCAGAGGTGGGGGGAGGGAAAGATGTGCTTAGTGGTGGGATCCCGTTGGAGGTGGCTCATTCCTAGCTTGCCTGTGAGCATCACTCAGGGTGCTGTTCTGGGTTCCATTTTGCTTACACCTGAATTGAATGGTTTCTCTAAGCTGAACCATTGTGGTAGGGAATTATGCAGTTTTTCTGAGGAGTGCTTAATTTCTTGAGACATTGTTTGATGTTGTTGTTACATTGAAGCCTTGGCTTTCCCCTGCCCCACAGCTGGGGTTATTGGGTTGGCTATAGAGCATAGCACTGATGGACCATTTAATGGCAAGCATGTCATGTATTATTGGTAGCAAATCCTCTGAATATTCTTCTTCATTGTATGAAGAGAAAACTGGTTATATCAAGAATCTTAAGTTTCCTCTGTTTGTAAGTCATAGAACAGATAGTTGTAGAACAAAGGTAAAGCACTGCTAATGCTGGAAATAGAAAGTAAAAATAAGAACATCAGAAATAGAAACTTAGAAAACTTACAGCACAATACAGGCCCTTTGGCCCACAAAGCTGTGCCGAACATGTCCTTACTGTAGAAATTACCTAGGGTTACCCATAGCCGTCTATTTTTCTGAGCTCCATGTACTGTCCAGGAGTCTCTTAAAAGATCCTATTGTGTCCGCCTCCACCACAGTTGCCGGCAACCCTTTCCACACACTCACCACTCTCTGAGTAAAAGAATTTACCCCTGACATCTCCTCTATACCTACTTACAAGCACCTTAAAACTGTGCCCTCTCGTGCTTGACATTTCAGCCTTACAAAAAAGCCTCTGACTATGCACACAATCAATGCCTCTCAGCATCTTTTATACACCTCTATCAGGTCACCTCTCAGCCTCCGTTGCTCCAAGGGAAAAAGGCTGAGTTCACTCAACGTATTCTCACAAGGCATGCTCCCCAATCCAGGCAACATTCTTGTAAATCTCCTCTGCACCCTTTCTATGGTTTCCACATCCTTCCTATAGTGAGGTGACCAGAACTGAGCACAGTACTCCAAGTTGGGTCTGACCAGGGTCCTATATATCTGCAACATTACCTCTCGGCTCCTAAACTCAATCCCATGATTGATGAAGGCCAATGCACCGTATGCTTTCTTAACTACAGAGTCAACCTGTGCAGCAGCTTTGAGTGTCCTATGGACTTGGACCCCAAGACCCCTCTGATCCTCCACACTGCCAAGAGTCTTACCATTAATACTATATTCTGTCATCATATTTGACCTACCAAAATGAACCACCTCACACTTATCTGGGTTGAACTCCATCTGCCACTTCTCAGCCCAGTTTTGCATCCTATCAATGTCCCGCTGTAACCTCTGACAGCCCTCCATACTATTCACAACACCCCCACCCTTTGTGTCATCAGCAAATTTACTAACCCATCCCTCCAGTTCCTCATCCAGGTCATTTATAAAAATCATGAAGAGTAGGGGTCCCAGAACAGATCCCTGAGGCACACCACTGGTCACTGACCTCCATGCAGAAAGTGATCCGTCTGCAACCACTCATTGCCTTCTATGGGCAAGCCAGTTCTGGATCCACAAAGCAATGTCCCTTGGATTCCATGCCTCCTTACTTTCTCAATAAGGCTTGCATGGGGTACCTTGTCAAATGCCTTACTGAAATCCATATACACTACATCTACTGCTCTATGTTCATCAATGTGTTTAGTCACATCCTCAAAAAATTCAATCAAGCTCGTAAGGCACAACTTGTCTTTGACAAAGCCATGCTGACTATTCCTAATCATCTCGAAATGTTCATAAATCCTGCCTCTCAGGATTTTCTCCATCAGTTCACCAACCACTGAAGTAAGACCCAATGGTCAATAATTTCCTGGGCTATCCCTACTCCCTTTCTTGAATAAGGGAACAACATCCGCAACCCTCCAATCCTCTGGAACCTCTCCCATCCTCATTGATGATGCAAAGATCATTGCCAGAGGCTCAGCAATCTCCTCCCTCACCTCCCACAGTAGCCTGGGGTGCATCTCGTCTGGTCTCGGTGACTTATCCAACTTGATGCTTTCCAAAATCAGTAGCACAGCCTCATTCTTAATATCGACGTGCTCAAGCTTTTTAGTCCACTGCAAATTATCCCTACAATCACCAAGATCCTTTTCCGTAGTGAATACTAAAGTAAAGTACTCATGAAATACCTCTGCTATCTCCTCCGGTTCCATGCATACTTTTCCACTGACACACCTGATTGGTCCTATTCTCTCAGATCTTATCCTCTTGCTCTTCACATATTTGTAGAATGCCTTGGAGTTTTCCTTAATCCTGTCGGCCAAGGCTCATGGCCCCTTCTGGCTCTCCTAATTTCTGTCTTAAGCTCCTTCCTGCTGGCCTTATTATCTTCTAGATCTCTATCTAATTTTTTGAACCTTTCGTAAGCTCTCCTTTTCTTCTTGACTAGATTTACAACAGCCTTTGTACACCACAGTTACTGTACCCTACCATCCTTTCCCTGTCTCATTGGAACGTACCTATGCAGAACTCCATGCAAATATTCCCTGAACATTTGTCACATTTCTCTGTACATTTCCCTGAGAACATCTGTTCCCAGTTTATGCTTCCAAGTTCCTGCCTGATAGCCTCATATTTCCCTTTACTCCAATTAAACGCTTTCTTATCTTGTCTGTTCCTATCCCTCTCCCATTGTGACCACTATCTCCAAAATGCTCTTCCACTGAGCAGTTCAATTCCCAATACCAGATCAAGTACAGCCTCTCCTCTTGTAGGCTTATCTACATGTTGTGTCAAGAAACCTTCCTGAACACACCTAACATGCTGCACCCCATCTAAACCCCTCGCTCTAGGGACATGCCAATCGATATTTAGGAAATTAAAATCTCCCACCACGACAAACCTGTTATTATTACACCTTTCCAGAATCTTGTCTCCCTAACTGCTCCTTGATGTCCCTGTTACTATTGGGTGGTCTATAGAAAACACCGAGTAGAGTTATTGACCCCTTCTTTTTCCTAACTTCCACCCACAGAGACTCCATAGACAATCCCTCATGTCTTCCTCCTTTTCTACGGCTGTGACACTATCTCTGATCAACAGTGCCGCACCCCCACCTCTTTTGCCTCCCTCCTTGTCCTTTCTGAAATATCTAAAGCCTGTCACTGGAAGTAACCATTCCTGCCCCTGAGCCATCCAAGTCTCTGTAATGGCCACTACATCATAGCTCCAAGTACTGATCCACGCTCTAAGCTCATCCACTTTGTTCATAATACTCCTTGCATTAAAATAGACACATCTCAAACCTTCTGCCTACCCTTCCTCTCACACTGTCTCCAAGCTTTCTCTATTTGTGAGCCAACCATCTCTTCCTCTGTCTCTTCAGTTTGGTCCCCACCCCGCAAGTTTAAACTCTTCCCAATAGCCCTATCAAACCTCACCACCAGGATATTGGTCTCCCTGAGATTCAAGTGCAACCCATCCTTTTTGTAAAGGTCACTCCTGCCTCAAAAGAGGTCCCAATGATCCAGAAATCTAAATCCCTGCCCCCTGCTCCAATCCCTCTGCCACGCATTTATCCTCCACCTCATTCTATTCCTATTCTCACTGTCACATGGCACAGGCAGTAATCCCAAGATTATTACCTTTGAGGTCCTGCTTCTCAACTTCCTTCCTAACTCCCTGTAGTCTGCTTTCAGGACCTCCTCCCTTTTCCTGCCTACGTCGTTGGTACCAATATGTACCACGACCTCTGGTTGTTCTCCTTCCCACTTCAGGATATCGTGGTCATGATCAGAAACATCCCAGACTCTGGCACCTGGGAGGCAAACTACCATCCGTGCTTCTTTCCTGCATCCACAGAATTGCCTGTCTGATCCCCTAACTATAGAGTCCCCTGTCACTGCTTCCATCCTCTTCCTTTCCCTACCCTTCTGAGCCACGGGGGTGCTCTCTAGGCATGGCCATTGTTGCTTCCCCCAGGTAGGCCGTTTCCCCCCCCCAACAGTACTCAAGCAGGAGTACTTATTGTCAAGGGGTACAGCCATGGGGGTGGTCTCTAGCCTCTGACTCCTGCCCTTCCCTCTCCTGACTGTTACCCACTTACCTGTCTCCCGAGGCCCTGTTGTGACTTCCTGCCTATAGCTCCTCTCAGTCACCTCGTCACTTGCCCTGACCAAACGAAGGTCATCGGGTTGCATCTCCAGTTCCCTAATGCGGTCCCTATGGAGCTGCAGCTTGATGCACCTGGCACAGATGTGGCTGTCCAGGAGGCTGGGAGTCTCCTAGACTTCTCACATCTGACACTGAGCACAGAACATTGGCCTCACACACATTCTTCCTGTTTGTATTCTACACAGGCAACCTACGTCGCCTCGACACATTATCGCCAAAGCTCCGTTGAGGCAAAGCCTTCCTACTCTGTCTCTCTCTACTCCAGTGCCAGCTCTATAAAGCTGTCTCCTTTTAAACTCTTCTCACTGTTTTAACTGGCTGACGTCCACGCACTTGCATAGTCATGTTCCGATCAAACTGCTGAAGAAATAATCATTTATAGATCACAATATCTTTGGAAGGAGATATAATTAATATTTCAGATTGACACTAAGCCCATTGTGGCACTCTGGCTTAATATGTATGTATTTATTGGTGCCGAATTGTTGAGCTGTTACAGTGGATTTCATTTACCCTGGACCCAGTGTGTATGAACCATATTGAATAATATCTCACCACAAGTAGTTAGAAAAAGGCCATTTGGTACATTGATGCTGAAAAACAGACTCAAAACAAAATCAACCAAAAACGTGAGAGAGAAATTCTGAAAAATTCCCTTGGTCTCTCAAAGGCAATAAAAACCAGAAGATAATAATCATGAGATACATTATTCCACATCTTTTCCATCTTTTGTGCTGAGCAGTATTGGCATCTTCCAGCTTTCTTTCCAATGTTTTTAATACAGAAGGATAATTAGTCCAAACATAAATTACATCTGTCCCATTTCCTTCCCTTCAGCTCTCAGCCCCTTCTCCACCCAGAATAAGGAAAGGGTTCTCTCCGTTCTTATCTTCCAATCCACCAACCTCCATGTTCAATAGATCACTCTCTATTATTTCCACAACTGTCAACTGGATGTCACCAGCACAGATACCTTTATCTCATCTTCCATTTTGGTATTTTGAAGAGATCTTTTCTTTTCTGGTTCACTTTTCATCTTTGCCATCACCCATTTCCTTTTTTCTTTGGGACGACCACGCAACCACCTGAGGGACTTTAATCACCTGCTCTATTTGTTTTTGTTCACCTCCACAATCCATGGTCCCAAGTAATTACCTTCTAAGAGAAATAATGATTCACTTGCACCATCTTCAACTGAGTGTACTGCATCCAGTGTACATAATCACGAAATACAAATAGGGTGACTACTTTGCCAAACACCTCTATTCAGATTGCAACAGTGACCTGAATTTTTCAATTGCTTGTCATTTTAATTCTCCATTCTACTCTCACTCTGATCATTGTTGCTAACCCCTTACACTGTTTTACTGAAAGCCAATTAAGATTGACATCTCATCTTTGCCACTGGGGCTCATCACTGAATTCAGTGAATTTTTAGATAAACGGCATTTCCTGTTAGTATCAGTACTGACCATTTTATGTGTCAGAGCAGAATGCTGGAGCTTGCGAGCAGACTGGGTGGAATCAGGTTGGTGGTGGCATAAAGTTAAGCAGATCACATAGACAATCAAGGTAGCCTCAGAATAATTAGCAGGTGGAGTTTTTTATTAAGAGAAGTGGTTGGGGCAAATAATATGTATGCATTTAAATTAAACAGATGATGATAAAGATATTGAAGAAAGAAATATTGAAGTGGATAGATGAATAGGTTTGATTAGGGCATAAAGAGCTGCATGAACTTGTTGGTTCAACTGACCTGTTTTTGTGCTATAAAAAGATGTCACAATGTGACCTATAATTGATGTGGCTCTTATTACAAAAGTACAGCAGCTGAAGATTTTAAACCAAACCAGAGAATCCCAGTGGAAAATTAGCTATCACAATATTTTAATGGGTGGAATGTTAGAAATTTACCTCTACATATTTTGCAAGATTGATTATTTAATTAAATTACCACACACATTTTAACAGTTGTGAAATCCAAAAAAAAGCTTGCAGTCACAATAATTTACAATCACAACAAAGTTACGTCCCATTATGTCTTTCAATATAGGTTTTTAAATATAATCATATTCTTTAATGGTTTCTGAACATCATCTTGTGTTACTCATACTTATTTGATTCACCTTTCAAGTTTTAATTTTTATTTTTAAATGACTCCATGCTTTTCATGATGTTTTAATTTTCATGTACTTAAAGGGACTGAACTGCTGTCTTAATAGTCCAGTTTCTGCCAGAGTGCAGATCAGAAATCCAACTCTAAATTCTGAACTAATATCAGCAGTATATGGTTAATGTGAGTTGTGCAACACCATTGAACTCTTCTGTATGAAGTGATAGCTAATATTATGTATTATAAAAGCTGATGACAATTCAAGAGAGACCATTGATGCTGCAGGTCGTCAAACTGTTATTTTTCACTATAACTTTCGAATGGTAAGAAACGGAAGTAATATGTGCAAATCAAAGCCCATCACTCTACTTGTTGACTACGTAGACTTTTTAAATTCTCTTAGTCTTTTAAATCTCTGTCTTCGGTTCTCATCCATTCTTTTGGCCTTTATCCTTATAAACTACCGTATCAATTCTTTAAAAATATTTTTGATCTCATCTCATTTATTTATGAAGGTGTGGACATTTTTTTACCCCTTTTTTGTAGTATTAACATAGAATTTAAGGTCCCCTTGTGAAGATTGTATTAAAAGCAAGAGCTTCATTTTGAAAGTTCACTATGTTGTTGGGTTGTCTTGTTGATTGCCCTGCTGAAAGTGATGATATTGATTTCAGCACTTTATTCCCTGTTGTCATATTAAAAGTTCTCACACCTATCACCAAATAACACAACAGGTGTGATTTTTGTTGGAAGCTCTCATAGTGACATACAAGCTTCACTCTTGCAGCCACTCAAGAATATTGGTACTGAATGAATGGATATGAATGGGTATGAACAGGCAGTGATGAGGTGTTTTACAAGGAAATCAATGGTACCTGGCCGGGCTAGTAGAGAACAGAGACCACAGGAAGCATATTGATCTTCAAGGAGGCACTGAGACCTTCCAGGGTTAAGGTCAGGTACTTGTTATAGGAAATGACCAGTGATGCCTCCATGAGGACATTGTCTGAATGCCAGCATTTTGGGAAAGCCTGCAACACAGGTCCAATACTGCTTGCTTCAATGAACTGAAGACAAAAGAGGAAAATCTTTTCCTCTGTTTTGATAATTGGGTGACTTCCTTCATGCAAATTTAAGCATGCAAGTGAATAGGGGTATCAGTTGAATGGTCCTGAGTTGAAGCTCCAAGTAACTCCAGTGTTGCCTTCATGGACAAAATCATCAAGATACATATGTGAGGTAGTAGTTGAGGTCTTAGAGGACACAAATATCAATGAGGACAGTGTGTAGTTTAAGTGTTTCTTTAAATAATATAGTTTCAGTCTACTGCCCTTGCAGTGCATATATACAAAGCTGTTCAGTGAGTTAATGTGTCAGGGCACTCCGTTTGCTTACCTACAATCTTCCTTTACATACAGATTCTACTCTCACAGGGTCTGAAATGACTTGGGTGCCTGTTCTCCAGGACATTACTCTTAAATGTGCTCTCAGTGAGCTGTTGAACACCACTGAGGCAGACTTCACCGCCCACCCCCCTCATGATCCAACCCAGCTTTAGTCATTGGCATAAGGTGCATTGTGTCAACCATTGCACTGTTCACATATCTTATTTGCACGGAAGATGTCTAGGAGAATTCTCAGCAGAAGAGTCAAGTGGGAGAATCACATCAGCTATGTCTTTAAGATGTGAATGACCACCTGCAGCTTCAGGAGTTGGGATTTCATCCCTGTTGTTGTGAGTATGGTTGCGCTCAAAGAGGGTTGGCACGGGTAAACAGAGGTCCCCTGCTATTAACTCCATGACAAATCCATTGGCTTTTCTTCTGGCACTTTAGATGTTTCAGAATAAGTCTTTATAGTGCATGGGAACCAGACCTTGAATACTGAATGTGTCAAAGAATGTTGACTTTGTCAATGACATATTGCTCTGATCATCCGATATCATACAGGCCTTTATTTTTTGCTCAGGATGTCCTTTCGGGTAGGTGCTGTTAGACATATTTTAGAGCAGGATTTGCCTTGCAACCCTCATATGCATACCCTGTGTATGAGGAAGTAGCTACATCTGATGGATGCTCAGCCTTGCTACGGGTGTGCTGGAACCAGTCATAGCCCAGGGCTCTGGGCCCTGAATGAAGTGCTCATATGTGCTGGACACTGTTGCACTCGGTGCATTGTATAATAACTTTACAGTCCTTTGCTTGGTGTGGTGTTGAAGTGCAACACTTGAAACATATTGAGTGCTCCTTCAGAAAGCATCACCAGTCTGTAAGCAGTTTCTCTCTGAATCTCTGCGTTTCTTTAAGGTATGAGGTTTCTTATGGACAGGGCATTGTCTATCAGGGCTCATGACAGAGTTTTCTACTTTGGTTTTGTTGACCATGATAGGGGTTTGATCTTCCATGCTTATGCTGGAGACTTTTCTCTGAATGGTATGTTACCAGAAGTTGAGAGCATAAAACTGGGCCACTTCACATTTTTGTGTGGTGTTAGATGAATTCCACAAAGAATGAAAATGGCAGATAGTGGGCATAATGCATTATTTTATAGTTGAAACCTTTGGTTATCCTTTGTTCTTGAATATTGTTTGGTAGTTTCTCCACTATAGGGTTTATTCCTGTTTCTGTATCAAAAAAACTCAATCCTAGTAGGTAACCCTTGTACTTTTGTGGCTTGTAGTTCTGACAACAGATCTGCAAGCTCAAGTAGCCTCTTGGTTCTTTGTGTGAGAGCATCGGAAAGTTATGAAGTCTACTGAAGAGATTCTTCGATTGCCTCTGGAGAGCCATAGCAATTGTCCAGCCTCTATCACAACATTTGTAACCCAGCAGCTCGATTATTAATGTGAATGTGTATATTTTGATCCTTACGGGTTGCTGTCAAGCTTCCTTGTGTGTTATGTATTGAAAGTAATTTAGAGGGCATTTTGGGTAGGTGACTTACAAGCAAAATAAACTGCTGCACATTCGTTCCTCACCTCTTCGTCTCTCATGTGTGTTATTCATGACTACCATCCAGCTGCTCAGCACCACAAACAAAGCAGCTGGCAACAAGGTGACAAGCCCTCATGTGATATTTATTATTTTGTTCCTTTCGCCAAGAAAAGTCGGGGCGGGGGGGCGGTGGAGAGAGGGGAGAGAGAGAGAGATGTCTAATTAACTTTTCTGGAATGTAATTGTGTTTGGAAATGGAGGCAATGTTTGGAAGGATGGGGCCGTTGGAGTTCATATACTGAAATATTTATTCGTGTTTTATCTTTTCTGACTGATGGATGCACAAACGTTTCATTCATTGCACAGTCTCGTGCAACCTACTAAGCCTGGCTATAAGCCTTATAAGGACATAGTTAAAGAATTAAGGGCCACCAATTATTTGTATCTTTGATTATTGCCGAGAGGTTTAGATTTCATTAAAGGAATCAAGACGAAGGCGAGTGTATCTCACAGTTTGTGGCATTGATGAAGCAATTGTCAACACTGATTTGGGCATTCATTGAATCATATGTTGTGTGATAGACTCGTATGTGGTTTGCATAATGAGGCAATTCAGAAATGTTTGCTGACAGAAAACAGACTAACAATACAGAAGGCAAATGAGATTAGTACATCTATGGAGATGGCAGCTAAAGGAGCACACCTATTAAGAGCATCTTCCCAAGTTCATAAAGTTTCTACTGACTTCAAGAATAAGACGCCTTTTAGTAATCAATGTTACCATTGTGGCAAAACTGGGCATTCAACAGAAGGACGCTGGCATAAGGATTTAGATTAGCAAACCTGCGGCAAAAAGGGACATATTGAACACACCTGTAAAAGTGAAAAGACACTGTCAACTAAAAACACTGATAAAGACCATAAGACCATAAGACAAAGGAGCAGAAGTAGGCCATTCAGCCCATCAAGTCTGCTCCGCCATTTTATCATGAGCTGATCCATTTTATCCTATTTAGTCCCACTCCCCTGCCTTCTCACCATCTCTGCCTTAAATACACCCAATGACTTGGCCTCCGCTGCTGCCCATGGCAACAAATTCCATAGATTCACCACCCTCTGACTAAAAAAATTTCTTTGCATTATTTTAAAGAAACATTATTTTTGGAAAAAAACTAAAAGAAACACGTGAACAAGATGGAGCATACTGAGGATGGACTGAGTGACTCTCACTCCATGGTTGAAGGAGTTTTCCATGTTTTATCTGTTTCAGGACATAAAGTCGGCTGTAGGGTGACCCTGTGGTTTGATGGGGCCACATTGAGTTTGCAGGTGGACACAGGTGCTGCGGTATTGCTGATGTCAGAGACTGTTTACAAAGAGAAATTGCAGCATCTCACCCTAGAAGGGGCGAGGTTGACTTTAAAGACTTATACTAGTGAGCTTTCTCCAGTGAGGGAAGTAATATATTTTACAGTGGAGATTAACAAACAGAGAAAGAAACTTGCATTGTACTGTATATTGTTAAAGGTTGTTATCCAGCACTTCTGGGCTGCTTGTGGTTCAAGTAGCTCAAATTCAACTGGCACGAAGTGCATTTGATTAGTGGGAATGCTGGTCTACAAGAAGTATCAAAGAAACACACAGAAGTATTCAATGAAGAACTGGGCAGTATGAAAGAAATCACTTTTAAGTGAAACACTCTGGTTCCATTGGCTGCGTAAGTCTGGGGAGGACAATCTCCGGCCGTGCCAAACATGTGAGATTGAAGTGCAAAACTCTGAAACCCCCTGTTTGTGTGGATGCTGCAAGATGTTACAAATCAGTACCATGAAATAACAGATACTACACCGCGTACAATTAAACGATTTAGCTTTTTAATTCTTAATTTGACTGAAGGGTTAGTAAAGAAAAAAAAGAAAAAAGGGCCCATTTTAATGAAATAGTTGGAGCTCACGGTTTCCCCTTCACTGATCCTCCTTCGATCTCCCCAGGCTTCGTCGAGTCAAGGCCCTGCTCCAGGTCGAGTCCTACGACCTCTTTGGCATCTTCTCCCTTCATCTCCCACTGAACAAAAGACCCAGCTCACACCGGTGTCAAGCATTCAACACGAAATACACTTACTTCACTGGACGGCTCACATTCCAAAGCATCCGTTATCTCTAACCATAACCCAAACATGCTTCTACAGAAAGACCATTGCATTAGCAGTGAAACCTTTCCCAGGGTGTTACATAAGGCAGTTGTTAAGCCCAACACAACACCCGTTTCAAGACAAGACCTGTTCCATACACCCTCAAACCAAAAGTAGAGGCTGAATTGGAAAGACTGGTCCAGAGTTTATTGGAACCAGTGTGTAAAAGTAAATCAATAACTCTAGTGGTTCCTGTCCTAAAAAGGGATAGGTCTTTAAGACTTTGTGAAGACTTCAAGGTAACCACTAATCTGGTTCTTATGACTGAACAATGCCCTCTTCCCCTCCCTAATGCCCTTTTTTCAGGATTGGCTGGAGGACATTTAGTAAGATTGACTTGTCTAGCATACTTGCAGATGCATATGAAGCCAGAGTCATAGGAACTCTTGACCATTATGACCCACAATGGAACGTTCAGTTGCCAAAGGCTTCCATTTGGCATCACCTTGGTTCCTGCACTTTTTTAGTGAGTAATGGACCAGATCCTGAGTGGGTTGATGGGTGCAATGCTATTTAGATGGCTTATTCATTACTGGGAAAAGTGAGTGTTTGAACGTACAAAACTTGGATTCTGCACTCCAAAGACTCAAAGAATGTGGGCTAAGGGTCTGGGAGGACAAGTGTAAGCTGTTTTAACCTTTAATTGAATATTTGGGGCATGTGATTGATAACTCAGGGCTTCACAAGGCACCAAAGGTGAAGGTAACCATTGAGGCTTCATCACCACAGAATGTGTCAATTAAGTTCTTTCTTAGGATTACTAATGCATTACGCGAAATTTGTTCTTAACCTAGCTAGCATGCTGAAACCATTTCATGAGCTTTTAAGTAAATCAACGCACTGGCAGTGGACAGATCACAGTGAAGAGGCTTTTAAAAAGGCCAAAACCGCTTTGTCACAATCTGAAGCACTCACACATTTCAACCTGCCATTGCCCATACAGATGGCCGCTGATGCATCACCCTGTGGTGTGGGGGCAGTTGTCTCACACATCATGCTGTCGGGTGAAGAGGATCAAATTGCTTTCACATTACAGACATTAAGCAAAGCAGGAAGCCACTATGCCCAGATTGAGCAGGAAGCACTTTCAATTGTCTTTGGAGTGAAGAAATTCTGTCAGTTCCTCGTTGGTTGATGATCTGCATGACTGACTGATCATCGCCCCTTGATGATGTTTTTGCAGGGAAATGTACTTTGGACATGTGGTTTAGAGATCTCTTGCGGGACGTAAGGGATAAATTTGTCCCGGTGAGGAAGATAAAGAATGGTAGGGTGAAGGAACCATGGGTGACAAGTGAGGTGGAAAATCTAGTCAGGTGGAAGAAGGCAGCATACATGAGGTTTAGGAAGCAAGGATCAGATGGGTCTATTGAGGAATATAGGGAAGCAAGAAAGGAGCTTAAGAAGGGGCTGAGAAGAGCAAGAAGGGGGCATGAGAAGGCCTTGGCGAGTAGGGTAAAGGAAAACCCCAAGGCATTCTTCAATTATGTGAAGAAAAAAAGGATGACAGGAGTGAAGGTAGGACTGATTAGAGATAAAGGTGGGAAGATGTGCCTGGAGGCTATGGAAGTGAGCGAGGTCCTCAATGAATACTTCTCTTCGGTATTCACCAATGAGAGGGAACTTGATGATGCTGAGGACAATATAAGTGAGGTTGATGTTCTGGAGCATGTTGATATTAAGGGAGAGGAGGTGTTGGAGTTGTTAAAATACATTAGGACAGATAAGTCCCCAGGGCCTGACGGAATATTCCCCAGGCTGCTCCACGAGACGAGAGAAGAGATTGCTGAGCCTCTGGCTAGGATCTTTATGTCCTCGTTGTCCACGGGAATGGTACCGGAGGATTGGAGGGAGGCGAATGTTGTTCCCTTGTTCAAAAAAGGTAGTAGGAATAGTCCGGGTAATTATAGACCAGTGAGCCTTATGTCTGTGGTGGGAAAGCTGTTGGAAAAGATTCTTAGAGGTAGGATCTATAGGCATTTAGAGAATCATGGTCTGATCAGGGACAGTCAGCATGGCTTTGTGAAGGGTAGATCATGCCTAACAAGCCTGAGGGAGTTCTTTGAGGAGGTGACCAGGCATATAGATGAGAGTAGTGCAGTGGATGTGATCTACAAGGATTTTAGTAAGGCATTTGACAAGGTTCTACACAGTAGGCTTATTCAGAAAGTCAGAAGGCATGGGATCCAGGGAAGTTTGGCCAGGTGGATTCAGAATTGGCTTGCCTGCAGAAAGCAGAGGGTCGTGGTGGAGGGAGTACATTCGGATTGGAGGGTTGTGACTAGTGGTGTCCCACAAGGATCGGTGCTGGGATCTCTACTTTTTGTGATTTTTATTAATGACCTGGAGGTGGGGGTAGAAGGGTGGGTTGGCAAGTTTGCAGATGACACAAAGGTTGGTGGTGTTGTGGATAGTGTCGAGGATTGTCAAAGATTGCAGAGAGACATTGATAGGATGCAGAAGTGGGCTGAGAAGTGGCAGATTGAGTTCAACCCGGAGATGTGTGAAGTGGTACACTTTGGAAGGACAAACTCCAAGGCAGAGTACAAAGTAAATGGCAGGATACTTGGTAGTGTGGAGGAGCAGAGGGATCTAGGAGTACATGTCCACAGAACCCTGAAAGTTGCCTCACAGGTAGGGTAGTTAAGAAAGCATATGGGGTGTTAGCTTTCATTAGTCAAGGGATAGAGTTTAAGAGTCACGGGGTAATGATGCAGCTCTATAAAACTCTGGTTAGGCCACACTTGGAGTACTGTGTCCAGTTCTGGTCACCTCGCTATAGGAAGGATGTGGAAGCATTGGAAAGGGTACAGAGGTGATTTACTAGGGTGCTGCCTGGTTTAGAAAGTATGCATTATGATCAGAGATTAAGGGAGCTAGGGCTTTACTCTTTGGAGAGAAGGAGGATGAGAGGAGACATGATAGAGGTGTACAAGATAATAAGAGGAATAGATAGAGTGGATAGCCAGCGCCTCTTCCCCAGGGCACCACTGCTCAATACAAGAGGACATGGCTTTAAGGTAAGGGGTGGGAAGTTCAAGGGGGATATTAGAGGAAGGTTTTTTACTCAGAGAGTGGTTGGTGCGTGGAATGCACTACCTGAGTCAGTGGTGGAGGCAGATACACTAGTGAAGTTTAAGAGACTACTGGACAGGTATATGGAGGAATTTAAGGTGGGGGCTTATATGGGAGGCAGGGTTTGAGGGTCGGCACAACATTGTGGCCTGAAGGGCCTGTACTGTGCTGTACTATTCTATGTTCTATGTTCTATGTCAACTTTTGGTCCAGAAATGGGCATTCCTTTCCTGCTTGCTTGTCGAATGCAACGTTGGGCTGTATTACTATTGGCACATCAGTATGATATAAAGAACAGAAGGTCCGAGCACCATTGCTAATAGACTATTTAGACTTCCTTTAGCTGTTACAACTCAAGAGCCATCACCAAAAGAGATCTTTTACTTCAAGGAATTATCTACAGCTGCAACAACTGCAGTGCAAGTCTGGAAGCACAAATGTATTGACACTGTTCTATCTAAAACGGTGGACATGGTAACTCATGAATGGAAAGGAGAGCCAACCATAGAATTGAAACCTTACCAGGCTCGATGGAAGGAAGTCACAGTCCAAAAAGGATGTTTACTATGGGTCAACCGTCTCGACTTCACCGCACCTTGTCCCCATTCCAACCTCACTCCTTCGGAACGCTCTGCTCTCCACTCCCTCCGCACTAATCCTAACCTTATTATTAAACCCGCTGATAAAGGGGGTGCTGTTGTAGTCTGGCGTACTGACCTCTACCTTGCCGAGGCACAGCGACAACTCGCGGATACCTCCTCTTATTTACCCCTCGATCGTGACCCCACTAAGGAGCACCAGGCCATTGTCTCCCACACTATCAACGACTTTATCCGCTCAGGGGATCTCCCATCCACTGCTACCAACCTTATAGTTCCCACATCCCGCACTTCCCGTTTCTACCTCCTACCCAAGATCCACAAACCTGCCTGTCCTGGCCGACCTATTGTCTCAGCTTGCTCCTGCCCCACCGAACTCGTTTCTGCATACCTCGACACTGTTTTATCACCCCTTGTTCAATCCCTTCCGACTTATGTTCGTGACACTTCTCACGCTCTTAAACTTTTCGATGATTTTAAGTTCCCTGGCCCCCACCGCTTTATTTTCACCATGGATGTCCAGTCCTTATATACTTCCATCCCCCATCAGGAAGGTCTCAAAGCACTACGCTTCTTTTTGGATTCCAGACCTAATCAGTTCCCCTCTACCACCACTCTGCTCCGTCTAGCGGAATTAGTCCTTACTCTTAATAATTTCTCCTTTTGCTCCTCCCATTTCCTCCAAACTAAAGGTGTAGCTATGGGCACCCGTATGGGTCCTAGCTATGCCTGCCTTTTTGTTGGGTTTGTGGAACAATCTATGTTCCGTGCCTATTCTGGTATCTGTCCCCCACTTTTCCTTCGCTATATCGACGACTGCATTGGCGCTGCTTCCTGCACGCATGCAGAACTCATTGACTTTGTTAACTTTGCCTCCAACTTTCACCCTGCCCTCAAGTTTACCTGGTCTATTTCCGACACCTCCCTCCCCTTTCTAGATCTTTCTGTCTCTGTCTCTGGAGACAGCTTATCCACTGATATCTACTATAAGCCTACTGACTCTCACAGCTATCTGGACTATTCCTCTTCTCACCCTGTCTCTTGCAAAAACGCCATCCCCTTCTCGCAATTCCTCTGTCTCCGCCGCATCTGCTCTCAGGATGAGGCTTTTCATTCTAGGACGAGGGAGATGTCTTCATTTTTTAAAGAAAGGGGCTTCCCTTCCTCCACTATCAACTCTGCTCTTAAACGCATCTCCTCCATTTCACGTACATCTGCTCTCACTCCATCCTCCCACCACCCCACTAGGAATAGGGTTCCCCTGGTCCTCACCTACCACCCCACCAGCCTCCGGGTCCAACATATTATTCTCCGTAACTTCCGCCACCTCCAACGGGATCCCACCACTAAGCACATCTTTCCCTCCCCCCCTCTCTCTGCATTCCGCAGGGATCACTCCCTACACAACTCCCTTGTCCATTCGTCCCCCCCATCCCTCCCCACTGATCTCCCTCCTGGCACTTATCCGTGTAAGCGGAACAAGTGCTACACATGCCCTTACACTTCCTCCCTTACCACCATTCAGGGCCCCAAACAGTCCTTCCAGGTGAGGCATCACTTCACCTGTGAGTCGACTGGGGTGATATACTGCGTCCGGTGCTCCCGATGTGGCCTTTTATATATTGGTGAGACCCGACGCAGACTGGGAGACCGCTTTGCTGAACATCTACGCTCTGTCCGCCAGAGAAAGCAGGATCTCCCAGTGGCCACACATTTTAATTCCACATCCCATTCCCATTCTGACATGTCTATCCACGGCCTCCTCTACTGTAGAGATGAAGCCACACTCAGGTTGGAGGAACAACACCTTTTATTCCATCTGGGTAGCCTCCAACCTGATGGCATGAACATTGACTTCTCTAACTTCCGCTAGGCCCCACCTCCCCCTCGTACCCCAGCTGTTACTCCTTTTTATGCACACATTCTTTCTCTCACTCTCCTTTTTCTCCCTCTGTCCCTCTGAATATACCTCTTGCCCATCCTCTGGGTCACCCCCCCCCCCGTCTTTCTCCCTAGGCCTCCTGTCCCATGATCCTCTCGTATCCCCTTTTGCCTATCACCTGTCCAGCTCTCGGCTCTATCCCTCCCCCTCCTGTCTTCTCCTATCATTTTGCATCTCCCCCTCCCCCTCCAGCTTTCAAATCCCTTACTCACTCTTCCTTCAGTTCGTCCTGACGAAGGGTCTCGGCCTGAAACGTCGACTGCACCTCTTCCTACAGATGCTGCCTGGCCTGCTGCGTTCACCAGCAACTTTGATGTATGTTGCTTGAATTTCCAGCATCTGCAGAATTCCTGTTGTTTACTATGGGTCTACTGTGTTGTCATTCCTCCACCATTAAGAAAGTAAGTGCTTGATGAGCTACACTATGACGTATTGCGTATGAAAGAAATTGCACACTGCTACTTCTGGTGGCCAGGACAAGACGTAACCATTGAAGAAAAGACCAAAAGGTGTTCACATTTTCAGCAAGTCAGAAATGTTCCTCAACTTTCTCCTTTGCATCCATGGGAATGGCCTGAAGAACCATGGCAGAAGATTCAAATAGATCTTGCAGGACTTGTAGAAGGCCACATGTTCTTGGTTGTAGTGGATGCATGCAGCAACTAGCACAAGATTGCCATCATGAAGAGCACTACGTCCGAAAAACACATTGAGGAGCTACGTTTGACCTTTAGCCTTTTTGAGCTTCCTCAACAGTTTGTAAGTGACAATGGCCCACAACTCCTGTCTGAAGAGTTCAAAGTATTTATGGAAGCAAACTGTATTTAGCACTTCAAGTCAGCAGCATATCATCCACCCTTCAGTAGTAGCCTTACTGAAGGGTTTGTACAAACAGTGAAACAAGCCCTCAAGACTTCAGTGGGAAGTGGATCTCTCAACCGGTGTCTTAGTACTTTCTTGCTCACATCACCACCACCAAAGTGGCTCCAGCCACTACACTGATGAAAATGACAGCTTTGCACCTGACTTGACCAAACACAAAACAGATTGTATTAAATGAACAGAAATCCCAAGCAGAGAGATGTGCCAAAGCAAAGTACAGGAGTTTCACAGGAGGAGAGGGAGTACTTGCCCAGAACTACCCTCTGTGACAAAGTGAATACCTGTGATGGTGGTAGCGCAAACTGGTCCTGTGCATGCACAGTGGAAGCTAGCGACCACAACATCTGGAGAAAGAATGTTGATTGGCTGCTATCTATTTCTGAGGCTACTGAAAAGCAACATCAACTGACCAATCCAGATCCAGTTGTAGAAATGGGACAAGATTCTGAGATAACAACTGCAAAACCTCCGTTAAGCACAGCCAGTGCTTCCCACGTCACCTGTGCTTGCCCCTACTGACAATGCAGTACCCAACCAAGAGATTATAACTTTGAAGCCGTCCCCAGGTCATCAGTACCCTCCCAGGCATAGGCAACCACCAGACAGATTGAATCTATAGTTTAGTGACTAACCCTTAGCACTTGGGGCAGAAGACTCACCAGGGTTATATCTGGGAATAAAGGCAGTCTACCCTCTTTCCCTAGTTTAGAAAACATATTTTCTTGTTGTTGGTTTAATTTGATGATTACTCCATTGAATGTTAATAGTACAGCAGCTAGTCTATGTATGGAAGGGGGAGAAACCTTTCAAATAAGGGGGGGGGGGAATATGTTATGTATTCATGTATATTTTGACCCTTACGGGTTGCTGTTTGGCTTCCCTGTGTGTTACGTACTGAATGTAATGTGAGAGGGTAGACGACTTACAAACAAAATAAACAGTTGCGTGTCTGTTCCTCACCCCTCTCTCTCTCATGTGTGTTATTCACAGCCACCCAGCTTCCCAGCACCACAAACATAACACTACTTGCATGTTGCAGTGACTCTGCATCAAGCCCCTTCCAGAGAAGGCCGAACTCTTCGCTATGTTTGAGACTTGGTCTTTCCATGGCATTGTAAAAGCTTGATTTCCAGGACAGATAACTGGCAGACTGGTTGTCGAACACTTTTTTAGTGCTCCATGAGCCACATACCAAGAGCTAATGCACCTACAGCTCCTGAATGAGAGCACTGAGGAGACTGGTTTGCCAAATGTGTGTCCTGGGATAGATGGAAGTTCAGTCTGTGCAGATAGGGTTGGCATCAGTAGCAACTCTTGACTGAGGTTTTTGCTGTGATGAAACTGCGCAAGGTGGTGCTGTGGGTCTTTGCTGCTGTAGACTTTTGACTGTCAATACCTGGACTATGTGAAGGACATGTTGGCTGCGTGGTGTGGGCAGCTTCTCCTTGTGGAGCTGGGGCACTTCTTTTTTAATATAGCCAAAATGCATTTGGACATATTCTTTAGTAAGCTGTATCTGCTTCTGTGACGGCAAAGCATGACAGATTCTGGTTATAGACTCAGCACTGTCTAAGTCTGCTACTGCTTCATACACCTTTGCCTCTGCTGAGGCATCCTCAGCTTCTTGCTCTTCCTTGAATGCACTTAATGTAGTCTCCACATGTGCTTTCCATGTCTATATGTTCCTTCTCCATGTTTGTGCAAGCTTTCTCCATTTGCATCTAAACTTCAGGTTTAGCATAAGCCACTTTCATTCTTACCACTTCATCTTTAGCGAGGGCTCATGCTGCAGCTATGCTAATTGGGGATTTGTTTGAGCATCGCAAAGATATGATCAGTGCACCAAATTCTGACTTCACTTCAGGTCTCGGTGATCAATGATGCTCAAATCGAAAGCTGATATTGTCATATACAGCATTCAAATGTGTCTACCATCTGTGGGTGAAGCCTTTGAAGATGAGTTATCTTTTCACTCTACTGCCCTTGCAGTGCGTATATACAAAGCTATGCAGTGAGTTAAACACCTTCCCAAAAATCACCCAAGACAGAAGCTTCCTTCAGGGTTTTCAATGAGATCTTACTTGTGAAATCGCAGAATGTTAAGTAAAATACGCGTTAAATTCAATACAGAATCACTGTGGCCCTGAATACTAACATTGTTGATTATACTCATAATTGTTGCAAACCAAGGTGCAACAATCCATAACTAGGCCATGTAGACAAGAGTAAATGCATGGCACATTGATATCTTAATAATGATAAGCAATTACCGTAATGGTTTTTTAAAAAATATAGTATTTTCTTAATGCCCAAATCAAACAAAGTAAGTTTAATCCAGCGTAGATCACAATAGCTTTTTGTTTTATGAAATTGCACAATGTGTGTTAGAGGACCTGATGTTTTTCTTGACATGACCGGATCAACTTTAATTCCATCACCTACTGCATGACAATTTGCCAAAATGAGAGCGTAGGTCATCTTGAGATGAGGAGAAATTTCTTGATTTAGAGAATGGTGAATCTTGGGAATTCTTTACCCCAAAGGGTGTGGATGCTCAGTTATCAGAATGTATTCAAAACAGAGATTGATAGATTTCTGGATTTTAGGAGAATCAGTAGATAGGGAAATAGTGCAGGGAATTGAAGTTGGGATGGAGGATCAACCATGACTTTGATGAATGGAAGAACAGACTCATAGGACCTCATAGCCTACAATTGTCCTTAATCTTATTAATGTTATCTAGCTTCTATTATTATCTTTTGTCCTTGGTGTAATGTAGAAAAAGCTGCAGCCAGCCTGTGTGCAGTATTCCATAACTGCACCATGATAATGATGAGGTGACAGGTTTTAGTATTATTGAGTGAGGGATATATTTTGACTATAATGCTGGGGATAATTCCCTTATTCTTTAAAATTGTGGCATTAAATCCATTACACCCTTTTACAGAAGCAGGAGAAGTTTTTGATTTTGTCATCCAAAAGACAGTTACCTCAGCAGGATTATACTTTCTCAGTAATCAGAGTGCCAGCACAACTTGAACCCACGACTTTCTGATTCAGAATCAAAAGCTGTTACTGAAAGAGATTAACTGATTATGTAGTATCTGAGAGCTGTAGTCAGAAATGGTTGCAGATTGGGTTTGATTATATACTCACTTTATAATGCCAGTGAAATTGTAAAACTTTAGGGTCTAACTCCTTGCATTCATCTCAATGTCCTAAGATTCTAAAAAAAAAATGGCTCCTCATGGAAGTGAAGCATTTACCGATGGTAGAACCACTTGTGCCAATCAAAAAGAATAGTAGACTGCTAATATTTTCCTACATTTGTAAAATAAAGTTGAAAAAGATTTGAGGCTTTTGACAGATTTGTTTAATATTAGTAATAGAGAACCAAATGGAAATTTTAACTTAAAACTGGAAAAAAAATTCAATAACTAATTATATAAAGAACAGTCAGTGGTAAAATCTATAGGGATGACTTGTACCTCTACGCCTTTGACTTCCTTGAAAAGAAACAGATAAATAATGCATGGGCAACCTAGTAGATGTAGTATATTCGGAATTACAGAAGGTTTTTGGTAAGCTCTCACATAGAAGACTCATGATGAAGGTGGGTATGTGGAATCTGGAAAGCAAACTATCCAGAATGTAAAATAGAACGGGTAGGTTTATGAGAGCTATTCACATTGGCATTACTTTAAGAAGTAGACTTCCAAAGGTATCTGCAGAGTCACAACCAACTTGCTTATGGCAATTGAAAGTATATTTTCAAAATTTATGCATAAAGTCAGCAAGGAAGAACTCTGTGATAAAATAGCAAATGCTTGCAGCATGGGCATGTAATTTGCAAATAAATTAAAAAATATAAGGGTTTGCATTTAATCAGGAAGAAAAAGGTCTCTTCGCATTCCTTGGATAATAATTGTCTAAATGGATTAGTGGAACAAAACAATCAAAGGATACAAATCCAGACATCAATTAAACTGATTCTAGTTAATAAGGCCATTAAAGAGAGTGATTCATTTCCAGAGAACTGTAAGGCAGAAAAGTGATATTAAATTTGTATTGACTTTGGCTTGACCGTTTTTGTAATACAAAGCACAGTTCTGGTCTCTATATTACAAAAAAGTACACAGAAAGCAATGTAAAGAAATATTCACCTGGATGACAGCAGAATTGAGTGGATGTTGTCAAAATGATTGAAGGGAAATGAACCCTTGTCCCAAGGAATGAGAAACCAAAGGAATGACTTGAAGGAGATCTTCATGATTATGGAAGATTTTGGTCAGCTAGATAAAGAAAATATGTTTCCTTTCTTGGAAAGGCCAGTTATGGGCCTTAGTTATAAAAATATCAAAAGAATCACAGTCAATCCAAATGGAAATTCAGGATAATTTACTTTATCCAATAAACAGTGAGAATCTGGTGCTCACTACTACAAAGTATCATCAGGTTGAAGAGTGTTGGTGAATGTAAGGGGAAGTTTGATATGCATGAGGAAAGAAACAGATTAGAACCGTTACAGTACAAGTAAGGTAATTGAAGCGAAGAATTGAAAATTAAGGGAACATGCAAATCATAGATGAAAAAGGCAACTATAAAAATGCAGGTAAGAGATCATGGGAGACCCTAAAATGGTCTAGCTCAAGAGGTTATGAAGAAAAAATGAGCACAACAAGAATGGATTTTGTAAACTTAATTTACATTTACAGTACTGTGCAAAAGTCTTAGGCATATGTAAAAAAAAACCTATAAAAAGATGCTTTCAAAAATAATGCAATGCAGAGGTTCTAAATATCAAAAAGTCATTATCAGGAACAGTAAACAGTAAGAAACTAAATCAAATTAATATTTGGTGTAAAATCAGAGCTCATGGCATTGGGGGGAGGATATTGACATGGATAGAAAACTGGTTGGCAGATAGAAAGCAAAGGGTAGCAGTGAATGGGTGTTTCTTGGAATGGCAGGTGGTGACTAGTGGGGTGCCACAGGGCTCAGTATTGGGACCACAGCTGTGTACGATTTACGTCAATGATTTAGAGAAAGGCATTGTGAAAAACATCAGCAAGTTTGCTGATGATACTAAGCTGGGTGGCAGTGTGGATAGGGGAATCTTATGGATAGGGGAATCAAGGGTTATGGGACAAGGCAGGAACCGGGTATTGATAGTAGATGATCAGCCATGATCTCAGAATGGCGGTGCAGGCTCGAAGGGCCGAATAGTCTACTTCTGCATCTATTGTCTATTGTCTATTGTAACCACCCTTTGCCTTTAAAATTGTACCAATTCTCTTAGGTGGTGTTCCCCAACCTCCGGGCCGCGAAGCATGCAGGGGTGCAGCAGTAGCTGGAGCACACCCAGCACATCTTTAAGAAAAAAGCCGAAATAAACAAGCTAATTAATTAGGTGCTGCCCAGAATCCAGTCTTCATTAGAGGAACTGAGGTGGAGAGGGTCAATAACTTTAAATTCTTCGGCATTAAGGATTGATGTTTCTCTTTCTGAAAAGTGTCAGAGAATCTGTCCTGGGACCAGCACGTAACTGTCATTACAAAGAAAGCACGGCAGTACCTATACTTTATTAGAAGTTTGTGTAGATTCAACATGTCATCTCAATCCTGACAGCCCTGTCTTTTCAGTCTGTCTGGGCTGGCTTTTAAATTGACCAAACAATGCAACAGCTAAAGGCTCCAGTGCCCTGGAAAGAGGAGTGAACATCGCGTAGAGCACATGAAATTGGCAATCACCTCTGATCTGGGCTGACATTTACGTGCTGGGCAGCACCTAATTAATTAGCTTGTTTAGTTCGGCTTTTTTCTTAAAAATGTGCTGGGTGCACTCTGGCTACCGCTGCACCCCTGCATGCTTCGCGGCCCAGAGGTTAGGGTCCACTGATCTTAGATACACAGTTGTGCAGTTTTATAAGAAAATAGTCTGGTAGGTTGTTCCAAGCACAGATCTTCAGCAGACTTTGGCCATCTTGCTTGCTTTGGTCTCTCCAGGTAACTTCCAGACAGCCTTGATGATGTTGAGATCAGGGCTTTGTGGAGGTCATACCATCTGTTGCAGAACTCCTTGTTCTTCTTTTCACTGAAAATAGTTCTTTATGACCTTGGCAATGTGTTTGGGGTCATTGTCCTGCTGCAGAATGAAAATGGGACCAATCAGATGCCTCCCTGATGGTATTATTGCATGATGGATGAGAATCGGCTTGTACTTCACAGCACTGAGGATTCCATTAATTCTGACCAGATCCATTTGCAGAAATGCATTCCCAAACCTGCAGGGAATCTCCATTGTGCTTCACTGTTGGGTATAGACACTCATTCATGTAGTGCTGTCCAGCTCTTCCTTGGACAAACTGCATCCTGCTTGAGCCAAAACTTACAAAATTACACCCAGTGAATGATTTGTGTATCATATCCAGATTATTCAGCTGTTTTCCTCTTCTAATTTCCTTTATACTTACAGAACTAAATTCAGGAAACAGAAAACTACCTTTATTTGGTCAGTAGGTTAGAAAAGTGGATGTTATTTTGATTTTTGTTAATTTAAATGAGGAAGTAAGTCAATTCTAACCTTTTAAATGTGTATGTTTACTACATTATTTATCTTCAACTTCAGTGCTGTTTTAGGACATGCATTATGCCATAAATCATACCTAAATTTTATTTGTGCTTCAATAATATCAGTCTGGAAAGAAACAAATATATAGAACTCTAGTTATGAAGAAATCCTGCTAATTTTACACTAGTACCTAATTACAGATAGTTTCATTTTCATTCCTTCAGTTCTTTACAAGGTTGTGTGCTTGTATATGAATAAGATACAGTTTCAGCAATCACATAACTTATTCATTTTCCTTGACATATGGTTGCTTAACCATATGGTGTCATCCAATACTGTCGATGGTTCACTAACCAATGACCTCAGATGAACCCAGCATGTCATTTTGCTTTTAATATACACTGAGTTGCCACTTAGATAGGTACATCTGTACACCTGCTCATTAATGAAATATTTAATCAGCCAATCATGTAGCAGCCACTCAATGCATAAAAGGATTCGGGCAAGGTCAAGAGGTTTAGTTGTTGTTCAGAACAAACATCAGAATGGGGAAGATTTAAGTGACTTTGATTGTGGAATGATTGTTGGTGAATGGGTAGTTTGAGTATTATCAGAAACTGCTGATCTCCTGGATTTTCATGCACAACAGTCTCTAGAATGATGCAAAACAAAAAAAAACAAAAAAAAACCCACATCCAGTGGGTGGCTGTTCTATGTGAAAATGACTTGTTAACAAGATAGGTCAGAGAAGAATGGCCAGACTAATACAAGCTGACAGAAGGGCAACTATAATTCAAGTACCCACACAATGCTGTGGAGAAGAGCATCTGTTAATGCAGGAAATGTCAAACCTTGAAGTGGATGGGCTATAGTAGCAGAAAATCAGACATCCCACCTCTCCCGGAAGTTCCGGGAGTCTCCCGCATATTAATAATGGCTCCCTGATGCCTGCAAATTATATACAATATTCCGGAAATTGATTTTTTTGAGAGCAAGTGTGAGAGAACGCGCGAGAAAGAGCGAGTGAGCGCAAGAGTAAGAAAGCAAGTGCGAGACAGCGAGTGAGACCGACCACATGAGAGAGAGAGAGAAAGAGAGAGCAAGAGCGACCACGAGAGAGAGAAAGAGCGCGCGAGAACGAGCGAGAGAGCAAGAAAGCAAGCACGAGTGAGTGACCACAAGAGAGAAAGCAAGAGCAACAGCGAGAGTGTTCCAAAAAAAGAAAATATGAAACATACGTCACCCCAGACTACACTAAAGTGTACTCCTGCCTAATAGGGGTCAAAAATAATGACAATGTTGCTCACTGCACTGTTTGCAACAGTGACTTTTCTATTGCCCATGGTGGGTTAAGGCTGTAAAAGACATGTTGAGGTGAATTTAACAGGTGTCATTCATTCATTAGCATAGCTAATGTTATTTAAACTAGCTGGCTAGCTGCTAAGGAGCTACTCTATTGCAGACATCCCACCTCTCCCGGAAGTTCCGGGAGTCTCCCACAAATTGATGGTGCTACCTCCCTGAAATGAGTTTTTGCAGGGTGGGATGTCTGGAAAATCATGAATGTACACTCAGTGGCCACTGAGTGAAGTTTTAAATTTTTATTCAGGACTAAGACAAATGTGCAAATGTGTGTTTCATTAGGATGCCAACAACCAATGTTGTTTTGGGTCTCTGATACATGTTATTGTAGATATTTGGGAAAGAAAACATGTCATTTGGAAATTGGTCCCAGACTGGGTTTAGGTTTGAAGTTCGAGTTCAAGTCAACCGCATCCCTTCTCTATATTTCCACGGTTTCTAGAAGTATCAACAGGATCCTGAAGAAATACCGGATAAATAACATTCAGAAACCTGTAAGGAAGCTCAAATCACAGCTTATGGGGGTCGAAAATGACCTTGGACTCAGGTTGGCTGGTGTTTCCAGGATTCCCTGTGAATACAGAGAAGTGTACCTTGGCCAGACAGGATGCAAGGTGGAAACCCACATCAAGGAACACAGGAGATGTATCCATTTTGGTTACCTGGAGAAATCAGCAGCAGCAGAACATTGCATTCACAATGGCCATAGGAATGACTTTGTCAGCACAAAACTACTGTGACACACCAATGGCTTTTGGGACTGCCTGGTGAAGGAAGCCATTGAAATAAAACTAGAGGAAATTTTTTTTTAACAAATATGAAGGTCTTGCTCAAAGTAAGAAACGGAATTTGATTGTAAACAAAGTGGGAAAGCAGAAACCTGATTAATGAGAACTAACCAATCAGGAGGGACGGACTATGGGGTCATAAATACCAGCGGACTAGACATGCCTAGACATCATCCTTGATGAAGATGGCGGAGTTTGTCATCGAAACGTCAGTTATAATTGATATGTATACCCAACTGGAAGCCCAAGAAGAGTTTATGTATCATATACGCCAGGAAAGTACTAGATCCTTTTTCAAGTTTGTTATTTAACATATAGGAAAACTCATGAATACAGCCAAATGAAACAGCATTACTCTGGAGCAAAGGTGCAAAACACAGTACCAGTAGTCATACACAGCACAAGGCACATATAGCACATATAAGACAGCGATAAACTAACAATCACACAAAAAATATAAAGACTGATGGTCTGTGTTGGGACTGTGTTATGTAAGCTATCTCAAAAAGTTGCAGAAGGAATGTAAACGTTAATATGAAAAACACATCAGAAGCAGACACATTATTCATGCTTGAAAATACCTAGATGACCTTCTGGTGTGACACAAGAGACCCAGAAACAGTTTGAAAGAAAACAATCTTTTAACTGTACAAAAGTCATATGATTTAATTTCCAGGCACACATAATTATGTAACTTTGCTACCACGGAAATCCTTTGCAAGTGTTTGGTTGCTAAAGCAAATCCATTTCTGAATTTGTAACCAAAATATTTTAGTGAATTGGTGTATTTTGCATCATTATATCAGGAGTATAAGGAGCAAGCAGTTGGGAAGTAGAATGAAGATTGCAGCTCTGAGGAGTACTAAATTTGCAAACAAAAATTCTAAGACTTTGGCTTGGAAAAAAGAAAAACAGAATTACAGTGAGAAATCCAGGCTAATATATTCACAGTGTTGTTGTCAATAAAATTGATGATTCTGAAAGATAATTTCAAATGTTTTTCTTTAAAAATAAGTAACTGCCTTAAGAATTTTCTGTGCAGTTAAAAAGACAACCAATATATTAAATTGTCTTTAAGCAGCATGAATTTGTTTCTATTATTTTGAAAAATAAATATTTTAGAATGTTTTGTTGATACTTTCATTTGCATTTTAATAAATGGAATAAAATCTTGAAAATTGACTTACTGCATTTATAACCATGTTTGAAATACTGCTCATCCATGTATATGATTCCAAAATGATTTTTAACTAGAGTGGGAGTAATGTATCAGAATTCTGTGAGAAATATATTTAAGAGACAAATTGTGGAACAGAGAAGTTATTACATTGGTGAGAAAGGCAAGATATTTATATGAGATTGTATTATTTTATTCATATACTAATTTGGCTAAAATTTTGTTAATTTAAAATATAAATATGTTTCAGTAGAATTTTATATATTGCTTGGTCAATTTAAAATTTCCTTTTGAATTTCATCAGCTGGAACTCAGATGGGAATAGACAAGGCCGTGAAAACCCACTCTGCAAAGAGGAAGTATTGAGTTACTTACATACGATGTTGTATCTCAGACTAGCATGAATATTTTACTGCGGAACAAGGATTAAAAAGCAGCATTATTACCAGATGTTGGTTGGCAAAACAAATGCTGTTTGCTGTTTTTTGTCCTGAATCCCATACAGTGAACTGAAATTATTATTTCTACTAAGTAAATTTCTGGGTCAAACTTAATGAATAACTGAAGTCAATAAAGCTGAATTTTAAAAGCATAGTAGAACAGCAACCATATATTCAGAGAATCAATCTAGGTGAATTTCTTGGCTAATATCTTTTAGTTTTATATCTGGAGTACACCAGTGTAATCTCTGATGACTACTTACTTCATTTTCATTTGTTTAGAATGATGATTAATGCTACTTTTTCCACTTGAGCCTTCCCTTATGATACTGATTGTGGAAGTCACAGAAAATTTAGAACACAGAAGCAGGGCAGTTGGGTCCATTGTGTCTATGCTGATTGGAAAAAGAACTGCCTTATGAAAGCCCATATTTTAATACCGTCCATTGACTTGCAGGTGACAGCTTTGCAAATATACACCTAAGCATGTATTTTAAAATGCATTGGGGATTTCTGTCTCTTTCATCCTTTTAGTTCACAAGTTTCAGATATCGACAATTTTCTGGGTGACAATTATTTTCCTCCTTCTCCTGAACCTTCTGCCAATTATCTTAAATCCATTTTCTCTGATTTCCAAAACTCATTTTAAAGAGAATGAAGTTCTTATTTATTTGCACTGCCTCCTTCTTAAATACCTCAATTAATAACCCACCCTGTTTCCATAGGAATTGCATTCAAAGGTCTAATTATTCTTCATGGCACACAATATCCAGCTACTTATTCTATTTAACCTTGCCATATCGTATCTCCTCTAATATATTATCTTACACTTCTCTCAATTAAACCCCATTTGCTGTTTCCTGCCCAAATGTCCAAGCCATCCATGAATTTCTAAAGTTACTCCTTCACTGACAACCAAACAGTCAATTTTGGTATCATTTGTAAACTTCTTTATTATGCACACTACATTTAGGCTACATTTACATCCTATATTTACCATGGTTATATCAATAAAAACATGCACCACTTCCATTTTCCATGACCCACCGCTCAGCAAAGTGAGACATTGAAAATGAGATGCAACATTGCCTTTAATGCATTAGCATAGCTTTTGGATAACTTTCAAAGGATTGTTTGACGATTGAGCTTAAATATGTCAGAATTCACTGATCCTTCGGCAGCATTGACTCCTGCTCTGGTCCACTTACTGCAGAAACAGTGAAAATGCTATTTCTGTAAAATCCTTCAATTCCATTGGGATCATAAGCAAACCAATTCAGAGTTCTCTTCTAGGCCAACATTCTCAGCTTTGAGGTCCTAGTTACATATACTTTGTTATCTGCACTTGACAGGCCATGCTATTCATAACTGACATCACACTTCCAAAACAGACAGTCAGTTCTGAGATTTTGGCTAAAGATTACCAGAGGAAAAGATTCATAGATGTGCTCAAAGTCTCTCTGAAAAAAAACAAATGCAGTACTCTCACTGACTCATGGTAATCCCTGTCCATATGGACAAAGAGCATTCAGAGTGGTATTGAGAACTTCACCTCCACAAATGGTGGGACCCAGCGTAAACAGCAGAAGGAATGCATCACTTTGTACATTACTCACCATCTGTCCTGTCAGAAATATGCTGCTTCGATTGCTGCTCCCACATTGATCTTATCATTCACTTCAGAAAACTTGAAAGTGGAATGGAAGCAAGTCACCCCTGATCCTGAGGCACCATGTAGAAGAAGACGAAGAAGAAGAAAGGATATTTAATATGCAAGCAAGAGATTTGATACTGTACCGTGGAGCTGATTGAGATCGATGGCTGGAAGAGAATTCTAATGTTGGAAATGCATTTATGACATCCATTCACAAAAATGCTTTCCAACAATTACTCTTCCTTTCTACTTCTGGCACAGTTTTGAAACCAACTTGCTATTCTCCCTTGGATCTGTGGTCAATCTGACTGCTCGATTTATTTTTTCTGTCAGGACCGTAGTACCAGCTCTGTTGAGGTAGAGCCTGTCTCAGTGACACATTTCCCAATATTTGCACATTTAATCTTCTTTTGTATGATTTAATGCAGAAAATGAATCCCACTCTCATTCACCCTTGATCTCACCTCTTTAAATTTTTGCCTCAGTCCAATTTGCGCACAGTTTGGATAATCCAGGGATTAAAAATAAAAATGTCTTGTTTGTTCACTTTAGCTTGTTTGCTTACTTAGTCATGGTTCTGTCCAAAAGAGCCTTTTTCCTGTTCCTGAGCAACATGCATAAAATGCAGGAGGAACACTAGACACTAGAATACTACAGCACAGTACAGGCCTTTCGGCCCTCGATGTTGTGCTGACCCATATATTCCTTAAAAAAACGTACTAAACCCACACTACCCCGTAACCCTCTGTTTTTCTTTCATCCATGTGCCTATCCAAGAGACTCTTAAATACCCCTAATGTTTTAGCCTCCACCATCATCCATGGCAAGTCATTCCAGGCACCCACAACCTTCTGTGTAAAAAAACTTACCCCTGATCTCTCCCCTAAACTTCCCTCCCTTAACTTTGTATATATGCCCTCTGGTGTTTGCTATTCGTGCCCTGGGAAACAGGTATGTCACAGCGGGGGGCGTTGGGAACGGACCCAACTGCAAGACACAGACACTGAAGTACTAGGAACAGGACAGGACTAGAGTTAGGGACGTGACTGGATGCAGACAAGGAGCTGGGATGAGAACACAGACTTGGGCTAGGACTTGACTAGGAAAACGGGACTTGGACGAGGAACTAGGAACTTGGAACCTGGGCAAGGACTCTGAGCCAGAGACTGGACAAGGACCCGAAACCTGGATCTTGACTTGAGCTCGGACCCCGGATTGAGCCGAGGACAGGATGAGGCTTGGGTTCGGACTCCGAGCCGAGGGCAGGACGAGGCTTGGGTTCAGACTCGGGCTCGGACTCCAGAACTAGGCAAAGACATGACGGGATCTTGGGAAACAGGAAACTCGGAACACAAAGCCGGAAGCCTTGACTTGGTCAAGGGAGAGACAGGAACGCAGAGCACAGAGCCTTGGTCTTGGGGAGGACAGGAACGCAGAGCCTTGGTCTAGAGCATGGGAACACAGAGCCTTGAACTTGAGAGACAGGAACACAAGGACATGGAACACAGAGCTGGGACCCCTCCTTGGGAACGGGACTTGGGGCCAGGGCTCTACACAGAGTGCTGAACTTGACGAGACGGATTCGAACACTAGGTAATGGCAACCAGCCAAACCTACCCAGCGAAGGCGTGGACACAGTGACAGTTCCCAACACTAGGTAGCGGCAAATGGCCAGATCTACCTAGCAAAGGCATGGACACAGAGAGACAGTTCCAAACAACAATAGACAGTTCCTTATCTTGCTCCGGCAGTTGAACTTAACAGCAGTGCAGGTGAGGGTTACAGGCAAGGCAAGGCTCCAGACACTGGCTGCAGGGCAAGACTTCAGGAGAAAGGGGCAGAGAAGGGATTCGGGTTTGGACAGGAACAATCCAGCAATTCAAGCTTCTTCTTTCCTTGAATTTTTACAGCAGTTGGCATCCACACTGTTGCATTACTGCCATCTTCAGGATTTAAAGTGAGAGTTTTAAAGGGGAACTGAGGACCATCTTTTCCACACAGATGGTGGTGGGTACATGAAATAAGATACCAGAGGAAGTGGTAGAGATGGGCACAATTATGTGTCATGTGATCGACAACAATGAATTATCAATTGAGGCAGGTTTCGTAAAAACAAGAAACATTTATTAAACTCTGCTCAACAAATAGCGAAAAGTATTCAAGCGACTAACTTAGCCGGAAGTTAACTGCTATACGGCAACTCTGGAACAGTTCTTTAAAGGGTAAATGTGAAAACAGTTCTTAAAGTGGTAAATTCGAAAGTCAAAGTGATTCACACAGTCAATAAGGAGAGACTTCTCTGGAAACGAACTTCTTCAAAGATGTGACGTTACTGCTGATTCTCCAAAGGATTCACGACAAAGGAAATAAAATGGCTTAAAGGAACTGACCTTTTTCTGACGAGTAGACACAGCTCAAACTTCCCTGCTCTTGCAGGAGTTATCTCAGATACAGGTCACCATTTCTGAAAGGAATCCTCAATAAGGTCGATCCTTTATAAAACCGCCAAACAACTCCAACTTTATTCGATCCTTCAGGTTCTCCAAATTTGAGGAAGGACATTCTTGCTATTGAGGGAGTGCAGCATAGGTTCACAAGGTTAATTCCTGGGATGGCGGGACTGTCATATGTCAAAAGATTGGAGCGACTGGGATTGTATACTCTGGAATTTAGAAGGCTGAGAGGGGATCTTATTGAAACATAAGATTATTAAGGGATTGGACACGCTGGAGGCAGGAAGCATGTTCCTGCTGATGGGTGAGTCCAGAACCAGAGGCCACAGTTTAAGAATTAGGGGTAGGCCATTTAGAATGGAGTTGAGGAAAAACTTTTTCACCCAGAGAGTGGTGGATATATGGAATGCTCTGCCCCAGAAGGCTGTGGAGGCCAAGTCTCTGGATGCTTTCAAAAAAGAGATGGATAGAGCTCTTAAAGATAGCGGAATCAAAGGTTATGGGGATAAGGCAGGAAATGGATACTGATTGTGGATGATCAGCCATGATCACAGCGAATGGCGGTGCTGGTTCGAAGGGCCGAATGGCCTACTCCTGCACCTATTGTCTATTGTCTATTGTTCCCATCCTTTAATAAAGTCTTCACTCTCTAATACTACTGAAAAGGGAAAATTATAGATGCAACACACAGACCTGGCAGCAATTGACGAAACTGCCAGCACTAATTTTTACACCTTAAAATAGACAGGAAAGCTCTGTTTCAAAACGAAACTGCGTCATGACAAATACGCAGCATAACGGAGTAACTAACAAAGCCAACAACAACTCAACTGAAACTAACTGCGTCACCAGGGTTTCCCTTTATATACCTGTTGAGAACAGGTCATCATGTGACCTCACACTGGTGGGAAAATTACATCATGTGACCTCCACAAGATGGTCATCATGCTCATAAGACAGTCACAAGATACCCATGGGGTATGTAACATATGTTTAAAAGACATTTGATCAGATACCTGGATAGGGAAGGTTTAGAAGTATAATGACCAAATGCAGACGAGTGGGGTTTGCTCAAGTAGCAGTGTTTGTCAGCGTGAACAATTTGGGCCAAAGGGCCTGTTTACATGCTGTAGAGCTCTATGGCTCTAAAATGCAAAAACACTGTTTACGAATGTTTTTACCTGCAAAAAGTATGTACGTTAAATTTCTCCAAACCTTGAACTAGACATTAAGTATCTTGTTTGTACCTACATGATGCCTAATGCCTATTTCATGTTGATGGACAGGTATCTCAGCACTCAACTTTGCTAATGTGGCTGCTTATAATCCTCGTGCAACTTTAGTTCTTTTGAGTTGGGCACTCTGAAAATATGTTGATATATTAAATTCCTAGGATTGCATAGCCTATAGAATAATGTCATAAAAATACACCCCTGTGCAACACCAACATGTAATTATATAACACAGCCCAGTAACAGTGCAAAGGGCTAGACTTACAATGGTAATCAATCCCTGAGGTGTTAATTTACCTTGTTTTTTTCCAGTTTTGGGACCTTCAGGAGGCCCAGATGAGAAATTACATCTGCCTCAGTAGGCAGAGGCTCCATTGGTCTGATTAGAGGTGAACTGGGTAGAACTCCAAGGACAAATATAGAATATACCAAAGTACAGTGGATTCCAGTTAATTGAGACACATCAGCATCAGTACATTTTGACCCAATTAAGCAGCTGCCCTAATTAGCCGAAGTTTAATGGAAATACTTAAAAACATATAAAAAAGATCACCTACTGTTTATCTGGGTAACAAATTACATAGTTAAATGAAATACAAAAAAATTAGAACACTACCAATACCACTACAATACTGTAAAACGGTGCAGTAGTTTCTAATAGTTATCGATGGATGAATTCATTCAGTGTACTCTGCCATGTTCTTTTGATTGACTGTAAATGAACAAAATCAGCGCAGGCACCTAGTGCAGATATTGGACCACTTTCATACATTGCTGTCAATGATTGCATCCTGTAAATCCTCATTTTCATTGTTACATTTAAGATGATTGTTGATACCTTTAAATTTTTTGTAGTCTCTAATTTGCTGAAGTAGCGAAATCCTTTCATTTTCACTCCCCACCATTTCCCACATCTCCAAGCCTGAATGCTTGAAACTACAATGAGCAACTGTCTTACTGCTTATTCCTCAAAAATCACTGCTTTTTGAACACAAACACACATAACTGATGTGAGTTAAAAACTATTCACTCTAAGCACTGTGTAGTGTCAAACAGCCACATAGTGCAAGTGACTGATGCTGGTTAGAAACTGTTCTGCAGTAGTCTCCTGTCCTAATTAAGTTACATAGTGTCCCAAATAAACAAAGGGAATCCTGGCTATTTTCTTGATTAGTTTTTAATCTTTAAGATTTGTCCCAAATAAGTGGCTGTGTTGATTAATTAATGGCCCAATTAACTTGAATCCACTGTATTGTGTTGTGTATTTATGAGATTAAAGGAGTAGATTTTCTGCTATGCCATTTGTAAGTCAGTGTGTAGTTCCTAATATAGTCTGGGACTTCCTTAGTGCAAGAGGTTTAGATGGAGCAGGATTTGTTTGGTGCATCCAGGAGGGTTTTTAAATCAATATGTAGCTAGTCCAACATAAGTGGGGGGGCATACTGGAGCTGTTGTTGGGTAATGAATCTGGCCAAATGATACACCCTTTCAGTGGGAGAATAGGTAGGGGATGGTGATCACTATTCCTTAAGTTTGAAGGTAGCTGCAGGTAAGGAAATGTATGGTTCTTGTGCAAGAGTATGAAATTGGAGTAGGACAAATGACTAGAGTATCAGGCACGAACAAGGAAGAGTTAATTGTGAATAATTGTTTTTCGGCAAGTCCACATCTGACATGTGGCAAGTGATTAAAGACCAACTTTACAAAGTACAGGGCAGGTATGTTCCACTAAGAAGGAAGGACAGTGATGGCAAGGTTATAGAAACATGGATGGAATGGCAGAGCAGACTTGGGTCGAATACCTAATTCTGCTCCTATGTCTTATGTTCTTGTGGTCTAACATTGACGGAGGTGGTGAATTTAATCAAAAAGAAAAAGGAAGGATATGTAAGGTTTATGAATCTACAATCAAACAGAACCCTTGAGAATATAAAGAAGCAAGTAAGTACTCAAGAAAGGAAATAGGAAAGCCAAGAGGAGTCATGAAAAGTCATTGGCAAATAGGATTATTGAGAATACCAAGACATTCTGTATATCCGTCAAGAGCAAGTAGATTACTAGGGAGCAGATAGGGCCACTCAAAGATAAAGGAGGGACCAATGTGCTTGGAGATGAAGGATAAGGGTGTAAATGAGTACTTTGTATCAGTATATGCCAAGGAGAAGAGTGAGGTCAATATGGACTGTGCTAAAGTGCTCAGGCATTATGAGATAATAAAGGAGGTAGTGAGGGATCTTTGAAAGAACATTAAGGTGGATACATCCCCAAGACCTGATGTGATAAACCCCAGGTTATTGACAGAAGTAAGAAATGAGATGGTTCAATATCGCCATGTCCTCTCTTGCCACAGCTGAACTTCTAGAGGACTGGTGAGTAGCTAATGTTGTTCAATTATTCCAGAAGGGAAGTAGGAAACTGGTCTATTGAAAACTACAGGCCAGTGGGTCTCATGTCAGTGATAGGGAAGTTGCTGGAGAGGGTTCTTTGGGGTTGGGTTTATGAGCATTTTGAACACTCAGTTTTTTTTTATTGTAAGTGTCAGGGTAAGTCATGTCTTCATAACTTGATTGTATTTTTTGAGGAGATGACAAAGTGATTTATGGGGGTAGACCTGTGGGCACTATCCACGTGGATTTTAGTAAGGCATTGGACAAGATGCCTCATGGGAGGCTCATCCAGAAGATAAAGATGTATGGGATCCACAGTGAATTGGCTGTTTGGATTTAAAATTACTTTGCCCATAGAAGACAGAGGGTTGTGGTCAATTGGAGTAATTCTGGCTGGAAGTTTATGACCCATGGTGTTCTGCAGGGATCTATACTGGGATATCTGTGATATCTGTGAAAAACCCTAACTTGCTCAGCCTTTCCTCATAAGACATTCTCTTTAATCGTGGTAGCATTCTGGTAAATCTCCTTTGTGCCTCTCTAAAGCTTTTGCATCCTTCCACAAACACGAGGAATTCTGCAGATGCTGGAAATTCAAGCAATACACATCAAAGTTGCTGGTGAACGCAGCAGGCCAGGCAGCATTCCGCTAATGCCCCACCTCCCCCTCGTACCCCATCCGTTATTTATATACACACATTCTTCCTCCACTCACCTTTTTCTCTCTCTGTCCCTCTGACTATACCCCTTGCCCATCCTCTGGGCTTCCCCCCCCCTTTTCCTTCTCCCTGGGTCTCCTGTCCCATGATCGTCTCATATCCCTTTTGCCAATCACCTGTCCAGCTCTTGGCTCCATCCCTCCCCCTCCTGTCTTCTCCTGTCATTTTGGATCTCCCCCTCCCCCTCCCACTTTCAAAGCTCTTACTACCTCTTCCTTCAGTTAGTCCTGACAAAGGGTCTCGGCCCGAAACGTCGACTGTACCTCTTCCTAGAGATGCTGCCTGGCTTGCTGCGTTCACCAGCAACTTTGATGTGTGTTGCTTCCTTCCACAAGGTAACTAGACCCAAACACAATTCCCCCAAGTGGGGTCTAACCAGAATTTTATAGAGCTACAGCTTTACCTTACATCTCTTGAACTCTATCCTCCAACACAACATCAGCCTTCTTAACCACCCTATCAACTTGTGTGGCAACTTTAAGTGACGTATGGACATGGAACCCAGATCCTCCTCTCTTTTTCCACACTGCTAAGAATCCTGCCATCCTTAACTCTGCCTTCAAGTGTGACCTTCAAAATTGTATCACTTCACACTTTTCTGGATTGAGCTTCATCTGGCACTTCTTGGCTTAGTTAGACAGGATGGAAGCAGGTCCTTGGTCCCAATTTGTTCATGTTGGCTCATCATGGTACGATCTAAGCTAATCTCATTTTCTCACATTTGCTTGCATATCCTTCTGAACCTTTCATATCCATATAACTATCCAAATATATAACCAAATATTTATATATATTTGCATTTGCACAGTTTGTTGTCTCCTGCACTTTGGTTGTTATAGTTACTATTTTATAGATTTGCTGAGTATGCTGCAGGAAAGTGAATCTCAGGGTTGTATGTGGTGACATATATGTACTTTGACAATAAATTTACCTTGAACTTTGAAATGTTTAATACATGATTGTGCCTGTCTCTATCACCTTTGACAGCTCATTCCATATGCCATTGACACTTCGAGTGAGAAAACTGCCCAAGATCCCCTTTAATGTTTCCCCTCTCACCTTAAACCTATGCCCCCCCAGTTTTTAAACTCCTTTGAGAAACAGGCCATGATGATCTATCCTATTTATGCCTCTGATAATTTTACACATCTTTATAAATTTAACCTTCAGTCTGCTAAGCTCCAGAGAACAGTCAATCTTAGCTTATCCAATTTCTCTTAATAACCATAAGACACAGGAGCAGAATTAGGCCATTCAGCCCATCGAGTCTACTCAGCCATTTCACCATGGCTGATATATTATCCCTCCCAACTCCATTCTCCTGCCTTCTCCCCAGAACCTTTAAAGACTTTACTAATCAAGAACCTATAACCTCCGCTTTAAATATACTCAATAATTTGGCCTCCACAGTCATCTGTGGCAATGAATTCCACAGATTTACTACTCTGATCTCTGTTCTAAAGGGGCATTGCCCTATTCTGTGGCTTTGCTCTCTCATCCTAGACTCCCCACTACAGGAAAAACTGTCTCCACATTCACTAAGTCGGCCCTTGCATATTTCGATGAGATCCTCCCTCATTCTTCTAAACTCTAGCAAGTACTCCTCATACATTATCCCTTTCATTCCTGGAATCAAGCCCTTTAGTCCAGGCAACATCTTTATGAATATTTTCTGCACCCTCTTTAGCTTAATCACATCCTTCCTGGAGCATGACAACCAGATTTGCACAAAATTCTCTGAATACAGTTTAAATAAAATTTTGTACAAGTGTGACACAATGTCCCAAGTCTTGTACTTATGCCATGGCTGATAAAGGCAAGTATATTCTATGCCTTCTTCAGCCCTTGTCTACCTGTGTTGCCACCTTCAAGGAACTATGTGCTTGTATTGCTAGATCTCTCTGCTCTATAACACCTCTCAGAGGATTGGGAAACTTTTAAAGAGCAACAGAAGGTAACTAAAAAGGCAATACACGGAGAAAAAATGAGGTGCGAAGGTAAACCAGCCAAGAATATAAAGGAGGATAGTAAAAGCTTCTTTAGGTATGTGAAAAGGAAAAAAATAGTTAAGACCAAAATTGGGCCCTTGAAGACAGAAACAGGTGAATTTATTATGGGGAACAAGGAAATGGCAGACGAGTTGAACAGGTACTTTGGATCTGTCTTCACTAGGGAAGACACAAACAATCTCCCAGATATAATAGTGGCCAAAGGACCTAGGGTAATGGACGAACTGAAGGAAATTTATATTAGGCAGGAAATGGTGTTGGATAGACTGTTGGGTCTGAAGGCTGATAAGTCCCCGGGGACCTGATGGTCTGCATCCCAGGGTACTTAAGGAGGTGGCTTTAGAAATCGTGTACGCATTGGTAATTATTTTCCAATGTTCTATAGATGCAGGATCAGTTCCTGTGGATTGGAGGGTGGCTAATGTTGTCCCTCTCTTCAAGAAGGGAGGAAGAGAGAAACCAGGGAATTATAGACTGGTTAGCCTGACGTCGGTGGTGGGAAAGATGCTGGAGTCAATTATAAAAGATGAAATTACGACACATCTGGATAGCAGAAACAGGATCGGTCCGAGTCAGCATGGATTTACGAAGGGGAAATCGTGCTTGACTAATCTGGAATTTTTTGAGGATGTAACTATGAAAATGGACAAGGGAGAGCCAGTGGATGTAGTGTACCTGGACTTTCAGAAAGCCTTTGATAAAGTCCCACATAGAAGATTAGTGGGCAAAATTAGGGCACATGGTATTGGGGGCAGAGTACTGACATGGATTGAAAATTGGCTGGCTGACAGAAAACAAAGAGTAGCGATTAACGGGTCCCTTTCGGAATGGCAGGCGGTGACCAGCGGGGTACCACAGGGTTCAGTGCTGGGACCGCAGCTGTTTACAATATATATTAATGATTTAGATGAGGGAATTAAAAGTAACATTAGCAAATTTGCCGATGACACAAAGCTGGGTGGCAGTGTGAAATGTGTGGAGGATGTTATGAGAATGCAGGGTGATTGGACAGGCTGGGTGAGTGGGCAGATGACTGGCAGATGCAGTTTAATGTGGATAAATGTGAGGTTATCCACTTTGGTGGTACGAACAGGAAGGCAGATTATTATCTAAATGGAGTCAAGTTAGGAAAAGGGGAAGTACAACGAGATCTAGGTGTTCTTGTACATCAGTCACTGAAATCAAGCATGCAAGTACAGGAGGCAGTGAAGAAAGTTAATGGCATGCTGGCCTTCATAACAAGGGGAATTGAGTGTAAGAGCCAAGAGGTCCTTCTGCAGCTATACAGGGCCCTGGTGAGACCACACCTGGAGTTCTGTGCGCAGTTTTGGTCTCCAAATTTGAGGAAGGACATTCTTGCTATTGAAGGAGTGCAGCGTAGGTTCACAGGGTTAATTCCTGGGATGGTGGGACTGTCATATGTTGAAAGATTGGAGCGACTGGACTTGTATACTCTGGAATTTAGAAGGCTGAGAGGGGATCTTATTGAAGCATATAAGATTATTAAGGGATTGGACATGCTGGAGGCAGCATGTTCCCGCTGATGGGTGAGTCCAGAACCAGAGGCCACAGTTTAAGAATAAGGGGTAGGCCATTTAGAACGGAGTTGAGGAAAAACTTTTTCACCCAGAGAGTGGTGGATATATAGAATGCTCTGCCCCAGAAGGCTGTGGAGGCCAAGTCTCTGGATGCTTTCAAGAAAGAGATAGACAGAGCTCTTAAAGATAGCGGAATCAAAGGTTATGGGGATAAGGCAGGAACTGGATACTGATTGTGGATGATCAGCCATGATCACAGTAATGGCTCAAAGGGCTGAATGGCCTACTCCTGCACCTATTGTCTCTTATCAACAAAGATGCAGCAATCCCATTGACTGTGTACATCTGCCTAGTTTAACTTCACGAAGTCCACCATTTCACTCTTGTTTGAGTTAAATTCAATTTGCCATTCCTTTGTCTACTTTCCCAGTTGATCAATATCCTGTTTTAATCTTTGTCCACACTATCACCAGTTTTTGGGGTCAGCTGTAAACTTGTTAATCATTGCCACCTGAACATTCATCCAAATCATCAAAATAGTTATCAATTAGGGACACAGCAATGGTTCCTATGCTGCTACCACTCAGCCAAGATTGACTGATCATATCTTATGACAGTTGCTTTCTATATAAATATACATGTAGTTGTGATGCCTATGAGGTCACATAGATATTATTTTAATGCCTTTCATTGTTTTTCAGTATCTCCCGAGGCGGTTGGCTTCCTTTCTGCTGTCGGGGTGATTATTATACTCATGATCCTCCTTTTTCTATATATCAACAAAAGGCTGTGCTTTGAGAATATAGGAGAATTTCCATGCCTTGATGCAGAATACAGGGCCAACAAAGATTTATCAGACAACAGCCGTAAGTGTTTTATTTTCTGTCTTAACCCTTTTAACCTTTCTTAAAGTAAAAAGTAGTTCACTTTGGTAGCAAAAAATAAATGTGCAAAATAATTTGTTTTATTCAATTCAATATTTCAACTATGTTGATGGTAGTAAATTATTCCTCTAATTTCTTTGAATTAAATTTTCATGAATGTCTTTCAGAAAAGCATTGGCAATGCCAAGAACATCTTTATTCGGTTCCATTATAGTTCAATTCTTGGATTTTTTCAGGATGATTTTGACTTCATCACAGAAGAAATGGACATGTAGGGCCTCATGGTCTCCATAGAACCTTATACTTTAGAAATCAACATTAATTTTTCTGTTTTTCCTTGTAGGTTCCCACATTTTGCATGATTTTCATGGAAATATAGGAAACAAATACTTGAGAAATTTTGTTCTATAGATTCCCAAATGTACAACAAATCTCAATGACTAGGGAGAGGGATAGTATTTATATAATTCCATATTTGATTTACCATTGGTGAATCAGTTGATATAAAATAATGGGCTATTCATTTGTGTTTTTCCCATTTATTAATCTGGCAAGAAAACTTTCCTGGCCATGTTACAAAGAAAAAATATTACTCTACAGTTGATACTAAGGTGCAAGAGACACTATAAGATATGTTTTCTAGATTATTTTTATAGGCCACAGATAAATTTAGGATATGACGAATTTAGGCTCATTGTTGAAAAGTTGCACATATATTTATTGGATTTACTTATCATAATTAAACACTTTGCATTTATTTACTAACAGAGTTAAGCTGAAAAGGATGACCAATTTGGCACCATTAACCAAATGCACAATGCATCCGAATGGGGTTTTGCTTTACTGGGGTTAGAAAGACTGCGGGAATAAATGTCGTTTTTCAAGAGTTTTCAACAAAGCCTGCCATCAGTATCCTCTTTAGTTGAGCAACTTAGTAGTGTTGTAGAGGACCTGAGTGATGCAGTTGGGCAAGCTGGGTACAGTGTAGCTGACTCAGTCACGGAGCAGGTTACACACATACTAAATAGCTTGCGAACAGAAGAAGAATCTTCTGAAGTGTGTGATGATACAGCATCTTCAAGGAGTGGCTCAGAAGTCAAAGATAAGAAGCTATCTGCTGAAGAAAATGTAGACACATGGAAAGATACAACAAAGTGTGAACTAAGTGTTAATTCAGGAGAGTTGCAAGACAGTGCAAAGCTTGTGGTATCAGAAATTAAAAATGAAAAAAGACAAAGTCAGTTACTACACCAGTCTTCAGTTAATAGTTTAAAAGGTGCTGAATTTGCAAATAAAACAGATTCCAATGCATTCGTTTGTGTACCAGTGGAAAGCATTGCCTCTCCAAAAAACACAGATACTTCAGATTCTGCTTTGGGACAGAAGATTATACACCAACACAAAAAATCAAAAACTGACCTTGTGGAATCAGAAAACTTAAACAGTGCAGTTAAAAAGAGTCTCAATCAAAGGGAAAATAATTATGGAAGCAGAAAAGGATCAATTGTCAAGAAAGATACTTACAACATTCCTGACTGTGATAGTGTTGCACAGACAACTGAATCTCAAACAGTTGAGGGAAAGACTAAAACATTAAGTTGCATGTCAACAAGAGCAGATTTGAAGGTCAGCAATGATTTTGAAGATCAACCTTTAAGTGACAAAAAAAATAGTTCTGCCAAGTCCAGCAAATCTAAAGTTAAAGCCTCTGATTGTAAAGTGCACATCAATGAACCTATGGATAAACAGAAAGATCAGGTACGTGGAAAGGGCAAAAGGAAGTCATCACTAACTAATATTGGTGTTTGCAAACAATCTGATGGAAGTACTGCAGGGCTGAATGTGGAAGAACAAACAAAAGACAATGAAAAGGAAAAACCAAGCAGCCAGCTTTCAGAAGCTCCAAGGAGATTGGTCATTGATAGAATGGATCTGTCAGAAAAAGACAATAGAAAGCACAAAGAGAGTCTTTCAAATGGAAATAAAAATTGCACAGTTCTAAAAAAAGATTTGCAAGCACAAAAGGAGCTTAATAGAAAAGGAGTCCATACTATAATATCAGAAAAATATAAAAAGATCAAGAAACAAAAGAAAGACGAGAAAACATCTGACAAAGGTGAGGTGCATTTTTCCAACTTAAGCTTCAATAGAACTTCAGCCTGATGTACTATGCTCTCTCATCAGAACTATTTAAAAATTCTGGAAGGTTCTTCGAAAAATAATTTGAACTATGGAAGCATATCTTTTTCTGACCTTGTGTTAAAGACATTCTGTACTTCACTTTTTTCTGTTCTTTAAGAATAACTTCAATAATGATATTCTTTCCACATCTGTCTCTGTAACTCTTGACACCTTACACAGTTTCTTTGAAAAGTTATGCATGAAGTTTCATATTGTTATTGTATAACATACTATAAAAGTGGTTGGAATAATGTAAGGTTACTTGTTAACATATATCAATGAACTTAAAAATGGTATAGAAATTATTCCACAGTATAATCAGCACTAACAGCTATCCAGATAAGAGAATTTTAGTTGCACCCCTTAGTTTGTATGTTTTTATTAATTTCATGTGAAGGTGCTATATTAAATATTCATCAGAGCTTAGACTTTGTACTTGAATCAGTGGCAAAACTGTTACTGTTCTTGCTATTACTCTGAAATTAGCAGCATTTTCTGGTATACATACAAGGGTTTAAATGGAGGGATCCAGATGTTGCTTCACTAGTACACTACTTCTCACAGGGTGTGTTTTGTAGCCTCTAGTGAGGCAATTAATGTAGAGATAGTGACAAATTGCAAACTTCAACTTAACGCTGTATTCTTGCTGTAAAATCACTTAAAATGTTTTATTTACAGAAATATAATTCAGTTTTTAACTGCAATTTAAGTGATTTTACTGGTCAAAAATCTCTCTATAACACAGAAAATTGAAATAAAACAAGTTTTGTATGTGTGGATCTAATTCCTTCAGAATAATTACTTATAAGTTGCTTATACATCACTCCCTTGATATATAGATGGTGATCAGGAAACCACATTAATACTCACTTCTTAAGCTGCATGTGTTATAAGTGAAACTTATATACAGTATCTAACTTTGGAATCTCTATTCTCTAACACAGTACAAGCATGAACGATTTGAACAGGTTTCCCATTTTGCCCACTTAAAATATCATACTGTATCTCACATCTGAATTTGTACAACGGATCCCAGTGCAGGAGTACCAATTCTTTTCCAAAGTCTATTGCTTCTTCCTCCTTACTGTTTTCATCAGCGAGACTTCCACAAACAACAGTTTATTACACTTGGCTGAAATAATATTGCTCCCATGATCCAGGAATAAAAAGTCCTCTATCTCACAAGTCCTCTATCTCGCAAGATGTGACAACACTGCTTGTTAGTCCAAAGCCATTTGTTTTGCAGGGTGTGTAATAACATAGCTGTACTGTATTTAAAATATTTGCAAAATTTTCTAAAAGTTCATGAACTTGAAGCAGAAACTATTATTCTATGTATTTGTAGCTAATTTAATTTTGTTCTACATAAATTATTCTAAAAGTTATTAGAATTTGAGCTGTGGTGCTTTCCATTTGCTGAATGTCAGAATATAATTTTGCTTTTCAGCCAGCTTTAGAACATTACTGATGCCTGACATTAGAAAACTTTTACAGAATACCACACAGGAAACCATCCAGCCAATCAAGTCCCCATGAGCTCCCAGCAGAGCAATCCAATCTGTCCCAATTCTTTATTTTCTGTAGCCCTGCAATTTATTCTCACTTACATATCCATCAACTCCCCTTCAGTTGTTTTGACACTAGAACTAAAGGATACTTTTATAGAGGCTATATAGAAAACATACAAATGGGGGAGAGCATGCAAACTCCACATTAGAGACAGCAATGCAGATGAGGATCGTACTCAGGTGTCAGAACTGTGAAAAAGCAATAGCAATTGTTTCACCAGCATGCTGCTTTGAGGTTGCAAAAGTGAAATCTGTAACATAGGAACTTTGATGTAATTTGCTAGTGCTTTCATTTTTCTGTTGATGGGATTCACTGATCTCTGTATTTTTCAGTAAATTTAGATCAAAGTCTGGGTTTGAATCAACCCAATTTGTCTATTAAATTAATGCAATATCTATTACATATTAAAAATTCCAGATGATTTGTAATTTAAAGTACTGTATCTTGATAATTGCTCTGCAGGTTTTGCAGTACCTATGTTATGTCAAAGGCAAGTATGTAATGTTAAATGCCAGATCTAACATATATCATTTTTTGACTACATAATCATCCTTTAGATTTTATTCAAACTATTTTTCATAATGGTGGCTGGTACTAGCTAACACTCTATGGTAGTTGCTGTGCATTCTATTCTGATTCTGAAATTTCCCTCCATTGTTAACAATATTAGGGATATCACTTCAATATGGCTGAACAAGAACCATAGACATCAATTCCCAAGACACTATTTGACTTCATCAAACTCTGACAAGGAAACATGCACTGTAGCAGTGTCTTCTTCAGTTGTAATTTTTTTCTTTGCATCATTGTTACAAATGGCACATCCTCTCAGCTGATGCCTGAAATTATAGGAAAAGGATAGTATAATGCAACATCTTGGAAGCTTTTCAAATACATAGTTACTGATTTTGTAATAAGTAGTAATGTGCCTTTTATGTATATTTGAAATGTTGTGTGGCAATACATTAACTTTGTCTAGGAAATAAAAAGGTGCTGAAATCAAATTGGAAAAAGTACGGCAAACAATATAAATTATTTAAGAGAGAAAACAATGTAACAATTACAATCAACTGGTTGAATTTGTTTGTACTGTGTGAATTTTTAATTTATAGCAGGTGACTAGCAAAATTGGCAGCTATTTGTACCTGTCTATATTTATGTTAATCAGCTTTGCTAACAGATGGTAGGTGGTTTTGCAACTCAGTGAAATAAGATAGATGTTTCTTAGCCTTTAGGTATTTTAATACACAACTAATATCTGATATGTTATATACAATAGTTTTAATTAGGTAGTTTAATTCCTCACTTTTCTCATGGATTTTTGATGCTATGGAGTTGGAAGACAGGAGAGGTCATAGCCATAATGTTAATTTGTGGGTTCCATTAATCTTCCTTCAAGCGTGAGTCGAATTTTCATGTACCTCACTTCTCAGTTTACCCTGCCATTCTAATTTTGATCTTTCATTCAAGATTGTTCTCAATGTCCACAAAACAAATTTTAAGCATAATATTTAATTTTCTTTTGGAGCACCAGTATCTGAACATTAAATGCCAGTTTCAGATTTCCCCTTCCATTTTTCTATAGTTTTCTCATCAATATTCCACTTTTAACTTGTCTATTTTCCTCAAAGGTCTTCTATAATCTTTTTGTACACTCAATGAAATGTCATTTGGATAGAAAATTACATTATGAAAACTGTCACCTAAGAACTGTATTTGTAAAGATTAATTAGTATCTGATTCTCAGCTTCCTTTAGTATGTTCTTGGAGAGAATAGATCTAGTTTTTCATTGTAGGTTTGGTAAATATCTATATCACAAAAATAACCCATTGATGATTGTCTTTTCAGATACTGAGGGTTCAGTATGTTTCTGACATTTTCTATTTCTATTTCTGAAAATTTCTACAGTTGGGTCCATGAACACTGCCTCACTATTTTACTTTCTTTCCTTTGTAACTTAGTAATTGTTATGTATTGTGCTGTACTGCTACTGCAGAACAACAAATTTCATGATTCTGATTCTGAGAAGTTTATTGTTTTCATGTTCCTTTGTCTGCTAGAACCATTTTGTGATGTATTTCAAAAGGTTTAGTAAAAGGCTTCCCAAGGTGTTTTTTCATGTTTTACATTATTAGAGGAAAAAACTGGTTATAACAGGAATCTTAAATAGAAGTGACTGCTCTTTTTACCTATACTTAAAAGTAAACACTATTTCTTAAAAGGTAATAAGGATAAAATTAGATTAATTTAAACCAAAGTATGCAGGTAATTATAATAAGTAACAGATACAGATAGTAGTTAACATAATTGCAATAAACAACTGCTATATTTATGATTTATTTCAAAATCCAAATGTCAGCAGGAAATATTTTGTTACTCAGATTCCCTAATCATTTTTGATTTTTTTCCCCTCACTGGGTATCTTACTATTAAGAGATTTCTTTCTGAGATATTTCTTTAAACTTTTGAGTAAATTTTCTGAATTTATCTGCAACTGCAAGTAATTTAAGCACTTAGAGAACTTGAATGTCATTCTCAATGGCATGATTTCAGTGCTCTAAGTCTATAAAGATAGTGTCATTTGTCATTAATTACTATAATTCACTATTTCTTTTCATGGCATTTAATGGAAAAGAAAGAGATGACTGAATACGGGTATCACATAGTCCCTAATTTTCTTTTTCCAATTAAACTATAATTTATATTCTTTGATTCATAGTTATCACTTACAAATAGAAATGACAAGCTCTATTTCATCTTCACAGGAGGTAGAAGATTTTGTCAAGCAAAAGCACCTTTTTTCGTGTAATGTTTGACTTAAAATATACTGTAATAATAGATTATTAATATCAAAGCCAAGAACTACATAATGAGGCAAATTTTATGGTATCTCAAGGTCACTGGCTCTCTGTCCTGATTCCATCTTGCTTGTTCCCCCTGCAGAGTCATTTTGGCATGGCTCAGCACAGTATAGGGGCTATCTCAGCACATCAGCTGGTTGTATTCACAAAAGCATTTTAACAGTTAGTTATTCTGTCCCCCCCACCATGATTTCCAACTGCTGTCAACGGCAGTATCTTTGTGATTGGAGCCATATAACTTCCTTCATGATCGTAAACACTGAGGAACATGTGTGCATGAACAAAAAAAAAATTAAAAATAATTAAAAAGCAGTTTATACTTCAAAAACTAGTGAGTATACATAAAAATCTTGAGAATATACAATTCTGAGGATGTATTAATTACAAAAAACCTTGCATTAGCTATCACATAGTATGATAAAATCATTGCTATGTTTTGCAATTTTTTGATAACCATCTACAGTGAATATGATTTTCTGCCTTTAGCCCAGTGCTGTCAGGGTTAAATTCTGTGGCTTAGTGCCCATTTAAGTGGTAGTTCACTCTTAATAGGTCAAAAGCAGTGAACAGAAGAAAGTAAAGGTATATGCATTTTAGCAGTTAGTTTTCAAGCCTCAAGAAAGTGCACTTTCAAGAAGAAAGTGCAGAAAGTTAAATTAATGAAATAAAAATGGAGATGCTGGGAATAAAAATCAGCAGGTTAGGCAGGGTCTTTGCAAAGAGTAACAGAGTTGTCATATTAGTTTCACACAGTAAAAGTGCTGAGGAATTCAGCAAGTCAGGTAGCATCTAGAGTGAAGGATAAACAGTCATTGTTTCAGTCAGAAACCTATTATCAGGGCTGTAAAGTAGGGGTGCAGAGGCCAGAATAAGAGGGTGGGAAGGGAAAAAGTGAGAACAGGTGAGGGGGGAAGGTGGGTAGGTGAGGGAGGAGGAATGAAGAAGCTGGGTGGAAGAGGTAAAGGGCAGAAGAAGAAGGAATCTGATAGAAGAGGACAGTGGACAATGTAAGAAAGGGAAGGAGAAGGGAAGTCGGAGGGAGGTGATGAGCAGGTGAAGAGAAGTGAAAGAGTGAGAGGAGAACCACAATAGGGAATGGAAATAGAGAGAAGGAATCGTATTCATGGTTGCAAAGAGAAAACATTTCAGGATGTATATTATATACATTTCTCTTCCTTAAATGAACCTTTGAAACCTTTGAGTAAGGGGAGAAATTAATGGAAAAAGGGAGAAGGTGGAGAGGAGAGAAACTAATGGAAATAGAGGGAAGGTGGGAGAGGAGAGAAATTAATGGAAAAAGGGGAGAAGGAAGATGTTTCCCTCCTCCTGTTTCTTCCATGGTCCATCACTCTCTCCTAGTAGATCCCCTCATCTTCAGCCCTTCTTCCACCTGTCCCCTCCCAGCTTCTTACTTCATCCAACCTTTTCCACCTACCCACCTTCCCCTTCAGCTAGACTCACTTGTGACCTGCCAGCTTACATACTCCTTCCCCTCCCCTACCTTTTTATTCTCGCTTCTGCCTTTTTCTTTTCCAGTTCTGATGGAGGGTCTCAGCCTGAAATGTAGAATGTTTTGTCCCCTCCATAGATGTTGTCTGTCTTACTGAGTTCCTCCAGCATTGTATGTGTGTTGCTCAAGACTTCCATCATCTGCAGAATTTCTTGAGGTTAGCATATCAGTTCATCAGTCCATAGGGCAATGCATGGGTGAGAATTCAAATTTAAAGCAAGTTGACGATATAAGCAGAAATATTTTGAATCACTTGAACTTTATGAAGTGTCATTAATGAAAGATTCACAAAGCTTGAATTGGAATAGTTGAGTCTGATGAGACAAAGGCATAATTATATTTTCAGTATTATGAGACTGAGCTAAAGACAAGCAGTATTACGAATGTGCAAATAAGCTACCTTTGCCATGGAGAAGAAATAAGCGTGAAGTGTTAAAATAGATACATATAGAACGCAATGAATAGGTGGCTTGAATTTGAGTAGTGGATGAGTAATGGGGTGGAAAGAATGTCAGGGGTATGGAGTCGTGTTAGTGATGAATATCAGTCCTCTGAATCTTCATTTGGAGAAAATTTCAGCTCATCTAATTGTAACCATAGTTTAGAAAGGTAGATGGATGATGTAGAAGGCTGTACAGTTGGTTGGAGGGAGCTCACAGAGAGATAGAAGACTATGTGACATGTTTCTGGAGCCTAGTCTTGAGAAGCAGCATTAGGTGATGAGGGGGAGGGATCATTACGTGATGGCCATGGTTTCAGCCACTTTACCTGGGATTTTGTTGCTCATCAGCTGAATTTATAGCAAATGAGTTACAGAGTGCTTTGTAATTTCCATTAGTATTTAATCAAGTCTACTAATATGTTTATCATTAGCATCTGAAATCTTTCTCAGAGAAAATGATCAATCTGTTAAAAGACTTGACAAAGAATAGGATAACAGCTGAGGCAGTAAATAAATGACAAAAAAGTTGAAGTTTATCATAATAAAAAGGCAATTTGTCCTTATCATTCTGATGTGTCTGGTTCGTGTCTGGTGCTTACTGTCATTGTTGTGTTAACTAGATAACAACTATGGTGATGGAGAACACCATGGTACCTCATCAGACAGTGAAGATGAGGTGCTTGGCAAATACCACGAGGCTTTGTCCAAAATACAGATCGTCTCTGGTGCAGCATCAGACAGCAGACACAATCAGAAGGGTTATGTGTGGGAATCCAGACTCAAGTATAGTCCCCTCTCAGCTGAATATGATGGCTACAGCAGTGAGGCATCTGCAGATGAAGGTAAGATAAATAATCTGATTTCATGCTTTACAGATAAAGACAAAAGAAATATATATCCTTGATATATCCTTGATAAATTGTAGAAAACATGCAGTTTTACCTTGAGCAAATGGTCAGATGGCTTTTGTATTGTTTCTATAATAACGTGATGTTATACATGATTTCTGGCAAATCATATTTCTGTCTGAAGGAAAAAGAGCAAAATGTGTGATGCCAGTTTTAAAAATATGATGATATTCTACACAGATTATCTTTCACTTTTTACATTGGAAATTTTAGGGTTTCATTTTATATAAATGTGTGACCTTGATATATTTTACCTAATATTTCTTGAAAATACTGGAACTGTGTTTCTATTCTGTTTATTGACTTTCTCTCCATGTAGTAGTGCTTTATAGGACATTCTAAGTTATTTTGTGTTTCCTATTTGAAGGATGTTTTGCAGTATATTTATGATCTATTAATTTTCATGTGGGGTTCAGAGAAGCATTGGTTCAGAAACATGTTAAGTGGACTTGCTTTTGTGGAAACTAAGTTATGGACTAGTTACATAGAGGCCTGGATGAACAGTCCAGGGACATGAGTTCAAATTCTATTAAAATACTGTGAGATTTAATTCCAGTTATTTGTTGATAAAAGGATGCACAGCATTACTGCATTATTATGAGAAACTTTCTGGGCCAATAATATCCTTCAAGAGAAGAAATCAGCTCTATCTAGCTTAGCCTGGCCTATATATGATTACATACAAGCAGAGTGTTTGCTGGAATGATCCGGCAAATCATTCAGTTGCAACATAGTTGTTGAAAAAGAGAAAAGGTAGAACCGAACAGACCACACAGTTTCAACCCAGGTACCAAATTTGAACGTAACAGCCACTCCCAGTCCTGTTAAGTTTACAGATCCTCATAAACATTTGAGAACTAGATTCTCAATTGGGAGTCATATCACAGAATCACAGTCCCCTGAGTACATCCTAACCAGCAGGAAAAACCCATCAGATTGGTTGATATAGTATCTGTAGGCATGATGGAAGAACACTGGGAATTCTTTGTATTGGCATCAAATCTAACACAACTTCCTCCTGGTTACCAACTGCAATCCTTCCTTAGCTCCTTCATTTTGATCAACAGTTGGATGAAGTACTAGTAGTAGCAAAGGCACAGAATGTACCTGGGTGATTGATTTTAACGCTCATGAGTAAGAAGGGGTTGGGAGCACCACTGATACAGATATGAACATTGAAAATTGGGTATGATTCCTGATTGATGAGGATTGTGGTGTGTGTGTATTGGGCTTGTGATATAATAAGCATGCTTCCATGAGTGACTGAGACTGATGAGCATTTGGTGGGGTGCGTTGCTTGGCCTTCCATAACTTGTGATTAATATTTCATCCACTAGATGGCCACATTTACATATTTTCTATAATCATTTATATTGTCAGCACAATTATTTGAGGCTGCAGCATTTTATGGCGTAGGAGATCCTGAAGGAAAACAAAATAGTCAAAAGAATGTTTTATAGAAGCTAATAATGTTATAAATAAACTTCAAAAAGGCACTTGATGTAAGCAATCTGATTCTGATGCGTGTCAGTTCTCTATGAGATATTCAAGACAAATTAAGATATTTGTTTCAAGTTCATATGGGAATGGATTGATATCAGCAGACACGGTCTCCATCAGTACAAAACAGGAAGCAAAGCCAAAGCCTTTTCACTTTACATCTGCAAAGCTTGTAATTGTTTTTACTTAAAACCACATTGATCCAATATGAAAATAAAGCTTGAGAGCAACCACTCCAGATGTTTTCATGGATGAATTTCTATCATTCACTTGTTTCTTACAGTGTATAATGGAAGGGTTTATACTAAGGATGGGTTTAACAAAATGTTTTTACATTGTAATTTCTAATGTCAATGATAGAACATGGATCATTATAGCTCATTTCAGTCTCTGTGACCCACAATGTTACAGTGACCTTGTAGCCTACTCTAAGATCATCCAACCCTTTCCCTCCCTACATAGCCTTCTACTTTTCTATCATCCATGTGCCTATCTGAGTGCTTCTTAAGCATCCTTAATGTATCTGCCTCTACCACCACCTTGGTAGTGCGTTCCATGCACTTATCACTCTGTGAACCCCCCCTCCCCCGCCCATTCCTCCACTCACCTAAAATTGTGCCCACTTGTATTAGTCAAAAATGTCCTATTTGTAGCCCAGTGGTGAGAAGACCATAAGACATAGGAGCAGACATAGGCCATTCAGCCAACTGAGTCTGTGCCGCCATTCCATCACAGCTGATTTATTATCCCTCTCTCAACCCCTTTTTCCTACCTTCTCCCTGTAACCTTTGACACCCTGACTAATCAAGAACCTATCAACCTCCACTTTAAATGTACCCAACACCTTGACCTCCACAACCATCTGTCGCAATTAATTCCACAGATTCACTACCCTCTTGCTAAAGAAATTCCTCTTCATCTCTGTTTTAAATGGATATCCCTCTGGTCCTAGACTCCCACACTAAAGGAAACATCCTCTCCACATCCACTCTTACAATGTTTGGTAAGTTTCAATGAGATCCCCCTTCATTTTTCTAAACCCCAACGAGTACAGGCCCCAAACCTTCAAACATTCCTAATTACATTAACACTTTCATTCCCAGCATCATTCTCATGAACTTTCTCCGGACCCTCTCCAATGCCAGTGCATCTTTTCTTAGATAAGGAGCCTAAAACTGCTCAAAATATTCCCAACTGTGGTCTGACCAATGGTTTATAAAGCCGCAGCATTACATCCTTGTTTTTAAATGCTTGTGTATACTCTTTATAGGGTGTGTCTACAAAAAAAACTCTTATTATCCTCTTTTATATTATTGGCTAGCTTACCCTCATATTTCATCTTTTCTCTCCAGGTGGCTTTTTTAGTTGCCATAATATGCATTCTCACCTCCCTTTTACTCTTTATCTATCTGGATAAACTTTTGTTATCCTTTTATGCTATTGGCTATTTAATATTTAATTTTTACTTATTTCATATTTTAGAGTTTTATGTCTGTTTCTTACAGGTATATCATGATTAGTTAAGAAATTCCCTTAAGAAGTGTGTGAAGTTACCATCACTAGGGAGATGGTTCTTGGGAAATTGAAAGGACTGAAGGTAGATAAGTCACCTGGAACAGATGGTGTGCACCCCAGGATTCTGAACAAGGTGGCTGAAGAGATTGTGGAGGCATTAGTAATGATCTTTCAAGAATCACTAGATTCTGGAATGGTTCCGGAAGACTGGAAAATTGCAAATGTCACGCCACTCTTCAAGAAGGAAGAGAGGCAGGAGAAAGAAACTGTAGGCCAGTAACCTCAGTGGTTGGGAAGATGTTGGAGTCAATTATTAAGGATGAGGTTTCAGGGTACTTGGAGGCATATGTTAAAATAGGCCATAGTCACCATGGTTTCCCCAAGGGAAAATCTTGTCTGACAAATGGAATTCTTTGAAGAAAAAACAAGCAGGATAGACAAAGGAAAGTTGGTTGATGTTGTGTACTTGGATTTTCAAAAGATCTTTGACAAGGTGCCACACATGAGGCTGCTTAACAAGCTAGAAGCCCATGGTATTGCAGGAAAGATTTTAGCATGGATAAAGCAATGACTGATTGGCTGGAGGCAAAGAGTGGAAATAAAGGGAGCTTTTTTCTGGTTGGCTGCCAGTGACAGTGGTGTTCTACAGGGACCAGTTATTTTTACATAATATGTCAGTGATTTAGATGATGAGATTGATGGCTTTGTTGCAAAGTTTGCAGATGATATGAAGATAGGTGGAGGGGCAGGTTGTTTTGACAAAGTATAGAGGCTACAAAAGGACTTAGAATTGGAGAATGGGCAAAGAAGTGGCAGATGGAATACAGTGTCAGGAAGTGTATGGTTATCCACTTTGGTAAAAGAAATGAAAGGGTAGCCTATTTCCTAAATGGAGAGAAAGTACAAAAAAAAACTGAGGTGCAAAGGGATTTGGGAGTCCTTGTGCAGGATTCCCTAAAGATTAATTTGCAAGCTGAGTCTGTGGTGATGAAGGCAAATTCAATGTTAGAAATTTCAAGTAGACTAGAATATAAAAAGAAAGATGTAATGTTGGGACTTTATAAAGCACTGGTGAGGCCTCACATGTAGTATTGTGTACTGTTTTGGGCCCCTTATCTTACAAATGATGTGCTGAAGTTGGAGCGGGTTCAAAGGAGGTTCACAAAAATGATTCCAGAATTGAATGGTTTGTCATATGAAAAGTGTTTGAGGCTCTGGGCCTCTATTCATTAGAATTCAGAAGAATGAGGGATGACCTCATTGAAACCTATTGAATGGTGAAAGGCCTTGATAGAGTGGATATGGAGAGGATGCTTCCTATGGAGGCAGAGTCTAAGACCAGAGGACACAGAATAGAAGGGCGTCCTTTTAGAATGGAGATGAGGAGGAATTTCTTTTCCAGAGAGTGATGAATCTGTAGAATTCTTTGCCACAGACAGCTGTGGAGACCAAGTCTTTATGTATATTTAAGGAAGAGGTTGATAGATTTTTAGTTGGTCAGGTTATGAAGGGACACAGGGAGAAGGCAGGAGATTGGGGCTGAGAGGAAAATTGGATCAGCCATGATGAAATGGTAGAGCAGACTCGATGGGCTAAATGGCCTAATTCTGCCGCTATACCTTATGGTCTTAATTCAAACTCAAAATATGCCATTTTTAACTGTGCTATTTTACATTGTTCCATTTATCATATTAATTGTCAGAATTTTCTCTTTGTAGATGTTTGTGAATATAGTTACAATTCCATATCACAAACCTGTGTACATTCATCTTTAATTGTCTTATTTTAATGATTAATACCTTATTATGTACTGACTTGAATATTTAATGAATTTATACTCCTGGTCAACTTGTAATGAATTTACTCTCCACTTTTCGATATCTCTTGAGTTTTTCTACGTGAGATTCTACAAAAATTGCTCAAGAACTACAAAGCATTTCTTCATATCTGTGGAAGACTAAGATAGTCCCCAACATCAATTATATACTTGGAGATACAAGTGACTTCCAGTAAGATGGCAGCATGCTCAGTCACAGTGCCTCTCCACATCTAACAAATGGTGCAAATGTTTGCCTTAAATATTTTTCTTGTGACTGCAAAACCCTGTTGGATATTGGTAATATAAAATGCTGTGAGTCTAGTTCATTAGTTTATTGGGGCATGACCAATGACCAAGGAGCTGTGTGGCTTTGGGTTGTTGCATGGACCAGGCCTTCATGCCACAGCATTGCCTGTTGTCGACACTGGAGGTGGTGTGGGAGAGAACGTAGGTGTGGTGGGCATGCTGAAATCTGTGCTGAGTTGGGGGCTTGCCTCTGCAGGCTGGCTCTCCTATTGGTGCTGCCTCTCCAGTGTTTGCTCCCTGGAAGACAAGTTGGATTACCTTCATTTACAGCTGACCTAGCGCATGGTGAGGAACTGCTGTGTTCTTGTTCTTGCAGAAATCGGGCTTTAGGAAAACATCCCGTGCACCATCAATCTTCAGGCCATGTCGCTCAGGGACTTGTGATAGTATTATTTTGTGACTCTATGTATTGGATCATAACTATATGTGCTGTGTTCTGTGTGTGTACTGTGTTTTGCACCTTGGCCCCAGAGGAACAAAGTTTTATTTAGCTGTATACATGTCTGTGTTCGTGTGACAATTAAACTTAAACTTGAACTTGATTAAACTGCTGCAATGAAAGAAGACTAATTAATCCTTATGTGTAATGTTTCATTGTTTACATTTTGAAGAATACAGAGTATCATTAATACAAATAATGGGATCATTATATCTGTGCAATCAAACCAAAACCAAAACAATTGCTGTTGCCGGCGACCCTATGGGTTTGTTTTACTTGCAGGACGTGCCCTCACTCCTATAATAATTGCTCCAAAAGATGAGGATATGTATTTGATCCTTTATTAGCAATTAGCAAGTATATTATTTTGAAGCGATGAAATCCAAACATACCCTATTGTAAGCTAAGTGTAGTTGAGCATTATTGAGTGTTCAGCAAAAGATACAACATCTACAAACTGCAATGAACAAAGCATGAAGACCATCATGGCTTGCAGAGGGATCTGGACCAGCTGGAAGAATGGGCTGAAAAATGGCAGATGGAATTTTAATGCAGACAAGTGCAAGGTGTTGCACTTTGGTAGGACCAACCAGGGTAGGTCTTACACAAACAGCAGCAGGCACTGAGAAGTGTGGTAGAACAAAGGGATCAGGGAATATGGGTCCATAATTCATTGAAAGAAAGCTTTTGGCACATTGGCCTTCATAAATCAAACAATTGAGTACAGAAGATGAGATGTTATGTTGAAGGTGTATAAGATATTGAAAGGGCTTAATTTTGAGAATTGTGTGCAGTTTTGGTCATCTACCTGCTGGAAAGATATAAATATGGTTGAAAGAGACGAGAGAAAATTCAGAAGGATGTTACCGGGTCTGGAGGACACGAGTTTTAAGGAAAGATTGAACAGGTTAGGACTTTATTCCTTGGAACATTGAAGATTGAGACGAGATTTGATAGAGGTATACAAAATTATGGGGGGTATGGATAGGGTAAATGTAAGCAGGCTTTCTCAGCTGAGGTTGGGTGGGACTACTAGAGGTCAAGGGTTAAGGGTGAAAGGTAAAAAGTTTAAGGGGAACATGAGGGGTAACTTCTTCACTCAGAGGGTCATGAGAATGTGGAACAAGCTGCCACTGCAAATGGTGGTTACAGAGTTGATTTCAACATTTGAGAGAAATTTAGATAGGGGTAGAGAGAACTATGATCCTGATGCAGGCTGATGGGAATAATTAGATTAAATGGCTTAGCATGGACTAGAAGGGCCAAAGGGCCTGTTTCTGTGTTGCACTTTTCTATGACTCTATGAAGACGTAACTTATTCCCTTCACTTTTACCATGTCCCAGTCACGTGACTTGTTACCACAGTAAAAGTGCAACACAGAGTACCAAATAGATAAAAAACAGATAAATGGTACCTACATTCCACCCCTTAGTTATTATGCTAGAAAATTTACAGCTACATGCTACCAAGACACAGGAGATATGAAATGTCAACATTAATGCAAATATCCTGTTTTGGTCAGCAGTTTAGCAGTCTATCCTAGTTTGCAGTCTTCTCCTGACAAACCAGGTTGTTCTTGACTACATTAAGGGAATTCTGCTGAATTTCTGCTGCCAAAGCTTTTCCAAGTACAAAACTGAAGTCCCTTTAACTATCAGCTCTGGCTGAGCGTCGTCTCTCTACCACCACGATTTCCTTTCAATGGTCCATTTACAGTTGAACCCAGCATTGTTCTGATTGCATCGGATCCATCATTAACACTGTGTATTACTTGCAATGACTATAATGCCTTAGGCATATTCATCACTATCAGCAGCCCAATTTCTGATTCAATTTCCAATAAATGAATATGCTTCAGGTGAGACCATTTCTGAAGATCTCTCTGACAAGGAGTATTCCCTTTTTCAACAGGCATACTTTCCTGCATATAGATGTTAGGCAGTTCTCAATAGCTATCACTATCTGAGCTGGCCACTTCCAATCCTGAAATGACGTAGCTACTCACAACCTTCTCATGGTCAATTATGCATAAGAGAATGCATGTCCCTTTTCCTGTCAGGTTGAGCTTGTTCATGAACCTCACTGTACGGAACACTACTGTACTTCCTTGATCTAGGAAAGCATAAGCAACCACTTTCTTGTTACTCTTCCTAGCCTTCACCTGAGCTAGAATTATAGGAAGTTTACATTCATGATCACAGCCCCAATAAGGCCATTAGGTACGAAGGCAGTACTCACTGCCAATGTTCCCTCTAATTTGTAATGGCCAGTGTGTGCAAAAATCTTGTGCTGCACAATTTTTTGCCTAGTATCAATAACGTGCACATTGAATTTTTAAGTGGAAGTAAACCTGAAGCTATTCTAAGGATAATAAACTACCAAGTCCAGTTTGTTGTTCATTGTTTAAAGGAAACAAAATAACTGTCACTAAGAACTTTGATTTCCTCTGGGTTTGATCACAAAACACATGTAGCAGGCTGTAGCAAGTAATGAAGGATTTTCTCACCGGAACTTTTGCACACCGTCCATATGTGATTTGCTTGCTAAATGACACTTTAAAAAGTCAAGTTTCCAAATATCACTCTATTTCTTCCCACTTGCAAATTCTCCAGCAACTTCTGCATTGTGACAATACACACAGGTAACACCGATTTCTGTATTGTACATAAATATTTCTCAAAGTTGCGTGTTCCTGAACTCATGAGCTTTCGGTCTAGCAGTTTCTACTGTTTCATTAAGCCATTCTGCTTTAAATGAACTAGCGGTTCTTTTACGCTTCACAGTCTTTGCTTCTTTGGAATTCAACATAGTGAATGAATAATTTCTTCAATAAAAGCAGTATAAATAAGTCAGTTATAAAATCTGAAGACAAATCATTGCAAACTCCACGTTGTCAACACCATCCGCATCTGAAACCAGAAAAGGAAATGTGATTATGTATGATCGTGAAATGTACTTAACATGCCAACAAGGTAGAGGGTGAAGCAAAATGCTGGAGGAACTCAGCAGGCCAGGCAGCATCTATGGAAAAGAGTACAGTCAACGTTTCGGGTTGAAACCCTTCATCAGGTGATGAGCACAAAGTTGCTGCAGCTAACATAGAGAAGACACCTTCTTGGCCTCATATCAAATCAGAAGATGTGAAAACTTTCTCATTGCTGTGTTTGCTTCATTCATGGCTTTTTTCAAATGTGCACCCTTTTCATCAGTTCCAGGCTCAGTTGAAGCTTCACTTTCCACAGTAGCTACAGTAGTAGCAAAGCTGCTTCCTTTAGCTTGAGAATAAATTTGTGATGTCCTGTTGTTGACACCCTTGCTTACTGCCGCCAACGTTGCATTGTATTTTTTTCCAAAAGCTGGGTGTGTAACAATTTTTACTTGCCTTTCAATTAAATCAACAACGTCAGTGAAAGTAACCATATGGTTGTTCCTTTCTTGCAGTCTATAGGCCACTGATTTCCATTTTTCCTTAAGTTTATGGGGCAATTTATTCCACGACAATCCTCGTATTAGCAGGCATGTCCAACTCACGCATGTCCTGCACACGTCCCATGGCACATCCTCTAAGCAAAGGACTGTAATCTGGAAAATCTTTCACATCTTCTGATTGGATATGCGGCCAAGAAATAGTCTTTTCCATGTAGGCTGCAGCAATTTTGTTCTTGTAATAAAGCTTGGGTCTTTATCCTTGCTCTGGGCTGGTCCACTAGTATCATTTGACAAGCTCTCGAGGGTAACCTCCAGTGAATGGTTCAAGAAAATAGAAACGGTCACCATAATTATCAGTGTTGCCTTCAATGCTAATCTTGAAAGCCCTCATAAATGAATGTTACTGCAATGGATCGCCATCAAAGATTTGAATCGCTCTTTTAAACAGAGATACAATGCATTGTTGTTGAATCACTATGTTTGTTACTTCCTTTCGTGTCCTTATGGTCTCCAGCGCAGCATTTAGATTTTTATCATCTGAAACACAAATGTCATCAAACTGTAAATCAATGTCCTCAGAAACACCTTGTGCTGTTGGATATGGCATAGGTTCAGAGTGCCTCCTTGATGCAGTTTGAGAGTAAACACCTGAACTACCCCTTGGGGTCCAAACTCGTGACACATAGACATTTGTTCCTCAAATCTATCCACATTGACACCGAGTATGCTGGATTTTCTCTGTTCCATGTCAACACCGGAACTCTCACCATAGAACTATCCTGCTGAAACACGTTAAGCACTCACAGTACACGAGTCTTGGCACTTTAACTCTGGCCACCTTGGCTGCAATTCTTCCTGCTCCATCTTTCTCCGAGTTTGTTCTTCTATCTGCTCCTGGTTTCTTCAAAGCTGTTCCATCTGTTCTTTCTGGTTTCTTTGAAGCTGTTCCATCTTTTCTTCCAATCCCTCAATAATTGTTGTCTTGCATATAACTCAGCTAAATCAGCCTCCATTGTAATATGTGCTGATGAGGTATCAGATGCATGGCTTCTGCTAGCAATGGGACATACTGCATGCATTTTTGATGCGCTGTCTTCAGCTTTATACTTAGGCACAGTCTGCCCTGTTGCTTTATAAATATTTTCATTTCCTCCAGCAACCTGACACATTTGTTTAATTTCTCTCGTAGTCTTGATGTCGAGGTCATTGCTTCCAGCTTGACTCACGTTGTTTTCCAACTACACAAACCAGAAAAAAACAACAGCAAATTCAATTCAGCTGTCAACAGTGGAAGTATTTCAATTCAGCATTCAACAGAACCAGGATTTGAGCTACTCAAGCAAACACCACTATACAGTTTTTAGTCCCCAACTGGGCAGGCAGCGCTGACCATTTAAAACTGTTTCAAACCCAAACACACAGCATGAACCAACAAAAGGTTGTTACTTGCCACAAGTTGCTCCATGCAAGTAGGTGCTTCTAATTTCACAGTCATATCTGAATACCAATGATCATTTGGTATATCTGTCAAAAGCTTTTGCTGACTAAATGTAGCAGACAAACCAAACCAAAACCAAAACAATTCCGGCTGCTGATGACCCTACGGATTTGTTATACTTGCCTGACGTGCCCTCACTCCTGTAATGGTTGCTCCAAAAGTCGAGAATATGTATTCGATCCTTTATAAGCTATTAGCAAACGTACAATTTTGAAGTGATGAAACTTAAGCGTACTCAAATATCAGGTAAGTGTAATTGAGTGTTATTGAGCATTTTGGGAAAGATACGACATCTGTCAGTCCTGAGCTATGACAAACTGCAATGAAGAAAGCATGAAGACGTAACTTATTCGCTTTGCTTTTACCACACCCTCCACTCGTGACTAGTTGCCATAATAATCATGCTACACAGAGTACAATGCAGATAGAGAACAGATGCACGGCTCCTACTATATTGATTATAAAATTAGATTGACAATAAAGGCATTCAGTATATGAAAAAATCAAACTGTAGAAAAAAAAAACTTTTCCCACTGTCTATTGCCAATTACAATATTTGCTTCTGAAAAAAAGTGCCCTGCCCAGCCCCCCATAATTGATTTAACTCTACCTATACATTTGGCATTAACCCAAGTTGAAACAATTTGAAACCACAGATGCTGACAGCACAGCATCTGTTGGTTGCCAGAAAATAAATTGTGTATTCAGTGGCTTAAAGGCTCCTTCGTTCTCCCTGCCAACAGAATAGATTCACTTAGAACTCCTTGATTTTAAAGCAGTGCTGCAATGATAACAACTTTTTATGATTTATTAGGAATGACATTGTAATATTGTCCAAAATACAGCATTGTTTTTTGAACAGCATATGCATAACATTTTGGAAAAATTATACTTAAGTCAACAATGAATTGTATCCCATAGTTTCAGCCTGCACTTGTCTTTCAGCACTTACTTTTTCCAAGCTTGATCCAGTCTCTTAGTCATAGTCATAGTCATACTTTATTGATCCCAGGGGAAATTGGTTTTCGTTACAGTTGCACCATAAATAAATAATAATAAAACTGTAAATAGTTAAATAGTAATATGTAAATTATGCCAGGAAATAAATCCAGGACCAGCCTATTGGCTCAGGGTGTCTGACCCTTCAAGGGAGGAGTTGTAAAGTTTGATGGCCACAGGCAGGAATGACTTCCTATGACGCTCTGTGTTGCATCTTGGTGGAATGAGTCTCTGGCTGAATGTACTCTTGTGCCCAACCAGTACATTATGTAGTGGATGGGAGACATTGTCCAAGATGGCATGCAACTTGGACAACATCCTCTTTTCAGACACCACCTTCAGAGAGTCCAGTTCCATCCCCATCTTCTTACCTACACTTCTGATGTCTTCTGCCATTTTGACAATTTCCAGTTTTTCTCTTACCAAATGTGTTACCTTCAGTCTTCTTTACCTTCGTCCCACATTCATGTAATTAAAAGGTTCTTCACTGTTTCCTTGAACCAAGGTCTAACCAATCTTCTATCACCACTCTCTACCTGGCTGAGCTTGTTATCACATTCAATAACATTAGACAGCCTAGTGGCACAGTGAAGTATAGTAGCTGCCTTACAGTGCCTGAGACCCGAGTTCATTCCTGAGCTTGGGTGCCCTCTTTGTGGATTTTGCACCTTCTCCCTGTGACCAGAATGTTTACTCCAGAATGCTCTGAATCCCCCCACATTCTAAAGACATAGAAATTGATAAATTAATTTGCCACTGTAAATTGGCTGTCGAGTATTAGTGAACGGTGGAATCTGGGGGAGTTGAAGGAAAGATATGGAGAATAAAAAATGCGATTAATGTAGGATAAGTGCATATGTGTGATTGATAGTTGGCACAAACTTAATAGGCTGAAGAACCTATTTCTGTGCAGCTTGTCAATATGACACTATAGATCTACAACTTCTTCAACTTATCTTACTTTCTCCAAGTCAAAGACATAGCTATGGAAACCCAGAACAACCCCCTCATTGTATGTATGTATCAGTGTTATTCAGTCCTGTTTCTTATCTTTATCATACCTGCATTGTTGATGAGGCTCTGGCAGTTGCACTGTGGCATAAGTAGTACAACTGATACCACACAGATCCCTTGGTCTAGGTTCGATCCTAACCCCCAATGCTGTCAGTGTGGAGTTTGCATGTACACCCTGTCAGGACATGGGTTTACCTTGTGTTCCCAAGATGCACAGATTAGTAGATTAATTGACCATTGTAAGTTGACGTTAATGTGTACATGAGTGGGAGAATATGGAGGCAGTTGATGAAAATGTATTTGAACAAAATGGTGTAAGAGTAAATAGGTGCTTTTTGGTTGATATTTTCATGCTGTATTAATCAATAATTATATCACTGGTGCCTTCCATTTTCCTTAATTGTGAAAGGGTTAGAAAGATTAATTTGTATATTGCAAACTTAAAGCATAGTGTGCAACAAAAGTGTATTTCTCCTACTCCAATTAAGTAAGATTTGGTCTGTGCAATAGTGCACAAAATAAGGGATAGCAGAATGCCCTTGTAAGGAATATATGAACTGGAGACAATCTGACATGCTTCGGGTACTGTCACTGAAGCCTGCATTGAGCAAGTTGATATTTTAGACAAACTAGTAGATGCTGATCAAGTGCAGGGATTTTTAAGCACAGGTTGATGAAGCTGTGATGATATCAGAAGAAATTAATCACATACTTCTTCATCTTGGGTTGCTCAATGTGGTACATTGACGGAGGTGCTTTACGTCATGTGAATAAAAATGTCTTGCTTTGTCCAAATGGAAAGAGTATATGTGGGTTCCATGAATATGGTGAAGGGCCGTTCCTGTTCTTCCTCATTGAGTAAGTATTTTTTTGTTTGAGTTGTAAAATTTCTGTGAGTGAGTCTCTTGCTCGGCAATGGTGTTTTCTGCTATGTCTCTGCCATTTCTGCAGCACTGGTCTCACTGCCTTCTTTTCCAGCCAGACCATGTATAAGGTATGCCTTGTCCTCACCTTCTATCCAATTAACCACACAGTCAATGGATCACACACTGCTCGACCTCCATTTTCAGCATTCTGAAGTGACCAAACTCTCTGCAACCTCTTGGATTACCCTTCCATTTCTACCAATCACTCCCCTTCCTTGGGCACTTCCCTATGCAAGTGCAGGAGATACTGATCTTTGACTATATCCTTCCCATCATTCAGGAACAAACGTGGTCCTTTCAGGTGAAGCAATAATTTAGTAGCACTTCTTCCAATTTAGTGTAGCAGAGTTACTACTCACTACATTGCGGAATCTAAATACAGATGTGTGACCTCTTTTCAGAACATCACTCAATCTGCAATAGTGGTCTTAAGCTTCTCTCATTAGTCACTTTTAGTCCTCCCCATGTTTACTCTGACCATCTGGTCTTTGGCCTCCTGCAATCGTGCAATAATATTCTGAAGGGGAGATAAAAGGAACTTAAGGAAAATTTTTTCGAGCTGGATGTGTTGATGGCTTCATAATATTGAATTTATTAATTTCAGGTAACTCATTGTTTCAGTGTTCTTCAATTTTCTCTTCTGTCTTACGAATTGCTGATTTAGCTGGTAATTGTTACTTTGAGAACTTTGGTCTGCGCCCTATTACAGACATTCACTCCCTTTTCTACATCTGTACTCCTCTTTGCAACTTAACACATACTTTTTCTCATTTATCTGGTTCTGTTGAAAAAACCTTGACCTGAAAGTTCAACTCTGTTTCCACTCCTCATGTGCTGTTTGAAGATGTTCTGAACTGAACGCTTGAATGCCAGCAGAGATGATCTCCATTTGCATGTATTTTGTGTGATCTATGTAAATAGTAACATCTGTCTTCAGTTCTGCTTTTGTTACATTATGTTTCCCATCTTCCTCTTGACAGACCCCCCCCATTCCTATTTTGCTTTGGCTCCTCCCACTTTCTTTTGACTTGAGGGGTAGCCCTGGACTCCAGCTACACCTTCCTCTTCGTTGGCTAAGTAGAACAGTCCATTTTTCAACTCTTACCCAGTAACAGTCCCTAACTCTTCTTCTGCTACATTGCTGCTGCTTCATGCACCCATGCTGAGCTTGTCAATTTCATCAACTTTGCCCCCAATTTTCACCCTGCCTTAAATTCGCTCGGTCAATCTCTGACACCTTCCCCCACTTTCTTGATCTCTGTGTCTCCATCTCTGGAGACAAACTGTTGACCAACAACTTTTATAAACCTACTGATTCCCGTGGATATCTTGACTACACCTCTTCCCACCCTATCTTCTGTAAAAATGCTATTTCCTTTTCTCCGTTCCTTGCTCTGTGCCGCACTTGTTCCCAGGATGTAGCTTTCCATTCCAGGACATCAGAGATATCCTCCTCCTTCAAAGAACGGGGTTTCTTTTCTTCCACCATTGAGGATGTCCTCACCCAGACCTCTTCCATTTCCCAAACATCTATGCTCATCCCATCCTCCCTCCGCTCACTTCAATAGAGAGATTTCCTCTTGTCCTTACCTACCACCTCATGATCATCCGTATCCAACATATGCTCCACAACTTCCACCATTTCCAAAGAGATCCTACCACCAATCAGATCGCTCCCTCCATGATTCCCTTGAACATTCGTCCCTGTCCACTAATCTCCCTTTCGGCATCTATCCCTGCAAATGGTCTAAGTGCTACACATGCCTGTTCACCTCCCCCCTCACTTCTATTCAAGGCTCCAAATAGTTCTTCCAGGTGAGGCAACACTTTACCTACAAATCCCTCGGGGTTGTCTATTGTGTCCAGTGCTCCCAATATGGCTGTTCTACATGATTGAGACCTGTTGTAAATTGGGGTTCCGCTTCATCGAGCACCTTCACTCCATCCAGCAAAAGCAGAACTGCCCGGTGACCAAATATTTTAATACTCATTCCCATTCCCTTTCCAACGTGTTGGTCCATGGCCTCCTCTTGTGCCAAGGTGAGGCCACCCTCAGGGTGGAGGAGCAACACTTTATATTCCATCTGGTTAGCCTCAGATCTGATGGTATGAATATCAATTTCTCCTCCCCCCCCTCCCCTCTTCAATTCCCTACTCTGGCCTCTTACCTCTACTCACCTGCTTATCACCGCCTCCTAGGTCCCCTCCTCCTCTCTTTTCTCCTATGTTCCATTCTCTTCTCTTATCAGATTCCTTCCTCTCCACTCTTTATCTTTCCTACCCACCTGACATGGCCTTCTAGCTATCATCCTTCCCTTCCCCCACACCCTTTTATTCTAGCGTCCTACCCCATCCTTTCCTGTCCCAAAGAATGACCTTGACCCAAAATGTTGACTATATATTCATTTCCATAGATGCTGTCTGTCTTGCTGAGTTCCTCCGGCATTTTGTGTGTGTTGCTTTGGGTTTCCAGAGATCTACAGACTTTTTCGTTTATCATATAGCATAAGTTGTGTTGTTTTTAACATCATTGATTTTGCTTTGCTCATAATAATCTTGATTTGGAAGTGTATTATCCACCTAGAAATACAACTTGATGTTTTTTATGAAATTGACCTGAAGTTCATTGCAAATATTAGAGTCATAATCATCATTTTTAAACATTCTCCTTTAGCTCCCATTTTTGCAGACTGCAGGTATCTCTACTCAGATTGTCAACATTGGTTCTGGTGTTACTTGAGGAGAGACTGCAAGTTAAGAGCAACAAACTACCATATTTCTTCTTACATGGATGCTCTTTAGTGGCACTTCTGAATGTTGATAGAAAAGTAAAATGATATGTAGAATACTGATTGGATACAGAATTATGAGTAAACCGCTGTGAAAAGAACATTTTTTTTTACAAATTTAACAGTCATTACTTAGTATAATTTATTTTAAGAAAGGAGGAAAGTTTAAAACAAAATATCAATCAGGACCCATAAACAGGCTTTTCTGTGTTAAAGATCTGTTTACTTTATAGAAGTCTCCAGGATCAACCAAATATTATAGCAGGGAAATGTTATAGCCAGGAAGCCTTACTCATTTTTTCTATAAGTGATAGATCCATAAATAATGCATGATTATTAAAGGATATGGGATTTCAGTGAGTATTGGTGACAGAATTTGAATTTTGGACTGTATGAGAGAGAAATTCAACATTGCTTCAAATGTCTTTTTGAATTCTAGGGAATTCAATTTTTGATTATAATCTTCCATTCTTGGTTTCTGTCTGAAGTATGTTGGCTGTAAAATGATAAAGCCACAATATGCTTCCATTGGTGATCCAAGAACAGTCAGTCAAGGCTTTCTAGAGGGAATTGGGTAAGCAATAAAAAGAAAAAAACTTCCAGGATGATGTGGAAAAATGGAACTTATTGGATTGCTTTTTAAAAACATATTGGCTAAATGATCTCTGATGCTATTAAGATTTGGTGTGCTAGGCATTTGGCTCAAGTGAGTTTTAAAGTCCTTTCCTATTGCAACAATGATAAAACTCTGATTAAAAATCATATATGATAGGTGCTGAGCTGCTTCTTCTGCTTGTTCTTGGTCTTGATCCACCTTGGGCTCCATGGTAGCATAGTAGCTAATGTGACACTATTACAGCTCAGGGCATTTCAGAGTTTGTAGTTCAATTCCAGTGCCGTCTATAAAGATTTTGTACGTTCATCTCGTAAACCACATGGGTGCTCTAGTTTCCTCGCACAGTCCACAGATGTACTGATTGGTAGGCTAATTGCTCATTGTAAATTGTCCTGTGATTAGGCTAGGATTAAATAGGTGGGTTGCTGGGCAATGCAGCTCACAGGGGAGGAAGGGCCTGTTATGTACTGTATCGCTAAATAAGAGAACCAAAAGCAGCTTCTTAATGGACACTTTTGAAGTTTTCGTAAACATTTAAATTCTCTCATTGATAGATTTCATTTTTTTCTACTTGCAATGACTCAAAATAACTTAAAGAATAAGCATTGCACCAAGAAAAATTGTGTTAAGGTACTTAAGAAATCATTTTAAACATTTTTGTTATTTGCTGCTTTAGCTAGCATTTAGAGAAGAATTTCAAGTTCAAAGATAAGCTGCAAGTAATATGCCTGGTGGATGTACTTGTTGGGAGAATAGGGATTGTAAAACTGGAAATGTAAAATATAATGTGATAAGTTTGAGGCCTGAATCTTGGTAACAGATAAATTAAACAAACCAGTTGGAGAATCAGTGGAAGGTCTCAAGACAAACTTTTTGTTGGAGATGGATTGGGCAGAAAGAATTGAAAGCTGGTACAAGAACAATATTCCATTTACAGAAGGGAAACAGAGCAGGTGGAGAGTGGATAGAACCAAATTTTGCATCATGCCATCAAAGCAGGTATGCTGCTCACACCTCAGGGTTAAAAAACACCTAAAATCAATAACAGAGCCTACTGTGATTACAAATGATCAATATAGGACCCTGGTCAGACCACACTTGGAGTACTGTGCTCAGTTCTGGTCACTTCACTACAGGAAGGATGTGGAAACTATAGAAAGGGTGCAGAGGAGATTTACAAGGATGTTGCCTGGAGTGGGGCATGCCTTATGAGAATAGGTTGAGTGAACTTGGCCTTTTCTCCTTGGAGCGATGGAGGATGAAAGGTGACCTGATAGAGGCGTATCAGATGATGAGAGGCATTGATCATGTGGATAGTCAGAGGCTTTTTCCCAGGGCTGAAATAGCTAACACAAGAGGGCACAGTTATAAGGTGCTTGGAAGTAGATACAGAGGAGATGCTAGGGGTAAGTTTTTTACGCAGAGAGTGGTGAATGTGTGGAGTGGGCTGCTGGTGGCGGTGATGGAGGCAGATACAATAGGGTTTTTTAAAAGACTCCTGGATAAGTACATGGAGCTTAGAAAGATATAGGGCTATGGGCAACCCGGGGTAATTTCTAAATAAGTACATGTTCGGCACAGCATTGTGGGCTGAAGGGCCTGGATTATGCTGTAGGTTTCCAATGTTTCTATGTTTCTATTTTGAAAAATATTCTACTGAGTTGACCAGTACCATTTAAGAAACAAGTGATGAATTTAGCTGGATGGATTGGGATAGTCCAAGGGCCACATTTATGTTCAATCTTGTATTTGAAAGAGTTTTTCACCAGGAAGGACAAAACTGCTATGTGGAACCTACCCTCACCCAACAACAGCATGTTGCATTTCCATCAAGGGTTAATGAATTTCAACCATAAGATAATTACTTTGCTATTGTATTATATCTTATGCCAAAGTAATTTCTGGTATAGTAAGTTTCAATAACACATGCATTGTCATTTACCATCACTTTTTAAAAATGAAGCAGCTGTAAGATTGCTTAAAATATCAAACTGAGTAATAGGATGAATAATCCAGGGAGTTTTGAAGGAAAGTTCTTGTAAAATAAAATCTGCTATTCAATTCTTTGATTAGTATTGCTTTATTCAATAATGAATTTTATATATGTTAAATGTGAAATTTTGCTTTCAATTAATTTATAATGTTAATTCTGATCAGAGCACTGTATTCAGAGGATGAGGAGGACACCCCCACTTGATGAACTTCAGCCTCCTCCTTATCAGGATGACAATGGATCGCCACATCTCTCATACACACCGTCAGAACTTGATGACAAGTGTGAACTGTCTCATTCCAGTGCAGATTGTAATAGTCCACGCTGTTCATACAGTAAGTGCCCTAGTGAGGGAAGTGTAGGCCCTGAGACGGAGAGCTACCATCAAAAAGGGTATGAAGAGGATGTTCCCAGTGACAGCACTGCCATTCTCAGTCCAGAGGTAATAGAGATGAACATTTACATGTGGTTTATTGAATTGTTAATTTCAGCTATTTAAACTGTAGGAGCTGAGGTGATTTACAAATACATTAAAATCTTCATTATAGTGTGCCTGCAGATATCTAATGTTCTGTAAATGTTATTTAACTTAAACCAATGTAAAGTCTTGCTGTACATTTATTTATGTTCTTTATCTCATTTAATTATACATCATTTAAATGATAGAGATCCACCTGGAAGTCAAGATGAGTTCCTTTCTTCTTTGCTGTAACTCAAGATTAAGCAGGGTTTTATAGAAATACCGAAAGTTAGCCACGTTATTTTTAGATTAAATAGTGAATAAATGGGCAGAAATTTCTTTGTAGTTATTTCCACTTTGCCACAATAACTTCATTATATTTTAGTAGATTATATGCAGTGTTTGCTGTACTTCCGGCAGAGTTATGGTGTTGAAGTAGGGATATCTCAGAGGAGACTCCTGTGGTTGGTAAATCAATGATAATGGTGTGTTAGATGGGAATTAGTTGCTGAAATGTTAGAGGTATTTAAAAGAATTGTTTAGTCACAATTTTTTATGGAAATGTGTAGCATTCCTGAAAATGGCTGTCGAAGATCATTCCATGATGACATCAAATGGGAGTTACAGAAGTAGGAAGTTGCTTTGGTCATTATTGGGATGTTTTTTTCTCACCACTTGGTAGTTCCAAAGTAAACTTAGTTATTTTCCCTTGTGATTGTACTTGTGTCTGACTTCACATTGAAATGCAGAAGTCAGGGATAATCTGGAGGGGATCAGATGCATAGCTTCTACTCCTAGGTCTTTCTGTTTTACAAATCTCTCCAGGGCCCTCCCATTTACTATTTAGGATCTTCCCAAATTTAACTTAATAAAATGTAACCTTTCACGCTTGCCTGAGTTAAATTTCATTTGCTATTTCTATGTGTATTTTTCCAGTTAGTCGATATCCTGTCATCATCTTAAATAGCCTTCTTCACTGTCCGCTATACCACCTATTTAAGCATGCCAACTACATTCGTATCCAAATTGTTAATATAGATGACACACAACAGTGGACTCAGCATCAATCCCTGTGATCACAAGCGTCCAATCTGAAATAAAGACCTCTAGTACTGTGCTCTAACTGCTACCACCAAGCCAATTTTGTATCCAATTGACTAGCTCACCCTGGATCTCCTGTGACTCGAACCTTCCAGATAATCCTACCCATGCAGGACCTTGTCCAAGACCTTCCTAAAGCTGAATTAAATAATGTTTATTATCCTACTCTTATCACTTCTGTTGGTTAGCTTTTCAAAAACAAACCCACCAGTTACCTTGAACTAATACTTCCATTCACCTGACAGAACTTGTTTGACTTCTCTATCAGTTCCTCTCACTTTCTGCAAATCACAGGTATAGCCACAGGCACTTGTATAGGCCTCAGCAATACCTGTCTTTTTGTTGGCTTCTTGTAACAGTCTTTACTCCAAACAAGTGTTCTCTGATTCCATTGCTCAACTCTTTCTCTGTTGGTGCTACTTCCTGCAGAACTTGTCAGTATATGAGCTTCACCATTTACTTCCATTCCACCCTTAAATTCACTTGGACAACTTCTTTCCCTTCTCTGTTTCCATCCCATTCAGTCTTCTCCACCTACCCCTTCTTCATCCAGGCACTTTCCCTTGAAATTACAGGAGGTGCAACACCTGTTTCTAAACCACCACCATACAGTGACATAAATAACCCTTCTAGGTAAGGCAAAGATTTATGTGCACCTCCTTCAATCTTGTCTACTGGATTTACTGCTTATGATGAGATCTCTGCTGCATCAGCAAGACCAAGTGCAGGCGGGGTGACCTGTTTGCTGAGCATCTTCCCCCCAACTGCAATCTCCATCTGTAACTTCTAGTTGCATGCCACTTCAACCCTCTGTCCATTTCCTACACTTACCTGTCCATCTCTCGTCTTTCCCAATGCCATAATGAGGAGAAAGACAAACTAGACATCTCATGTTCTACATTCTGCAACCCAATGCTCAGAGTTTTCCCATTTTAGGTTACTGTCACCTCCGTTTTCACATCTAATCTGGTTCTATTCCTCCCATTTTTATTCCCTTTCCCATATCCACCCCTCAAGCAACCCCATCACCCATTTCATCTCCTTCCTATTCCTGGTTTTATCCATTGATTACCCACACACTTACAGCCATTGGATCCTGTGTGGTTTTCTGCTTCTCTCTCCCTTAAATAGTTCCCATTATCACCTTCCTTACTTAGCATATATTAACATTGTAAACTTTGGTTCCCTACTCATCACTGTTCAACCTTCATCTTCATTTTCCCCCTCCCTCCTGAAGCATTCCCTTTGTTTTTCCCTTGTCTTTTTCTATCCAGCACCAGCTTGCCTGTTTCTCCTAACTCCATCCTTTCCTTTCCCCCCTTAGCTCCATCTGCTCATCATTCCTTACCTCTCCTCGGTGCATCTACCAGTCCTGTTTCAGCCCACCTCCTGTCCTGTGTATACCAGCTACCTTCCCACTCCACATTCAGTCTTGATGAAGAGTCTCAATCAGAAAAAAACTATCAGTTCCTTTCCCTCTCTGATGCTGCCCAACCATTGAGATTTTGCTTCTTGTCCTATTATACACCAAAGCTAAATATCTTTTCATTAGCAAGCACAACTGAAAGCTTGCAAGTTGGCTTCACCAGCATCTTGAATTTGGCATGGTGTCCCCTTGAGCAGTGCCCAAAACAAAACTTTGTCTATCACCTGCCTCTTCGCAATTGTGCTCCCAGGTATGTCTGGCCCCAGTGTTCATTCTTGGCTACCTAAATTGAAGTCTGAAGATAGGTTGGGATCTCCCAAGTTGTCCATTTCTCCACTGCCCAGATAGGAAGCTGCTCAGTTACCCAAGTGCCCACAATGATCCTGTTCTGTGCTAACAATAATGCCTTGTGGGTAGTTACAGTGTCAGTTCTGGTTACCTGTGATGTCACGTTGCTGAGTAAATTCAGGCATTTTTATTTTTATGCGGCAACATGAGCATGTAGAGAATGTCTTACTTCATTTACTTACTTAGTTAAGTCCATCACCCCTACTGGGGCATAGGCCACCGACAGCAGCTTGCCAGAGACCTTTGTTTAGGGCCAGTCTTTCAAATTGTCCCCAGGTGTACCAAAGATCCTGCCTCTCCCAGGTATGATGCCTTTGGAGCTCTTGTTGGTGTTTCTTTAGCCCTGGGTTTTTACAAAATGCGGTTGCTAGCCCTATGCCCAACCCGCCTCCTTTTGCAGCTAGGCTTGGGACTATCCATGGCAGAATCCTTGCATCCTTTGTTGTTTTCCATTTCTATGGTGGCCATAGATCTTTAGTTGTCTGACGAGGATGTACACATTGCTGATGCTTGTTGGAATAAGACAGCCATTGAAGTTACTGCAGCTACCATTCAGCACTTGGCTGACTTTTTCTTTGCTGGTGAAAATGCACCCGTAGCAGGCAAGTATACAAATTTATAGAATTCAGCAATTTATAATATGGACGTGTGTGCCTTCTGTTTTGAATTGGCAAACTTACAGATTTTCTTGTAATTTTCTTGCTTTGAATTCTACTTGATTCCACTTCTGAAAAACTACATGAGAAGAAAGTCACTATATTAGTTCCAGATGTGATCCTTGTTGATACTTCATTTCACTCTTTTTTTAGACTAATCATTATATAAACATTGGAAGCTCAACTCCATAACTTTCCTGTGTGTTATTATGTAGCTCATCTTATAATTTCCAATTATAGACTGAGCATTGGCTTTTTCAAAAATAATTGAACATTTCTGCCACATAAACACATATTTGAAAGCTTACACTAAAATATTGCGAGAAGCATTGGTTTTAGCCAGTGATGAGAGTGGAAAATAGAGATATAAACACTCTAGCAGAAGAACAGAGATAAGCTGATATTAATTGTCTATGAATCCATTTTCTGGACCATGAGAATATTTTGAAAGAAAATGTTATTTTTTATAGATCAACCCATGTTCTAATATCAGTTATTCAAGTTATTATTTCACTGGTTGATTGGCATCCGTCTGTCTCAAAGGACAATGAGTGATGATGATGATCATCACAAGCCTGGGTGAAAGGTATGGAGATCCTGAGATACTCAGTTGTCAAGAACCCCCTTTCAACCTCACCAGTGTAGTCCAAAGGAAAGCTTATGAAGCAATACGTTTGGCACCAGCTTGGCTGCAGAAGCTGCTGGAAGGATGTTTAATGACGTCCAGCTGCCTTAGGGGCTCCACTCCAGATTTGCGGCCTGGGTTTACTCTATAGCCTTTGTCTCTCCCGAAGCTGCCTACAAGGCAGTGGGGCTATTTACGTATACCTGGGGATCTGGTTCACAAATTCCAAGGCATGTCCACACACTGGTGGGCCTGCATGCTACATGTGTCCTCCGTAGTTCAGCCTGAATCCGAAAGGAGTTCAGTCTGAATCCGAAAGGAGTTCAGTTTCTGTGCGTCACCAGCGAGGAGGCACTACATGAGGCTTGATGTTAGAGAGGTTATGTACTGGCAAGGAGAGACTTGTACATTCAACTCTCCTTTTTGCAAGACTACTAGCCATTGGTGGAAGCTGAAAGTGAGAGCGACGAGCACTACCCACTACATTACCAAATTAGATGCATCACAACAAGCATTTTGACACCATTTCACTATAAATGTGTTAAAAGGTGATTATATCATTACTTGTTGAAACTGATCTAATTGCCCATATATTCCATTTATGGTTTCTCCTTCAATGACCTTTCAAGTAACTTACACTGCAGGTCTATAAACCAGTCCATTTTATTTCATATTATTAATAATCTCTTTGCACTTCTGTACCTTAAATCATTAAATTTTTAGTAATCAGTCTCTGAAAGCAACTGTGAAAATGATACTTAAATAAACTAGATTAAACATAAGCAGTTAGGCAATTCATGCCCAAATGGACCAAGAAGTTTCCACTATATTGATTTGCACTTTGAAGCAGTAAATTGCTGTTGTACCATACTAGTCTCTTCCAATGACCACCTGTATCATCTCATATTTTTCTATTTAAGTTCTCTGAAATTACAATAGTGCTTTGCTCCTAACTGAAAGCTTTCAACTGGCATGAACTTAAAATTAGAAATAGAAGATATCAAAAAATACAAGCACATTTTTAAGGTAAGGGTTCACATACAGATATGTAAAGTATTATATAATTTGTTGTATCTCATTTTCCTTTGCTTGTATCCACTAAACACCTATAACACCGTGTCATATATTCCTCATGCCTCTTCTAGACTGACCGAGTTTGTCACTTCTAAGTTAATAAGTTTATACAAATTGAACTTAATCTTTAATCTTTTATTCATATTCTGTAGGACATGTCAGCTAGAGGATCTTCTGCACAGCTACCTAAAGCTTATGATCCAGAACCTGTTTCGAAGTATGGTACATTGGATGTCATTTTTGATTATGATTCACAAGCACAGAAACTAGTAGTAACAGTCACAGCAGTTACAGACATTCCTACATATAATCGAATTGGCAACAACTCGTGGCAAGTACATCTTGTGCTTCTTCCCACAAAGAAACAAAGGTCAAAAACAAGCGTCCAACGAGGATCATGCCCTGTCTTCACAGAGGACTTTAAATTTAATCGGATTGAGTCTGAGATGATTGGTAATTATGCTGTGCGATTTAGACTCTACAGTATACGTCGCATGAAAAAAGAAAGGATTGTAGGTGAAAAGATATTTTATCTCACCAAGCTGAATCTGCAAGGCAAGATG